>NW_027526319.1:1843268-2580774 GCF_048455015.1 Haemaphysalis longicornis
TGGCGGCTTGTAAATAGTTCGACTCATTACGTAAATATATCGGTTATCACTTGATGGTAATGTCATCTTTTCTTCATTTACGTCAATATGTTATTGAACGTGCGCATCGCCTGGCGAGCTATGTGATGGATAAATTACGTCATACTGGAGCGAAATATATTTCTTCTAAAAAGACCAAATTCCTTTTAAACAATCTCAATAAAAATTCGACTGGAATTAGTAATAAGTTTATGCAGCCAAAGTCACGCCTGGCGAACAGCTTAGTCATCAAAAATAGACGCAAAGCTGCACAGTTTAGGCGGAATCAAACAGAAAATTGCCCTCAATTGAAGGCAATACATGTATGATCCAGAAAGCAGCACCAGAGGATAGAATAAACGGCAAGAGACATCTGATGAGAATCAGCCGGGCTGCAAGATGCACGAAGGCTAGTGGCCAACCGCACTTCTTGTATTTCTCGTTTTACTAATATTCAAAGTATGATAAAAGAACGTCATCCTAATAGCATTGTTATTTCGAACTTGTACTGTCGATATATTATACAAACATGAACTTTGCTGCACCCACAAATGCACAATTGAGAAAGAACAGTCACTCTAGATACCACGCGCTAACACTGCAACCAGACAAAACAAACGCGAGATCCTTATAAAAAATACTACACTTTTAAAGACGACAGTTTTTCGTAGGCTACTCCAACCTGGAAACTTGGATCTCTCTGTCTGTCTGTCTGTCTGTCTGAATGGTCTCGATTCAAGCACGTCATCAATAGGTTTAAGAAATATTGAACAAGACATTTATATAGGCGGCACATCTAAAAAAACTGAGGCCTTTGGAAATTTTTATAATAGTCAGCATAGTTGAGCACGAAGACAACATTACGCATATTTCAGGCGAAACTTCAACAGGTAAGTGATGTTTCCACTGCTCTTTTAATACAAAATACATGGCTCTGATTTCTGCTATACCAAAAAAAAACACGTGTTAAAGAACAGTTTACTGAGAAATACAAAACGCGCTCCAAGCACCTGCCCGGGGCGGCAATCCAGGAAAACCAACAGTAACAAAAGGTTTCATTAGATAACGCATGAGTGCTCCAATGTACTAAAAGTAAACTGAATTGAGCAAACCACCCAAGTTTTATCCTGAGAGGAGCGAGGAAGGAGGCTAAAAGCCTGAGATGCGGGCGGGAAAGGAAAGACAGGCATGTACGTGGTAGCGGTGTATATATATATTGAGAGACGACGGTTGGCGTGGCCGTTTATTCCAACGCCCGGGCCAGGGAAGAAAATCAAGCGGTGATGATGATTATTTACAGGTGATGATGATGCCGAGCCCATCGTGGCTAGCACCCATGATAGTGGGTGATTACGACGAAGAGCCGGTAACATAACCCAAAGTACTGGGAGTGTAGTCACTGGGTCTAACATAATTTCCCCTCCGCGAGCGGAAGCGGCCTGCTGGCCGCGAGTCAGTCGGTGGTACGGCGGTTGAATGGCTTCAGCCGGGATACATGAACGATTTCAGTACCACGGCGACGGCGGTCTGTAGGCGGAGTTACCGGCGTGATGCGATAATTGACAGGAGAAGTCTCTTCTTAGATTTGGTATGGGCCAAGAAAACGGTGGAGGAACTTCTCGCACAGTCCGGGGACGCGAACGGGTGTCCATAGCAACACCTCATTCCCGGGGCGGAACCGCACAGAGCGATGCTTCACGTCGTAGCGGGTTTTCCGTTCGTGCTGCCGTCGCGCGAGGTCTCGACAGTGGGCGAGCCGCGAAACGTACTGCTCATTCGATGGTGCATCGAATGCGACAGGAGCGTAGAAAAAACTGGATTCAAAAGTAATCGATGGGGAGCGGCCAAAGACGAGAAAGAACGGTGAATAGCCGGTAGTCTTTTGCTTTGCGGAGTTGTAAGCGAAGGTTACAAAGGGTAGGATAACGTTCCAGTTGCGATGATCAGGACTAATATACATGGAGAGCATGTCCGTCAGTGTTCGATGAAATCGCTTAGTCAGACCATTCGTCTGGGGATGGTAGCTGGACGTTGTTTTGTGGGCCGTGTTCGAAGCACGCAGAAGCTCTTCAACAACGGTTGAGAGAAAAACCCTGCCGCGGTCGCTCAGAAGGACGCGTGGAGCTCCATGGCGCAAAATACTGTTGTGCAGAATGAAGTCTGCCACTTCTGCGGCGGTGCCAGAGCGAATAGGCGCAGTTTCGGCGTACCTAGTCAAATGATCTACGGCCGTAACTATACATCGGTACCCACATTGGGTCGCAGGTAGCGGTCCATACAAGTCGATGCCCATGGTCTCAAAGGGAGCCGAAGAACAAGGAAGAGGCTGCAGTAGTCCGGTCGGAGGAGTAGTCGAACGTTTGCGGTGCTGGCAAGAGGCGCACGAGCGGACGTACTTGGCCACAGCTGCAGAAAGGCCAGGCCAAAAGTAGCGGCTACGTATTCGCTCGTATGTTTCCCAGCGGTTGGCGCATCGTGATATTCTTCGAGGATACGACGTCGAAGTGGACCAGGTACTACAGGGACCCATTTGTTGCCATTGGGATGGTAATTTTGGCTGTAAAGGACACCATGGAGGAGTTGAAACTTGGCGAGTTGACGACGTGCACGGCTGGTCGGAGGTGGCACACGGCCGTCGAGGTAGTCCATGATGGGGCGGCAGTATGCGTCTGCTCGCTGTAGCGAGGGCAAGTCACCGTGTCCAGCAGAGCTAGGGAAAGTGATGGGTGCCAAAGGGACATCGTGGTCGAGGCTTTCCTGGAGAGCAGTCGACGGAGAAGACAATGGGCAACGAGACAGAGCGTCTGCGTCCGTATGCTTCTTTCCGGACCTATACGTCACGGAAAAATCATATTGTTGGAGGCGGAGAACCCAGCGACCAAGGCGCCCAGACAAGTTTTTCATGAAAGATAACCAGCATAGTCACGGCCATGGAGGTAAGGCCGGAATTTTTGAACAGCCCAAACGATGGCAAGGCATTCCTGTTCTGTAATGGAGTAATTCTTCTCTGCGGGTGTCAATGAACGACTAGCATAGGAAACGACCCTCTCCCGGAGCTGAGCATCACTTTGAAGAAGAACAGCGCCGATTCCGTGGCCACTTGCGTCTGTGTGGAGGATAGCGGGCTTGCTTTCATCAAAGTGGCAGAGTACCGGGCTAGACGTTAAGGCGGCTTTCAATGCCTCAAAGGCTTGTTGGCACTCATTCGACCAAACGTAAGCTACGCCGGACTGTAGGAGCTGGTTGAGGGGTGCCGCAATGGTGGTAAAGTTCCGGACAAAGCGACGGAAATATGAGGCCAACCCGAGAAAACTGCGCAGATCTTTTTGTTGGCATGGACGCGGAAATCTGACAACGGCAGCGATTTTGTCGGGGTCGGGTCGTATCCGGTCCTTGCTAACGACATGGCCGAGTACCTTGATAGTTTTGGTCGCAAAACGACATTTTTTTTAGTTGAGCTGAAGTCCAGCATTGGCGATGCACGTAAACACTTCGTCCAAGCGTTGGAGATGCTCAGCAAATGTCGAGGAAAAGACAACCACGTCGTCCAGATAGCAGAAACAGGTCTTCCATTTTAGTCCTCTGAGCACTGAGTCCATCATCTGCTCAAAAGTTGCCGGGGCATTGCACAAGCCGAACGGCATGACATTAAATTCATATAGGCCGTCGGGATTAGCAAACGCCGTCTCGTGCATCGGTATCTGCCAGTAACCAGAACGCAAGTCAAGGCTCAAAAAGTATTCGGCTCCTTGAAGGCAGTCCAGGGCGTCGTCGATCCGGGGCATAGGATACAGATCCTTTTGGGTAATTTTGTTGAGGGCCCGATATTCTACACAAAAACGCACGGAACCATCCTTTTTCTCCACCAGGACGACTAGGGAAGACCAAGGACTGGATGAGGGCCGAATTACGTTACGCTGCAGCATGTCGTTCACGTTCTCCTCAATTACTTGCCGTTCTGATGGGGAGACCCGGTACGGGCGGCGGTGAGCAATAGTTGATCCATCAGTTTTGATGCGATGCGTAGCTGCAGGGGTGCGAGGAAGCAGCTTTGAATGGGTATCGAACGAGGCACGGTGCTTGTGTAAAAGTTCCAGTACTGAGGATTTCTGTGATGGGGTAAGGTCCGGACCGATGGGGGGGCTGTTGGGGGGGGGGGGGTGTTGAAGAAATATCCCTGAGTTTAAACTTTACAATGATCCAATCGGAATTTGAGTATTTGAAGACAGCTGCTGATGGGACATGCTTAATCTATAAAAGATCTGGGGTGAAGCTACAAACTGGTAAACATAACAAGATGGGGCTAGCCATACCTTCAGCTTTTTTTTCAATGAAGGGTACCATGTACAGCAAAACTGTTCGCTGTGAAGTATTTTTTTCCGTATAACCGCACTTTACGCCGCATCCAGCAAAACAGTGTGACAGACGCTATACGTGCAAATTTGAGTGCTGACTGTCCACACTGCCTTTTCCGTTCTTTAGGTAACAGTCAGAAGCCCTACCCAATAATGATGTAAAGATATGCTCTGGCTCATACCAAGGCAAGCACAGTTTGTTGCTGCAGCCTTGGTTGCTTTTCGTTAGCGACAAATTCAATCGGCTGTACAGATGTATTTGATTGCGTGTAACCAGGAATTCTATCTTCTATTCGTACATGGGCCGCTGGGAGCGGCCTGTAACAATTTTACCGCTCGTCGCTGCCACCGAGAGTACTTGTCTGCTGTACCCATTACGTTTCCCGCGTCGTTCGTCCCTTCGGTTGCTTTCTAATCTTGCCTTGCACTGTCCCCACGTAGTTTTACAACTTCAGAGGTTTTCGCTGCTGTCAGCAGTCGTTTTACACAACGGGGTTTCTGTCATCAATTGTCGTATTAGCGGGATGTGGTTTGTCGAAAAGATCGGCGGGTGACAAACAAGCGTTACCAAACTAGCGGCGTATTTCATTTCTTTCGTGGCTACTGTGGCTTGCGTAGAAGAGTTAGGGGAGGATCTGCGATAGCTTTCCTTGAGTCAAATAGGGTAGCTTTGGCTGAATCGCTTGTAGCACTAGCATATTTGGCCATGTCAGCCAGATCGGTGCATGAGAAACAAGCGCTATAACTGCCGGAGTGTCTAAAATACCATAGCTTGAAATGGCACTTGTTGGTTTTTTACTTCTGCGTGTAAATCATCTTCCTTGTCCCGCCTAGAGCTACCAATGTTCCGGGTCTAAAATACGACCAAAACAAGACACAAGCAACAATATTCGTTGACACCGTGCACGTTAGCCTCGTAAAAGAGCGATTTTTCTCTCCCTGACGCGGATGCCTTGCCCAGACACCGGCTTTTCGCCCAATCGATCATTTAGTGCTCACGCGTTGAAATAGCCCTTACGCTAGAGATCGAACCCACGTCCTTGTGCTGGGCAGTGTATGGGTTGTAGAGTTTAATGCGCCGACGCTGCACCTTGGCTACAAGTCGCGCCGTAATGGGTTAATGTTGACCCGCTGGGGATCATTCACGTGTGCCAAATCTCGAACACACGGGCGTTTGTGAATTTCTCCTCCATCAGAAAAGCGGCCGCCGCAGCTGGGAATCGAACTCGCGTCCGTGGGTTCAGCAGCACAACACCTTAGCCACTGAGCCACCGCAGCGGTTGTGCGGCCCGGTGTAACGACCTAGCCCCTTCTGTGAGTGGCAAGGCATACGGTCGTTGTCGCTTCTGTTTGGAATTTACTTCTCGTCGACATTGGTTCGATGGAATGGTATGGTTTACACTCAGCGATCTGGAATTTACATTGGGTCCAGAGTGGCCCCTGTGCCAAGCAACATTTTCTTAAGCAGTGTGAGGGGGGTTTTGAAAGCTGAATTGTATGAGTGTAGTCTGTTGCGTAGATAATTGTTTAATTTTATTAAAAGGTAGTGATGTCGTGAATAACATGGTTGATATTTTCAAATGCTCCAGGAAAACAGGGTATGGGTTGTGTTTCACTTGCGAAGTGTCTGCGAGTGGGCAAATTCAATTTTTGGATTTTTCCCTTTCGTTCAAAGATGACCACATGTGCTGGGAGTTCGCTCTCCAGTCAAAAATATCCTTTCTTTGGGTCATTCTAAAATTATAAATTCTGGCAGAGCAGTCCCCATTCATAGCTAATGGTTGACAGGCGCAGACGGAGCACGCACTGGAGAAACGAGTAAACACCGAACAGGTCCCAAGTGTGTGCCAAACACAAGAAAGTGGGGAGACCTAAGAAATTGTAGAACTTAAAGCAAAAGCGGACAGTTCTACAGCAGCATGTCACCACTCGCGATCACCCTACTGATACCATCTGTATACAAGAAACCCACGCCGTAGCAAAACCGCCCGGATACGTTGCTCAGATCGCGAACGACTTCCGCGACGGCGTTGCACATATTAGGGGAGGTATCGTCGCGATGCGACACATCCTCACAGTGGTTGAGAACGATTATGTCCTGATGGAGGTTATTCCGCTAGAGACTAATAACGATCGCAGTATATTCGTGTTAGACGTGTTCTCCCGCTCGTGCTGGCGAACCTCCTCCGTCAAGCTACCGCAAAATCGGCTTCTTATCCCCTCGTCATGACAGGGTATTTAAATACGGTTCACTTCAGGGGGGTGGAGCGGGGGGCACGCGTAGTCGAGCAAATCGGTGACGGAGCTCGCCGTTTGAATTGAGGAGGAAAGCCTCACCTTTCTTACTAAACCGCACGAGCCCACAATCATCTGAAACAGTGTGTCGATAGATACATGCCCGGACGTAATTTTTGACAAAAAGTATGCTGCCCACAGCTTATGATGGAATTTATTGAAGAACCTTGGAAGCGGTCGTGTGCGCATAGAAACTGAACTAGGCAGTTCCTCGTACACGAAATACCTCGGTACAGCACGCATCGCGGACTGAAACCAACCCACAGATAATAGGAAACTGACTCCCGCGAACCTCATCGCAGACATCGGGAGCTCGAACCAGACTTAGAAACGACATCATGCATCAAACTGCAATCATTCAGACCTTCTATCAAACCCACCTAATGGGCACTCGACTCCTACATGTATGGGACGCCGGTCACAGGCTCAGTTAGAGAAGGAAGAGGCAAAAGCAAAATCGGAAACTCAAACTGCATTTTGCCGCCCTGACAACGCAGGTGATGACATGAACTGCAGAACTGTGCAGATAGCTTGCTGAGTAAATGTGACAACATCATGGGAACATTTTGTACATCCCAAAAGCAAGACAGAAACGAACAAGGCACTAAAGTGGATCTTTCGTCAACATCCGGGTAGCAAGAAGTCCTATTACAGGAACTCGGGGTCATTACCAGCGTGCCTCCTGTTCACCCACTGTTATATGAGGGACAACCCGATTCTACCCTGAACTGTCCAATCTTAGAGGCCGAGGTGCGAGCCACCCCACAGCAATCGACGAAAAAATACAACCCCAGGAATGGGACTTAAACCAATCAGACCCTAAAAACCCTCGGCCAATATTTAGTTGCCTAACTGAAAGACTACGTGAGCACGTGCTGGGAACGAGGTTTCCGTGCGTAAATGCATGCCGTGGAAAGAAAGAGAAGGTAGTGTGATTACAAAACCAGGCAAAAAACGTAGTATAAAACCCTGAGCTCCATTTGTCTTACATTATGCACAGGAAAACTTATTGGCCGCGTTGCCTTAAAAGATTGCAAAGATACTTCGATAAAGGAGATTGTATACCCCATACCATGTTCAGCTTGAGGTCATACTTTTAGACGCAGGACATAACCTCCTCCAGATAAAAGATGTCTTCAAAAAAGCAGGCACGTCCCATGGGCCATCCTAGTGCATAACCCGAACAGGCCTTTGTTAATATCAGCCATGCAGCTGTCTTAGACCCTTTCAGCCCCGGAATTTCGATTTTGATGAAAAACTGCTTTTACGCGTGTTTTCAAACAGTCGTGGAGATCACATTCGTAGACAATTAAAGTGAGCTGATAGTGCAAGTATCCAATAATTTAGAGGTATGTACCTAACTAAGTTATATGGCAAATAAAGCTTTTCTGTAAAGTAAAAAGAAAACTTTTGCTTCCCTAATGGCTACAGCATCCTGAGCCAACATGACAAAAAAATAGAGCTGGTTGTGCCAATATTTATATATTTATGGACGTTTGGACAAACCAGGATTTTAGTTGCCTTATTCACCCGTCGTCATTGTCGGTGTCCACTGGTACTTCTTTTTCATGGCATCCAGCTCCACGAGAAGGCAAAATGGTGATGTCTATCGCAAGAGGTATCCGTAAGAACTCTGGCCCAGAAAACAAAAATTTTGGTTTTAGTTTCAAGCCAATAGAGAATATTAGTGTGGTGTCTTCAGATGAAGACCCACGGCCGAAAGGGGTATGCGACCTGGTCACAATCGCATGCGGTAAACGGATGCACGCGTATATCCGAGACTTACTAACGGGGTGTAAAGCAACAATTAGGATTGGGGACGTGACATCACAGCCCATGACTATTGGCATCAACGTCACTGCTCAAGGGGCAATGCTTGCTCCGCTTCTGTTCAATACTGCTTTCATTTACTAACGTGATTTCTGGGCCAAATAACAGATCTCCAACACGAACTCTATGCTGACAACAGCACGCTGTGGACTGGCAACGCATGCATAGTTGAGATGCATGGCATATTGGAACAGTCCTTAGAAATAGTACGCGCATACGCTGCCAAGTGAGGATTGTGGTACCCCAGAAACATCTGAGCTCGTTCTAGTTAGAAGAGGGCCATGATTGAATAACTTCTCTGAAGGACAATCGAAATTGTGTGAGATGGTGTCACCATCCGGCTCCCCCCTTCCGTAAAAATCTTGGGTATGACTTCCCAGATGACCGCAGCAATTCAAAACTACAAAAACTAGACTTCACAACCACCCAGATCACCCGCAAGCTCCGTAGAACGAGCAGACTGCACGGAATGAAAGACCATGACACGGTACGGCTGCTAAAATGATCTTTCGCATTGGGTACGTCGCTACATACGCCGTACTGCAGCCAACAGAAGCAGTAAGCTTCTGGAAAGCGTTCAGGCGACCCTTCGCTCTACCGATGAGCGCGTTCACAGAAAAAGTACTCCCGTTAGGACTCGGAATTTTAGTGAATGAGCTCATCGAGGCCGATTTTCCAGCGCAACAAAAAGGCCTTGCCACAAGCATGACCGGTCCGAAATCGCTCATTCAAGTTGGTTACTTGAACCCGCCACAGTAATGATCTAAGATGGAAGACATGCCAAGCAATAGCCGAGACAAAATACGAGTGGCACTTTTTTCCCTTAACATGCGCCCGCGGTATCCCGAGGGCAGAAGAGGAGCCAGAGCCAATGTAAGTGGTACAACGAATGTCAACCAACCTTGAAAACGCCGTAGCGAGTCTGACACTCCGACTCGCGACAACGTTGCAGTCAGAGGAAGCGGCCATAGCACCGATAATTGCGCACGCCGACGCAACTACCATACTCACATATTTCGAAGCGGCGTCCAGATCATCCATGATTGGAAGAGCGCACTGAAGCTGCTCCGGCAACGGCCACCCAGGTGAACAGTCACAATTGTTTCGAAACCCGGTCACCCCGTTCTCCGTGGGAACATCGTCGCACATACAAGTGTTAGCTGGCGGGGCCCCACGGGACGACCAGCAGAGGGGGAACGAACCGCTACGTACAGATCAGGCAATCAGCCAACTCTTTCCGATCTCCCGTGGGGTGTACCGATCAGGCCACGCTTGACTCACGAAAGAGCAAGAAACAATGCTCAGACAGATATAAAGAAACACGTTTCTTCCTCCCACCCCCTCACACGCCGTTTCTCGCTCTCTTTAATCGTTCACGTGCCCTCGATCTATAGAGCCTTCTCCACTTCACCAGTTTTGGCCAGCACTTGCATATGGCATTTTGTTTGTTACTTTAGGCTTTTCTTCGGCGCCCGTTGAACTAAAAGCCTTTGCGCAAATAAACCCAGCCATCATCACATCAGCTGCCCTTCCTTGGCAGCGCTTAGATAGCTGCGACTAATTTACAGGTAAGGGCTTCTACGACGTTATGTAAACGATACATGTGCAGGTGCTTAGTCGACCCATCTGCAATAGGTGCCAAAACACGTCGTACTCAAAAGGAAGTCGCAATCAGCTCATCTCAGGCCTTCTTACAAGGGGATGATGACACGATAGAAGGAAAAAGAGCCAAGTCCGGCATCGGGCGAAATGCGTTTCGGCAAGGACATATGCAAATAGCGATAAGAGGCGACGATCATTATTCACATTGCGCCAGATATAAGGGCTTGAGGTCTCACATGCGTTTCCGAAAGCATTAGGAAACACGACTGGTTTCGTTAACAGTTCGGGTATATATGCGGACACGTTAAGCATGCTGAGGCTCCACTTCGTCCGCGAAAAGAAGACGACAGGTCGACGTGAAACGCTGTCAAGATGGAATACATTGGCTACTGGGCGTGGATACTAGCCTTAGCCACCTGCGTAATCTACAGCATCAGCTGGTGGGTAATCAGGTGAGAGAGTAATTGACGTTTCGTAGCGGCAAAATGAAATCAGTTTTGAGGCGCATCCGAAGCGGAGATGATTTTGCTTTGTAGTACTCCCTCGTTCTCGAGGATTTCACCAAGACACGACTCACAACGATGCGGAACCGCACTTTTTGCGTGTTACTTCTGTCCGTCGTTTTTTCGGCATCACGTCTATTTCAAGGATCTCCAAAAGCTGAACCAACTTTGGTCACGGAGCTGGTAAGCCGGGATTAACATTTTTTACCATGATCACGTGAACGAGCCAAAATTAATGCATCCCGGGATTGACAAGCTCGCGCAACCGTCGCTTTTCACGTAGCATTGACTTCCGTTCATTTTGGTAAGGAATGGATGTTTGAGCTGTTTGCAAATGCTGTTCTGAAATATTCCAAGTAAAGCACGGAGGTGTAAACATAAAGTGGCATAACCTGACATTGACCCGCCTTTTAGCTTTCCCCTTTGTTATTAATAATAAAAATCAAATTATACGTATTTATATTTACTTGCTAGCTGTCGTACATCTCCAGGACAACTCCTAGGTGAAGTTGCAGGGGGTGTTTAAATAGCGTAAAGAGATATACGCACGTGTTTCTCCCTGAGCCCGACATATCCGTACAGCAACCATTTTTGTTAGCAAACATTTTCATCCCAAAATTTCACCGAACATATTCCGCTCAAGGAAGTGAGAGCTGCCATTTCCCGTTGCACCTAATTGATCTATAGAGACACAGTTTTACTTTTTTAAGTAGAAAAAAACGCGTTGTCCATTTTAGCAGCAAGAATTTTTATCTTGAGTTCTATCCTTGCCGATCTTTAACTATCATCATCAGTGACATGGAGAGGGGGAAATGCTAGCCAAAGACGGGTGAGGGAACGCTATGAGTAGGCTAGGAGCCCACGAGGAGAGTGCGCGCCTCAACAAGCTAAGCTAATGGGTTTTCAGGTGGGGTAGAGGGGGTGAACGGACGTAACTGTCTGGCGTAGGGTGCCGGCACCTTACCAGGACCGTGGGGGTGGGAGGGGAGATAAAGGAGGTGATAGCGGGAAGTGTTAGGAGGAAATTTAACTATACCATGAGGTACAGTTTACGAATGGGGGAGGGCGGCAACTGCATTGCGAGTGCGCGCAGAAAGGACGGCGAGTGAGAGGGGTGCCGGAAAGGCGCAGGAAAGAGCAACGGCGAAAGGGCAACGCCGAATTCCCCCTGCCACTGACCTCGAAAGAGATAGAGGTCAGTGGCAGGGGGAATTCGGAAATAAGTGCTTTTAGGGGTACCTCATCTCCGGTGGTTATGCCGGTGCGCAGGCGACACCGCCGGGGCCCGTAGGGAGGGTGAGAGGAGACATGTTGGCTAGCAGAGTTGGCTGAGTAATAATAAAAACAACCCAAAGATAAAAAAATGGAGAAAGAAGAAAGGAAAAATGAAAATGGTTTGAGCGTCCCGCAGAGGTAAGGGGGGAGAAGGGGGGGGCGCTATAGTGGCGCGCGGCCAGGCCGGTCTCCTAGAGGAAGGAGAGGACGTGGCGGAACGCTTCTACGAGAAGAATGCGGGGAAAGCGGGGGGAGAGGATGACCTCTGCTGTGCTGCATTTCAACCCCGAGGCGACGGTAGGCGCGGGGAAGTTGGTCCCTGTGGGAGTTGTATGCAGCGCAGGTCGTGATGCATTGTCCGGCCGAATCGAAAGCGCCGCATTGTGGGCGGGCCGGGTTGTCATTCTTTTCGTCAAGCTGCAGTCACCCGTTAGTTAGGTCGCAACCTGTACGCATCCTGCTTAGCAGGCAGCATTCCTGTTTGCACAACTTTCTGCAAGGGAGGCGTACGGGTGCGTTGCTGGAAACGACCCGCTCGACCGGGTGGTGTTTGCGCAACGCGTTGTAGATGGTTCTTCGGGCCTCGTCCGGAAGCGTGGCGGCGTTGTAGAAAGCAGCGCCGGCCGAGCGTGCGGACTTGTCTAGCGCGTCCGCGGCCTCGTCGTGCGCGACGCCCACATGTGCGGGAATCCATTGGAGCCGGACGTTGCAGCCCCGGGTGGCGATTCTTGCGAGTTTCGCGTACAGCGTGTTGACGATGGGGGTGGAACAGGCGTTGGAGGGCCGCCATGGTGTCGCAACAAAAGGTGGCCGTGTTGTCTCCCGGCTGCCGCTCCAAAGCCAGTTCCGCCGCCAGGCGCAGGCATGCGAGCTAGTCGGTGGTGTAGCTCGCGGAGAAGGGTAAGCGGCAGCTGCGAGACTTGGTCGCCTGGGGGGCGATGCATGCCGTGGCGGCGCTTGCAGGTGGCCCGGGAAGTATATTGAGCGTCTCAAGGTCCTACGAAAGGAAAGATCCAACGAGACGAAAGGTCCAACCGCGCATATTCTGTCTCTGTGGATATTTCGTCTCGTTGGACATTCAGGCTCTATTGGACCTTCCGGCTCGTGGATCGTTCGTCAGGTTGGACATTCAGGCTCGATTGGACCTCCCGACTCGTGGATCTTTCGTCTGGTTGAACATTCTGGCTCGATTGGACCTTCCGACTCGGTGGATCTTTCGTCTCTTTGGACATTCAGGTTCGATTGTACCGTCCGACTCGGTGGATCTTTCGTCTCCTTGGACATTCAGGCTCGATTGGACTTCCGTCTCGGTGGATCTTTCATATCGGTGGATATTCAGGCAGGCTCTTCCGTATTGTATGATCGTCCAGAGCGCTCTACAATCACCTTCACAACTCAATTGAGCACGTAAAAAGCGAGAACGTCTGCGTTTCAGGTTCCAGTATATAACTTCACGTGAGAAGTACACGATAGTTTAAGTTTAAATGTACTCCCGGCATTCGCCTTTCCACGTTGTCAGGAACGGCATTTCCGAACAACAGCTTCAGGAAGATGAAATGACTAGTTTACGATATATCGACTGAAGAACGCCCACAACAAACAGTTTTGCGGATGCGCTGGGTTCTTCTTTATGCCTGCGTCTGCCTGTGTTCGGGGGTGCGAGATTTATTAAGTTTTCCTTAGCAAAAACGCGCCAGTCTCCTATCTAAAAATGATATCTTTTTACGAACGAACTCAAGTTCTTTCCTGCCGCATGGACACGTGCAGCACTTAAGCAAGCGTATTTGAAATCTGCGAACTTTCACTTCCTCAATTGTGGACTTTGCTATTTTCATTTAAAATTTAGGCGGGTTTGCGGTAGTGCACAAGTCCCCTTTATACCATTCAACCAATCTCCCTGTTTCTATCTTGGAGCCTAAGTATATATAAATATCAGAAATTTCCCCAGTTTATTGCGCCACCTTTCGATCATGCGCAAGACTGTTCGGCCTCACCAGAATGAATGAATAAGGCCTGGAAGTCTAAGTTTGGTTCTTCGGTGATTGTTCAACTGTGTTAAGGAACAGATTAAGTAAAAAAGGGGTGGGATATTGACCCGAAGCGGGACAGTGTAGGGGAATTATGCCGCATTCGTACAAAAGTGTTGCTCTCCGTCCTCAATTTCCCAACCACCAACCCTGCGGTGTTCGGAGGGCGGCTGGGCAAAGCCTGTCGAGTTATTTATCGCAGCTCCTAGACGAAGCTCCGCGATTCATTTTTGTCCGCTTCTTGTAAAAGCCGAAGGCACATATTTGTTGTAGGATTGCGGCGGCACGTTTTAAGCGGTCTGTGGGACGTCTGAGCACGCATTTGACGATTTAGCGGTCGGCAATACCTGCGCGATTTGTGTTGGCCATGGTGTCGGCCGAGGGTTGCGAATACCCGCCAAATTCTTCAAGCTGTGTTCAAAACAGCGCAAAAAGACGGGACATGAAACGACGACGCAAGGCGGTGTTTTTTGCACGTCTTTTTTGCTGTTTTGAATTCAGTTAGTATGCACCAACTAGCCCAAACCACCGTTCTAACGCAGTTCAAATGTGAAGGAGAACGCATCTTTTTCTTTTTTTTTTGGGGGGGGGGGGGGGGGGGGCAGGGGAACGAAAGCTGGAATATGCACCATTAACAACACGATTGACCACAAACATATGAGAACCACGTGTGATGCTGTTCCATACAAATCACCTTGTGTATAGAAGTGAAATTACCTAATGGAACGGTGAAGTGATTCATAAACATGGCGGGATTACTTGCGGAGATTGCAGTCTGGAGTCCCTAGACAAGGTTTCGAGCACTCTGGGACAGGGATATGGACACACAATGCGGTTCTTGCCTTTTCGATATACTACTGCAGTGCCCTAAAATATATTCTTTTTGATGGGGTTGTATAGCTTGCAGGAGTGCCGAATGACTGACCGGGATGCGCTTGAAAATTCCGCTTGAAAAATTTGATCTTGAGAAAATAGGCTACGGTCGAACAGCAGGCGACGAGCGGTAAATGACCGATACACGAGTTACTATGTACGTTACTTGCGCTACTCATGGCGCTACGTGAAGATTGAAACTTTCGCGGATCCCTTATTTCCTGTAACGTTTGGCAAACAAAACAATGAGTAGTACTTCCATAAAAGCCTACCGAACGTCCAGAATAAAAAGAAAATGCGGGCGCGCAAAGCTCGAACGGCAGACTCAAAACTCTACCCGCACGATAAAGTACGAGCTGACCGATGCAGTGCGCCTTAACTATCAGCAGGGAGGAGTGCTCCTCGGCAAATACAGGGCTCACTTTGGGATACAGCTCACTTTGGGACCTTTTTAGTCCTGCATATATTATTCATTTCCTGACTATGCATGCGATCTAGCTATAATATTACTGCGCGAAGGGAAGTCGATACCCGGAAGCGACTTCACGCAGGGCTCGAGTCACGCTTCCGTTGAGAAATAAGAAAAGAAAAAGATGTGTACGCTATTTACGTGGTCGTCGTCGTATCATATTTGAGCACAGCAAGTTACACGGCAGTATTTGGGCATCTTCGACAACGATAAATGCCGGCGTGTGCGTCGGTAACCCCGGGCTATCATGTATACAGCGGTATCCGGAGATCCGGGAATCCCCCAGCATGGCGGAAGCGACCGCGGTTCCCGCAAGAGGGCGCCAGTATTTGCATAAGGTCTATAGGTAATGTTTTCTCTACTGCATTCATCATTTCGCGCTGCAATTATCATTGCATTATGCGGGAGTTTAGAGACTGCGTGCAGACAGACACTGACGGGCCGGCGTATTTTCGTTGGCGGGGTGTTGACATTTCACCGGTAGCTTGCACGCACAGTGCCGAATCCGCTGACTGTAGGCCTCATGCGAGCGCCCTCTTACCACGCACAGACGAGCAAGGCAAGCTCTGAATTTGCGGGAGAAGCGCCTCGCAGTTGAGCATCTCTGGTGGTGCGGAGGGCATGCAGCAGCCACTGCGAACGCCTCTGCCAGTGAAAGTTACGATTTTAATAGTGGCTGGCAGCCTTATGTGACCTATCATGCAGCCTACAACGACATCCAACCAGCGATAATGTTGGACATCAAGCCTGTTGTTGCGGGGAATCAAAACCAAAACTGGTTTGAACAACTCCCCGAAAACAAACTACAACAACTACATTCAGATCCCTGTGCTTGTTGCTAATAGTACTAAAGTTTCTTCTAAAACAATAACACTGCCAAACGTACAAGTGCGTATACATGAAGTTTAAAATCTTGGCCATCGTCCCTCCCAGCACATCGCGTCACATTTACTATGAGGCGAACTTGTCTTCCAACACGATTGAACGATCTTTAGCGTTCTAAATTTCATGGAATCGGCATTGCGCTTTTGTCAATGCTACTTTTCTTTAGGAAAAAGTTGCATTGTAGTTCTGTAGCATTGTAGTAGCATCGTAGTATGAATGTAGTTCTGTGGTTTATTTTTGGGGAGCTCGAGACAGTTTCGGTTTCGGTCCCGCAGTTCAATATGTCCATGGTTTCTGACGTTATCTGTAATCGCGCATTGGTGATACTTCAGAAGTAGTCATGACCCGCTAGTAACCTGTTGTTCACGGCAGGAATGGGCCGCATAAACATCCTTGCGCCGCTTCAAGCTAACAAGTATCGTTTCATGCAGTAAGGAAAGCCGAGCTGAGGTGGACGCAGTGGCTAACTATGGTGCTCCAGTTCATCGGAGATGGTGAACCGCGGGGCGTCTCTCCCGCACCTACGGATCTCACCTACATGTCTTTTATCCGTAGTATCCGACGGGTCGTCGGCAAATAGGCCAATTAAACACTGTCGGACAATAAAAGAAAGGCCTCCAGCATTAGGTTTCAACCCACACAGTGGATGCCAACGCTTTGTGCCTCGTCAAATTAGGCTTTGGTAACACGCAACGAGGCTAACGAATAACAAGTACAAGTACAAAAACATGTGACCAGGGGGTCATGGTGACTCGAGAAGTATGGCTAATGCACGATCACAGATATCGTTGGAAACTATGGGCGTTTTGCACGGCGAAACCGAAACAGAAATTTCTTTGAACTCTCCGAAAATAAACCACAATCCGTTTATTCCGACACATACTTGTTGCGAATCGCCTTAAAGTATTTCCTAAAAACATCCTTTACACGAACGCAGGTGCGCGTGCATAACTCTAAAATCTTGGCCGTCGTCCATTACATCGCAAGATGAGTTTGCGTCATTTCGCGTTACTGCTGTAGTTGTTGCGGCCGCCGCAGAACTCGCAGGGTATGTTTTCTTCTTTTGGGCTTTGAAACTCAAATACGGCATTAGCGACTGCATACACGAATACAATTATGTTTATTTGCACCGTTCTATGCAATGCTAACACAAACACAAGTTAAACAAATGAAAAAAAAAGCGGTTGGTTGCGATTTAGCAACCAGTTAACTAGGGCGGGTAGTGTTCATAAAATTCCAACTCATTTTTTTTCTTGGCGTGTGCAATGTTTACATGACTATTCGTGGCCTCCACGTTCACAAAGTTCAATGGGTGGCGAAAAATGAAGAAAGTCACAGAATGGTGTTACGATTCGGCGCGGAGCTCAGAATAGTGTAACGGTATTACTGCCTTTCCAATCATTGATATTAGAAATACATTTATATAAAAATCTCATTTTAAATCATTTTATCTTTACAATAAGGCAACTCATTGCATGAACCAGGTACTGCGCTAGGGAACGCGAAGTTTGTCTTGATTCCCGGCAACGACAGTCACTTTTTCCAAGCTAAAACAAGGCAGCTGAACGATAAAGTAGCATACGCCGAAACACCTATGTAGCACGAGCGCTGCGCACGTTGAAATCAAGTAGGCGTCATAAATTGGTCCGTAGCCCCTCCTCCCACTCCCACGGTTGCCCGTAAAGCCTCTCGGCTTCTTTTGCACAGACATATCCACTTCAACTTAATTTTAACACTTCGAAAGTGTTTGTCATCTTCGGATCACTTTTCGCCTTCCGCCCATGTAATACAGTAGAAGCGTACAATATTTAACGGCTTGATTTAAAACAACGGTGCGAAAGACATGGCTGGTTGCCGATGGTGAACCGATTCGACTATGCATTCCGCTATCTCTTTAGCTGCTTTTGTCTGCACGTTTATTCCAGCCAATCTTAACCTGAATTAAGTTTTAGTATTGGGCCGGCCAACTCAATTGGATAGATCATGCGTTGATTTCAAAGAAAATGGCAACTGCAAGGAGTTTGTTTTTCTAGCGTACGGGTATTATCTTAATAGGATTTTGCGACGACAATCTTATTTAGTGATGCAACCACACTTTGTGTAAGGAACCCAACGGTTTAGACCCTAACAAATGGTAGTACTCGAAATGAAATTTGTGGTTTGTTTTGTTGACAGACGATATTACTGAAATTGAGCAGAACATTGCGGGATAATACGCTCACGCTTGTGCTGCTGAGCCCAAGGTCGCGGGTTCAATTCCCAGCCGCGGCGGCCGCTTTTTCACATAGAAGCGAAAAGCGGAAACTTCCGTGTGTTTGATATTTCGGAGCACGTTAAAGATCCCCAGGGGGTCAAAATTAATCCGGAGCCCTCCACTACGGCCAGTCTCACCGCCTGTCAAGCGTCGTCGCGTTAAACCCCACAATGAATGAATCAATCAATCAATCATTACGCTCACGTGCAACAGGTTACATGGACGCAAAACTGAGTCCTACATGCATAAGGCTAACAAAATTGTTGAAACGTTGAGTGAAGTTTTACGGGGTAAAAAATTTTACACGACTGATTCAAACCCATCGCTATCCGCTTTATCCGAATGAGCTCAGTAAAGTTATTTTATTGTTGGCCATTTCGTCTCGGTGGATCTTTCATCTCGATGGACATTCAGGCTCGATTGGTCCTTCCGACTCGGTGGATCTTTCGTCTCGTTCAACATTCAGGCTCGTTTGGACCTTCAGTCTCGGTGGATCTTTCGTCTTACCGATCACGGGACGGATTGAACCTTCCGAATCGGTGGATCTTTCGTCTCGTTGTACATTCAGGCCACAAGCGCGGGAAGGACCGAGCCGTCCGAGAACAGGTTTAGCTACATGCCCCCCTTCTCCCCGCCGTCGATCGCTTCGTGCGGCTGTGCCGGAGTCCTTGTGGCGGTTCTCGCTTTTTTCCCCGTAGACCGAGCAGGGTGCTCCGAATTTCGATGGAGGAGGTGCGGTGTGGCGGAAGTAGAGCGGGCGGGAGCGGCGGCCTTGGGTCGCCTACGAGCTCCTTGAAGGCCGCCACAAGCCTGCCGGCCGCAGAGCGGGGTCTTGACTCCAGGCGTTTTATGAGGGCTGCTCCGTCGGGCGCGCGGCATGCGCGGTGCACGCGAAGCTGTGCCAGCCACGCGCCGTCCCCGTCAAGCGTTGCGGCGACGGATGAGTTTTTCGGCAGGCCCAGGCACAGGCAGACGGCGGCCGTATGATCTCGCGCGATCTTCTGCCAGTTGGTTTTATTCAGCGAGACGAAGGAGAGACAGTAGAGCAGTTGCGACAACCCCACTGCGTCGTAGATACGGAGCGCCTACTCTTGGGAACAGCCCCTCCCTTTGGCCGCGAGGGCACGAACCGCGCACTGAACGGCCGTCAGGTGCGCTCTGAGGCCCTGTTCCAGCGGCAGCCATGAGAACCGCTTGTCGAGCGTAATTCTCAGGTAGCGGGCGGTGTTCATCCTGAACAGGGGGGTGTTGTTGATTAGTGGCGGTGCTTGCCGTGCCCGTCTAGCCTTGGGGTGGTAGGACATGGGGGCCGTCTTTCGGAGGACACTTGCCAACGTTCAAGCCAAATCGTGTGAGGCGGTCGACCACGGTGGCCAGGCCAAGTTGTGCGGCCTTTCGAGCTTGGAGCTAGTGCTTCCGGTCGGCGGTCGTCCATATTGCCAGGTCGTCCGCGTAGATGCTTACGTAGACGGCGGTGTCATTGTTGGCAGGTTGGCGGGTAGTAAGGCTGCACTTTTAGGCAAAAAGGACTATAGTAGTGACTAAAATACAGCCGTTAGTCTACGCTGGCGATCGTTCATCTTCAAGGGGAGTATTTGTGACAGAGTATGTGCCGTGTGCACAAATGCGGACTAATTGTTCGTCCCCGCCGATCTATAAGGAGTAATGGGAAGACGAAACGCATAAAGTTAGTCGCTTTGCTGCGTCGTTAATCCGCTGTAATGGCGTCGTCGTGACCCTTTCGTGCCTATGTCTGTGAACAGTTTGAGATTTCTAAAACACAAGTCATTGCAGTCAATGGGTCCTTTAGATGGTGCCACGGGAGAAAATATTGACGTTAAGTATAAGAAAATCGCCTAGGGTTAATAGAGTGGCGGGTAAAGGCAAGGAGCGGCGAAGCGTGATGTCCAGACGCTTCTCGGTGGGGTAATGTTTATACGCTGTGTTGCCTACGAATCGTGCGAGGTAATACCGCCCACTGAAAGATTTCAAGCGCGTCAACAGTAACACAAATAATAATGACAATAGCAAACAGTGATTCCTAAGCGTAATAAATATGTATGTGTTTAATTAACAGACGAGAAAAGCGCATTAGTTGCTGATGACAACTGCAAAATAAAAATGCTCGCTACAAGTAAGCGTCTCCAAGTTATCTTTTGCACTGGGCACATAATTGCCTTGTGCAACAAAGCTATATGACAATGCTGCAACCGCTGTAAAACCCGGTTGTATTTCCCAGTCGCAATCCTCTAGCGACGCGAACTTGAAGAATTCAGGCTAAGCAACACTGAATTTGGTTTTGCGGATGCAGGAAAATATGGTCTGTTTCCCTATTCTGGCACTCACACACACGACCCCTTTCACATACGTTACATAGAGCACTTAAAATATGTATCGAACACTAAGAATACACTTGGTTTGCCCTAATTTGCGCGGAAACAAATGAGTCGTCCGATCCCCCAGCTATCTATCTCAACTAGGCGATGAGTTTATTGTTATTTACGAGAAAAAACTATGGTTGTGAGGCTGTACTTAGAATGGAACTGAGCAATAGTCCCAAAAGTTAGCAATGCGCTTAGCGCAAATCGCGGTCACGTTCGCTTTCACGGATAGAAATTAGGACACCAGTTGCAATGAATCCGTCACGTTGTGCACAGCACTCCACGCTGTACACTTGAATATTATCTACCGCTACTTCCATCCGCCAAGCCTTGGTATTGTCTGTAACCGAGACCTTTTTTTTCCGGTATATATCTATGTGCCTGTGTGTCCATGCGTAACAATAAGCCTTGTGGGCGCTCTTGTACTTTGCCGTCCTATATCTCTTGGCCTCATGTAAACTGTACTCGTATTTATTTCTGTAAATAAAATTATTGTTGAAAAAAAAAAAAATCCGTCGGCGTGGTCCATCGGTAGCGCGTCGGGTTCCTCGAGTCATGGAGTTTCATACAAATAACGGGAGAGGAAACTGGCGCAAGTGTCAACGCGAACATGGCAGCGGCGCTTACGCTTCAATGGGAATGATGGGTAGTTCTGGAACCGGATCGCGTAGAATCGAAGCTGGCCTATGGTTGAGCAAACGGTGTTTTTTGACAAAAAACTCTTATTGCCTGGTTCTCCGTTTGGAAATTACATGACGAACAAGAAAGTTAGTGACCAAAAACTGGTTTTGTACGAAATAAAACCGCGCGTTTAAATAAACAGCAGATGCGGAGTCGAGGAGGTTTGTGGAGCAGGTTTGCCATTTGCCGCCAACTACAGCAGGACGCGGACTTCTTTAAAAACTATTTGTAAAAGTTTCGGCGCTTGTATTTTGTAATACTAAGAAAAGTTTTGTGCTCATAAAGAAAAAACAAACCGATGACTGATTGATTGTAGGGTTTAACGCGCCGACGCGGCGCAGGCGATGAGGCGCGCCGTAGCGGAGGGCTCCGGATTAATTTTGACCACCTGGTGATCTTTAACGTACGCCAATCTCGTACACACGGGAGTTTTTGCTTTTCACTTTTATCAGAAAAGCGGCCACCGCGGCCTGGAATCGAACCCGCGACCTCGTGCTCAGGAGCACAACGCCTTAGCCACTGAGCCACCGCGGCGGGTAAGAAACCGATTGCCTTCGGAGAAGTTATTATTGCCTGAATTAGTGACATTCATCAAGCTGCGTTCCTATCAGCCGCCGGTGCCAGTGCCGGTGCCGCCGGTATCAGCCGCCGTAGGAGCCGATGTTCGCACGAAAGTTGGGGCTGTTCCAGGCGATTCGCAACCCTCGTCAACTTTGACAATACATTGTTCAACCGAATGAGCAGCGCCGCAACTCCTAATTCGCAGACAACTTCGCCGTTCAAAGCGCCGTCATTTGTGTTTTAGGGCTCGCTGTGCGGCAATGAATTGGCAAGCTATCCAATTCGCAACTGTGGGTAATAAAACATTTCTACTCATTGCGGCTTCAGTCAGCTTGCGGCATTCAGTTCAAGGAGAAACCTATTTTTGATCGCTTCTCCCAACACCCCGCGTAGGCAAATGCGTTCGTGTAAATCCAAAACGAAAACGAAACTGCCTGCAATCCTTAGCAACTTCCACAAGCCATCGAGCGCCAATCCGAATTCAGAATTACCCATCACGCCCATTGAGTCGTATGATCGCAGCGCCAGATTCCTCTCTAGTTGTTATTGTATGAAACTCTGTGCCTCGAGTATATCCCGGGCGTCGGTGGTTCGATAGGGCTCCTGCGCTGAAGTTTTGGCGACCTGCAGCGCCCCTAATGGCCGACGCCTCTGGCTAGTACAAAAGCAGACGACCCTCGCAGCCCTTCAGGTATTCTCAATTACAATCCAGAGTGAAAGTTGGTTGTACTTAGTTTAATCGCTTTGTGGCGCGTTTAATTGACTACCGTAATTACCCGATTCTAGCGCGCGCCTTTTTTCGGGAAAAATAGGTCGAAAAATCGCATGCGCGTTAGAATCGGATACGAAACCGAAACTGCCGAAACAACGGGAATTTCTTCCCGGCCATCGCCATCGCCATCTCAAGATGGCGCCAAAGCTTTTAGCAACGATTTTTCGGACGCAGGAAGCATAGGCGCCCAGGCTTTTCTATCGGCCTTCACATAAATCGTCAAATCGTTCCACTTGCGCGCTTGATAACAGCAATGGCAGCAGCGGCTCTCTCGCGTTCAAAACGAGCAGTCGACTGAAGCGTGCGCCTCTGGAGAAGCTCGCGGGATGGGCGTGCGAGGGGTGGGCCACGATCCCATCGACCATGGTTGAACGTTCGTTCAGAAGTGTGGCATCACGAACGCGCTTGACGGCACCGAGAACGAGATGTGGTCAGCGGAGACCGACGAGGAGTGAGATGAGTCGAGATTACTTCGGGAAATAAATCGCCCGTTTCTCTCGCATTCATTTTTCTTGCTCACAGAGTTCCGTGCGCGTTACAATCTGAGGTGCAAGTGTTTTCGGTTTTTTTGCCAGGAAAATCGGGTGCGCGTTAGAATCGGGGGCGCGTTAGAGTCGGGTAATCACGGTACATACTGTATGAAATACAACTTAAAGTATTTGCAGAGGTTAACCAAAATAATATCCGCTAAAACAAGCCGAATTATCGGCTTTCTTTTGAGCGGGCTGTCGCGGTCGTCGCGGCGTGGGACAGTATCGCCAGGTCGGGTGGTCTAACTTTCTGACGACCATTACCGTTCTTTCTTCTTGCGTGGGGCCGACTAAGGAAAGTTCACGAGTAGCATAAACACGGAACGATGCTGCTAACTGCAAAAGGTTGCTTCAGTAGGAGCATGCAAGGGAACGCAAGAATTGCGCAGCCGACTCAGCTGACACTGCTGGCCTCTCACCGCCTTGAAAACGAGTGGAAATTGTGTTTTCTATTTCCGCAAACTAAATGATTTTTGCGTAAAGTTTTACGCCGCATGGTTTACTAACGGCTGGGTGCATGTATACTAGTGAGTAAGTGAGGCAATAGCGTCAAATAAACATATTAAGCGCTATTAAAGGACGCAAAACAAGCACCAAATTGTACGCCCGCTGCCTGCAGAGATGTGCACTTCAATATTTGCCAAACATAACACAGCCGCATACACGGCGCGCAGCCCCGAATTTATATACGATCATCACTGACTCTGTTGGTTATCTTCTAGTGCAGGGGTCGTCACTAACAATCTGAGCGCCGACACACCAGTTTGGCCTCAAATGGAGTTAACAGCGAGACAAGAACAGAAAATGGGTCGCTTCCAGTTGAATTGCTCCCCATCTTTACACTTCCCCAGATTAATGTCAAATATTATTGGCGATTCGCTGAATTTTCTCGCTTTCCATTCAAAGCCCCCTACCTCATCCCACCCGATTTTCCGTCGAGCCCTCCGCCGTGTCGGCTGCATGCAACTCGGCCCTACACTTCAAAACGTTGCTGACCCTCATTCTAGCCTATTAAGTGCGAACTGGGAATATATGATGCAAGAGAGTAATTAAGTAAAGTGAGCGCAAACAAGGAAAGCGAGCGGCCTCTCGGTTCGCATGACGTTTTACGGCCACTAATTCCGGAATCGCAAAACATATTTCATCCTTCTGACGCTCGCTGCATTTTGTCACGGAGACACGCAACAAAACGGCAAGCTGACGCTGCAACATGTATTCGTAACGACGAAGCAAACGACCACTGTTTAATGAAAGTGCACGCATAGTGCGCTGGTACGCAAAAGAGCGGCGCACCGGAGCAGACGAGCCTGCGGTCCGCCGGACTCGCTGGCATTTTAAAGCGCGATCATCGCCGATTGCGTCACAATTCTTTTCTGATCGGCGATGGGTGAAAAGTCCTTTACCTAGAGTATTAGTTTAAACTAGAAGTTTCACTTCAAATTTCACTTCAAAGGACCATAGATCGAAGAACCTGGGAGTAGCAGAGCGCTGTCACCATCCCAGCGCTTTCGTCAGTGCTGTAGACGTATTTAGCGCTGCAAAGCTTTTTCCCCTAATGCCAAGTTGATCGGCAGAAGAGATCGAACTCGTCGCGGATGGGCTGGTGGCCACGTCGAAAAACACTCTGGAGCATCGATCTCATTTGCTTCTGTCAACGCGAGATCCTATGGGACCCGCGCAGCTTTGTACTACCCGGAAGTACTGCCCGGAAGCCGCTTGCGCAACGCCCCCTGGGCAGTGAAGGAGGCCTATTGGCGGTGAGCGCGAACACAGGCGGCGCTGCGAAGCGCGCCTCCGTGACGTCAGCTTAGGGATTCTCGCATGTGTCGTCTGCTTCACTCAGGATCGCTCTCCCTGCTGTTTCTTTGCGCTCGGTCAACATCTGATGCTTGTCCGCACCAGAATTGGCGTGTGGGTAGCTTTTTATCATAATAGTAGGCTTAAAATCGCATACACTAGCTCATGGTGTCAAAGTATAGTTTTGGATACCGCTACGGGAGAAACATTGCCGGCGCCACCCCATTCCTTGCGAAGCCGGTCCTGTGCGGAGCGTGAAGAGTCGGAGCTAGGCGTCAGGTTCTCATGTAAGCATTCGAAGAAAAGGAACAGTCAGCTGCTAATAACCGACAACAGCGAAAATGGAAGACGAAAACAAATTCTAGGCCTTCAGGGCTGTCGGCTTTGGCAGAAGGCATCACAATTCCCGGTAATCATATGTAAAGTAAAACAGTTTTTGCAACCTTACCGAAATCTCGAACGCGTTTTGTCACATCACTTTACATTGTCAAGGCAAGAAAGTTTGCCGACATGCACTATAGACTGCAAAAACTGTAGGTTACGTTCCAAATAACCCAGTGTGTATATACGCGCGTGCTGATTCTATACCAGGCATTTACCCAAGCAGCAGAAATTGTCAAGCCCAAGCATGGCAAATCATCAGTGGCCAATGTGTCCGAGCTTGGCAATACCTCGGCCGCCAATATTGGCTGGTGTTTGGGAAAGGTGACAAGCCAACAACTGGCCAAGCCCTGGAAGGCCAATATTGGACAACGCTTGGCAAAGTATCTTGCATTGATAATGCCAATGGGTGGACCCCATGCTATTTTCATGCACATTTTTGGCTTTGTGGCCAGTCCTTATGACCAATGCTTATTTTATGAGTTGCCTCGCGGCCCGGTTTCTGCTTTATACATGCCAGTATACAGGAAATTATTAAACGAGTGCGCATTATTTATTTAATGCGCACTCGTTAAATAATTTCCTGTACAATGGCATGTATAAAACAGAAATGGGACCGCGAGGCACAATAAGCAAACTGCATCAACTTTGCGAAGCAATTATACATACGTGACTTGCCAAAAACAATTGAGCAACACAACACACCGGGTCTCTCTGTGTAGCTTTTTTATTATGCACATCAAATATACGAGAAACCTGGCTTAACAGTGGCAAGAATACGAACACAAACATGAAAGCAAACACAAATAACAGTCGAGAAAAATTTTTAAAAAGCGCTGCTCATGAAGCGCGAACCGATTATCATTCGTTTAACTGCTTGAGATGCCTACAAAACAGAAGCATTCAGGTAAATGAAAACAGGACCCTCATTCCCGGTAATTCGCCGACCTGCCAAGACCACAATATGTTTTTGAACAGCACTATTGTAGAATAGGCCGGCTTGGAAAGCTTGTCACTGCTGCATCCGCCACTTGTTCACGGGAAACACCTCTGTGTCGTAGCGCCTGTAATAAGTAAAAAAGAAATAGTTCACTATAATACTAAATTCACGCTGCTTACTAAATACAGCACCTATACAAGCCTTACCACATGTCCGTGTGAAAATATTCATCCTAAAGTTCTAGCTTGTTAAAGGGGCCCTGAAAGGCGTTTTGAGCACACTAAATGAAGTAGCGCAATCGTTAGATTGGGTCGTCAAGGTCATCTGGGCCAAGTATTACTCTTTTACGCGCAGCAGAAAGCTCACACTTTTGTTGCAAAGTTTGTCGCTTTTTTCTCACCCTTTCCTTCGTGTTTTTGGACGCCGCCATCTTCACATGTCTACATCATCGATTCCCAGATGTTCGTCATGAGCTAGACATCCTGCTATTGGCCGGCTTTTTCACGCACTTCCGGCAAAGAGATGAGTCGTCTGCTCAGCGTCGACTCGCCGGCTGATCTGCCAGGGGAGTGTCGGAGTGCTTGAACATTTTACGACAAACGAAACAAGTGTAAATAAACGCTTAACCGTTTGTATTGAATGCAACACGGCCATAACATGACATGGATATTCTCTTACCGGAGTACGTTCCATAAAGAAAGCGTTGAAGCCCCGTGGCACTTCTTTCGTGCAATCGCAGAGAACGCCCTGAGCCGAATGCCCGGGTTTGACGGATACATTTTTTTCCACTTCAAAACAATCCAGAGATGCGTTTCGAACGAACACAACGTCATAACATGCGTTGCAAGTCTGAACTGCGATTGACAGACGATGGGTTGCCTCCTCCTGCCCGTCGTAAATTCGGCACTCACCTCGCGCGCGGTTTGCGGGGACGAACAGCAAGTCACGTAACTCTGGCGCGCAAGCCGAGATGGCTTTTAGCCACGCACACTGCACATACCCCATGCGAGGTTGAGTCGTACGTCGCTTGAGAAAGATAATCCAGACCATGGGAAGCATTATCCACCCGCAGAAGCACAACGTCGCATTTCATCGCGAAACAAAGGCGTCCACAACACACACACCATCGCCTCCTGTAATGCCAAACGCATCTCACACTTCCTAATGAGAGTGAGTGGTACGCCTGCCGTGCCCACATGTCGCGAGGTGGGGCCCCGAGCTGAACCGGGATCACGCAACCGTAACTGACTTCTGGGGCGGTTTGTGCCTTGTTGCCAAGGCAACCGATGTTTGAGATCGTCAAAGAAAGGCGCTCGCTCCAGCGCTAGAAAGCTCAGAGCCGCACCGGAGCATGTTTTTCCAACGTTTCCGCTCTCCACCACGCGTCGCCCCAAGCTGAACTGGTCACATGATTAAAGCGTTTTGTGCACGGGTTCTGTATCGGTTTAAAATGTCTTTTTCGCATGGCGCCGGCAGGAATTACCACCACCGCAAAATAAGGCCCGGCACCAGCGGGGCCACATCTGATACGGCGCTTTTTGGATAAACAGTGCGCGGTGCATGAAAGGGACCGAGCGCAAGATCCTCCCCAGCGGCTGCGAGTTCGCCGCCGATTAAAAGTCACGTGCTGCACTGCAGCAACGCACACCGCGAAAGGGCAAGGCCAGGCCACCGCACACATGCGGCCAGATTTTTCGTTCGCTTATCCATCCTTGAGCGGAGTGCGGAATTCATGGTGTCAACAAAACTTGCCCGTAGCAGACGGCAGTCGGAGGAGCGTAATGCGGAAGTACGTCACCGCTGACTAGCGCAGCATCATGGGAGGGAGTGCTCGCGCGCCGTCAACAGTTGAAAAGAGGAGGAAACGCGGCGCGACGATAATGCGCGGTTTTTGATTTACGATTTCTCAGCTAATACTCATCGCTTTCACAAAATTCTTGCGGGAGGAGATTGCTAATACATTGTCTTATTTGGTTACATGTACATCCATGCATCGGCGGAAGGTATTTCAGGACCCCTTTAACACTCGCTATGAAACATAAAACGTACTGCACCATTCATTTTTCAATACTGCGTTTTACGGTAGCAGTTACTTGGCTCGTTCTTGAGAAAACAGTCCGGAATTTCGCCGAAAATGGGCTTCACTCTTATTGCAGTAGCGCAAAGTAATATAAAAAGTCCAATAGACAAAGCGACACGCCAGCGGTTCCGTGAAAGTTTGTTGTGCCTTCGCTCACTTCAGCCCCGTCACACGCGGAAGACGCGAACGGAACCCACGGAGAAGACCAGCGATAGTGTAATTACTTTGTCACTCGACAATACCTTTACATTGCTCAAGAAAATAATCAAACGAAAGCTTCATTTATAGCCAGAGTTTAACTAAGCCAGCTTAATACATCCGCAACTCTTATACGGCACACGAGTCTTGCTTCAACGCATGCTGAACGTCGTGAACCTGCAGTGGGAGCACGGCTGCTTCTTCGGAAAACACAAAGCCGGAAAAGGATAGCTAGAACTGGCGTCACACAATTGGAAGCACATGTATGGGACCACTTTTTTCTTCGCAAGAACCACCAACATAACACTAAGCAGCACTCGCGAGCGCCAGTTATAAACGACAGCTGAAGGTTTGGCGGGAACTAGCGCGAGCACTCCCGCACCGCGAAAAGAAAAATGAAATGGTGACTTACGTTTTCAGCGGCGGCCGTAGCAGGCAAACGATGTTATTCCACCAGTCAGGTATACTTCACACAGCCACCGACACCAAAACGCACCTCACAGACACGTACAGGAGTACTACGGCGGTTTCAATACAACAAAAGAGACGGAAACGTCGGACGAGCGCCGCGGCGACGCGTCCATCCACGGCCCCACCGCTGAGAAAAAGGAAGCGGAGAGGCACAACGCTCAAGCAGTTCGACAGACACCGTTGCGTTAGGACACACATATGACCAATTCCTACTGAACGTTTAACACTCTCTCTCACGCTGTTTTGAATAAGCTGCACTTTAGTTTAAGTACGCTTTGGTTCGTGGCACCGTACTGTGGCTCTTTAGGTAACTACTTTTTGCTGCGTTGCGGCCTGTTCACTGTGCTCTAACCGTCTATCCGTTGGGGGACCGCCGCGGGCAACGACCGCAGTGCTGCCCTCGAGTGGTGCTGCTTGCGCGCCGGGTGCGCATGTACACACGCAAAATAACGCACACGAGTGCTCTACAGTGAGACTTCATGAAGCGGTATGCAACAACAGGTAAGGCTGTCGGCATTTACACCTGCCAATACGTTTTATTTAAATGTGATACTTGACACAAGCTTGAAAATGATTTGGAACTACTTTTTTGTTGTGCGCTGCGCGTGAAAACAAATTCAAAAACGTGCAAACTTCAGTAATATTTTGAGTGAACTTGAGTGGTCATTTAACTAACAAGAAAATGCCAAGACGTGCGTAAAGGCACTCATAAATACCTGCGTCACATATAGGCTACTACTATTCATAAAATTTTATGATAAAAAATTACGACTGAATGAGCGCGCTGTCCAGTGTGATTTTTTGCGCACCGGCCAATGCGTGTCCTCAAGGCCGGTCGTATTGGCGGTGAGCGCGAACACGGGCGGCGCTGCGACGCGCGCCTCCGTGACGTCGGCTTAGGGATTCTCGCATTTGTCGTCTGCTTCACTCGAGCTCTCGCTCCCTGCTGTTGCTTTGCGCTGGGGTGACGTCTGATGCTTGCCAGCACCAGCTTTGGCATGTGCGGGACTTTATATCATAACAATAGACATAAAATCGCATACACTAGCTCAAGGAGTGACTTAAAGTACATTTCTGGATACCGCTACGGAAGAAACATCGCCGGCGTCGCCCCATTCTTTGCGAAGTCGGTCCTGTGCGGAGCGCGAAGACTCGGAGCTAGGGGTCAGCTTCTATATTAAGCAATCGTTCGAACAAAGGGAACAGATAGCTGCTAATAACCGACAACAGCGAAACTGTAAGACTAAAACAAATACCAGGCCTTCAGGGCTATCGGCTTTGGCAGAAGGCATTACGATTCCCGGTAATCGTATGTAACGTAAGAGTTTTTGCAACCTTGCCGAACGCTCGTAAGTATTGTATCACCATCACTGTACGTTGTCATGGCATGAAAGTATGCCGACATGCGTTATAGGGTTTCAAGAACTGTAGGTTGAGTTCCGAATAACCCACTGTGGATCGGCGCCTGCTGGTTTTGTACCAGGCTTCTAACCAGTATGGAGGTTTATTGAGCAAAACGAGTCACGTCTACGGTAAATATACGGTAACGCTATGTTTGTTAAGACATGGAGGGATAATTTGGTACATTTCCCGCAGCCATATTTTCCAAATATTCGGATATGCGTCATAGGAAAATTGCACTCAAGAGGAACAGGAGGAGCGGGAGAAGGAGAAAACTCTAACAGAAAAATCGAACTGATTAGTGGTCCGGGTCCTCATTCTAGGACAAATAAGTAAGAGTAATTTTTTTTCCAATTCATAGATCGCCATCCCTGGTTTGTTCTTTAGACCTGGAAGAGTTGAAAAGTGTTTAAGAGAGCTCCTCGGAAATATTCATCGGTTTCGATTCTTGGAACATATGCACGTATACTATTTATTGCGTTCGTTAGCGAGTATGTCAAGCCTTAAACACAGTAACCATGTCATAATTGTTTGGGTTGAGAGTCAGTTCGTTATGATAACAGTGGTTACGATAGAAATTCGGAGCATAAAAGCCACCTTCGAGTATACTAGACAACGTTGCCTGGGGCACCTGGGGTGCGATCGCGGTGGCGTAGCAAAGACCTTCTCATTGTATTTGCATGTGAATAAACAACGCATGTGCGGATATGAACTTTCTTGGAAGTAGCCAAAGGAAGCCAATTCGTGAAGGGAATGTATGCCATGCATACAGCCTGAAGAAAGTATCCTCACGATCTTTGCGAGCCTCCCAATCACCCCCAAACCTACTAATAAGACGTTTGTGGCGGTTAATTAATAATACAATTAATGCTTTGTGCATAGAAAAAAACATTTATCCGAAACAAGTCAATAACCACGAAAAAATAGGCGACAGCCGCTTTACTTCCTGCTGTGCGATGCGCGAGTACGTAACACTAGACTGTTGAGTCGTTATAACCGCATCTCAAAAATACTGCACGGAAGCCAACACATCTTGTATACTTATTTGTGCGATGAACCTCGTGAATAAGTTAAAAAGGACGGGTTCAACACGAGCTTCTGACTGATGCTCTGAATAAAGTTGTACTTTCTCTTCTCGTGTGTTGCAAACTTTTGGGGGATACAGCTTGAAATTATTCAGACGTGTCAGAAGCCTGAAAAAATGACTGAATTAATAAAAAAATACGCTTTTTAATGCACTACAGCATCAAAGTGGGCGATTCTTAGCACAGGCACAGCTGCCCCTCACAAGCGGCGTGTAGCAGACGACAGAAGCGTGAGTCCCTAAGCCGACGTCAGAGCCAGGGGGCGCCACTCAAAAATCTCACCGCCAATAGCGCTCGTTGTCCACGAATGGCTTTTGCTTGGCGTCTGGCCAAGCTATCGGAAACCAAAGGGAAGCCAAGGGGCGTCCAATGATTGGCTATCGGCCTATGCTGCTTGGGTAACCAGTATGGAGGTTTATTGAGCAAAATGAGTCACGTCTTCGTTAAATTTATAGTAACACATATATGTTTGTTAAGACCTATAGGGATATTTAGGAAAATTTTGCACAGCCATATCTTTCCGATATTCGGATATGCGTTATAGGAAAACTGCACTCAAGAGGAGGAGGAAGATAAGGGGAGGAGGGGAAAACTTTGTTTAACAATTAAATCAATCTGGTTAGTGGGCCGGGTCCTCAGTCCAGGACAAGTGAGTAAAAGTAATTTTTTTCAAATCATAGAACGCCATCCCGAGTAGAATAGGATTTGTTCTTCGCGCCTGGAATGGGTTGAAAAGCAATAAAGAGCTTCCTGGAATTCTTCTTTGGTTTCGAGACTTGTAATATATGCAGGTATACTATTTATTACGTTAGTTAGGGAGTATATGATACCTTCAACACCGTAATCATGTCATCATTGTTCGAGTTGAGAGTCAGTTCGTTATGATAACGATATAATTACGCTATAAATTCGGAGCACAAAAGCCGCCTTCGAGTACTGTTGACCACGTTGTTTAGGGCGCGATCGCGGTGGCGTAGCACAAACCTTCTCATTTTATTTGCATGTGAATAAACAAAGCACCCTGCGGATATGCACCTTCTTGCACGCAGCTGTAATGAAAGCCAATTTGTGAAGAAGGGAATGTATGCCATACAAAATCAAGGAAATATCCACACGACCTTTGTGAGGCTCCCAAACATTCCGAAACCTCCTAATAAGAAGTTGGCGACGGCGCAGAAAAATTAATGCGTTGGGCAGAAAAAAAAGCAAGAAACATTATTCCGATACAAGACAACAACGAAAGGAACAGAAGAAAGCCGCTTTATTTCCTGCTGTGCGATGAGCGTTTAGAGGCCGCTGCTTGGTACGTAGTATTAGACTGTTGAGTCTTCATAGGAGCATCTCAAAAATACTGCACGGAAGCCTACGTATTTTGAATACTTATCGAGAAGCTCTGATCGCTGATCCTCGCGAATAAGCAAGAAAGGACGATCTTCTGATCGATACTCTGAAGAAAGTTGTTCTCTATCTCTTCGTGTGTTGCAAACTTGTGGGGATACAGCTTCAAATTATTCAGGTGCGTCAAAAGCTGGCAAAATAACTGAGTCGCTAGAAATACGCTTTTTAACGCACTACAGCCACGAAGCGGGCGATTTCTAGCCCAGGCACCGTTGCCCCTCACAAGCGGAGTGTAGCAGACGACTGCGGCGCGAATCCCTAAGCCGACGTCAGAGCCAGGGGGCGCCACTCAAAGATCTCACCGCCAATACGCCTCGAGCGTCGCGATCGCTGCGCCGCCTGCCGCCGCTTCTCCGCGGTGTTGACGGGATTTGCGCTGCGTGGCTGATAGGGGGTCGTGGAGTATTTTGGTTCTGGTTTGCTTCTTTGCTTCTTTTCGCCTTTCCGCGCCCTAAAAAAACTCGTTAGGGTGACGTCTATTACGCCTGGAGCACGTTTAGGTCACTTAAAAAGCAGCTATGTCTTCGTAGAGTACGCGATCACCTGCAAAAGCTACCCGGAAACGCGGTTCTGCGCGCTTCGTCGCCGCTTTTCCGGGCGTCAGGGACGATAGTGACGATAGCAACATATCACCCCTGTCTCCTACGAAACATCAGGCACAAATGAATTCTACTGTCGCCTCGTTTAGACATGATACTGGCACAATGAGAGGTTGGCTTTATTTTGCAGCATGGACAACGAATGCGGCTTCGTTTCGAATATATACATCGCCGAAAAATATGATTACCCAATCCTGGACAATAACTTATGTCTTTTATAAGATATAAACCCTGCGAAAATGTTAAGTATATTCTAAGCCTGTGCGTCATGTGCCATATAGCACGCCATATAGCAAGAACCAAGGCAAGTTAATGAATCCATGGAAAAATATATGCTGTACAAGTGCGGAATTAAGAAACATAATAGCTCTAACGGAAATGAAAAAAAAAAACACAGTGCAGCTTCTGACATGTTAAAGCGTTCGTCGAAACTTATGCCAGGTAGGGTTCACTAGACCAGCTATAGGCGAAATGCACTGCTATTTCGCGAGACATCGGTGGAGGGGGGGGGGAGGTGGAGGGGGACGCTGTGTACAAATGCGGAGCGTAATCAAGCAATTAACGTTTTAGTAATCACACACTAATCTCGTGTTCGCTTCCCTTTTGTTTTTCTACTTCAACGAGCAGCTGATCGTACGGCGGACGCATTTTTGGAAGTATGCAGGGTGGGCTGTTAAACAAGCGATGAAAGGTGTCGTTGGAAGAGTGTGGTATGTGATAAGGCCCCTTGATTTCAATTCCTGCTTTATTCTGCAGGCTCCCTGTGCCATATTACGATATTTCGAAGAATGATTAGTCGCGGACGCGGATTATATTCTAAGCCCGTCTCCGCGCTGCTCGCCGGGGATATATGTAGCAGTTGAATATTTGCGGGCGCTCACCTCACGACAAGACGACTTTGTCGTGCGCTGATCCCCGAGTATAATTATGCATTGTCCATAGTACTTTTGTTGAATATTTCCGAAATTAACACCGACTGGCTTGTAAATCGTGGTGATCAATATCTGAGGTATAATATTGGCAAACGTAACTGGCGTGCTGTCAGGTATGAGTGCTCCGCTGATTGCGCACAAAACCGATTTAAATCGTAGTGCATAGCCGTAGCATGAACATCTGAGGACCCGTTGGTTACGGAGACACTGCTAGTAAATTCAGGTCAGTGTAACTACAGTCGGCTCCATCATATGCCGGTTCCGCGACGCTGGCCTGTGACACTCACCTGTCGCTTATACAGACCGAATATATCCCACCAAGATCACGTCAGAAATATGTATACTCTCTTAAACACACCCCATTTGCGAACAGTGTGACTGCTCCCCATAAACATGGATTTCAAACACCCGCAAACGGTAAACCTCAGCCGTGAACGTGCCGCAAAAGCAGCGGCGGCACTGGGGAGCCGGACGCGAACTCCCGCGCCTGCTTTCGACACGGGCTGCTAGGGGGATTTCAGTGGCGCCCCTACAGGCCGCGCTCAAGGCGTATAATTGGCAATTCGCTTTTTTTTTTTGCGTTCAAAGCCCCCATCCCCTTCCCACCCGATTTGCCGTCCAGTGCTCCGCGGTGCCGGCAGCATGCAACTCGGCCCTACACTTCAAAACGTTGCTGACCCTCATTCTAGCCTATTAAAGGGGCACTGACACAAAAATTTTGCATCTTGTTTTTTTTTTGTTGCGATAAGTAGCTAGTGACCTACTTATAACCTGTAGAAACCTCATTTGCTTCAGCGTGCGACGGTTGTTTAATTAGAGGCATTTTCAACGCGGCAAGTCGCAGTTTCGGTTTCAGCGAGTGCCGCGAAACGATGGATTTTGTGGATTTTGTGTGAACAAAGCTGACCACGTGACCGTCGGAGGGATATCACAGAGCAGAGCCGCCGTAGCACTGTCGAATCCGCATCGACGGCAGTTTCTGTGAATGCCCCCACGTACTGATCTCGTGAGGCGCTTAATTAAAAAGCGACCGTGAATGTCACGCAGGCGCTGCGAGTGCAAATGCTACCGCGGCTAAAGAACGACGCGCGACGCTCGAGACGGGGGGTGGCAAGAGTCGCGCTGGGAGCAGCCGGCCGGTCTGCCTACAGGTCCGCCTACAGATGTGTTCGGCTTACCACTGCGGCGGATATTCGAGAGCCGCTCTCGTAAGCGGTGCAGATGACAATTTTTAATGCAACCCGCCATCGCATCATTAACTCCTTTCTCATGTAAGCCACCATGGCCGGGACTTGGGGACAATTTCGTGCAGCGGTAACAAGCTATCACTCGAGCTACCTGCGCCGGCCTGGGCCACTTCCCGGCCGTGGCCGCCGCCTGCACAGCGACCGTGCGGCTAACTCAGTGGGCTTTTCGTGCCTCCGGCGCGTTTTCGCATCCAATGCTAATAAACAGTAATAGAAACAGAGTGCCTGGAATCGCTGTAGAACTTTGGTCGCGGCCAGCTGCCCGATGAGCTGACGAAATCACGGCGGCTCCGCCGCCAACGATCGGGTCGTTCGTTCTCGAGAGCAGAAGCTCCGCCCTCCGGCCCTCCGATTGGAGCGGCGAGCCGGGCGAGCCGGCGAAAAACGCCGGCAGTGCGTAAGCGGCAAACACAAACTCGTGACGTGTTTGGATGTTGTTTATTTACACAATACCCTCGGGATGTCGATTGCGCGTGGTCCTCTCTGCTGGCTGCTCGGTCGCGTTTCGCACACTTTAAAATTGATTTTAAATATGTTCTAGGCTGTATTCGCCGCTGATATTTTGCACATGATGTATATGTGTTCCCACCAATCTATATCCGAAGTTATCTCGCCTTCAAAATTTTGTGTCAGTGCCCCTTTAAAGGGACCCTGCAACACTTGCCATCGACTACGAGTAATGTATTTTGGGATAAAGTATATTGTTCCAGAAATCTCCTCCCACAAGAATTATGAAAATTCGTTCACAATTAACGAAACTACGCGCGATGAGAAATCGCGCATAATCGTTCCCTCTCAACTCGACCGCGGGCAACGCGACGAAAGCTGCGCGCTCTCTCCCGGAGAGGGGGGCGGCTCGCGGCGTTCTCTTCGGCGGCCTTCGATATATCAAATGCCGGGTAGTTTTCTCCTTTTCTCCGCAACGCGGAGGGGCCTATTTCCGGTCTGGTGCCACAAAAAAGCAGGCATGGGTGCCTGCTCGCAAGTGCGCGCTCGGGCTCGTAGGGCGTTTTTGAAGCAATAAACGTTTGTAGTCGAGTGGTCCCGTTGAAAGGGAAGTATTGAACTCATCACTCAAACTCCGCGCGCACTCAAAACACAAAAGAAACGGCAAAACTGTACCTACAGGTTCAGGCATAGAAGAGGTTCGTACACAGCGATGACGACGACGGAAATGGGAGAATCTACCCGCGAAGTTGACCAGTGACAGCCGATCGGGCAGCCATGGCCTATGTGACGTCCCTCAGGCCATGCATAATGAGGACAACTGAAGAGAGAGCGGTTTGTTTTTCCGCGTCTTTCACATCGATTTGCGCGCTCACCGCTTCACGTGCACGTGTAATATTTGGCTCAGGTATTCCTGGCAGTGTAATCTAAACGTTGCGCAGGTTTACTTGCACTGCTCAAAGAGTGTTGCAGGGTCCCTTTAAGTGTGAACTGGGAATATATAATGCAAGAGTGTAATTACGTAAAGTGAGAGTAAACAAGGAAAGCGAGCGGCCTTTGAGTTCGCTCAACCACTTTGTTTTGCCTCCGCTAATTTCGGAATCGCAAAACAGATTTCACGCTTCTGACGCTCGCTGCATTTCGTCTCTCAGACACGCAACAAAACTGCAAGCTAACACTGCGCCATGTATTCGCAACGGCGACGAAAACGAGCACTGTTGAAAGTGCACGCATAGTGCGGAGGTACGGAAAAGAGCGGTGTACCGTAGCAGGTGAGCCAGCGGTACGCCGTACTCGCTGGCTTTTTAAAGCGCGATCATCGCCGATTTCGTCACTCTTATTTATTGCTCGGCTGTTGTTGTAAAGTCTTTGTCATCTGGACTATTTAAACTAAAAAGTTTAACTTGCAATGGTCAGTGAAACCTGCGAGTGGTAGAGCGCCGTCACCGTCCCGGCCCTCTCGTCGACGCTGTAAACTTCGCTGCAAAGCTTGTTCTCCCAATGCCAAGTTGATCGCCGGAGTCGGGGATGGGCTGGTGACCATGCCGCAAAACAATCGGGAGCATCGAGCTCATTTTGCTTCTGTCAACACGGGAGCCTACGGGACCCGCGCAGCCTTGTACTACACGGCAGTACTGCCCGGAAGCCGCTTGTGCAGCGCCCCCTGGGCAGCGCAGGAGGCCTATCGCTGTTCGTGCCGGCGTTTTTTTAGATGCAACGCACCTCATGCTCGCCCCTCTGTCCTTCCTGCGTCTGTCAGGCGTTGTCCGCACAGCTGCGCCCCTCCTCCTCTCCTCTCTCCGATAGCGAATTCTCTCTCCCAAACAGCTGCGGGTTGGCGCAGCGCGCTCTCACTCCGTTGCTAGGCGCCGGTGGGCGGCGCTGCGCATGTGCAGTACTCTCTCTCTCCGCGCTCTCCTCTCCTTCGGGCGCTGGGAATATAAAGCGGCATGCCGCGCTCCGGCGGTCTAAGTCGACGGTCATCCGCCCACCTTACCTTCGCATGAGAATCCCTGCTATAAGCGTAATCAATACCACGGAAAACGCCAATGGAACCCCCCATGAGATGCGTTGCATCACACCAGGGTTCCCGCGAGGGGAGGTGGGCGTAATTTTCTTTTTTCTGCGACTCTCAGCAGTTCATCCTTGCGGAGTATCGGAACGGACCATCCGGGTGGAGGACTGACCGTTCGCCCCCTCACATTTAGTCCCCAACAGGAGTAATGATTGTGGCAGAGACCGTTTGTTCCCCCAAAGGACGAACTGTTAGTCCTTTTTTGCCAAAGAGTGTAGGTCAATACTGAAAAGAAAAGGGGACAGAACGTTGTCCTGGGCGACCCCTGCAGTGACGGGACGGGCCGAGCTGGTGGTTCCTGACACCTGCACACGAAACTGCCCGTCCCTAAGGAAGGCTTTGAGGTAGGCCCGCCTGTTGCCGCGGATATTAGGGAGTTTTAGAATAGTGGGCCCCAAAGCTCTGGGGCCCTCAAGTGTCTTGGGGTGTCGTACTGGACATGCGCAGAACCCAAGTCGTGTTTGGTGCTTTGGGTTTGCGTCTAGCGCGCACGCTATTTTGCCGAAATAGCGGGCGCCCCAAAGCTGGAGTTTGTGTTCTTGCGTTGCTCTCGCAGCCAGCGAGACTGCGCGTGACCATGACTGAAGCGAAACCTGCGGCTCGTTCCTCGGGTCACCCGATGAACTACGACGATCGCTGAGCTGAATTTGTAGATTCCGCGCGTCGTTCACAAAAATTGCTTGCCACTTTTTGGAGCGCTGGATGTAAACAAACATTTAGCTTCCAGCAGCTACGTCAGCACACTCCAAGGCTATGATTGGCTATCCGGTTTTGTGATGGTATCGCGCCACGCGGGAATTCGGTCCGAGAGTGATTGGATCCGCTGTCGCAAAGCGACGAAAAGTGACGGCCAGCTCACCTTTTTACGACGTCGCACGATGTGCCGAATCACAAGTGGGAATGTGCCTTTAACCGCATATAACCACAGCAAAATCCACGGCTCTGGTTCCTTGTATGTATACTGTGAGACGGAAAACTCTCAGGGATGACTGCTGTCAACGCTTAAGAGGAATCAAATTTGCCCGTACCTATCGCATGAATTCTGTTAGAAAGCTTCACTAGTCATCCACCTCCCCAGAGAGGGACGGCTCGAATTTTTTTTAGGGGCAAAGCCCCTGAGGGGCTGGGGCTGTTGGCGTCTCCTGCCGTCGTCATCGTTTGTCTCATGTAGTCACGATACTAAAACACTCCGACACTCGTTTATGCCTCACGATAGAGCACTTCGAAAGGCTGAGCAACGTGAAAACTTGGGCGAGTTGGTGATGCATGTTGAACCACAGCGCAAACGACGAGACAAAGGACGATAGCAAGAGGACACACGAAGCGCTGACCTGCTTCCATGTCCGAAGGAAGGTGCAACGCCTCCAAAAGAGCGCTTGAACCTCTTGCGGAAGCTGATGGTGGTGCAAACAGAAGGAGTAGGTGCGTGCGCGGCAACAGGCGATAGCGATGAGGGTGACGAGATGGAAGTGCTCTTTTGGAGGCGTTGCACCTTCCTTCAGACATGGAACCAGGTCAGCGCTTGTGTGTCCTCTTGCTATCGTCCTTTGTCTCGTCGTTTGCGCTGTGGTTCAACTTCGAAAGGTATACTAAAAAAATGATAATAAAAAAACAGTGGGACACTGGTTTCTGCCTCGCGCTGGAACGCTTCGTAACGCGCACTCGTTTAGGCCTCTCACTAGAGAGCTGCATACTTCAAAGAGAAGAGACTTTTACAGCACAGCTGTATACCTCTACCCACTCCAACGGTTTCATCTCCGTTGGCGAAAACGCCAAGGTGCCAAGAATACATTCATACACTGCATGCTTTGCCCCACCCCAGGTTTCACGTTAGTGGAGATGTTTCTTCAGAAGCCACAATTTACGAACCACGACTTTCCTCCCTCATGAAGTGGAGGAAGGCGACGCTCCCGCATTGACCCACCTGAAGTTGAACCGGCGTGTTGTCCTCGACAAGCCGATTCTGGAGCAACTCCACGAGCGCAGAGTGCAGTTCGAATTCCTCGCGCAGCCAGTGCAACAGACGCGGTTCCTTCGCCAAGTGCTGCAGAAAGGTGAGAACTTTGCCGGCCAGCGGCAAGTTTGGCTGCATGTCGAACAGGATGGCGACGCAGCACGTGACGCACTCGTGGGCGGGCCGGCTGAGGCCAGTGAAGAAGCTGAGGTCTCGCGACCCCACCAAGCCATTGAGGACCTGGGCAAAGAAAGTGCGACAATTGTGAGGGCAGTGGCACCAACTGCCACGTACAGAAGTGTAAAAGGTTTGATCTAAAAAGCATCCCCCTCGCGAGGGGCACGATCAAATGCACAGCATTTCCGAGGGGGTGCGCCGGCAAGTCGTATGGATTACGTATTGGTTGTTGGTTTTCTTGTTACACGCTGCACGTCATCAAATTTGCGGTGGGCTACAGCGGGGCGTCCCGGCAGCACGAGACGCGACCAGCGCTGCTGGTCTCTCGATCATAGTCTCGATCGCGGGACCTGTGTCGCCATCTTGCGGAGGCGCGTGACAACTTATGGCGGGTCTCTCGATCATAGTCTCGATCGCGGAACCTGTGTCGCCATCTTGCGGAGGCGCGTGACAACTTATGGCGCTTTCGAAACAAACCATAAATGAGTGAAGGATATAAGGCGCTATCGGTGCATCGAAATCCGTGTTGGTTGCGTGGCTCAATCGGTAGTGCGCCCGGCACTTGCCGTTCCGCCCGCGGCGTCATGGGTTCGAATCCGGGCGCCGGAAACTGTTGTTTCTTTTATAGTGTAGTGGCCTGGCTGCGGACTAGGCCGAACGCCGCGTGACATTGTGAGTTACTAAAATGCTATGCATTTAAAAATGGATAAAGCAGGCAATCGTGAAGCGCTTTCTGCCTTCGGAAACAGTCCACGCACACGCCGGCTGCGCATGCCAGCTTGGCACACTCAGCGGCTCGAACCGGCGCAGACCACGGTAGCAGCCGCTTGTCGCTGCTCTTCCGAATCAATCTGATCGCTAAAAAGAAGTTCCACATGCAAGAAAGTAGGTGTTAGTGTGATGAAAAATTGTGCTAGGGATTGTTGTCAGGGCTTATTTTAAAAGCGGCGATCCAATATCTGCCGCGATGCTAAGCCTACGCTGACCGGCAGCGGACGTTCGGCGATCCCAACGATCACCGCGGCGCGCGGTGCGCGGAGCGGCCGAGAGATGGAGCTACCTGCGCGGAAGCATCCATAGAGTTAATACTGCAGACTCGAAGCATCGAAACAGGCAATGCAGATGTCTTGGTCACCGATCGCGGAAACTGCAGTTATAGCTGAAATAAACTTCCAGATGAGAGCCTAAAGTTCCCATCACCCGAGCCGACCCGAGCAACGAAAGCCGGTTGCGGGCTGTCGGGGGCGCCCCTCTTCTAAAACTCGCCTCGCGCGAGCGCCTTGCGTTTGGTTTCCCCTAACTTCTTGGGGGCCCCGAACGCCGGCTTCCACTATTCTAAAACTCCCTATTATAGCGGTTCAGGGCGGCGTGTACGGCCTCGTTGGGGTGGCGGTCAAAAGCGTTTTGATGTCGAGGAGCACAACAAGGGCTACTGTGCTGGTCACCTTTGCGTTTTCAAGGGCGGACACTATAGTTCATACCACAAGCTAGGTGCAGCACTGTGGAGGCTACATTGTTGTCTACAGTGCGCCAACTGAGGGCGCCTAACTCGCCGTGAAGGGGGTCCTGAAAGGCCATTCCCTTCTCCCCTCTCGGCATGTGGAACGGTAGGGCCCCGGTACCTTTTGTCGCTTCCTTCGCGGTGAGTTAGGCGCCCTGAGGGGGCGGGCTGTTGACAAAAATGTAGCCTCCACAGTGCTTCATCTAGCTTGTGGAATGAATATAGGTCTGCGATCGAGTCCGTTGCGCTACGCTGGCGGCGAAAGCCGGTTTGTTGTTTTGAGTTCATGCCCAGTCGCCTCGCGAACTATTCCATGCGCGCGAGCGCCATGGACTGTAGGACCTTGGAGGTAGCGCTCATGAGAATCGGCCTGTATGATGAAAAGATTTTGTGGGATTTGCCTTTTTTTAGATTGGGGGAGATGAGCTGAACATTGAATTGAGAGGAGAGGGTGCCAGCGGACCAGTGGGTGTTGTAACAGTGTAATAGGTGTGAGCGCTCCCCCTCGTCGAGGTTCCTAATTGCTTGATAAATTATGCCGTCCGCCCCGGGCGCGCTTTTCCGTTCGGTGTTCTGGATACCCTGCGCCAGCTAGGCCGCTGTGACGGGTGCGCTGAAAGCCGCTGCGATGTCGTTTGCATACTCCGGGGGAAAGGGGGTGGAGAGCATGCAGGGCCAACGCCCCCTGCAGGGCTAGCTTGTGCGCGTGGCGCCGGCTGCGTGCTCCTTGGCGCCGGTGGGGGAGGGGAGAGGGATGCTCGGCGCCTGCGTGATGTCACGAGCATCGTCCGCTGCTGCTGGTGTTTCGGTCAGGTATAGAGGGAGACATCTTTATTGCCTGCGAGAGGTTACCTACTGTCGCCGGCCTCCTGGGGGGAGGCAGCGTGTTCGGCCGCTGGCGTTCAAGGGCCGCCAGCGCAAGCTGAACGGCCTCCCGCCGTAGGTTACAGTCTGTGCTGGCCACCGCACTGGCAAGGCGTGGTGGGAGCGTGTCCGTGAGTGGGTCTGTCTCTTGGCACTCGTATAACATGTGCACCATGGTAGCTAGATCCGTGCCGCACACCACACACACATCACTTTGGTATACCTCTGGGCATATATGCTTTGCGAGTACTGGTGTCCATATTGCGCGTGCCTGCAGCTGTCGTAGCAGTATTGCTTCCCGTCGGGTGAGATTCCGGTGTGGTGGCGGATAAGTCCTTCTGTTTTCTCGATACCAGGTCAGCACCCCTTTATATGTGCCGACCGGTATCATCCTGTCATTGTCGCCTTCCGTAGGTCGAGGGCTTAGGGCAGTGCCGTGGCCGGTGAGCACATGCGCTGCTCGGTCTGCTTCCTCGTTACTGTTCGCGCCCGTGATCACTGGGCCCATGTGCGCTGGAAACCACCTGATAGTCACTGGCACTAGTCGTTGTGGTAGCGCCCCGCACACCCTACCGCGCACGAGGACACTTTGTTTATAGCGAAGTTCATAACCGCACTACGCGAGTCGCTTAACACTGTTGTGCACTTTGGGTTAGTTAGGGCTAGTGTGATGGCCAGCTCTTCTGCTTGATTGGAGCCCGAACCCGTACGCTGCCGCCGTGTACAGCTCGCCTGAGGTCGCCGCGACCACGGCCACAGCGTACGTGCCAGGGCGGTCTGGGTATGCCGCAGCGTCGACGTAGTATGCACCAGTGTCCGTGGCATATGTAGCGGTGAGGGCCTTTGCTCTGGCCAGGCGACGTTATTGGTTCATCTCTGGGTCCATATGTTTGGGAATTGGTGGAACCTGCAGAGAGCGAAGCAGCGCGCGCGGCAGGGGCGATTGGTCCCCGTCCCGCTGCAGCCTCGTTTGAGAACCTATTCTTTGTAATATCGATCTGCCTGCCTTTGTCCGTGCTAGTCTTGTGAGTTGTGCTGTATGTTGTGCCTCTGCTATTTCGCTTAATGCGCTGTGTATTCCTAGCTCTAAGAGGCACTCTGTATTAGTGTGTGTATAAAGACCTAGTGCCATCTTATATGCTTTGCGTATCAGCGCATCAACCTTTCGGCTCTCCGCTGTTGTCCAGTCGCGGAAAGTTGCGACGTAGGCCACGTGGCTGATCGCAAACGACTGCACCAGCTTCAGGAGGTTGCCTTCCTTCATCTCTACTAGCCTCGTTGCAACCATCTTGATAAGCCTTGCGGCTTTTAATATTTTCGTTTCCAGCTTTGTGATGGTAAGGCCATTGTGCCCAAGCGCATCGACGTGTAGACCAAGGATACGCAGCGTCTTCGTTCGCGGGATGGTCATCCCGTCGTGCGTCCGGAGGTTGATATTGGGTTTATTCTTGTTTCCTCGGCTTTTTCGTTTTGGTGGTATGATCAGGAGCTCTGACTTTGTCGGGGAACACGTGAGGCCCGTGCCTTGCAGTTGGTCTTCGACGTCATCGATGGCGCGCTGCAGCGACGTCTCGATCTCGCCGTCACTGCCGCCGGACACCCACAGCGTGATGTCGTCTGCGTAGATGGTGTGTCCGACATTCGGGATGGTCTGTAGTCGTTTGGCCACCCCGATCATCACTATGTTAAACAGTGTCGGCGAGATCACGGCGCCCTGTGGTGTACCAGTGCTCCCCAGTCTTTTCTTGGGCAGTTCAATGTCTCCGGCTACGATTGTTGCGGTGCGGTCTGTCAAGAAGTCGCGGATGTATGAGAAAGAGCGTTCTCCCATGTTGAGGCGCGAAACTTGTTGGAGGATGGCTGAGTGACGGATCTTATCGAACGCGCTTTGCAGGTCCAGGCCCAACACTGCTCGGTTGTCCATAGAGCTGATTGGTTGGTCCAGGACTTCGTGTTTGATGAGCAGCATGGCATCCTGTGTGCTAAGCCTGGCCCGGAAACCCAGCATTGTGTCTGGGTAGAGGCCTTCTTCTTCTAGGTATGCTTGCCAGCGGTTGAGGAGGACGTGTTCGAGAACTTTTCCTACACAGGACGTCAAAGAGATAGGCCGTAGGTTCTCAATGCTTGGTTTCTTGCCCGGTTTAGGGATGAGCACCGTCCTTGCCTCCTTCCAGCTCGTGGGGAGTTTGCCTACGCGCCAGCACCTGTTGAAGTATTCTGTTAGCGTCGTTACCGCTGCTTCGCTGATGTTGCGCAGCGCCTTATTTGACACCCCATCTGGCCCAGGTGCGACTTGCAGTTGATGGTTTCAAGGACTGCTCGGACCTGCCACTCCTCGATGTCAGCGTCGAGCCGGGCATTGGCTGCGCCCGCGTAACTCGGGAGGGGGGTTGGTGGGGTGGGTAGGAGATATTTACCGTCGATCCGCCGGCGAACTTCGGCTTCGCCGAGCTCTTGCTTTGCCTTGTGTAGGGTGCGTGCTAGGATGTGATGTTGCGTCACCTTTGTCTTGTTTTCATCCAGCAGGTGACGTAGCAGATGCCAGGTCTGGCTTTTGTGGATTTGGCCATCCGCTTCCTGACAGACCGCCTGCCATTGTTGATGGCAAAGCACCGCGCTATGTTTCTCAATTTCGCGGTTCAGCATGGCGATGCGCTTTCGAAGCTTACGGTTGTGGCGTTGTCGCCTTCATCTGCTCTTTAGGGAGTTTCAAGCCTCCAGCAGGTGCGCCAGCCGGCTATCGATTTGTGGGGTCCCTTCGTCCGCTTCCACTCCTGTAGTGGCCGCTTGTGCAGTTGCATTGAGGGTGCGCATCCATTCGTCGATGTTGTCAATGCGCTTGGGCAGAGCATCGAGTTTCTGCCTGTAATTGGTCCAGTCTGTCATCGTTTGCTTGCGGGGAGTCGGCGCTGTGCTGCGCAGTGGCACCGTAATCTCGACGACGCAGTGGTCACTGCCCAGTGTCTCGCCCGTGTTCCGCCAGCGAGCCGCGGCAGCGTTGCAGAATGCCAAATCTGGATTGGTGTTGCGTTGCGTGGATGTGCCGTGTCTTGTATGTGTCGATGGGTCGTTCAGTAGTTGATATTCTGTGTCTAGGGCCTCTTTGTAAAGGCTGTGACCCTTGGCTGTGGATTTCGGGTATCGCCACGCCGCGTGCGGTGCGTTGAAGTCTCCGCACACGATCGCCGTGTTGTCCTTTGCCAATTGCTTGACCTTGTGCATTATGGTTCGGAAACATTGCTTTGATTGTTTCGGGTTGCTATATGTGTTCACGATGAAGACGCTCTCCTTTTGCTTGTGGTCCGTGACGACTTCGATAGCCAGATGTTCGATGGCGCTGTTGTGGAGCAAGTCATGTTCGATGTAAGTCATTTCTTCATCAGGGTGCTAACCCCCTGCCCTGCGCCTTTCCAAATTGTTCTTGCGCTGGGCGGGCTGGCGTAGGAGTGGTACCCCGGCAGGCCCAGGGGAGCCTCGCTGTGCGTTTCTTGCAGGAGAATGAGGCAAGCCGCCGGCTGGCTTGCCTCATGTACTGTTGCAATAGTGCCTTCTTTCCGCGCAGGCCATTCGCATTCCATTGCCACACAACGAGCTCCCGCGTTAGCGTTGTTCGGGCCATGAGGGGCGGCATTCACTGGGGTGATATTGGGGTCCCTCGCTGGGTCGTTGCATGACGTGTTGTATGTTAATATCCGTTCTATGTTGGTCATGCGGACGGTGATGTCCGCTGTCGCCGCCTCCAGTGCTGCCAGTCTTCTATTGGTTGATTCTCGGCCATTTTGGGCTTGTTCTTCAAATCTGTCCATGCGCTCTTCCAATTTTTGGTGGCGTCTTTCGATCGCCCTTGTTACTGTAGCTCCACTCTTTGCCTTGGGTTCGGGTTCTTCGGCTGTGTTTGCACCTGTGTTGCCTCCTCGGGTAGTTCTACAGCTTGTGGTCCTGTGGCGTGTGTATGTGTCGGTTCGTGTGTCTGCATTTGTTCCAGGTCTTGCTCTTGCGCTTGCGCTTGTTTGTGCGCTTGCCCTCGCGCTGACAGTGGCGTCCGCGCTGGGTCCTGGTGTTGGTCAGCAAGGAGCATGTCTAGCTTCTTGCTCACCTCCTGCAGGCCCCGGTCTTGCTCTGCGAGTTGCGCTTTTTGGCGCGCGTTTTCAATGCGGAGTTGGATCATCTTTGGGGTTGGCTGCATTGGGTTGCCCTTGGGTTGCTGCGGGTTGGCTTCTCGCGTCGGATGCGATCCAGCCCCGTCGGCCCACGCCGCGCCCCCTCCCGGGCCAGGCTTGTTTTGATCTCCGCTGCGATGCGCCGCGCCGCCACCCGCCCAGGTGCCGCCAGCTGCCGCCCTGTTGACGTCAGCGTTCTTGTGCGTCATCCGTTTCACGCTGTGTTTGCACTGCTGCAGCGGCGGAAATTCAGCTAGGCCCAATGGCGGCTGCTGCGGAGGCGCAATCTTCGGCCAGCTCGACTACGCCCTTTCGCTTGGTATGCAAAGGGAGAGCTGGGGGCTGCGGTTAGTTGGCGTCTGCGAGAGGGCGCGTAGTAAGCGCCAAGATTTCGGTTGCCCTGCCGCTCCCTTCAGGGCGCTTAAGACCCCCTCCAAGATTCTCCTTCTGGTCTGCTTGGAGTAGCGGCGGAGTACGGCGTCCAGGCGATTGTAGAGTGTCCAGTCTGCTGCGGAGTCGCTTCGTATGGCGTGGCGCTGCGCCTGTTGAGCAGAAAACTCGGATCATTCAGACCTTCACCCAAACACCCCTAATGGGCACTCGACTACTACATATATGGGTGCCCGTCACAGTCTCATTTAGAGATGGAAGAGACAAAAGCATAATCGGAAACTCAAACTGCGTGTTGCCGCCCTGACAATGCAGGTGATGACATGAGCGGAAATGCAGAAATCTTGCTGAGTAAATGTGACAACGTCATGGAACTATTTGTACATTGAAACATTGAGTCGCCAACCCTACTTAATCTATGTATCAAAAAGGGAAGAGAGAAACGGACAAGGTGCCAAAGCGGACCTTTATCAACATCCGGGAAGAAAGAAGACCTATTTCAAGAACTCGGGTCATGTACATTACCAGCGCGCCTACTGTTTACCCACCGTGCTACGAGGGATCAGCCGGTTCTCCCCTCAACTGGATAATATCCGAGGCTGAGTTGCAAGCCACCCCACAGCAGACTACGAAAAAATACACCAGGTATGGACCCTAAAGAACCTCGACCACAACTTATTCGCGTAACTGGAAGACTACGTGAACACGTGCTGGGAACGAGGTTTCCGTGCCTAAATGCACGCCGTGGAAAGAAAGCGAAGGCAGTCTGATTACAAAACCAGGCAAGTAACGTAGTATAAGCACCGTACAATCCATCTGTCTCACATCATGCACAGGAACACTTATGGGGCACATTGCCTTAACTAGTTTGCAAGGATACCTGGATAAAACAGATGGTATACGCCATACCGTGTACGGCTTCAGGTCACACTTTTAGACGCAGAACATACCGTCCTCCAAATAAAGATGTCTTAAAAAAATCGCGCTAATCCACCATGTGAATTTGGTAGGAAAGCAAAGCTGTAAACGTCACCCAAAACGAATACCCACGCGATGTCACTTAAATTTACTCACGTCGCTCTACAAATAGTCAAACCAGGGAGAAGTGAAATGCATATAAATGCACTCTTTATTACTTAAAATATACATTCTTGGTAAGGTTAAGTAAATGCATGATGCATGAACGTTGGTTCCTTGAGTTGTTTTGCTGTAGCACATGAGTGGAAACTCTTTCTTTATAAAATAAAAGAAGCTCAAACCCCGTGTTAAACGATCTCACTTCGTCTCTGTCGCCGCGGACGGAGGCGGCGAGACGGGTGGCAGAGACGGCGAAGGATAAGGAGTAGGAGGAAATGCTTCAGATTTCTGAAAGGCCCAGAGTACGGCCCAGTGGAGTGGTTCCTTCCCTTCTTCACTCAAGCCTATATGCAGTCCGCGGCGCCCGTGCTCTGTCCACCAGCTGAAGCTGGGCAGGCAGTGAGGGGCTCAACAGCAGCATCTCCCATTGCGTTTGTTGGGTACGCAAAGAGAGGAGGGTACTCGCGGCTAAAGTCGCACACCCCGATTATGTGGCGGAGTGTTCCTACTTCTGAGCAAACTTCGCAGTCAGCGTCGTAGCCATTCGGGTGAATTAAGAGACGCGTCTGGTGTGGGAAGGAACCAGATTGTATGAGCCGTTGGGTAGTTTATTGTTCTCTGGAAAGCAAACGGTAAGGCGAAGGTAAGGTCTGTCTCTGAAGGCGGTAATGCTGGGTTATCTCACTGAACGGGACGAGCGGGTTACAGTCCTCGTGCAGCTCCATCACACGGGGGGTAAGAGCGCAGGCTTGTTGGCGGGCGCGTTAGTTGCCCCCATGGAAGCGCGAGCGTGTGTCCAGATGAGCTGAATAGGACCATTTCGGGAGTGGTTTTTTAGCACACGTAGTGCAGGTTGAGACACCCAACACGGCTGGTAAATCCGGTAGGCTTGGGAATCGGTGACTACCAGTGAGAGGCAGCTAAGGCGATGGCTGCCTCTTGCTGCCGTCATGTCTTGGGCCTTGAGTGAGACACACGCAAGAAGGTTGGTTCTAGAGGTAGCCACGATGATGACCTTCTGCTGCCGTCGATGTTGGAAACGTCTGTGTAGATAACTGCATGATCCCCACCGAGGGTGGTATTGAGCGCTTGAGCGCGTGCTTGTCGGCGACCCTCGTCCTGTGAGGGGTTCATGTTTCTAAGCAAATGGAGCACCTTTAGTTCCTGTCACCAAACGTCCGGGAGTACATCAAGCGGAGTGACATCCTGTGCTGCCCAGCCAGTCTGGTGAAGGATGTGGCGATGCACCGCAGTTCTTCTCAATCGGAGCTTCTGGTTAGAAATATGGCCCTCTATCAGCTGTTCTACCGTGTTGTGGAGCCCCGTGCTAAGCAGCTTCTCTGTGGACGCCCTCAGGGAAAGACCAATGGCCTGCTCAACCGCATTTCTAATCATCTCGCTTCTTGGTGGCAACTCGCCTGATCAGTTGTATGATTTAATTTATCCTGTTTTTGAGGCACTGCAAGGATACGTTACGCTTGGTGTTGGCCTGGAAATGTAGGCCTAGGATCCGGATGCTGGGGCTTGGAGTGATGGCCTGGCCATCAAGGAGTATTTGAATGTGTTCCTTGATGTGTATTTTGGCGTGAGGGCGGACGACAAGGCTCTGCGACTTTTACGTGAACAGTGAATCCACATGCTTTATCACATTGGCGTACTAGAACTGAGATACCATGCATTGGTGTGAGCTTCCTTTAATTTTTATTATTCCCAGCGCATGCGTAAGGTGCGCACACTGCCGCTACACATGCCGTGGGCGTAGCGCACACTAGCGCGCGGCGTCGCGTGACACTATCACGTGGCACTCAGCGAGGATGCAGGGGATAAAGCCGTAGATGTGCTTGGTGAATGCATCACCTGTCTCTTTAGTCTCCGCGCGGGCTCGTAGCTAAATTGGTAACACAACAGGCTCTCGCTTTGTTTTTCCGTTAGTTCCAAATTCGATTCGGGGGGGGGGGCAGTAAATTCTTTTGTTTGTTCGCGGGAGTTTTCTGGTGACACCAACGGTCGCGAAAGAACGCTTGTGGGGTATAGGTAAAAAGCTTTGCTTTAAAATGCAAATAGACAAACACCACGGCCCATCCTAGCACTTGACGAGAACAGGCCTTTGTTAATATCCGTCATGCCGCTGTAATAAACCCTCCAGCACCGGAATTTGGATTTTGATCATAAATTGCTTTTACACAGGTTTTCATACAGTCGTGGACATCACAAGCGTAGAATAAAAAGTGAGCTGGTGGTGCAAGTATGCAATAATTTAGAGGCATGTAGCTAACTAGGTAATATGGCAAATGAAGTTTTCTTTTCATTCGAAAGAAAATTTTTGTTTCCCTAAAGGCTTCAGCATCCTGAGCGTACATGAAGAAATAAAGCTGGTTGTGCTAGTATCTACATATTTATGGACACTTGGACAAACCAGGGTTTTAGTTCCTTTACCCACCCGTCGTCATGCTCGGTGTCCACTGGCACTTCTGTTTCGTAGCGTCCAGCTCCACGAGAAGGCAACAATGGTGATGTCTATCGCAGTAGGTATCCGTAAGAACTCTTTCCCAGAAAACAAAAAATTTGGTTTAAGTTTCAAGCTTATAGAGAATATTAGTGTGGTGTCTTCAGATGATGACCCACGGCCGAAAGGGGTAGGCGACCTGGTCACAATCGCATACGGTAAACGGATGCACGCGTATATCTGAGACTTACTAACGGGGTGTAAAGCAACAATTAGGATTCGGGACGTGGTATCACAATCCATGACTATTGGCATCAACGTCACTGCTCAGGGGGCAATGCTTGTTCCGGTTCTGTTCAATACTGCTTTCATTGACTACTGTGATTTCTGGGCCGAATAATAGATCTCCAACACGAACTCTATGCTGAGAACATCACGCTGTGGACTGCCAAGGAATGCATGATTGAGATTCATGGCATATTGCAACAGTCCCTATACATAGTCCACGCACACGCTGCCAGGTGAAGGTTGAGGTTCCCCACAAACATCTGAGCTCCTGCTAGTTAGAAGAGGTCCGAGATTTAATAAATTCTCTGAAGGACCATTGAAATTGAGTGAGATGGTGTCACTATCCGGCACCCCCCTTCCGTAAAAATCTTGGGTATGACTTCCCAGAAGACCGCAGCAATTCGCAAAACTACAAAAAGTAGACCCTCCAACCACCCAGATCACCCGCAAGCTCTGCAGAACGAGCAGACCGCACGGAATTAAAGAGCATGACACGTTACGGCTTGTGCGATCCTCCTCCGCATTGCGTATGTCGCTATATACGCCGTGCTGCAGCCAACAGAAAGCAATAAGCTATACACGCTAATCTGGAAGGCGCTCAGGGGACCCCTCGCTCTACCGATGAGCACGTAAAGAGATAAGTACTCTCGCTAGGACTCTGCAGTTTCGTGGAGGAGCTCATCGTGGCTCATCTGCCGCCTTTACCGGTCAGAAATTCCTCCTTGGACTTGGCCACTTATTCCGCAACAGTTATGACCTATGATAGGAGACATGCCCAGCAACATCCGATACAAAATACGAGTGGCAGCAATTCCCATTAACATGCATCTGCGGTATCCCGAGGGCAGAAGAGGAGCCCGAGCCCTATGTAGGTGCTACAACGAATGTCAACCACCCTTGAAAACGCCCTAGCGAGTCTGACACTCCGACACACGACAACGTCGAAATCAGAAGAAACGGCGATAGCACCGGTCATGGCGCATAACGACGCAACTACCATACTCACATATTTCAAAGGGGCGTCCAGATCTTCCACGATTGGAAGACAGCACTGGAGCTGCTCCGGCAATGGCCACCCAGGCGAACAGTCACAATTGTTTCGAAACCCGGTCACCCCGTTCTCCGTGGGAACATCGTCGCACATACAAGTGTTAGCTGGCGGGGCCCCAGGGGACGACCAGCAGAGGTGAATGAACCGCTACGTACAGATCAGGCAATCAGCCAACTCTTTCGGATCTGCCGTGAGGTGTACCCATCAGGCCACCATTACCTCACGAAAGAGCAAGAAACAATGCTCAGACAGATATAAAGAAACACGTTTCCTCCTCCCACCCGCTGACATGCTGTTTTTCCCGTTCTTTCAATGTTCACGTGTCCCCACCATGTAGTGCCTTCTACATTTTGCCACATTATGCGGGACCACCAACGGAACAAAGCAACTGAAACTATCCCCAACTCTAGCTACCAGAAGTGGCCGGAAAAGAGAGAAAGAGAGAGAGAAGCTCTTTATTAAAGGAGGAAAGGCAGAGAGGTTTGCCAACATGCGTACGTCGACATGATACTCTGCAGGAAGGGGAACAGGGAAAAGACAGATGAGTAGTAAAAAGAGTAGTAGGTGAAAGAGGGGAAAAAAAAGAGAGGGTCATATAAACGGACACGCGGCGTAGCATAGAGTGACCGCTTAAGGGGGGCTATAAAGTCTCGGTGACGAGAATATCTTCAAGATACCCAAATAACGCATCTAGGACTTTTCCTTGAGATGACGGAGAATGCCATGGTCCAAGAGAGAGAGCAGCCCAGCTTTCGCCTTGAAGACCAGCTGTGGTTAATGCTTCGGGCAACGACGGCAGCCAGATATTTCAGCGCGGAATGCTGCTTAAATAAAAGTATATTCTTCCTTTCCTCCTGCGCCTCCACCTCAGAAGATGGCGTTTCTTGATAGGAGAAAAAGGATGATAAGCGAGTCTTGTAAGCGCTTTTATCCTTCAAGCTGCCATGATGGCAACCCAGATGTGTTTCAGAATGGTCAACACTTACAGAGGGCTTTTTGTTTGTTACTTGAGGCTTTTCTTTGTCGCCAATTGGACTAAAAGCCGTTGCGTAGTTAAACCCGACCACCCTCTCATCACCTCTCGTTCCTTGAGAACGCTTCGATAGGTGTTAGGGATTTACAGGTAAGGGCTTCTGCGACGTCATGTTCATGATATGTACAGGCGCTTAGTAGACTCAAATTATAAGAGGTGCTAAAAGCGTCTTACTCAAAGCGAAGTCGCTATCTGCGTATCTCAGGCCCTTCAGAAGGGCATGATAACACGATAGAACCAGGCAAGAGCCAAGTCCGGAACCGGGCGAAATGCGTTTCGGCAAGGACATATGCACAGAGCGATAAGAGGCGACAGTCAATCATCATATCGCTTTAGATAAAAGGGCTTGAGGTCTCACATGTCTCGTCGGCGGCATTAGGAAACACGACTGGCTTCGGTAACAATTTAGGAAGAAGTGCCGACAAGCTAAGCACGCTGAGGCTCCCATTTTTCTGCGAAAGAAGACGATTGATCGACGTGAAAGATGGCAGACATACGCTACTGGGCGTGGATAGTAGCCTTAGTCCCTTGCGTCTTCTACAGCATATGCTGGTGGGTAATCAGGTGAGTGCATAATTAGCGTTTCTCAGCGGCAAAATGAAATACTTTTTGAGGCGCATCCGAAGCTGCGATGATTTTCCTTTGTAGTACTCCCGCGTGTTGGAGGGTGTCGCCAGGACAGGAGTCACAACAATGCGGAAACCCACTTTTGTCGTGCTACTTCTGTCATTTTGTGGACATCACGTCTATTTCAAAGATCTCCAAAGGATGCTCCACTTTGGTCACGGAGCTGGGCTGCCGGGATTAACATTTTTTAGAATGGTGCACGTGAACGAGCCAAAATTAATGCACCCCTGAAGTGACAAGATTGAGCAACCGTCGCTATTCACGCAGATTTGACTTCCGTTTACATTGGTAGAGAATGGATGTTTGGGCTGTTTGAAAATACTGTTCTGAAATATTCGAAGTAAAGAACGGAGGTGTAAACATCAAGAGGCACATCCTGATATTGTCCTGCCCCATAGCTCTCCCATTTGTTATTCACAAAAAAATCAAATTATACCAGTTCATATTTGCTTGCTAGCTTTCGTCCCAATTTAGGCAAACTTTTTGGTGATGGTACAGGTGGTTATTGAACGGCGTAAAGAGATATACGCAGTGGCTCCTCCCAGAATTCTACATCCCGTACAGTACTTATTTTCTTTGCAAAAATTTGCATCCTAATATTTCTCCCTACGATAGTGCAATAACGGAAGTGTGAACCGTATCTCAGATCGCATTTTAATTGGCCTATAAAAGAAGATTATCTTTTTTCCGGTTCATTGTACTGGCATGAAGAAACAAAAACCGAGTCGTTCCTTCCAGCATCGCAGAGTTTTTTCTTGAGTTCCATTCGACCGAATCGTTAACCATCACCATCGGTGAAATGGAGAAAGCGCGAGGGAGAGTTGCGAGGAGGCAAGGAGCCCACGAGCAGAGTGCGCGCCTCAGCAAAGAAATCTGGTTAAGAAGGCCCCGGGAATCGAGCCCTGGACCTTTACATTGGGAAACCGGCTACCCACTCATTCAGACACATCAGAGGCCCGAGGGGTACATGGTTAGCTGTGGTGGGCAACTATAACTTGTTAAGCAAATTGGAAAGAAAAAAGGTGTGTTGGCACGCAGTGCGCACCACATGCAAGAAAAAAACGCCAGATAATAATTAACACAACTATTACTGCCAAATAGGATGATTTTGAAGCGGAACAAATAAATAAACGTAACAGCAAATTTAGGCAACCATAGCGGGTAAAAGTCATTTCGTCTGGCCTTCTTAAGCCGCCTTAGTACAACGCGGGAAGGCCTTGTATAATAAATTTGAAATCATTCTGGGCAACAGGGCGAAAAAAGACTTGGACGAAGGGAACGGACAGGACAGCGCTTGTCCAGTCCATTCCCTTAGTCCACGTCTTTTTTTGCGCTGTTGCCCGGAATGACGCCATACCAACTTGCCCAGTTCACCACTGTATAAATTTGAAAGATTGGACAAAAAAAAATGAAACAAAAGAACGGCAACCTATCGCCCCAAATTAAGCCCAACCGAAAAGACTTAGAACACCGCCGCCGTAGGAAATAAAAATAGCGGAACAACGCTTCCCGTAGTCGGAGTCGACACGGGGCCCTCGCGTTATGAAACCGGCGTATATTCGAGTGCGCCCTAAATTATTTCTTTTTCTTTCGTGGAATTCAATTGAAATAGACAAAAACATATATGAAAGATGAATTTATAAATCTTGGCACATAATATATGGGGTCAAAGAGTAATTGAAAATTCGGTGATTGAAACAATGGCAACAGTTCCAGCTAGTACAGAACAGTGATACACACTGGTTGAAAAGATGGTAGCAATAAGGTATGTAAAAAGTTGTTATTTTCGTCATAGTAGCCTTTTAGTTTACCTAATGTTTGACTAAAGTGCAGTTTGGAAGATATTATCGTCTCAGCGTTTCTGTCTAACATGCGTGTTTTCGATAAGCTGCGTAGAGCGATCAGAAAAAAACTGGTCACAAGGCACTTTATCGCATCGAGTTACAAAGGTGTCGCACACTGTGGGGTGTTAATTAAAGTATTTTAGGAGTGTCCTTTGTAGGCTGTAGCATCGAATTCGAGGCACACGAAAAATCCTTTGGGTTACTAGCGCGGCCGGTGGTATGAGCTTTGCCTGAGTTGCATTAAATGTTGGGTCCTAACTTTATCGGTTGGATTTTGGACGATGGTGGATTGCGGACTCTAATTTAATTGACTTTGCATGCAGAAAGCTTGAATGTTTAGCCATTTTAACCAGCATCTTCGGTGTTTACTCAGTCTTAATATCTTAAGTGCGAAGGTGGCAGAATGTTTTGTTCTTATCTACGTGTCTGAAAACAGCCGAAATATTTGGACCAAATAGTACGTTCAGGTTTCCGCCTTGAGTTTTCACTTGCTCTACGTGCAGAAAAGTAGTAGAAAAGACTTGTGGGATCAAGACGCCTATACAGTGATGTCCAGAGCTTTTGGTACTCGCGTGAAATGAAATGTATGGCCTGAAGAGTAATATTTTGGTTGAAAGATATATGCCAGACATGTTTTCATGTTATTTTTGCACTTCAGACAAGCAATGCATGAAGAACTGTTCATCGGGGGAACGCTTTGCTAGTATAAGTCACATGGAGCAGAGGCCTATTCGAAGGAAACATGCCAGATTTTTTTTTAGGAACAAGGCAGCCATCTCCGTTCATTGTGTTGGAGAATTTGGTATGACCTACCTCATTTCTATTTTGTGGCCAGGAATCAATTGTGAAAAAATGGTTGGTAGTGAGCGCTAGTTTTGTCCGCTCTTTTTCGTCTCGGTATTAGTGCATCGTCGTTTTCGTTTAAAACATTTAAAGCGTTCATCACCCCAACAATTCAAACTCTCAAGAAAACGCTCCTTAGTTGACCATGAACACCCGGTTATTTAAACGCCTTTACAAAACCCTAAAAAAATCTCAATCGCCTTGATCGCGTGCGGCGCAATATCGATAAATATGAAACAATTTTGCAAACACCGACCGAAATTAATGTTGTTAAGCTTCACTTATGCTGTTGGTTTTTCTAGTGCTGATGTTACTGTAACAGGTCCCAACAAGCAACGAGACGCGTTCTCCACACTTGGAATTTACTCAATGCGATGTCAAGAAATAAAGCATAAAACCAATCGCACAATGCAGCATTAGGAAAGCTTAGGAGCTGCTACTTCTATTAAAAACGACGGAAAAGGAAACAAAATCTACGCAATGTTTTGCCAGGAATTGTGGCACAAAAATCTAGAATCGTTGACAACATACCGAACGAGTTTGTGAAACAATATGCCGAATAGTGTAGCCATTACCTTGATATTATATGCAGAAAACCTCTTGAGACTCCGCAGTAAACAGACGATTGGAAAATGGTCGAAGTTCACTAATTCATAAATACCGCGATTACACACCGTCTAATTTCCGACCAATTTGCCTCAACTACACAAGTTGCAAAATCAGAGGACGCATTATATTGAAACACTTCACGTTCTTTAAAGAAAACGAAAACATTTTTACCATCACCCCGCTAGCTGCGATGGCCCACGATCTCGCGCTAGCCATCAACTACCGTGGTCAAACAGACAATGTCCGTTTAGACTTCACAAAAGCACTCGACCATGTATCCCACACCAAGCTATTCTCGAAACTGAGGGCCACTGTCACGGAGGGACAAGTTTTAGCATGGACCAAAAGTTTTCTATGCCAGTGGTTGCAGTACACTTTTTGCGACCAAGCACCATCCAACGCAGTTTTCGTCACCTCAGGTGTCTCCTAAGGATCCGTTTTAGGTCCTCTCCTGTTAGTCATTTTTATTTATTTACAAATGCTGATGTCTCACAGTTGGAGGCATGGCAGCAGTGGGTTCATAACAGTGAATACACACTAAACTCGTCAATGACCTCATCGGCAACGTAGCCTCTCACACTAAACGTTTTGCAGATGACTGCATCATATAAAAAGAAACTGCAATCCGAAATACTAAGACATTCTGAATAGTTGATAGGAAAAAAAATTACGGAATGGTGCGATACCAGGCCAATGTCCATTACCAAATTAAGTTCAGATGACAATCACAGCAAAAAGAATCTCTGCTACTTCCACTGCATTCTTGAAGGTAGTGTCCGAACTGAAGTCAACCAGCACACATATTTGGGCGTGTCTCTAACATCAAGCCGTCATGTGGATAAACACATCGACATCGCCACTTCGTATTCTCTGACCCAAATATTTCTTTTTAGACGACGCTTGCGTCTCGCATGGTGGTATACCAAGTTGCTAGCCTACACCACGTCCGCGGGCCAATTCCGGAACATGCCAATATTGTATGGTTGCCACACACGATGGCTAAGAAATGAAATATAAAGTGTCAAAACAAAATACATGAGGTTCACCTACGACAAATAAAGACTTGTCCTTAAAATAGTTTGCGCGGGTATTCCAACGCTATCTGCCATAGCTAATCTTAACAACGCATGGGTTCGAGCTGGTTGGTAATTCATGATAAGTCTTTCAAGCGCCAAATAATGACAGAAGACGTAAAAATAAAGACATGCGCTTTACGTAATTTACAACCGTGGTCTAAGTATGTGGCGCTTGGAACTCTTATATTGGAGCAAATTTGGCGCGCTTTAAATTCCTACACCTGTTAATTCACACTCGGTTGAAAATGAACTCTTCTAAATATTTATCAGTTTCCAAATCTCGCACTCACGCCACAAACACTCGTACACACTAGCAGAGTATTGTTTCCTAAAGCTAGATTTGAATACCCTGTTTTTCCATTTGCAGTACAAGAATGAAACAAACCGGACCCATATATAACTGCCACAACTTGCTCAACTTTCTATAAATTGCTGGTTAATATCCCAACCGATCAAATTGGCTAACCTTAAACACGTTTAGGGCATTTCAGGCCTCTACTCATTACACACTAGTTATTTTAGTTTAAAAGTGCCTTCGTTTTCAACGTGGCATGCCTGGCAATGGTATTCTTGTTTGTTTTGTTTCATTTTGATCGTGCATTTCCGTGGTCAACCCAGTAACTAGATTACGCGGGTTTGTGTGCAGAGTAATCAAACGGAGCTGCTTGGTAATTGCAAACGTGTGGCACCTTTTAATGTACAGTTTTCCTCTTGTTTGGTTTTCTTGGACAGGGTCAGGCCCAAGATGTCCTTCTCTCTTGAACTGCTTTAATGCCCACCTGCTACTGTCTCACTAGAGACTGGCAGTATGGAAAATAAATAAACAAAATACATAAATACATACATTTTCCGTCGTAAACCAATACACCATCTTTTAACCCAACATGAAATATGCGTAGCACTTCTACTTAAGCAATGGAGTGAAAAAGCTGGTTTTGGTTTATTATATACTTTGTTTCTCAACGTTAGACTTGGCGCATTCTTCTCCGTCCTGAAAATATATTTCAATTTAGCAAAGACATAGAAAAAAATACGCGAAACGCCAAATAATTTGAGCTTGAGTGTGAAAAAACGCGATTTGTAGCTGCAATCATTATATTGTTGCAACCCGACAATTTCCACGCCAAATTCCGGCTACGAAGCTGGTATAGTAACGGAAATATAGTCACGGCGTTTGAAATGTTGCAAAGCCAATTTTTTTACGACCAAAAAACAATACCTTGGGAGTCCGACCTCAGCGCAATAACGATAACTTTTAATGGCACATAAACTGCTCGTATTTACAATTGCCGTCACGTGGTATTCTTGCGATTTGTAACAATAACGTACCAGCCTCTTTTTCTGTGCAGAAAGCGTCGAGAATGCTTCGATGCATTTAAGGACACCGGAATACCTGGACCACCGATTCAAAGCCTCATCAGAGGAAATGCAGACTCCTTTTGGAAGCCGGTGCGTGAACGAAGACGTTTCTGTTCGCTAAGTATTTTTATGCGTCGTATAAATTTGTTATGGCAACCACAGCCCATACGTATTTCTTTTGTGAAAACGGTGTCAAGCAAAAACATTCTGTTTCGACCGCAATTTAAGAATGTCGTACAATGTTTGAATAGCGCTCCAAAGAACAGCATATTTGCATAAAATCGTATATTTGGTTGAAAACTTGACGTCATGCTGAATCATGATAACTATTCATCCTTCCAGACACAGATCGACAGTTTACAGCAATGGCTAAACAGATACGGCGATGTCTTCGGGTGAGTTAGCTAGGCTTTCTGGGTTATTAAGTAAAGAAAACAGTGTTTGGGCAGTTATTACTGCCTACGCAGTTTCGATGCGAAAGAATTAAAGCTTCATTCAGGACACCTATGACAGATATGTGCACTACTGCACCGAGTTAGAGCTCCTGAGCATGTGTAAGATGTTATCTTTGGGGTAGCACCAAGTACTTAGCGCTGGGCTCTCTTCGCTTATCCGACGCAGCAAAATGCGGAACATTTTACGTACAAGCACCGTTACATAGATGTGCATAATTTTTTATTGTTGCTTCTGAAACCTTTAGTATAATGTCTTCTGGTGATCATGGTAATGCGCGGAGAACCATGAGCGTACCTTCCACTATTTTTTCAGCTAATCGTATGAAATTTTGCTCATTGTATAACACATTCTTCAATATCAAATTTCGAAGTTCATCATTTATAAGGATTTCCTAAGCTTTGTTCGCGCACTGTTGCCTCCAAAACTTTACAAAACATAGGCAATCTAGTTTTTATCACCATATTATCTGCTGATGCTCAGAAATGCAACTGCTTGTCCTGGGGTCCAGGCCTCACTGGGTTTGGTGGCAACATTTTGGCAGATGAAAGGGTGGTTTTCGCTGCTTCATGAACTTGTACTACCATAAACTTAAAAAACATTTCGCGCCATATTTACCGCTGACTGGAGGTGGCGCAAAGCCCTGCCAACTATGCTGAATCACTACATGGCGCAACAGTTCTCCTAGGTAGAATAAATCGTATATAGTAAACGAAAGTGGCGTGTGATCGTTTGTTCACTTTCCACAACCTTCCACATTTATACGAAGCCGTTTCTGTACATTCGTTGTGTTTTTCTTTTCTCTTTAGATAAAAATACTTCCCTTTGGCAGTGCTGTTACTGTGCACAGAGGATAGAGGCGGCACACGGTGTAATAAAAGTTTCATTATGGTAGAAACAATTTTATTGTTTAATTTAACCAGTTCAAGTAACTAAGCAGAATGAAGGACGAAACGGGCATCACTCTTGTGCATTCACGGTAATCTAGTTAAAATTCTGTAGGCTTTTGTTTATATTTAGGTTATCTTTATGTATTTCAGTGTTACCACATGGCCCTCGCATTGAAAGGAAGGCATTGTATCTTTCTTCCCTTCCGATATACTTACAGCTTCTTTTTGGGCACCGTTCCCATCGTTGTTGTGAAGGACCTGGATATGATAAAGGAAATTTTCGCCAAGGACTTCAGCAACTTTGACGCGCGGGGAGTGAGTACTACTTCTCATCCTTCAATTATCTACAAACGTGAGCTGCCTGTTTTCCAGAACGATGGGAAACGAATCGGGGTTACAGGTTTGTATGCCTTTCAACGCTGCCGCTTTACTGATGGACCTGCAGAAAATAAGAAAACGCGTCATCTTATGTTGTTTAACCCCCTGCTGTTGTCGGTAAATGAGAACATTCTCTCTCTCCTTCGAACTACATTATTTTTCTGCGTAACTTTCCTTAATCTTGTCATACTGCGGCACTTTACGGTGTACTTTATATAAGTACCAAAGTAATCAGTAAAGCCAGTGTTTTATACAGATCACTTCTAAAAACCTTTCAGGGTGTATTGCAGGGAAGTTGTCAAGGGTAGAAAAACTGATTATGCACTATGAGTGCTGCTGAGAAGCAACCGTCAGAAAACGTTGCTCGTATAGTAAAGTGAAAAACAAAAGCAGGGGGCGTGGTAAAGTGGACGAGGTGCTCATTCATAAAACTACGTGAAAATTTTCTTTTCGAGGGGATTGGAGAAATGTTACATTTAGCCCAGGGACGTACTAACAGGGAGATTAAAAAAATTGCGTCCTTTTGCGTTGAATCAAATAAAGTGAGAACGACCTCGTACAAAGCTGCGGGCGCTGCCGAGATTTGAGAGTGCATTTCCGCCCTCGTGCAAACTCTAAATCAGCATCTTGGCGGCACTCGCGTTGAAAAGTCGGGGTTTCAGACTCGGGTGATTCACAAAGGACAGTGTTGGGTGGGGGTAAAAGCAGGGTTTCAGATTTCTCTTATAATCAGATGACAAGATCCACTGTCGTTCGCACCCCCCGCAATACAATTCGTGATATAGAGCGGAAGTGAGCTCATTATTTTGAGCGAGATGTCACGTTGGAGCGCGTGTTTACTGTAACAGGGTAAAAAATCTAAATAATAAACCGAGATTACCCAGCGCGTCCTGGTGAGAGAGAATCCGCGAAGACTTACTCCGTCGGCCAATCCAAAAGCTTCGAAGTGTATTCGAGACAGATCTGAACTGTAGGCGTGAGATTAGCCCTGATTGTGAAAGGAGTTGTGCTTTACGGCTCTTATATTTCATGAACATGGGTCATTGGACCAAATCTTGTGAGGATGTGGGGAATGTCATTGGCTAATTATTTATTGAATGCCAAGCTTTACGAATTGGCGCAACGTACGTATGTTGAATGCTCGCGTATACAGACAGAGACCCACGATGTTCGTGCAAAATCAGACCATTTAGGCTGGTCCTTTGCCTGAAGTAGGAAAATTATTGTGCTCCCGCTGTCGCCATCTCCACCAAGCATGATCTGCAACATAGTTTTGGAAATCCCCTAATTACTGGTATGTCGGAGGCGATGCACCTTTAATGTAGGAGTAAATGGCGACAGATGGCTACCATGAATCTCTCTCCTAACGCCGTCTATTGAGTAGGAATCGCGAAACACCAGTGAAATGCACTTGCTACTATACGTGTCTCTAAACCCATGGTGAGCTGCGACTTCAACGTAGGCCATCTTAGACTCCGGCCTTCTTAACTGTGTTAGAGTGGGAATGGGGTTCCAAGGACTGATATATTTAGTGGGCATCGGTTAAGAAGGCTTGCTATTGTTTCTCATTTATGGATCGAAATCCCCAAGTGACATCATAAACATTGTCTCCCTGGAAAAAAGTACTTATCAATATAAGAGTCACGGCTTGTCGCCTATAATACATTGTTTGCAAGGGTGGCTTTGTACTGCTGAAATTATTTGAAAATCAAACTGAACAATCGCTGATGACGCTGTTAATTGTATTACCAGCAGACTTCACGCTCTGGCGATTGGAACAAGAGAAACGTTAGTGCTAGGTCGAACGGTGTTTGAAGGCCCTGAAGTACTCGAAACAAACGTAATCAAAATGAGAATGACCACCTACTCATACCGTGCGTGCAAGATGCATAAAAATGCACTTCAATTCCTAATTTACGAAATAGAAAGATGACCGGCCAGATAAAAAATTGTGTATTGAAAAACAGCACAACCACAGTTCAAATGCAGCAATGATCATTTCTGAGTTTGCCCTACGATTTGTGCTGTGTCCAGTACCGCTGTCTACTAATGATTGTCTTCAACGTATCGCACACTTTACTCAGCCCTGCGTATTGCTTATCTGTGCTCAATCTATTAGAAACAAGGCCAACACATTGTCGCCCAGAGCCATCAGTGTCAACCAAATCCGCCGCTGGTGGGTTGAAGGAAGCTTCGCGTGATTGAAAACCTGTTCTGTTTCGCTATTAAGTGCAACAAGAGATGTCCTATTCACTGGCGGCACATTATTGTCTGCATGGTCAGCAAAAGTTCCTCGGCATGTACGTTTCATATTTTCCTTGCAACGACCTGCAAGCACTGTGAAGAGAAAGTACCGTAAAACACGCCAAAGGCAAAGTACTGAAGGGAATTTGAAGACACTTTGGCCATTACTAGGGGGCGAATAAAGAGCGCTAAATAATATAATCAAAAGAATCAATAAAAAAATCAGAGGAGATTCTTCTTCAGAATAACATGAGATTTTCAAGATATGTACAATATTTTACTCTACAAACGTATTATTTGTGTACTTGTGTTGTTGTGCAAATTGCGGCCTTTGCAAATGATATAAGCTGGCAGTAATACACGACCTATCTATACGTTCTAATACAATGCCCGTAAGGCGGACATCGATGGTTGCATTTGACTTAGCGAAACTACGCACTATTTCAACCTTCCATTACTTCCTCGAAACAAACAGCCACGGATGCAGCCGCCGCTAATGGCTGCTAGTGCCGATGTAGCAACAACCCAGACGCGCGCCAACAGAGAGACGACTAGGCCTTTCGGGTAGGGATGCAGCGACAGTGCGCAGACGTTCCGTCGGCCTTCAAAGGTGGCGCTGCAACGCATATCGGTTACTGCTTTCGTGCTCCGTTAACTTCTCGCAGCTGTACACTGAACCACCTCTGTGGAGCACGCTGGGGCACATTCTTGGAAGAGTAAGGTTCCTGATGAAGCTGTGTCATTTTCTGTACGATAAATTGTTCTTTTCTGATAAGGTCGTTGATGGTGCACGAAAAAAGCAGGTCAGTGCTTACCGCAGACCTCATCCCAAACTTCCGCGCGAATAGCTTCACACCCAAGTAAGCCTATTCCATTCCCCCACATAGCGCAAAAAACTTGTTGCTTTTCAAATATTGCATAGAGCACTGACTGAAGGGTCTCTCATCTCTCTCCCAGCACATGATGCGGATGTACGAACTGCAGTCTGTCTTTTCTGAGAATGTGATGTTCAGCAAAGGGCGTGCCTGGAAGGACACGAGGAACTGCATGGCGCAGTTCTTCACGCCGGCAAAGCTGAAAATGGTACGGCCCTTCATTTCAAAGTTTTGAGACAGCCTCTAAAGTGTTCACAGCTCTAGCGTGCTCCAGAGCCCCTTGCTGAATGACCTCTTGTTTTATGATACTTCTAAAGGAAATATACAAGGTAACAAATGGTAGTGCTCCGACCGTAGTGTGGGAGGCGCACGAGCAGGCACAGTTGTCTGCAATATTGAAATCCTCTCCGAAACCGCGAGTAATGTGCAAAGAAGAGTAATTAGGCCTCCCTGACTCACTGGATTATTTCGGAAAAGTTCTGCACGTTCATGGAGTGGTCCCTGCGCGGCGCGTTTAGAGTCACTGAGAATTATCGAATTACGATTACAGTGTTTTGCTTAATTTGCCAACTAGCAAATACGGAATTTGAAATAACGTCAATTCACCTTCATCTTTCTTCATTACACAAAACATAGTGGAGGTGGACGCCAAATATGAGCGCCTGACTGACAAACAGGTCTATTTGACACTTTTTCGAAGCGGAGAAAGCCTAAGGTGCCAGTATCGATTTATCAAACGCCACTTATCTTATGCCCTCACTGTGTCCCAAATATTTCATGAAGCCGGTGTTTGAGGAGTAGCGGCAGATGAGCGAAACAATATGCCCTCGGCATTCTTGCAAGAGGCATAGCTCCCAATGAATGGCTAGGAAAATCCTATTTCAATGAAACAGACATGTTGAAGAGAGGATTGAAACTGATAAACAGTTCTGCGTGACGCTTCGTTCGAAGTTCGAAAGCGTGACTGACGACTACCGATTTCTCAAAATACGCTCAATTTGTGCCCTCACTGTGACGCAAATATTTCAGCAAGCCAGTATTTGAGGAGTGGCGGCAGATGAGTGGAACTACACGACCGCGGCTAGCGCCCTTCTCGAAAGTTTTACTTTCCCCTTGCCCGCAGGTGCTGCCTTCTTTATTCGATGCCCAGAGCCAGTTCATAGAGAAGCTAAGTGTCAACGCCGAAAACGGGGATGAACTGGAAGTCGGAAGCTACTGCGAGCAATTCACCTTCGACGTCATTTCAAAAGCAGCCTTCGGCATCGACACGGAAGTGCAGCGAAACCCGCAGAACACCCTATTCCAAACGGCCGTTGCTACAACTCCAAATCTCCTGGAAGGATTTATGTACCACGCTTGCCGTAAGTGGCTTCTTCAGCACTGTTTAAACACACTCCCTGCATGGTAATTAGTCGTGCACCGTTGATAATGACTCGAAGAATATTTATTCGTCATAAAATACAAAACGGATCTCCGGGCAAAAGTTACGAATTGGAGTGTTTTGGCGCTGCCTTCATTCCTGTGTGCGTCTATATGAATTGATGTTATAAAATGGATCAGACAAGGGAAGCAAGAGTCACTTACGGAGTAATATCGGTGATATTAAGTGCTCGCCGCTCCTCGTTTATTTCCTTACTTTTGTTACGATTCAGCGCTGTTTTGCAACATTAACCTTACCGCGTCGAACATTGGCTGCCAAGCTCCATTAAGGCTGTAACTTGTCGATGGGGGCTCAGAATAGCAGAATTAGCTATAGAGTCACCGTCTTGCTAAGCAACGCCACAGGCATCATCATCATCATCATCACCAGCCTATCTACGCCCACTGCAGGGCAAAGGCCTCTCCCATTATTCTCCAATTGCCTCGGTCCTGTGCCAACTGTGACCAATTTATCCCCGCAAACTTCTTTATCTCATCTGCCTATCTAACTTTCTGCCGCCCCCTGCAACGCTTGCCTTCTCTAGGGATCCACTCTGTTACCCTTAATGACCAGCGGTTATCTTGCCTTCGCATTACATGTCCTGCCCGCGTCCATTTCTTCTTCTTAATTTCTACTAATATGTCTTTAACACCAGTTTGCTCCCTGACCCACTCCGCTCTCTTCCTGTCCCTTAATGTTACACCTATCATTTTCCGCTCCATTGCCCGCTGAGTTGTTCTCAATTTAAGTTGAACCCTCTTAGTGAGCCTCCAAGTTTCTGCCCCGTAGGTGAGTACCGGTAAGATGCAGCTGTCATACACTTTCTTCTTCAGCGACAATGGTAGGCTGCTATTCATTATCTGAGAATGTCTGCCATATGCACCCCACCCCATTCTGATCCTTCTAATTATCTCTGCCTCATGGTTTGGATCTGGGGTCACAACTTGGCCTAAGTAGATATATTCGCTTACCACTTCCACTGCCTCGCCACCTATGTCAAACCGCTGTGCTGTCCCGAGGTTATTGATCATTACTTTAGTTTTCTGCATATTAATTTTTAGTCCCACGGTTCTACTCTGTTCGCCCAGTGCGGAAAGCATGCTTTGCAATTCGTCCCCCGAGTTACTTAGCAAGGCAACGTCATCAGCAAATCTGAGGTTACTGAGGTATTCTCCATTAACCCTTACACCCACCTGTTCCCAATCCAACGTTCTGAATACTTCTTGTAAACATGCTGTGAATAGCATTGGAGAGATTGTGTCTCCTTGTCTGACACCCTTCCTTATAGGTATTTTACTGCTCTCCTTATGGAGGATGATAGTAGCTGTAGACCCATTATAGATATCCTCTAGTATTCTTACATAATGCTCATCTACCCCCTGGTTCCGTAATGCCTGAATGACTGCTAGGGTTTCGACCGAGTCAAATGCTTTCTCATAATCTATGAAGGCTATATATAGGGGTGCCACAGGCATGCCTGTACTCAAAAAGACTAGTCCAAGAAGCTGTGGTGGTCTAAAGGGGAGGGGGGCAAGATAGGCAAGTGCCCCCGCCTGCCACCGTCCCTCCCCCCCCCCGTTCACGAAAGAGGTCCTCAGCTTCTTATTTTTTGTTTTTTTAAGCATTCCACTTGCGCAAGGTTAAATCCCATTTGTGCAAGGCCGCAAACGTGTTGCGACCGCCAGAAATGCGGGCTCTAGCCAGTCGTTGCACCGCCTAAGGGGCGCCAAAAACCACTCTGTCGCTAAGTGATTTGTGCGTTCACACAGCATACGCGCACACGCCTACATGGTTACCTCCTCCGCAGAATTGGTGCAAGGAGGGTAGCGGTTCTTTATTCGCCCCCCCCCCCCCCCCACCGCCCCCCCCCAAAAAAAAAATTCGCCCCCCCCCAAAACCAATCTTTGGGACCGCTACTGCCAAGAAGGTAATTTCAGGGTGTGACTCTTGCAGTGGCGTTGGCCCCCGCATCTGATCACAGAAATACAGGCTTGTCGAAATAAAATATATTTCGTAGCAAACAGTGACTAGAACAACCGAAGAAGCCCGAAGGAAACTCTCGATGCGCTCTGGTAGACTTGAAGAGCGCAGATTGGAAGTCATGTTGGCGTCACGTGACTCAGAGGGGGAAAATGTGGTGCCAGGGTAGTTCCGGTAATGTTGTGTTGTCTGCTGCAGTTTCCGCGGCCTGAAGAACCTGTGAAAACAAGTTTAAAATTGGCGCATTTTGCACGAATACTGCGAGGCTGCGGAAAACAGCACAGCTGGCGGCCTTTGCACCTTCGTCGGAAACCCCCGCTGTCGCCCCCTTACTTCGATTTCTGAACTTGCCACTGAAAGTTCTCCATGAGTAGCAGGCCCGGATCGTTTCGACAGCAGGGTTTCACATAATATCTCCCAAAGTGGACCGCGTTAGCACGAGCCAGAACCAGCGGCCAAGAGCAACGCCTACGCCTGCTCCAGGAATCAAAAGGAAATGTGCGCCCCGATTGTAATGAAAGCCGACGCCCGTTTCCTAAGTCGAGGGACCCAGGATCGATTCTGATTACGGGAACAGTGTTTTACATCGAAGCTGTCAGCCTCTCGTTGGTCGGAAAATTTCGGGTCGTAAACAAAAACCCCAAGCAGGACCCAGCAGTTCTCTCCTAAGACGCAGAGCGCATGCGTCAGGCTAATCGGGCATACATCATAGGGATCAGTATACACTTAAAAAAAACAGAAAACAAGCATCTGAATCGCATAGGATGATAAGGTGCCTATGAACAATAGGACCCCCAGGACCCCCTACTCCACCACGTTTTCCTGGTAAAGATTATATTTGCAGATTATGTTAGAAGGCTAGGCAGGACTAGTGTAACTAAATAGAGCAATTCTTTCCCGAGACACCAAGCCCATGCGTCAAGGTAGGCAGGACCCAGCATTTGCTGCCAGAAAAGTTGAGTGTAAGCGACAAGCCTGCCGAGACATCGAGGAACATTGCATAGCTTCCCCCGTCAACATGTGGTGTGGTTTACAACTGCTTCGATGGAAATACACTTTGGCAGGCGGGATGGCGACCATTTTTTTCTTTGGAATGGGCTGCACACGTTGCTCTTCGCCGCGGCTGCTAACCCCGTACCCGTCGAGACTTTAGGGTGACTGAGGTGTTAGGTTGCCGATTAGGCGACGTAAAGGTCACAGTGTTAGATTCGCGGGACCTGCCTAACCAATTTATTTCTGGAGGCTTCGAGGTGTTTTGCTGCGAGGGACCGAAAAAGCGCGGCCAACAGCTCCACTGTTAAAAGCTGGAACGCAAGATTTGGCTCATCTGGCTCGCAGCAGTAGTTCTCGCCTGATATATTATACGTGTGCGCGCGTGAAAAACGGCCGTGGGTATCCTTAAATCGACCCAGAAGTGATTTGTAAACAGTCCGGAGACTCTCGACCATGTTGCATCCACACTCGCTGCTTTTAGATGACATTATTCAGTAGGAAAATCTATTCGAAAAGGATGCCCTCCTCACTGCATCCGCTTGCTGATTTCCTATGACTCTTCGTAGGACGTCAAAACAAGATGGCTGTGCATGATTGCGCTTTTACGTGACGGAGTGTGGGCTTAATGTGGCGCACGGCTTGCTCACCCTCTGCCACAACCAGTTGGCGAGGCGTTTTGTCAGCCGGCCACCGGCAGGTCATCGCAATTTATTCGGTCACTTGAAACTAAGCCACGACACGTCTGTGCCTGGAAGGGTGTGCCTTTAGTTTGTTAGTTTGTAGACTGTACCAGCAACCAAGTCTGCTCCACAGAAGCACACATGCGAAGCTTCGTGGAATAATACACTAGCACAAAATCTAGGGCCAATTCAAGGTGGAAGAATAGTCAACGCAAATAATAAAATCTACCGAAACTTTACCGTACATCGTAAAACCAAGCCGCGGTTAAGAGCGTTTTGCACTGTGGGAACAAGCACAGCGTCCAGCAGCACTACCACTACCACACATTTTGGAATTCAATTTCCGCCAAACGAATACAGTTGCTAGGGGTGAGCTATTTGTGGCAATTTGGGGGACGCTTGCTGCATGAGGGGTATTCAAGAAATAGTTATCTAAGCTGCTTGGAATGATACAAATAAATAAATGTATAATTATGCTAGAGATTATACTCAATATATTTCCTCCCCTGGCTGCGCTGGCCCATGGGCTAGTGGCCTGGGGAACTAGGTTCACTGTTTTTTTTTGGGCAAGTTGGAATCCACGATTGCGCACATTTTTTTAAGTGTATTTGTTTGTGTTTCACAACTGTTTTCTATACTGAATTCACCATTTCTGCGGCGTAACGTTCATTGTATTACGAGCGAGTTACCAGAACGCGTGCAGACTGACACTGACCCGCTGGCGGGTTCTCGTACTCGTGGCGTTGCTATAACCACCGTCTGCTTGCGGCCGAAGTCCCGAATCAACCGACGGCTGGCCTTGTGCGAGCACCCCACTTACGGTAAAGGCACTAGCCAGGCAATCCCAAAATGACGGGGAAAAGCGCATTGCATATGAGCGTCTCCGGTGATGCGGAGGCCGTTCATCCAATGCGTACGCCTCGTGTAGCGATCGTTACGAATCCAAGCCGTGCTGCCAGGCTTATCTGGCACATTTTGCAGACGACAACATGGTAGAAACGCGGTATGCCGATTACTGAGGTAACGTGAATGCCCAGCGAATGATAACGTCGGATTCGAAGCATGTTGTTTCACACAACCGAAACCAAAACTTGCTTGACTTGTAATCCTGCACATTGTCCAACCACGCAGCACCTTGCATGACCGTCAATGCTTTGTTTATGGTAGTTTTACTGAGAAGCCGTAGACATCTACCAGCCAGGGGTTCTGTCGCGACCGTCGTCGTCAACACAAAACTCCCGTGAACGAATGAATTACTGGCACCGCCAGGAATCACACCTGAACCCAAATGAAGTAACGAATCGACAGCTGGTCGTCTTACCGAATAAGCTGTGCCCACACAACGAGACGAGGGGGCAGACGGTGCATTCATCTAGCACAGCGGCGGGTCTACCGTATGAGCCCGTTCAAAACCCTCGGGTGAAGTGCAAATCGCGTAATGTATGATAACGGCGTTCACGTGGTTTAGATTAGCGATGAACGGAACAGCATATGAGGAGGGTGTGTTCGAGGAGGGCGCTCTTTGGCGGCGACACAAGAAACAATAGTGAGATGGAGACAGTGAGAGAGGTGACGCCGTAGCCGCACGCGCCGCCCTGCTCCTTATCTTTCGCCAGTCGGTCCTCTCGGTTTTCTTTCTTCCGAAGCTGCTGCGTTCGGTCGTCTCCAAGTTCAACAGACAATGCGAGGGTAGAAGTTGTGGGCGTCGTTCACAGCTTCGCAGGGCAACCACCTTCACAGGGTGAATTGCTGCCAATTTTTTCTTCTTCCGGGCTTTATAAAATAAATATCGTCTCAGAGATCGGAAAAACGATGAAAATTTTGATTAATTCAGCCAGATTTTGGAGTGAAAGTAAAAACAGGCGCTTGACTAATTCACTTCAGTGTCCATTTAACACCTTTGAGTTCTCTATGCTGCACACAAGGCGAGCACAAACGTACAGTTTCTAGTGGTAGTCGATTTACTGCCACTGTAATCGGTGGATGTTAAGCGGGGTAGTATTACTCGGCGAAATGATTTTCCTGGTCACTAGGCGAGTTTTAGGTACGACGGTTCTCCGCCGACGTTATCAGTAGTGATCCGTGATGCAAAGACACAGTACGCAGAAAAAACTTGATCAGCGCCAACCGTCAACGCCAAAAACAGCACCATGAAGCTACGAATGAGCGCTCCGACAACAGGAATGCAAAATGAGGGAGGCGTGGCGGTTGGCTACTTACCAATGCTAGTACGACGTAGGATAAAGTAAGGACACGTGTGTTCAGCACGCGCCGCGCCTATGAATAGTGCCGTTTTGTCCCGCCTGGAGCTGTCCACGATGAGTCGTTTTCATGTGTCGCTGAGTGTAGAACTGTTGCTCTACTATAGCTGTCTTAGCTGACCTTCAGCGGTTGGACAGCATGGACCGTGAACGCAGCAAGCCGAACGAGCAAGTAACAGTATAGCGTGTCGTATGCAGATACGTAACATATATGTTCGCACAGCCTATTTTTACTCGTCAAAGCATGACATCTGTGCTCCGTTCAACCAACTGCTTTCCGCGCTTGAGGTGCTGCACCTGACAAAAGGTAATTAGGTCACCTTCCAGTTGATATACTTTGACATCGTTGTTTGCGCTTCTGCGTTGCTAACTCGTGCTATAAGGATATCGCACATCTCGCCCTGTGCGGCACCCTCTGCAGAAACCACGACATGAAGGGCAGTGTAATAATTGCGCGGAGGAAAGCATGGACACATTTTGTGTGCGATCTTTGTCAAAGTGATTCTTATTTGACCGACACGTACAATACTTAAGAAAATACTTTGAATACCAAGTAAATCATTGTTAATAAAATAGATAGCTGGTGGTACTTTGACGCCATGCAATGATTGTAATTATGTTACTTTTTCAGAGAACCTGCACAACTGGCCGTGGTTACTGAAGGCACCCCTAAAGCTAATGAGTATGCTGATCAAAAATCCGTTCGCGGAAATGGCCGACAAGTCAAAAGCCGTCATCGAATTCCGGTTCCACAATCCTGAGGTACTCCGCTGTATGCTTGACAACCGAGAATTTTTTTTTGAGGAAATACCCACAATAAATCACAGTGGGTTAAAATTTTTCGATAACTTTTACATACTAAAAGATGAATAGTTTCTACAGGGAGCAGCTGCAAATCGGCGTTACACTGTATGCAACTGTATCCTGGGTTTCACTTGTGGCTGCTTTGCTAAGAAACATCGATAAAGCATAATGTGTAAAACAGGTATTTTGATGCGGATGCATTTTGGGGGTTTTTTTTCAGTTCGGAATAAGGTGGCAGAAAAGTTACCTGGTTTGATGAAAACCACAGACAGTTCATATCTTTATTCTTCCGGGTTTTCTCGAACTTTTTAAAAACTGTTTTTAATTGCCGTAACATTTAGTAGGATCTTTCTCGATTCAGTGCGGTGTGAGAGCGAAACCATTCGGCGAGGAACTGAAAAACGTAAGTGTTCACTAGTGCATTACCAATGCTACGGAAGGCCTAGCGAGGCTCCCGCAATAAAGGGACCTCTAAGAACCGGAGGGAAGGGGCACATCCCTAAGTGGCAGTGGATAGCAGGAGGGCTGTATTTTGCGTGATCAATGATAAGACTATTTTCCGCAAGTATTGCGCAAATTCCTACAATTCCATTTGAGTCAGCCTGCACGTTAAGGAAGGGGTCCTGATGGCGTGTGTACTTGTAAGCATAACATATTTAAGCTAACCGATGAGTGTTGTTGGTTCTAATTTCTAGAATAGTGGAACTCAGGGCATATGTTCCCGGGTTTTACAACGGACCAGTCGAGTCCTGGCAAAATCCCCGTAGCAAAATCCATTAAAAGTCTTAGTTATCCGACGCGGTTCCATGCCTGACCCGCATTATCCGACTACCCACACGAAGGGCGCAACAGACCAACGAACAAAATGAAAGTACCGCGGCCCTTCTCCGGGGACCCAGACCTTGCTCAACCGAATGTTCCCGGCCCAGCTTTCTTCGCTGTCTCACCTTTCGTTTCTCTTCTCTCCAAACAACACCCTGTATTGCTCCAAAAGGGGACACCTCCTTTCCACAATTGCCTTCCCCTCTCCTCGCTGGCTTCTCGAGTTGAGCAGCGTTTTGAAGGGCAGTGTGCAGGCGATGATTTTTACCATACATCAGAGGATCACCGAGGAGGTTACGCTGACAGGCTTAGCCTTCCACATGTGTTTGTCGTGGTCCGGTGAGCCACGGTTCGCCATTACTAGCGGGAATTGCGGGAATGGACTGCAGTGCAGCATTTGCTTTAATACAGCGTGGTTGGCGCCTGCAATGCATTGTTCAGTGCAAGTGTACTTTTTTTAGTGGTTAGGGCTTCCGAGCCTCGCAAAGCATTTATTTGTAGTTTCCTGCAAATCCGACGTGCGAAACTATTTTTAAGCGTAATTGCGGTTCTTAGCATTTTACGACGCTCCTATTTTACGAAGCATTCTCACGGCCCCAAGAAAGTCATATAATCACGGCTCTACTCCATTTAAAAAGAAAAAAAAAATACAGCGTTCAATTAAGCGAAAGTTAGAAAGCGAGAACCGTAAGCAACGCCCCAAAACCGAGCCGAAAATTTGATGTTCTGGTCAGCAAGCTATACCATATGAAACAGTGTTTTCGGAGGATTGCTGCAGGTAGCGATGAAGGTACGGCCAAATTAACGTCCGGCCGCCAGTTTTGCGGACTTGATAGGCACTTTGAGTATTTTGTGACGTTATTAAAAGCAGCCGAAGAAATGTTTGCACTTGTTTGAACAAGAAACCACTAAGATCTGTTTATCATCTTCATTGAATCTGCTCAGGTAAATCCCTTCTTTGAGCGTATTTATACTAAATATTCCGAACTTATTTGCAGGTGAACCGGCCCGACATGGCTCAAATACTTTTGGACCATAAACTCGGCCGAAGGAATGGTGTCCGCGCGGAGGGCTTAGAACTGAAAAACCCGGGTAAATTGACGTGCACTTATATGATACTCTCCGCAGCTGAGCGGACATGCCACTCTTCGCCCCCTCATTTTTTCAAAACGATTTCGTATTAGCAGAAGGAGTACTTTATGTATTAATAATTCTACGACAGTCAACAAGTGGCTGCACAAAATAGCTTTGTGGGCCAAAATTCCTAACATCTGTTGTATGTTCTCCGTGGCATTTTGTGATCTGTGCTAATGGAACTCTACCACACTACTGCCCTTGGTTTGTGTTTTTCAAGCCCACAAAAAGCAGAGGTGTTGTCAGCGTGTCGTTGCACCGCACCCGTTATCACGGTCTCCGCGATAAAAATACTTGAACATAACATCGCACATTTGTGAGCAGACTTTCTCTTACAAAACAAACTAATATCAGTCAACGAATTCCGCTGGGGCGTTCGTACGCTTAAAACGACCGGTCGGAACATTTATTACTCAATGAAGCTTTTCATCATGTTTGTTGAGGAAATTTTTCTAAATGATTCATTTTGAGGTCCCTCGTCTTTTATTGACACATTGATCAACACATCGCCTGTCACCTGCAATACCGCTGGTAGGCGTAATGGTTGCTCCTAAACGTCGCTGAAAATTGCAGTTGGCGTGTACCAGGGAAGGGCCAAAAGACTAAACACTGTAGTAACCTCAGACTGGTAGTAATATAATAGCAAGTTAAAAATTTGCTAGGGAATAAATAGCGCGATAGATTACATTTCGAGAGACAATTTGTCGTGCACTGAATTACGTATCACGGTGGTTCAAGAAAAGAGTAATTAATTTCTGCTCCACTTATATTTAACCCACGGAGCAATGCTATCCCATCCCAGAACCCATGTTTCTCGATGGTGGATAATGTTTTAAGGTTCTCTCAGTAGAATCGCATGGTTCATAAAATAAGGTGGGATGTTCTGCTTTTAGAGGTCATCTGTGCTTCCATGTGTGTGTTAGTAGGGATGTTGCTAAAAAGTGCTCAGCATTTGCGAATGTATTTGCATCCTTCTGTCCACTCTCATGCGTTCACACACCCCCATGGATATTGGCGTAGATTCTATGTCGCGAGGTGCGTGTTAATTCTACTCATTGTTAAAATTAATTCGTCGTTTGTTTTTGGGTACAGAACCTCCTGAGCTTCCCACTGACTTGCACTGTAGTACTAGAGGGTAACCCTGGTTAAAAAAACAATAGAAAGCTGGAATCTGAGTACGCATTGTTTGAGAGGGGTGACTCAACAGCGTTCCACACTGAGTTTTTGCGTGATTGTAGAGTAGGTAACACGCTTGTCTATAACGCGCGAGCGGCGTGCTGTGGACTGCGCGGGAGACATCTAGTGATGACGCCTGATTTGAGACCGGTAGGAAATGAGCATGCGCGACCCGCATCAGCGCGATGGCTGTTTTTCTTGTCGCGGTATTGTCACCTTGGCTCCCGTATCTTCTTTCGCCGTGAAAAGCGCTGCCTGCGCTGCCGGGCCGGCAAACAATAGCAAAGATTAGCCATTGTTAGTCCAGCGTTGGCTGCGTTTAATTAAGTGCAACGCGCATACGACAGGCGATGTGACTGGACGGTGTTCAAGATTGGAATCAAAACCAGTGTAGGTTTCGTTTCGGTTAAAGAACATGCTGGACATCCAGCGTTATTGTTGGCTGGGCATTCTCGTTATCTCAGTAATCACAATATCGCACGTCTGTCATGTTGTTGACTGTAAAATGCGTCACATAAGTCTTCCAGCACTGCTTAGAATCGTAACGATCAATAGCCGAGGCGTACGCAGTGGATAAACGCCCTCCGCGTCACCGGAGACGCCCAAATGCGAGGCGATTGGCCCCCACCTTCGGAGCTTGCAGGGACCATTTAATGTAATTTAATTTCATTTCATTCAAAATACCCCTAAAGGCCCTCACCGGGAGGGTATTACATAGGGGGCGAAAAACATTGAAAAAGAACAATGCAAACAAAGCTAACAACAAACAGGTTATAGGCAAAAGAAGCAGGTACCAATTGGTGCATGACAAAAAAATACATGTAGAGCAAAAAGCATCTGTACATCATCTGTACATGTTCAGCAACAGCATCTTACGATACATGCCTGTATCGTAAGATGCGTGTTAGCGTCATGCCAAGGGTCGGCTGATTCGGCACAGAGCCCGCAAGAAGTCGGTGCCGCAAGAAGTGTGTCAGTGTCAGTCGGCACGCGTTCTGCAAGCTTGCTTGTGGAGCAGTGAACGTTACAGCGGCAAAAGGGGGAATTCAGTACAGAAAAAATTACCCAGAAACAAATAAATCAACTTCAAAATGAAAACAAACATGCACTGTGCGGGATTCAAAATAGCGAACAGCGAAACAACACACCACATGTCCAGATCACTCGGAAATTATCCAGCGTTGGCAAGAAGTGAAATATAAAGTTTTTGTCCTATAGCCTGTTTACATTTTGTGGAGTGTTTGCATTCCAAGTTGCTTAGGTGACTGTTTATTGAACAACGCTCGGCAAATAAGCGTCCCCTCAATCCACACAAATATATGCTCTCTAGCGGCTGCATTCCTTAGGCAGAAAAGTGATCGCAGAAGTGTTCGCTAGTTCACCCAGATCCAAAAGTGCTTCCCGCATCTTCGTGTTACGCTCATAATAAGTGTTTTGGTAGATTTTCAATTCCGTAGTACCTATATTAACTTCGCTGACTCTTCTCGCGCCTGAGGCCAATTCCTTAGGTTTTTCTACTGGCGTACCAGTCAGCCAAGCGTCGTAGGGGCGCGTGTTTGAAACTACTTCTACTTATAGCTTGATGCGGACTACAAACCAAGAATCTAAAGGCACATTCTTCTAAGCACAATTTGTGTCACGGCTTAGGTTCAACTACGCGAACAAATTTTGACTACGCGCTGGCGGCTCGACAACTAAACGCTGGGCTGACTGATTCTGTTACAGGGTGAGTGAGCCGTGTAGTACCGCAGTCAAGCCAAACCATCAAAATTGACCGTAATGGGATACGCCATAAGAAATCGGCAAGGAGGGCGCAGAGAGGACAGCGCTTTGATTTTATTTCGCTACTGAATACAGGCGCGTAAACGCAGCGAGAGAGCTCGAAACATGGCTTAGAGGCTCGCACTGCAATTTGGGGGGGTAATTCTGCAATTTGTACAAATAACTTTAATGTACCTTTGAATCTTTCTTCAATGAGTGCGGAGTTTCCCGCTGCAACTGGGCGGTGGCTGTATTCGTTTGTAGCTCTGCACGTGCTGCGCTCTTTTGGTAAAGAAGTATTTTGTTGCTCACATGGAAATCTGAGTACCATACTTTGGGGGACAGATGAACTTTTGTACAAATAATGAATGCCAGGTAAACAAACCACGTTTTACATTGTCCGAGAACGTCCCGGAATTTTATGTTTATAAATGTTTTATTCGTTATAACTTGACAATCTTTCATAACTTTTCAAAGCATTCTTCCCCTATGGTTCACTAAATCGTTGAAGGCACCCTGGAAAGCTTCAACGGGAACTTCTTTTAGTGAGGGCGTCGCAGCTGCTTTTGCCGTGTTCAATGCCCATGCCGAGCTCCTTTCGGGGATATTTTAATTTCTGTCCCTTCTGGTCACGCCGTCTAACAATTCTAGGCCTGTTTCATAGCGTCATGGAGTCTTGGCACTTTAACAAACGCTCTTCCTTCAACTCACTCAGCAGAACTGTAGTCACCATTTTCCCGCAGACTTTCCTCATTTGAAGATCCCCGTATAAAATATGATAAATGATTATTTTGGGATTCCCCACCCCTAAGGGATCATTTGAACTCTTGTTTTCCGGTACTAGTCCAAAACATGATGTAGGTTTTGTATCGAGTCATCCGTTTGTGATGTTGACGGGCGTTCCGAGCGGCTGTCGTCGTTCACGGACACTCAAGCCTCCCGGAATCCTTTGGATTAAATTAAAAATTGGCGTTCTTTCATCTCGTCTTCACCGAAGGCTTTCCGAAGACTTTCGAGCGTTCCCACAGTTTCTACCCAGTTTCACACAAATCTTTATTGCGTAGCGCTACTCCAAAAACCGGTGCGTTTCTTTCTCGACGACCCCTATGCGGAAGGGGACCTGAACTTTCCGCTGCAACCGACACCGGTCTCGTTTCGAATATAATATCCATTATTAACTTTCCTGCCCGAAGGCCCGCCCCACTTGGCGGCGTTGCTGACTACAAAAAAGCACTTCGGGATCTTTTGCGATAGACCATGTATCCCAGAAATGGGCAATATATATATATATATATATATATATATATATATATATATATATATATATATATATATATATATATATGTATACACTTCAATAACTTTTTATATTCATCATGCTTAATTATAGAAAAACGGATCCCTAGGCAAACATCGTATTAACACTCCGACGTTTTCTCGTCGTTTCCTGTTCGGACACAGGTTGCGTATTTGTCGCGTTTTTTTTTCTTAGTTTTCTTCAACACACCATAAATATATATTTATGTGGGTGTGCCTTGTGCATTTGTTCTTCGTTCGGTTAACATTTTTGTCCTTGATTTTTTCGTAGAGCCATTTACTCCAGTCACGATGGATGCAATTTCCGCCAACTGTGTGTCCATTTTTTTGGCCGGGTAAGTTCATCTGTATAATTTTGATACGATGCATCCCTTCTTCAAAGGGGAAGCTCCTTGCCTGTGAAGCGTGTTGTGCGACGTGTTATCGTGGTATCTCTATGGAGCTGCCAATTTAGAGTGACACTTGCATCGCAATATGCAGTGTAATTTTGTGACTAATGTTTGAGGCGACTGGGAGGTCGAACTAAGAAAAAGTACACTGTTGCAGCCAGTTGGTGTTGCCGGGAATATGTATTACCCGTGAAAACAAAACGCGGACGGTGAAAGAAGCGCACAGGACAATTTCTACACTTCAATAGAGAAATTTTACTCGGGGAACATAACACATGCTATAAGGAGGGGAGGCTTATATTGAACAAAGGAAAACAACAAAATTTTCCGTCATATTTGCGAGCACCCCCACACAACCCGAGCTATGTGTGAGGCCTGCGGCCTTTTAACCGAAAGTAGACTAAGATTGGCGAAGTTGCAAATCGTGAAGTGCAAAGCGGGATTGATGCGGCTAGACTGAGGAGTTTCTTGAAGGACATGTGAGTACATGTACGCGTAAAGCCTAAATAAATGTCTGAACCAGCGACAACGAAATATTTTTAAGACAGCCCTGGTGCAATGCCTTCAAATTTGTAAGTCAGGGTCTTTTAATATAATTTAGGTCACGAGTGTTTCAGTCTTGATTTAGGTCCAATGCTTTGTGTAGACATAATAAAAAATAAAACACCGTCAAATAAAACAAATAAATTACCGTCAACAATTATCAGGTTATTTGCCCTTGTCTTGAATTAAGTATTCAATATTGCTTAACCACAGAAAGCCCAAATATATTTTCAAGCAGACAAAAATCCCAGAACCGGTTGTACCTTTATAAAGGGCTAATATGACTTCGTTCATACAAATATGAAATATTAAACCCGTCACATCTTGTTAAACGTATCATAAACAATAAAATTGGCTCTTCTGCTGCCGACTTCATTGCCAGCTACAGTCATTTGCTCGGTGGTATTCCAAGAAGCAGCCGCGTTTCTTGTTCAAGCACAGAGTTACGTCGAATTTCGGGCGCACAGCTGTGCTAAGCACGTTAGCACTTGGTATACAACTCCTGCGTCGAAGTCGCTTGCTCGCCACAAGTGAAAAGTGCCCAACCCCATCTCTTCGAACGTCATCCTGGGGCTGACTGGGCATGAGTTTTACTTTATTTTGTTCACAGAATGCGAATGCAGACTTGTCGGTGGTCATCTTGGCGCTTTTCTTGCGAACACCAGGCTGTCTGTTAGGCTGGAAATGAAGGTTAAAAGCCGCGTAGAGGCCGCTCCTTCAACTGATGGCTCCGGCGACAGTGGAAATTTCAAGTGTTCCTTAAGCCGTTGAAGATATTGTCGCGAATGCGACATAGAGACGAGCCGAGACACGTTGAACGCTATGCCGTGCACCCAGAAAATAGGGGCCCTTTTTTATTCCACGCTTATGGCGTTCGTGGGTTCTTGCGCACCGGCGCCGCGTCGCCCTCACTCATTGGTTGTCAATCAGCCCCAGCGCCATCGCCGCTGGGGCGCCGCCTCAATAGAATGGTGTATGACATACATGTACCCGCGGCTGGAGCGAATGGTGTACTTGTATGTCGACGCCTGTTCTACCATTTCACGATAAAGCAGGCAGGCGTCTGCTAGCACTTTAGCGTTCACATTAATATTGGTAGTACGATCATTACTAAAAACAAGAAACAAAATGCGAGCCTTGCAGGACTCTAGATGTAATTGAGGAAGTAGCTGATGTCTCATTGTTAAATTCCACATACTGTGAATAGTCAACCAAATAATTATTTATTCATTAAATAGTATTTTAATTTACTTGAGTGCCCTTAAGTTCGTAGCTTCTTGTGTGATGCCTGATGGAATGCTTTGGCGAAGTCGAGTAAAATCAGGTCAGTTTGTTTTTGTTCTTAAATGTAATGCGGTACCTGGAGGGTTCATTGTTGTAATGGGCTTTTGGTTGAAAGACCTCGACAAAATCCATACGGTTGCGATTACCAAAATCCATACGGATGGAAAAACACGCTTGTTTCCTCTACGTAAACGATTACGTGCTTAAGAGTTATGGACCTAGTCATATAAAATCTATTATGGGGTTTATAGCACTGAACCTACAGATGGACTGTGAAAACCTCCTTAATGAAGGGTTCCGTAATAATTTAGACCTTTTATAGAAGCACTTTTACTATTTTACCATGCTTCGAAATTTTCGCTTTCCATCTCCATCTGGAAAGCAGCAACCGCAGTTCGGATTAAATCTGCGTTCTTGGTTTCAGCAGCCCGATGCCTTAGAAACTGAGCTCCCGCGGCGGTTACCAAACTTTGTAGCACCCTGCGTGGCGCAACGTTTGATTGGGGGAATGCCTTGCATGACTTTGCGATCTGTCCCTTCTTAGCGATTCGTGACGTAGTATTTCGCGTCACGTGGAAATGAAAGTGAAACAATAGAGATATTACCACTTTCACCACTTTTGACAGCCATCATTTCCTGACGCGCTACAAAAGAGACCACAGCTCTACATAGTGAAATCTTTCAGATAAAACTAAAAGTAATTTCGGTTTCAGTGTCTTTTTAAAAAACCGCCGGGAGTGTAATATTGATGGCCCGCACAGCAGCACAATGTTTGCCAAAATTTTGTACCCCATGCTAAAAGTGCAAAGGTCGGCAAAACGTTTATGAGCGAGCTCCTGCCTCGAGCGAGGCTGAAACGTTTTATTCTGCGAAACTTAGGCAAACGTGTTTTTTTCTCACTCTCATAAAATACCTCTTCACACCTAAAAGTTTCCCTTATTCTTTGAATTCTTTGTGTTCCAGAAATGTGAGGTGTTTCCTAGACCATTTCTAGAAAGATTGTAGATAACCACAGCAAGTCATCGGTCTGATGTTTTGATTTTCGTGAATCGCAAAATCTTAACCAGGACAACAATATAAAATAGCAATACACCGTGCGTTCGCACGTGCTAACGTTCAGAAAAATGTAGAGCCTGAAGTTTCGATATTAAATTACTGAAACCCGTCGTTTATCAGGTTTGCCTGGTACTACTCGAAACATCTTGGAGTCAGACCTGCTATGAGTCACCTCTTTATGCATACAATGTGTCCTTTATCAAGATCCTCTATTGTTCTGAACATGTGGCGGATTCAAATTACTTCATCGATTGTGTATTCATTTATTTATTAAAAAAACCCTAAAGGCCCTCTGGGGAGGGTATTAAATAGAGTAAAGGGGGTTACACTGGTGTCAGAAAAACTACAAAAAGAACAAAATAAACACAAGAACTAAGAAGGCAAAAATAATATACATCGCCTGAGTGCTAACAAATATAAAAAAATCGGAGAAACTATGAGAACGGCTATTGGTACAGTAACTAAAATGAACTACGCAGAGTATTACTACACGGAATATTACCACACGTGATTTGACAGCGCAAGAACTGAGTGAAGGGAAGCAGTGAAATGATACATTGTACATTGGTATTTTTCCTCAAAGCATTAGTAACTTTCACGGTATTCGGTTAAGTAACAATATTTGATGGTAGATTATTTCGGTAAATTGCGGTACGAGAAACAAATGATTCGGAAAAAGCAAGGGTATGAAATGTGATGCGTTTGATTTTGCATGAATGACCTCGACGCAGCAAAATGGCTGCGGCTTCACAAATAAATTCGTTATGAAGGGACACATGGTAGCATAGTTTACGAAATAATGTTAAGCGAGATATGTTGCGACGACGCGACAAGGCTTAGAGTTCTGCACGATTTTTTTAATGCTGTTAGGCTAGTATAGGCTGAGTAATCAGAAAAGATGAAGCGGACAGCATGGTTTTGCAAGGCTTTTAAGTCATTTATTATATATGCCAGATGAAGGTCCCAAATTGCTGATGTGTGTTCTAGTTTAGGGCGTATTAGTGTAATATATGCTAACTTACGTAAATGCGCGGGAGCATGTCTGAGGTTACGTTTGAGAAAACCAAGTGAATGGTTAGCAGACGTGAGGATATGGTTTACGTGAGTATTCTGGTCAAGTTACTGGTTCGATGCACGCCCAGCTTTTTATAGGAGAAATTTCGCTCCACGACGCTGTCTTTTAATATACAAGATGCTGAATTTTGGGAGGCTTGATAAGTAAAGGATACTGCTCTTGTTTTAGCAAGGTTTAGAGGCATTAGCCAGGTTGACCACCATGTGTTAATAGCGTTTAGGTCAGATTGAAGAATGTCGTGGTCATGTTTAGATTGAATTTTACGGTATAATACGGAGCAATCCGCAAAAAGTCTGATGTTAGATTTAACGCAGTCTGGTAGATCATTAATATAAACTTTAAGATAATTTATAGGATCATTAACAAGATCACTAAATAATAATTAGCAGCGGCCGTGAAATGCTTTCCGTACATGAGATCGAATGTGGTGGAAACGAACATTGATGCAGTCAATTTTACGGTCTTGGTGTAGGCAAGAATATCCGACGCCGTTATATACTGCTAGAGCAACATATTCGAAGTGCAAGTGTTTGGTACCACTACAACAAGCTCTTGGTAAACAAGAATTTTTAGGAATCGCTTACCTTCTAAGTTAGTTGTCAGGGTTATGCTGTGAGGATTTCATTCAGTAGGGAAGACTGCAGTTACGGTTCCTGCTCAACACGTGCATTTTTACAAACATAGCAGCTACATCCACTAACCCGGTTGGATGCTCACGGCAGTCGCACATTATGAGAGCAAAACCATGTGTCTTGCTGCAGAATATTTGCAGAATTGTTATGTGCCCAGCTACCATGCACTGGGCCAGAGGGCGTAACTATGAATTTTTCTACCTTCTTCGCGATATGCAGCTATGACACGACAAGGTTGGCCTTGACCTACTGGTTCTATCTAATGGGCAAACACCCTGATGTTCAGAAGCGCATGAGGGAAGAAGTTTTGAACGCTTACAAACTAGAGGTGAGTCGCATCTTAATGCCTTCCACACAAAATAAACTACAGTTTAAGCTGTATTTTCGAGAGTCGTGGAATACAGGTTAAATCCACTGGAAATACAAACCGGTGAATTGTGACTTGATTGGATTGAGACTTTGCTAATTGGGTTCATGGTTCCTAAGGACGGGAGAGCGACGCAAAATTGGGCACACACGAGGCGAAGGAAAGGACAAAACGGCGCTGACTTACTAAAGTGAAATATCATTTCTACAGGTGCCGTCATACGTAATTGGAACAAATATTTGGGAATATCCCAAAATATTGGTCTTACTGGCTTTAAAACAGCCATTACCGTTCTACACGAAGCTTTTTCTAGTAGGGAAGGCTCTTTTAAATGCACACCAATGTAGCCACGCAGTAGCTGCAAGAAATTCCTGTACATTTACGAGCCTCTGTTCAAATTCCTTTTGAAGGCACCTGTACTCTTGATGTCTATTGTGTAAAATTAAAAAAGGGTTTTCGTATTTTTCACCTTCCCGGTTTCTTCTAACATTTTGGTATACATTAGCAAAACTGCAGTGCATCTTTCAAAATAGTGGTGAGACGCTCTGTTTTACTGCATCATGGGTGAAGTAAGACATACAGGAGATTTGAGTGACAGCTACTTGCAGATTGAACGTATTGTTCTGTCCTGTTTTATTTGTGCTTTGAGCACACGCACATTTCTATGTTTTAAGACACCTGCGGTATCAGTGGGCGCAGCCCACGCAAGTAAACAGGTGCACCATATTGCTAGATAAAGTATTAAATACACCGAGTCACCGCCCATTGTAAAGCCTAGTTTCATTCTGTTTCATCCTATAGTCAATTATTACATTAGCAGAACTTAGTCCAACTAATTCTTTAAAGCAGTATTTCAGTTTCCTATAACGCAATGATATATCTATCGGCATTGTTCCCTGTACCTTTTACCCCGTGGAAACTCCATATATTCTATGTTTGCACTGGGCGGCAATATTTTTTCCTCCTATGTATTTCACAGTGCCGTCACTGATTCACTGCAGTGACGGCAGTGGCTTTCTTATGGCGCGGATGTATTTCGTCTTCCCCAAAACATTTTCTGTATTGGACACCAATGTTCAGCTCAGCGAGTTTAATGACTCTGGTTTAAAGTTAAATACGTGAAAATGATCCTAGCAGTGCGTGTTTAATTCTTGTGCTCTTTTACACCTTATAAAATTTGCACTAGTTTCATAGAAAAACCTGTTTTGCGCAACTAATTTTCTTCGGAATTCTTCAACTCCCCTTAAAAATAACGGCATACCAACAAGTCAAACAAAAAGAATTACTGAACTTCCTTCACACGTTGGCTGTAGTTACCTACACTCTAATTATTCGCCACAGGTGCTTCACCGCAGCGCACATATGGACCAATGAGCGGGTCCAAATGGGCGAAGTCGTTGAATGTGGAGGCTAAGCGTGTAAAAAAAAAACACAAGCTGCGCTTACACAATCGTTCACGGACGCGTCTTCGTGTTGTTCGAGCGCATTTCTGCTATAGCCGCCTGCTGTGGCTCGTCCGTAGCCAATTTTTCGCATTTGGTGCCACTGATTGGTCGTTCTGGGGCGTTGTAGTGAAGCGTACGCGTGAAAGGTATTAAAGTGTAGATGTTCTAATAAAATCTTTTGACTCCATGTGCAAGGTATTTTTGATACATACTTTATTTGTTTCCAGGGTGATCACCTGTCTACGGAGACTCTGACGAGCCTGTCTTACACAAACCAAGTCATTTCTGAAACACTCAGATTGTATCCACCTGTGATCACGTAAGCTATTTGATAAAATGTTTTCGGATTGTTTGAGATATAACTCCCCAGAACACAAATTTCTAGAGTAATGCGCTAGACCTCGCGATTAGGGTGCAGCAAGTGTATTTAAGGGAACCCATATAGTGTCGCTTTTAACAGTGGATCTCTGTAAGCTTCAGCTTGGTCTAGCTCAATGTAAAAAAATGCCCCGAAAAAGATGCACGTGGTGCCTCCTGGCGAGAAGGGAGAGCGCGAAAGTAGCGTTCGTCAGATAATGCGGCGGGCGCGCACTAACCTCCCTGCCTAGCCTTCCAGCAGGGCTCTTCTTTATTCGGTATGAGCTCCCAGCAGTATCGAGAGCTAGCCTCTCACCCGGGGTCAACTCTGTTCGCCACACGCGCGGAACAAGAGAAGGTGCGTCGGCAACACAAACAAACCCTCTGAGAGCTGTAGCTGCTCTTCTGTGCCCTTAAGACGATTACTTTGCCGCCCCCACCATCCCAGAAATAACATTTTGGCTACACCTATTTCCCCTCGAAGTTCCGCTTGTGCAAAGTGCCCGGGGCACTCTAATACATTTCAGCAGGCTCCGACTGAACCCCAAATATCCCACCACGAGCTTTGCGAGAGAGGCTCAGCCAAGTCCACCAGCGATTACCAGCGTCAGCGGGTCGAGAGGGCTGTTCACGCAGCGCGTGCCCATTGGGTCCTGCAATAAGGAATCTACCCTGAAGACTCCAAATTTATTCTCAAATTCGGTGATATACAGTGCCTCGTGACCCAGCGCGGAGCACTTCGTTTACGCCCCCGCGAAACGTTGGTCGGTGAAGCCTGCATCTAGGGAAGAACAAGTAGCGTCGCGCGGATGCCGTCGTGTCGGTGCTCGATAACATATGAAACGACTATGATGGAACCTCGAAGATCCCGTCGAAGGCGGCGCGCCTAAACGGAATCAAAGAGTGGAACATTCCGAATGCCGGCATTGTCGGGCACAATACTGACAGTGGATCCCGGTCGGTAAGAAGCTAGCCCGACCTCCAGCACCGCTGCTTCTCAAGCCTTGCACGGTCGTGTGGGGTGCAACAACCGGGTCTCCGACGAAGGAATGAAGGTCGCGAGCTCTGCTGTTTTTACAACCTTGCATCACTAGTGCAAGCCGCGCAATTTTTTTCTAATTACAAATCAGCAAAATACTACCAGACCTGCCGGTATGTCCCGTGCGATGAAATGTGGCTTAGGCAGTAGTGTAGCCATCATTAAATAATTAAGTTTCAGGCCAGCAATGTTCTGATGCAGGTTTGGCACTGAGTCTCCTAAATGCTAAATTATGGATGTAAACATAAGGAACACTTCATGGCGTTCTTGTAAAACTAATGTGACTGCTGCAGTAGTCCGTAGAAAGAACAAGTGTAGTGACTTCCCTCCACGTAAGGCGTTGCGCTGCTGAGCACAAGGTCGCGGGTTCGATTCCCGGCCGCGGCGGCCGCTTTTCTGATGGAGGCGAAAAGCAAAAACCCCCGTGTGTACGAGATTTCGGCGCACGATAAAGATCCCCAGGTGGTCAAAATTAACCCGGAGCCCTCCACTACGGCGCGCCTCATCGCCTGCGTTGCGCCGGCGCGTTAAACCCCACAATCAATCAATCAAACTTCCCTCCACGTAAACGTTGCTAAATTAAAAGTACTCTCTACACCTAGCCTTTGAAAGTGTCAGTTCTTTCTGCTTGGTTCGGTTTTCTTAATTAACATTACTTCATTTATTCGGCGCAGATTCACGACGCGAAGAGCCGAGGACGACTGGCGTCATGGCAGGTACCTAATCAAGAAAGGTACCTCAGTTATGGTGCCTGTGTACCATATACAGCGCGATCCACTCTACTGGGTTGACCCGGACAAGTTTGACCCTGACCGGCAAGTGAATTTTTATTTTGTTTTAGCAGCGTCTGTGGGTCAAGGTCACCATAACGTCAAGCGATTTATTATGACTCAATGGGCCGGAGTTCGGCATCACGTATCAATGAACGTTAAGTGCTGTTTGTTAACATCAAATTTCCCTGACGTCAAGGGTTCTGTAACAGCTTCGAAGAGATGATCCACCATCTCGATTTTATCTCTTGAACATGCAGCATAATACGCTCAAGGAGGGTTCTCCAGTAATCACGAGAATTTTCAGAAACTAGATACTTCATCGCATACTCAGTGATTTCCACGTGTCGTAAGTAAACACGTGTTTTTTACGGATAATTGAGTGTCAGACACCTAATTCGATTTAGTTCTGAGTGTTTAATGATCCCTGAAACGGCTTCAAGCAAACTAACAATTCGTACTTCTCACTAGGAAAACCAAGTATATTGTCGGTAAAAAACTCAGGTTGAGCGAAGTGGTAGCGACAATTTGGGATTCCTGTTTTACGTCAACCGAGTATAATTTAAACTTGTAATAAATAACCTCCCGATTTTGCTATGTATTCTGTAGAACTGAACCACAGCATCAGTGTCGGTAGTATCTTGTGACCACGTGAAAGTATGAGCAGGTGTCAGAAGTCGCAGGGGAGATACCCCTGTATGCTTTGCGTAGTTCTCTGTGTTATTCACTTAAACAATGTTAATTTCACGTGTCTCTATAAGCGCAGGTTCAGTCCAGAAAACAAGCACTTGATAAACCCCCTCGTCTACCAGCCATTCGGCATCGGTCATCGAGTGTGCATTGGTCAACGGCTGGCACTCCTCGAGCTCGCATCGGTGACAGCGGAAGTGCTACGTCACTTCCGGATATTGCTAGGCCCTAGTCAAAAGGTAATTATTCCTGTTTCGTTAAGCAAATTTGAAGATTTCGCATTTGTAGGTAGTCTGTGTGGTTTCAATTTTGGAGGCAACACCATTCTTGAGTTATTCACATGCTTTACGAGCTCTTTTGAATGTTCGGCACGGATGTACAACTATTACACATAAATTATTAGGATTCAACGACAACGCTGGCGAAGTAGTCAGAGCGAAGTATCCATGAATCACTTGCACGGGTACACGGCTTTACTTATTGGAAATGGTTTCTAATGCACGCGATTTCAATTCAAGTTGGGTAGCTTTGTTGAGGCATGCAGGCCAAAATGTGTTCGTGAATTTAGGTATTTCGTGGAATTATCAGTAGAGTACGTTAAACTTCAACGTCGACTTGGAGGCCTTGTTGTGACGTTTCAAACTGCTATTTCAGCCCCATCTGGAGTTGAAAACAACCGCGCTGTTGGCTGTCCCACGAGACGATGTGTGGATACAAGTCCAGAAGCTCAACACTGTGAAATAAAAGTTTTTGTCAGTTATCTCTGGCCTGGCCGTGGATGATTGTACAGCTGTTTTTCCTTGCCTCCCCCATCTCCAAGGATGGAAAATAAAGGAAATATTATTATTATAATATTATTATATTATAGATTGTGGGTCTTTATGGTACTCAATGAAAGAGTCAAAGAGCTATTTACATGTAGCATTTAAAAGTGTTTGTCAGGAACCCTTGAAAAAAGTGGAATCAAGTGTGCTCTATGAGACTTGGAATATATATTTCTTGGCCCAGTTACGGGTAATAAGAGCGTATATTCATTTTTTACTAAACGATGAAGAAACAACTGCACAATGAATTTTCTCTGTAGCTTGGCTGAAGAACGTATAAACTTTGACTAGTAGAACAAGGACGAAAAAAACAACAAAATAGGACGAAGCGCCTCGTCCTGTTTTCTAGCCTTTCTCCTCCTTGTTCTACGAGTCAAGTTTATGCGCTCTCCACTCCTGCTATGGAGAGCCAACTAGCCCCTACAGATGCCCTGTAAATTTGCTGTATGCGCCGTGTGATACAGGAAAATAGCGACGCAATATTAACTAACATTTAACGGGAACCACACAGTTTACGCAACTATAATAAAGGAACCTTATCTGCCAAACATAGTCTTAATACTGAAGGTCTGACGTGTGTTCTTTACATCGCTCTACGTAGTAAACGACGGTTGAAGAATTTAAATTCCTCAAAAACACTAAACACAACCATATACCTCTTTCAAGCAGCTTCTTGAGTTCTCTTTGTCCCAGCGAAGGTCCCTCTCTAGATTTCGTTCCTAAGGCGAAAATGAAACGCTTGAAAAAACACCTCAGAAGTCTTAACATATTTACTAAGAAACGAAAAAAAATTGCCTGGCGATTACGATACTCCCTAATGCGATATTTGGGCGCAGCAGCAGTGTGCTGAGACAGCACTCACTCATGGGTACTCTCGACGGCAGCGATGATGAGCCTCTGTGTCAGCGGCGGGAAGTGCATCTCAGGAAGTTACCGCGAGCTGGGTCTTAATCGAACGCAAATCCTAGACACGCGCACGTCCCCCTCACGTTTTTGCCAAGCTTCGCGCCGTCGAGCGCCTCGTTCTGGCACAGAATACTGCCTCCCTTCCACCTCCCGCACACTTCCAGCTCCCTCCGCCACGGCTAATCGGCCTCCCCAATCAAATTTCTCGACACTCTCCTCATTTGCTTTCTTCTTCCACTCGTCGATCTTTCCATCGTTGGCTCGGAGGAAAGAATACCCCTGAAACTGCATTGATGGATACTCAGTGGTTGTATCCAGTGGCGTGGCGCTCATTCCGCAACAATGTGTGTTCGCCGCCATGCCGGTGCCTGCGGGTCCGCGTTCTCCCCCAAGTCTGCGGGGTGCCCGCTACGCACTTTGCATGTTAGCAGAAGAGCGGTTTAGGCTGGTCATTAGATCGGCGAGCATATGCTGGGAAACCTTGCCGAGCGATAACGTAATCGCATTCGCCAGCTTTGTCTCACCGCACTCGTGTGGGAGTCGTGTCGCCATCCGTCGGAAGCGCAATACAACAGGCACAAGCACACCGTTTAAAACACGGCGCAGGGTGCCTCGCCCTACCGCATGGAGTGACGAGTGTGGCAGTTTTGACGGTGCATATAGAAGACGTAATGCCATAACGACAGAACCCAAAAGTCCCGGAAGTGATAACTTTATTCAACTTCATTACTTGCATCGCACACGCAAGACTACTCAAGCCGAACGGTGGCCACCGAACGACTTCAAAAATTTTGAGCAAATGCCCGTACCGGTCCGCCCTCCGCCACTCTTGTAGATTAAACGGAAGGCCGTTAGGAACACGTGCATGGCACACACTTTATTGGCCGAGTGTTCATTGCTCTTTAGGGGAGAACGACGACAGCACGACGAAAATTTGGCCGTGTTTTCAAGAAGAACCACACATTAGCCTAGCCGAACGCAGAATAAGCTAGATGTGCCGCCAGCTTCCTGTTTGCCCAGTCTTAGCGCAAATAGCACGAACCTTCCCCATTTTTCTAACAGCAGAGCTGTTTACGCTTTTACTTCCTCCTTGGAGCCTTACCAGAGAACTCTGCCCAGTAGAGCGCACGTGAGTATTCGCCTCGTTAGGAGCGCCCAGCGTAGCCGAGGTATACGCGTGAACTTGCGCTACGTGAAGGACTCGCAAAGAATACCAAGAAAAAATACCGAGCGCACGTGGGTGTGTGCCCTGTGGGGAGCGCCTGGCGCCACTCGACCTTGCAGAACTCTGTGCCCAGCGTTTCTGGCATGATCTCCCGTGGGTTGTTCTCTTCGTCAGTTCACGCACGTTCGTGTCAAAAATTGGGAGCACAGACGCTGCGTCCGCGCTACTGTCTCTGAGTTTGTAAAGCCGCTTGCCGTGGGTTCTAGTGCGTGCTAATGCGGTACACTTTAGGAGAGATGTGAAAGCCTGCGGACAAAACTATCAGGGCCACCCAGTCTTACAGAAACTTCAGCGGAAAGTACGGAAATCCTTGTACAGTGCAAGAGTTGGGATTCCGACGAAGGAAAAGGGGCCTCCAGCTCTGCTGGTTGTCCTACTCTGCACCACTAGTGCCACCTGCGCCAACTTTTTTCTTGTACAAGGCGTGTTTGAGGTATTCCGGAACGTAGAATGTGTCGCGTTAGTGTTGGCTACGCGAAGCGGGTGGCTGTTCTGTTCATTGTTTGGACAACCTTGCGCTGCACTTCAACCAGAACTTTGTTACGAGCGAGTACATGTCGGTCAAGGCTCGAAGGCTGCAAATTGAGTGCCGTAGTAGGGGTGTTATGCGGCCGCGTTTGTGAGGGCAGCCATGGCAGCAGTAGTTTGTTCAACCGAGCTCAACAGCATTACCTCGACGTCAAATACTCGTTCTTGCAGCGTCGTACATCCTACCTGTCGCAAGACACCAGTGAAGTCGCCGGCGCAGATTATCCCATTGGCATCTCTAGTGCTTGGGTATCGGTCACAGATTGCGGAGCTCTCCACGAGCGATTTTCCCTTCGGCTGATTGCCAATAGCTGTCGCTATTCTCCTGAAACAGTGCTTTCACTACTAGGCTACCGTTTTATCTCAATTGGCCAGGTTGTGACCATCAACAGCTTCTTCCGAAGCATTATTGGGATTTTTTACTGAACGAATCCACCGCCAGAAATTTGCTGGCGCAGCTGCGTGGATATCAGTGTTCGCAGGCCTCGGCGCTGCAGGCTAGGCATTTTTTGTGCCGTGCCGCTGTCTTTCGCAAGTGCTGCTCTATTCTGAGCTGGGGATGCGGGGTTCCACAGGGGAAGTAGAGCATCACCACTCAATGTCGGTGCGATTATTCATATCTGCTGACGTCATGGCTGAGAATGGGGTATGTGTAACAGCACAGACGACGGACGCAGAGGCATGTTTTTTTATTTTTTTCTGTAAGATGCGGATGCATGCGTAGGCACTACGGCATATCATGGTGGTTTTCAGAGATACAAAGAAATTGCCCGATACACTTTTATGTGACTGCCATCTATACTGAGCCATGTGTGGTAACTTTCTATATTGATTCAGTAAAGACATACACAGCACTGGAAATAGGTCTAAATTATTTCTTTTATAGTTTGATTTTGGGTAAGTCTGAAGAAGCAAAAGTTAACCTTTGTGGGAACCCGACCTTAGCGCGCTGCCTCACGTTCGGTTTCGCCGCATTGCCTGCTCCTCGCTGGAACTTGCTTAGCGAGACGTCGGCGAGGGGGATCTGCGTCCTCTCCTCGTCTTGTGGCCGGCGAGAGCACCCGGGAAGCAAGCTGAGGGAGGTTGGGGTTCGGGAAGCGTGGCAACCGGATACACGAGGTGACCTCCTTCCTTGGAGGATAGGGCAAGAAGACTGCGACACTGGCTGTCATCGGCGTCTCAGCGAGGCAAACGCGAGCGCGCTTAGGCGCCCAGGAGATGACTGTTGTCCCTAAGAGTCAAACCTCTCGATTCCCTGAAATTGCCCTGGAGAGGAACTAGTTCCTTATCGTGAACCAGCTATCCTGCATGCTCTGTGTATGTGTATTAATCAGTAATAAATGGCAATGAGCAAACACACTTGTCCCTTTCTTTGTTCCGTCAAGCTACGGCCCGCCACGGCTGGCGTGGCACAGCGCGTAGCCGCGGGGTTGGAGATAGCTTGCTACCTTGGCGAAACAAGAAGATAAAGGCTGATTTGTACCTCTTGTCGCAGCTATTGGTATTAAATGGGAAGACAACTACCCTACACTTAGCCCTGCAAATCGCATAAGTTAAAGCTTGACACCCCTTGTCATTTAAAGTGTTTAGCGATAGATTTGGTTACACAGGCAAGCATTACCCTTAATTTTTATATAACTTGTTTTTGGATACTTTTGATTAGTAGAGACAGTCCTTTTCTCTACCAATATTTTCTCCTCAGGGGGCCTACAGCCAACACTAATTGTGCAACGTTTACAAGCAAATTATACACTAATTATGACAAGTAAATAACACTCAGCGTACGCAAAGAGTCGTCCTAGCGGCCGATTTCAGTAGGAGTTTTGTCAAGGTACCTAGAATAGATTGACAGCTCAAGCGGATTCACCGGAAGGGTTGCTACCAAAAATTGAGAATTTTTTGTGGACGCGGCTTTGTATGAAAACGTCCACTGCATGAAGTCATTCACCACTCACCGTTGAACCAAGCCGACACACGGTTCAACAGTGAGTCGTAAAGCGTGTTAATGCACACACAACATTTCATGACCAGTGATTATAACTTAGAAAAAAATCACGCCATATCCACGGAATGAATGATGATAAGTTGGGCGAAGCTTGAGAGGGGGAGATCATCGGTAACCGTAACTCTCCCGTGAAAGTTCGCCCATTACATCATTAAGAAAGACGTAAGACTGTGTGCGTACATTGTACAAATCAACTTTTATTTTCGGAGTCAATGCTCCCAGGCCCAGACCTGGTGAAAGACCCCGCGCCATCGAGGACTACCCCGCACCTCTACCACAATTTGTCACGTAGGATGGGACACAACGGTAAAGAAAGAACTTTTATTTAGGGCGAACTTGTGCCCGAACAAGACGAGAGGAAACGAGCAAAGGTCCTTGCGTCTCATTCGATCTCCGAGAACGACTGCCTGCGTTCGTGGCGTGATCTCTTGCGTGATCTCCCCCTCTCAGTGCACGTGCGCTCGCGCCTCCGTTGGCGAACACAGACAAGCTCGCGCTCCCGGTGCCGAGTTTGCGCTGCCGGTTGCAGCCGGTTCTTGCGCGTGCAACGCGGCCCACTTTGCGACATCTCCGAAAGCATGCGGTGGTCACGTACCACGAGACACAAGGGATGGACAGACCCATGGCTTTAGGAGCTTCGCCCCTAAAATGAAGGAAGCTAACACTTATACCAAAAAAGATGAACCAAAGTTCGTGGCAGCCGTGAACAGGCAAATCGGCTCCAATCGTGAACTTAAATCATCGTGATCGTCATAAAGGTTTTGGAAAGCTTCGCTGCCTTGAAGCATTACGCGGTAGTGTGAGCTTACTTCATTTTTTGCATCGAAGGCTGTTCATAAGGCCCGATACAATCACCAGCACCACCCGGACCACTTTTCTCCAGATTCTCTTGTCTTGGTGTGGTACGCTTCACAGCAGGTCGGCCCATCGGAGAAGCTCTTCTTTCGATACGCGAGCCCATATCGCATCGTTCGCCAAGTTGCTGACGTGACAAACGACGTTGTTCCTGTTGGGGCCCAACCTTCACATGTGCACCTGCCGATTGATGTCATTCACGTCTTACGCCGAAAATCCTACTAATCTCGCGATCGTACTACACCCGCTATTCCTAACCGCAACTAGCACCGAGGCGGCGCTTCCACTGCAGGAGGCGTGCTGTCACATACCCTTTTGGAGGAAGCATCCCAGACGACGAAAAAAATAAACGTTTGACCACGTGCGGGAATCGCGCGTGGACGACGACAAAGAGAACGCTTTGTGATCGGTTGGGCCAGCCTTTTCCTGCGGCACTATCTGTAATTGGCTTACCATTTTGTATATCATCATCGCCATTTTGCGCATCTACATCATCGCACAACGTCTCCGCGTCAGCTTGTAACACTGACTATTAGTGCGTTTGCGAGTGGTACACCTGCGTCACTCACGTGCTGTTTCTTCGAAGTTGGAAATCGATATGCTCGCACAAATCCTAATACTTTTCTGCCAAATAAAGTACCCACGATTGTATTTTACCGCGTAGGTAGCCTACAGGCCGTACCGCAAGAATATTGAAACGCCGCGCTCATGAGCGTTGATCAGCGCTACACACGTATGGTAAACGTGGCGGCATGTACTTCCCAAGGCCTTCTTCCCTGTGGCGCCACCTGGATAGCGTATGAGGCCTTTAGGCGTAACAGTTTGCTTTGAGGACATACGACATAAGTTGGTATCTGCAGCGGGAGACATTTATAAAAGTTTTCCGCTTTCTCAAAGGGTTGATGACGTTCGACTTCAAAGTGTAATGAAAGCCTACGGCCACGCCGTTGCGTCGCCACGTCATCACCTCAGCTAGTGCGCATTAATCTTTGCGCACGCGGGTTATGAACTCCAAGATGCATCTAGGCCAGAGTGGCCACATTCTCCTCCCAGGTGCCGGTGTTGCATTCCAATTTCATGTCATGCTCAGGTGGCGTCCTCACGCGCTGCTCGAGAGCGGCTTCACGCACTGTCTACCTAAATGCACTGAACCGGCACTTTCGGGGGCCTGAAAACTGCCAGTTGCCAATAGGCGTGATGGGGATGGGGATAGATGCGATGGGGATAGATATGCTTCAATGCGACAAGGGAGGCACGTATGCTAGCGCGGTTGTAGTGTCATCTCGGGCATAGCGCTAAAAAGCTTCTTGTTCTGGTGTTCCCAAAGCTACTTTACTGCGTGGCACCGGTAAGCCGTCATGTCCGCGGAGATTCAGCGCCGAAATATTTCTTACAGCGCGGCTTCAGTCCACATACTTCCATAAAAAGACCCTGCACCACTTTCGATAAGCGCTTTCACTGTTTACTTCGCGTCTGGAACCAGTGCAAAAGCTATAGTTATCGCCAGCACGGAGCGGCGCTGCATGATTTGCTCGTCGCACCAGATATGCATTCCATTTTTGCATTGTATTTGTGGCTTTTTTTTAAGTTGCTATCAAAAAGCGCACGCTGCTGCAACTGAAAGAAAACGGCCAACAGCCGGTACATGGCCTTAGTGACGTAATTCGAGTCGGCGAATCACGTCAAGACCGGAAAAGAGAGAAAATGTTTTGAGGGAGTTTGCAAGTTAACTGATGGGCATAGAGCAGTAATATTTGGCTGAGGTACTCTGCAACCCCCTAATATAAGTACTGGATGTGTTGGGTAACTGCGTTCTGTCAGTATTTATGATTTCAGAAAAAATTTGAAAAAAGTGTTAAAGTGTCCCTCTAACAGAAGTTGTTTTTCGCTGATACTCTCAGCTTTTCGGATGGCTCCGTCCAGCTCCCAACTCCCGCAACTTTGGAATGAGCACGAAACATTTATGAATTCTGCGCAAAAAGTCACACGTTAGCGCTCGACTGTGCAATTCTGAAGGGCGACGCTAAATGTCGTGACCAAGGTTCTTTGGCGTTATACTACTTTGAAAATTGAAAACGTGAAGTTCCTTCGGCCTCTCATTTCATGCCTGACGTCATGACTCGACCAAAAAGGTCACCGTGGCTGGTCCAAAGGCCGTTTGTGTTGCAAAGAAAGGGATTAACGGTTAACTGGCTAGTAAATGTTTCTGCGCAAGTGCAGCTCTGCTATATTTACGTCAAGCATCTGTTACTTCGTTTTTCAACTGTGGTTAGTGGTTTTTTTTATTTATAGTTCCGGCTTTGATGCTTTCACTGCTGCCTTTTTCAAGCTGCCATGGTTTGGACGTCATACGAGGCGGGTTTCTTAAGAAATGTACGGCTGCTACAATTGTATAGTTGGTGCTTTGATGTGGAGCATTTATTATCCGGCCCAAGTGTCAACGGAACCAATAATACATCGAGTGACACTGTGGAACAGGAAGCGAGCTTCCTGAATCAGGTGACAAACTCCAGTATACTTATATTATAAGTGAAATAAAATGTTGGATCGGGCTGTCCAAGTATTTACATGAAATGACAACCGGTGACCTCCAGAGTAACACAGTGGATGCGGAGAGACGGGATTAGAAGAACGGGACAGCCAATATTCGATGGAAAAGACCAAATATTAAAATTTCACGATAAAGAATGGACCCAAACAGCGCAGGACGGCAGCGGTTGGAGGTCAACGGAAGGCACCTTCGACTTGCAGTGGACCTAAATAGGCTACAATTTTTGCTTTTAACGATGTTCTTGATAATGATGATTGATTAGTATTCTTTTCAATGCAATCAGAAGAACTAATAAATTGCCTAGATGACAAAAAAGAGCACACTTATACCTTAATCATACTTGGAAGTTTATTATGCTAGAAGGCTGAACTAAAATGAACCATTAAATAGTGTGAGTGCTGCAACAGAATGGCATTTTATACGGCTACAGCAGCAGTGGTTTGCGAAACTTGGTGTTTAGATGTGCCACGACTGGTGCCACCTGTGTTTCACCTTTTGCTTGAATTCGTACACCACAATCGCCATGAAAAACTGGTAAATTTGTAGGCCACTCTGTGATTGCGCAGCTGCTGTGCCTCGGGAGGGGAATAGTGAGCACTATATATCAAAGCTGACCGCCTGAAACAAATGCACTAGCCGCCTCCCAGGAACAGGCAGAATGTAAACGCATATGGGCTCGTTTGGCTATTTCATATTCTTTGCCCTTATCCACGAGGCTAGCAACAGTATTGTTTTTGTGTTCTCTTGTAATACATAAAGGCGATTTTACATTACGAAGGCGCTGGTAGTGAAGTTTGCTCCATAATAACATTTTGAGGGAAAAGGTCAACTTGCTAGAAATAAATCTAGCGGGATTACGAGGCCCGAAATCTTTTAAAATGTTTCTGCATATTGTATGTCTCGTGTTTTTTGCGATCACTTCTGGTAGTTTAAAACAACTGCAGTAATACAGCTTATGGTTTTACTCTAAATTTGCACCAATCGCGACATGAGTTCTTGCTGTTCAGGGTGTTTTACATCATCATTATTATAAGAAACATTACGGCGCATCTGGGCCATACATCAAGCGAACTATTTTCACGGGGGGAGGGGGGGGGGGGGGCGGGGGCGAGGAAGGCGTACACGAGATGTAAACACGCCTCGGCTATGAAGAACTCCGTAGGGTACGTCTACACAATATCATTAAAGCCAGGTTGGGCCTTCAATGTCCTTCGCAAAGAAAGTGCGTCGGTTTTTCGATATCACTGTATGTAGTGCGGGTGTTTCAATGCACACCGGTGATTAAGAAGCAGGATGTACTGCAGGCGCGATTTGCAGTTATCGTTAATATCTGGCTCAGTATACCCGTAACCAGTCAAGTGTGATGCAGCCAAACGCGGTTTAAGTAAAGTTTCTTGATCACCCTCTGATTGTATGGCCACCTGATGTGCCGTGATTACGTCATGCCCACATGGTCCATCGGCATCACAAGACTCTTCAAGAGGGGTCAGTGGTTGGGCTGCGCTGAAGTTCGATAGTGAGAAAGTATGTACTTGATCAGAGATTTCCTCACTATTCTTAGGTTTACTTGCCGCCTACGCATCGCCTTTATTTCAGGATACTGTAGACGACGCAGCGAGGTTTGTTTTTTAACTTCTGCTCGCGCCTCTTTTATTCCGGCATGTTATTTCTTACGTCGGCTAGCTCTTTGCCCACTTAGAGCTCTAAAGGAGTTCCCTCGTGCTAGAGATCTTGCTCCTCAAGTACCTGCTCTCTAAGATCGTCGCCGTTTAGGCTTGATCGTTTCCTCAATTCAATTAGCGCTGCTGTGTCCACGACAGGGTGTTTAAGGGTATACACAACCAAATAGTCTCGTTCTGTCGCGGAAGCCAATTATCGCCATGTTCGGGAAATATAATTAATACAACAAAATGAGGGAACGAGACTATGCTTATATAATTCGAAACCCAAATCAAAATCACACAACAGGAAGAGACCAACTACAGAGCAATGTGGAGCTGCGACAATGCGGCATATAAAACGGCAATTAGTTCAAACAGGGGAAAAAGTCTTAGTCGGGAAAGAGAGAGAGAAAAAACTTCGTTTAAGAGGCGTTCATTGCGAACTCCACAAAAGACGGAGGTGGTTCCCTCTTCACGGGAATCCATATGCTGCTCTCGCCGCCTGGCTCTGGTGATCTGCCATGCATACAGTCGGGGAACGATGGAATAAGACACAATACGAAATGGCTACCGGCCAAATCGGAAGTAGCTTTAAAATGACCGGGTGAATGTCATGGCCGCAGTACGTGCTACGAGCTCCCGTCGCATAATAGCGGACGCAGCTCCCTTGAGATGGCGCGGTCTTCTACTGATCAGAGTGGTTTCTTGGGCGAGTTGGTCATTCATCGTGTAAGTAAGCGCAAAAAGGACAAGGATGAACGAAGTGAACGGGACACGGCGCTACTATCAACTCATTTTATTTTCACTATGATGTCCGATTTTTATACCGGAAGATACACAGCTAAAGAAAGAGATGTCCGGGACTTTAAAATGATCTACTGAGATCTACTGATCTACTGAGATCTAAAGAGATCTACTGATGTCCGGGACTTGAATCTCTTACGGAGGAGATTTCCTGGAGGTTGTAGTTGTGAAAGACCTCTTGGAGCACAGCACGGGTCCGGACGCCTCACCGCCTACAGTATTTTCAAACGAGTGGTCCGGTGCGTAGACCCGGCACCTAAAGAAATTGTGTGGTCTCCGGGGCATCAGGGTCTGAGAGGTAACGAGGCCACACAAGCGGCTGCCCGAGCGCTTACCCACCGGGCGCCTCACCCATGCTCTCCCGGCTCGGAGATTAGTAAACCACTTCTGCGGTTTAGAGAATCGTAAAACATTACTGCGATAACCGCCGGCTTTACCGAGCCCCTGCAAAGGGTAGGAGCAAGGTCGATGAGCGAAAACTGCGGCGCCTGCAGACGAACCCATTTATGTGCCCTGCAGTAGCAAAGCATTTCGACTGTGAAACAGATGGGTGATGTCTGCACATTGGGGATGTGTCCGACACCTTCCACATGGTGTGGGCATGCCAGAGCAACCCTGCCTTATCCCCCAACCCTCCCCCTACCAGAGAGGCATGAGAGGCAGCCCTGCTCAATTGCTCGGGGCTGGAGTCTCAAAGGGCACTAGCTCAACGGACGCGAGCGGCGGCCTTGACCAATGGCGTCCCGAAATGGGTACTGCACCTGTGCGGAGGGCCACAGGCCCTAACTTTTTTTTATTCTTATCAATAAATAAAGTTTCACTGCGCCTCATGCTCCGTGCATTCCGGTCACGTTTCACCCTCCGACACCCTGTTCTGCCTCGGTGTTCTCCACGGGATCGCTGCTGCCACCCTCCGCTCTCGCTGGCCGCTTCCGATCGGCCCGCGGCAGCGCAAACTCGTGCTCTGGTCTGGAGCACTCGACGCTTTCGTCGGGTGAACAGCCTTGGCGGCGCGTGGCTTGCGTCTCCCTTTTTGTCGTCATCTGCGGTTCACGTTTTTTTCTTCTCGTGGTGGTCCTTCTTGTCGGTGCGATATCTTCCCATCAGATAAGCCACCTCGCAGGCCATTCACGTGCATGTGAAATACAAGCGATATCGCAATGGATAATATTTTCGGGGGTCCTTTACAGCTTCGCTGTCCGGCCACTTACACAGGGAAGATTCGGGGTATTTTTTTCTTGTCAGGTGGAGGACGATCGCTTGTGCTTGAAGAACTATGCATCTCTTCTCATAAAATTTTTCTCGTTCCTCTTTGCCCGGGAGTGCTACAGCAGCTATAGTCCTCGCCAGTAGAGAGCGTTATTTGATTTGCTCGTGATTTGCTCATCTCAGCAGATAGGCCTTAGGGCTTGTCCCTTGGTATGTTTTGACTTCTTCGGAAAAGTCATTGAGTGTGGCCATTGCCGAAAGAGGAAGGCACACCGGATGCTTCTGCTGGGATAGTAGGCTTGAATGCATTACGGAAAGGTTGATCCGCAAATGGAAAAATTCCCAAGAAGAGACTGACTTCTACCTGTCTGCTCCCACCTTATGGATCTTGAGTGTTGCATCCCAACCTTCCACAAACTCAATGGAAGCTCTCGACTGGCCGCGAAATCCCTTCAATGGCATCAATCGAGAGCACAAACAGCGCCGAGACTGATAAAGGAAGGAAAAATTGTTACCTTTCTGTCGAAGGACAACGATGATACAACGCGAGCTTTAGTCGTTGAGTTTTCATGTTATTGTTAAGTTTGATTGTTTGCTTGGCTCGGATTTAGAGCTGGTTCAGCGAGTTCAACGGGATCTCCTAGGAGAGGGTGGTACTCGCGAATCACGTCAAACGCCTTGGTTGGCTGATCGTCCAAACGATGATGATGATGATGATTATGAATAAAGACCCGGCCTGTGTATCAGGACGTCGGTTGTTACCAATCAGCTTGCCTGCGTTATTCTACTTATTTTCACTACCATTAACAATCCTAACGCGTTAGCCCCCTCACCCCAGTTTTAAACTCCCATCGCATGCCCCCTTCCTGCCCTTGCACACCTGTTTACCCCCCCACCCTTTCTGTCCTAAATTCGAATTTGGAATTTACTCTTCCTAAGTCCCACTCTCTTCCCTACTGTTTTTCTACCACCCCTCCAGCCACCTCTTCGTCACCTCTAAGGCCCTGAAATTGAGGCTCCTCGCCACACCAAATCCCAATCCCCCCGTCGACGTCATTTCCCCATCGTCCCGCCTCGGTCGTATCTCTGGGCAATCTATGCAAATATGCCCTACGGTCTCCCGATTCCTGGCGCGGCATACACAAGTGTGGTCGTGCTGCCTGTAGTTAGCCGTGTATTCCCGTGTTCTCAAACACCCCGCCCGTGCTCCAAGGAGAAATGCACTTCCTCGCGTATTTCCATAGAAACCTTCTGTGATGAATGGCCACGCGAGCGATTTACCGCGCAATTGAGACAGCGGAGTTTCAGTAACGACGACGGTGAAGAGGAGCGCGGGTTTGTGATCGCGGAAGCTCGAGGTCCTGTCACTAGGCGCTTCCGCCCTAGGAGTCTGCCACAGGGATGTTGTGTCTGCCCTCCATTCTTATGTTGTGGCGACAGGCAGGTTTTCCTGCTAGCCAGCTAAACATTCACACATACCTCATTTTTCTTCCTGAATCTACTTTCATATTATACATATTTAAAAAATTCTGTTGCGTATTTCCTTTCTAAATTTTGGGATCTAAAATAATATAGGTCACATCCTCATTAGGCACAAAACTTCTTGGCCAATCCCCCGCGTGGGTATGTGCCATGGTGGGAGGCAACCAACCAACCAACCATGGCGGTTTTACCTGCAAGACAGACCGTGTTGTCCTCCTAGACGGCTCCATTCAAGAACTACCGAAAGCTAAAAAACAGGTGCACACGACGTATTTGGTGAGCGCGATCACCGCAGCCTGCATGAGCCGTCACACCTACGCCCTGATTCTCGGAAACGTCCCAGGTGTCAGGGAACCTCATAACCTTGATCCTGACTGGATGGATGCGAGCGTCGGCGTCAGTGGAACGGGTAAAAGCAGCATAGGACGAACACTGCCTTCGGAGCTTTGCTACCTGATGTCCCGAATTGCAACTACTGAACAACTGCAGACCATACGTTTTAACTTGCCACCGTTCGGGCACTCGTTTCAACCTGGCTAGACTACCCCAAGAGCAGCGCAACGACCACACTTTGAGGTGTTGTTACCAAAAAGTAAGGAGGCAGACTCGCACCCCCCGAGGTCACCAGTACACTTTTGTCGAAAGCGAGGCCCACTAATATAGCGAGTGTCAATTTGCGACACAAAAGACGTTGAAGCAGATAGTAATGCCTAAGATTTTCAGGGGGTCAATTCTCCGAGCCGCACATCAGAGTTTCACTTCTCGACATGTGGGCAGTCGCAAGACTACTCAGAGAATTTCAGAGGTGTTCTATGGGCCGGAATTGCGAAATGATTTTAAGCGGTTTGCGCGCTCATGCAGATCTGCTGCCGCAGAACGACCGACCGACCTGAATGTTGCTGCTGCATGTACGCTCAACGAGGCGGTATAATGCAAGCAACTGACTTTCAGAGTTTGAGAACCAACCCTGCTTCCCATTACATACTTCATGCGTGTGCAACAAGGGCGGCAGCCATCGACTGAATTTATTTTTGACTGCCTGCTCTACGTGGGTGCGCTGTGACCCGTGGCCGATTTCGGCTCCTGACTAGTGGCTACGAGAATAGTTGTTTGGTCCCCTAACAACTTTCTTAAGGTGGGGGTGATGTGATGACTGGACACGCGAGCGATTGACGGCACAATTGAGACAGCGGAGCTTTAGTGACGACGACAATGAAGAGGGGATGTGCACGTAAGTGATCGCAGAAACTCGAACGACGACGGCTCACACCCAACCGGTGGAACAGGCTGCGGGTACGTGGAAACGACCCGTTGTACGCTTGTCTACAGGGCACCTTGAAGTGGTTGATCAACTCCATCCGTATTGCATCCGTGCGTGCTGCGGTATTTTTTGGGACCTTTCCCTCTGCTTTTCCCCACTTGAGCTTGCGCCATCCTATCTCCAGACCTTTCGGCCTTCACGTCGTGACTGTCCTGTGGCGCTGCGTGGCCGCTCTATCAAGAATAAAGAATTTTTCAGAGATAATTTCATGCAGGTATGCCAATTTATGCCTGCTCTCAATTGGGCATCTGCCCCGCTTCGATTTCTATAGTACCACCTTCTGTATGTCCGGTTCGCTCCCCTGATGCCCGCACATGGTTCCAAAACTTTTTTGGAGCATCTCCACCCTTACCTCGTATTTGCGCCACCCATCGATCGCTGTCCCCTTTATTTTCTCCTGCACCCACAGTTGCACTTCCACTTTTCTTTGGTTGTATTGCTCCCATATTATAGTTTTGTTGAGCCTGTCTTATTCCCCCATTTTTACAGGATTTCTTTCTCTTTCGGCCTGTATACTTTTGACTATAGCCGCAATTTGTTCACTGCTTATCTTTGTGTATTGCCCCCGTCGGTCCGCTTTTCGTCCCCCGGTTTACCAACCTTCAACTGTATACGCTTGTGGTCACTGCCCAGGCTGTGACCTCCTTCCTCATCTATGCTCGTTCCATCCAACCGTGCATAATGCCCCTCCGAGAGGTGGCAGTAGTCGATACTGGGCTGTCGCTTGCCGCATTCCCACTTGATTTGACCCTCGCATATTGATTCCCTATTTACTGTGATAAGTTTCTGTTCCTCACACATATCAAGCATTAGATGTTCGTTGTTGTCTCTGTGCACATCTAGATCTTCAATGTGGTGTTCATGTCCCCTACCAATAGTACTTCCCTGGATCGTTTCAAATCCTCAATGTCCACTTTTAGGCACGCCACCAGGTTTTAGTTTTGTTCCTTACTCTCCTGAACCGTAACCCGGTACGAAACTCCTAAAGACACCTCCATACCCCCTACCATTCCTTCAATCCAAACATGCTCGTTACAGCCTTCTTTCACTATTTGGCAATTTGTCCCCGTCGTATAAGCACATAAGCACACCTACTCCTCCGCCTTTTTTTGGCCCAGCCCTCCTACTGCAACCTTCCCATACATACTCTCCGATTACAGGGAGGTTCTTCTAGGTCCCTTAGGTGCGTCTCGTCGCGGCATGTACTCTAATATCTTCCTCTTCTAGCGGTTTACGAATTTTCACCCGTTTCTCTTGTTTCCCGCCGCTCTGCATGTTTATGTACGCTGTCTTCAGTTCTAACCCTCTCTTATTTGTACACCCGCGTATCCCCTTTATCCGCCCTGCACCCACCTGTACTGACCTAGCTATCTCTTTGCTACCCGTTTACGGGCGAGGCACGTCCGTTTACAGGCGTGCCTCGCATGCGGCAACCTTGAGTGTGCGCCGTTACTGGGTACAACGGGCTCCGCGAGATTGAGATACGTGGTCATGTTGAGCACACGACGTGTGTTTTAGGTGCCGAACTGTCCCCACTGAACGCAGGGCAATGCCTTGATTCAATGTGAGTGCGATTAACACCACATCTGGTGACACCCCCGCCGAGCATCGAGTTCCAACGTGGCAGGCTACACACGCCGGTGTTTTTTTATTCAACAAGGTGCGGGCCCAGTTGCGCACGCCGGGCCATGTCTGTGCCAAAGCCCCGAAGATATGGCCGTTTGCAATGTTGCGAAGCGAAGAAATTGACCACTAAGCTTTTCAGTGAATACCGTCTATAGTGTCGGCCCAGGACTCGATGGAAGAAGAGCCTCGAAAATTTGGTGGGAAAGGGTAGACTCAGATAGCTCTCTATAGAACCGGGTAAAGAGTTTTCGGAAAGGCCTTCGTCCTTTATTGAACACACCAGTTAACGCATGATGATGACGATTCGATCCAATATATGCGCGTGTTGACTTTTATTAGTTTTAATTGTCCGGGCCCCTATATCTAACCCCTGCTTACGCAATAAATCTTCATTATCGGCACTGTCTGTGTGGTACGCTGCCTCCTTGTCTAATGCCTGGTTTGCGCCGGCGATGCCCCATATTGGGGTGACTTTCAAATTAGTTTCTAAGTATGCCCGTCGGTGTGGCTCAGTGACTAATGCACTGTTCAGCCGATCGTTAGGAGACTGTTTTGATTTAGGCTTGCGCTATTTTTTTGGTGAAGGAGCTGAGAAACAAAAACGCCCACTTGTCGTAATTTGGGTTGAGGTTTAGAGCTTCTGGTGAATATAATATTTCGTAGCCGTCGCCTATAGAGTTCTTCATAGCTAAGCGCAGTAAAGAGCATGCACGCCTTTCCCGTCCCTCAACAAATAGTATTTTTCAGTTACCCACGGCTAAAATTTGTTCGGTAGATGTATGGTACCTGCTCCACTATACGTTTGCTAACAATAATGCCATTCAAAAGTATTCTGTACAGTAAATACGCCTGTCGTGATTGTTTGAAGGGGAACATTTATAAGCTGTATTACTAAGGTTGTTTTAAACTCACAAAACTGATCCCCCAAACCACAATACATTAATTACGCGTAGAAAGTCATTAAGATTTTGTGTTTCGTAATTACGCTCATTTCATCGGTAGCAGGTTGATCTTTACACTCAAAATGTTATGATAAACCAAACGTCACTAACAGCTGTACCGTCTAGCAAATACTGCGCAGCCGCATGACAGATTGTTTAAATATACAGTAAAGCCCGCTGATATCGAACAGCACGGGGATTGTAAAATAGTTCGATATAGCAAAAAATTATATAGAAAGTGAAGCAAAACCACTTATGTGACAGCAATCTTGCCGACACAGTCACGAGCTAACGCTGAGCACTTACCACCCTGCAGTTCACTATTGATACCACACAGTCTCGGAAAGAAAACAATAATTTATTTGGGCGGAAGAACTGCGTGAGTGTAGCCTGCTTCTTGGAGCACAACGCGTTTGTGGTGGTTGCTGGTTCCACGGTATATAAACAGTCGACAAGCACAATTCAGCTGCCCTCTGTGGCACTGCAGTTTCGCCATAGCAGGGCCACGGCAGCGACGGCTTCGCTCGGGCTCGGAAGCGGTACGGAGTCGTCGGCATCTTCGGCAGAGCGGAGACAAGCATGGATACAAGCGAATAACGGCGAACCCAGCGAACTGAGCAAGTGCGGACAACGAGTGGCGCGGACTTGAAGTTGGGTAACACCGCATGCAACCTGCAGCGCCCAATGTGGCGCGCTCGGCTCCAACGGCATGCATGCCTGGATCTGGTCCACTATGCCACGGTCGGTTTGGACGCGGCCGAGCTCGCACGGGAGTCGCAAGCGACACCCGCGCCACCGCTGCGCGCACATGTATTGCGGGAAAGCCTGCGGCTTGAGAAAGGAGAGCGGAAAATCCAGGAAAAAGAGTTCGATATATCCATTGTGAGCGAAATCGCGTTCGATATAAAAAGTTTTAAATGCACGTCATTTTTACCAGAATTATACAAGGATTCGATATAGGCAATATTTCGATATATCCGTGTTCGATATAAGCGGGGTTTACGGTACAACTCCCCTCGCGCAATCGGTGAAACGTATGCACGGTTTTGCAGCGCACTTATTCCTACGGTGGTTGCTCATTCCTCCTCTCTCCTGTCAGTATTCGTGCATACACGAAACGCTACATTTATGTAGTAGTGACAGGCGATGTTGTTCAAGCGTAACGACAGAGGCAATCCATCAAGCCAAATCGATACCCTAAAATAAGATGAACGCACCTGCAATCTCGTTGTACAGTTTGCCACTAAGAGCGGTCTAGCGCAAGTTATTAGCGATGACCTACCCCAGTGAATTACTCAGTGCTGAAGTATCCTCCTGTAGAAAAATGGATGCCGCCTCTCAACAGCCGCGAACTTATGACCTACGAACTCCTTGATCCATAAAATCTCTCCCCCCATTCTCCCAACTTCTTCCTGTGACCTTCGGCGTGCCCTTTTTGAATCAAAGATTAAGCAACAATGCAAAAGAGAATAAAGGCGTTTTTTTCTCCTATTTTGTAGCCTGGCTGGTGCGTCCAAGTAAAGTATTTGTTCTCGAATCATTGTTTTAACAATTTGTGTGACAAAGTAGCGATAGCCACGGTAGGAGAACAAGCTGCTCGACATCTTGAAATTTAAGGAAAATATTGTGCGCACAGCATGGACGCTTGACTTTATTATCGCAGGGCCAAGGCACGACGTGGCTAACAGCTGCTTGATAATCTTTGAACGGGCGAAGTGAAAAAAAAAAAAACAACGGGAAGGGAGAGAGCAGATAATACGATCCTTCTAAAGTGTAATTTAAGATCACGAAATTGCACCTTCTTGCTCCGAGGAACTTCACGCCAAGAAAATTAGACCTTTACCTCTCAGTTGCACAGCTTCATGAGCCCGATAATGGACCAATTGTCCGGGGTCCGGGAGCATTTATTCAATGATATAGCTATAGGAAAAACCTGTTACTAGGCTCTCGAAAGCCGAAATATTTTTGATAAATATTTCTAGGCATCCTAGAAACAGTGCGTAACGGTTGATGGACGCCGATCGGACTGCCTTTTTGCGACGTGAGGTGTGTCGCGTTGAGGTATACTGAAATATTTGCTGTTTTGCTGAATATAAAAGTAATAATACGATAAAAATCGTATTACCGGTGCCTAATATTTGATTAAATAGGGGAAATTGAGTTTAGCCTAAGAGTAGGGTTTTTTCACCCATAATCACGATGAATTCAACGCGGTCCTTATTAAGGACATGTCGAATAAATGGCTAATGGTGCCTGGTACAGAAAGATGGCTCCTGGTTTGCAAGACTTGCTGATTGATTTCGTGGTTTAACACGCCGAAAGTTTCCCTGGAATATGAGGCGCGCCAAAGTGTAGGGCTCTGAAACAATTTCAACCTTTTGCAGGAGCTTGATGCCGATGAGTTGGTGAAATATACTGAAGAAACCAAACAACAGCGCCCGTTTGTTGCACTGCGTTCTTTTGTCTCACCTTTTGGTTTATGTTTTCTGCAGTACGTTCCCCCACCTCGAGATCTATAACCTGCGCCAAAATTTTACGTGCCATTTAGCTTCTTGCCTGCATCTGAAAAGCGGCCACCGCGGTCGGAATCGTTCTCGCATCGTTGAAAACAGTACGACAATGACTTAGCCTCCACCGCGACTTATGCATGCAACATTGAAAAATTCTAAAAATTCACCACCGCTATTCTGTTCTTGTTAACATCACACTATACTTCATAAATACAACCCTTAATATTTCGGTGTAGCCATAACAGCAATATGTTGTGGAATAAACACAGAAACAATAATTGTCCTTTCGGCAGGTAAGGGCCATTTTTCTTGAGACATAAGCTGGAAAATCTCTAATATATATTTAACCAAAACTTCAATACACGTTCCACAATGAAGCCCTTTTATAAATGTAGCAGAAAAATTGCGAAAGGATTCAAAAGAAATTTCTCGGTTCATTTGTTTTGATTTTTCAAGTTCGACTCTCCCTCTAATTAATAGGTAATAGCAATTTTTAATCTCCTCATGTTCAAAAGGAAAGAATCCGGAAAGACCGGTTCGCGTACCTTTTTAGTGGGCAAGTAGCAACACAATAATTAGGGTATATTCCCCATTCGGTGAACCAGGAAACTCACCATGACCCGCCAGTCCCTTAAAACTTTGTTTCTCTTGAACGAACGTATATGCGCTCTCATTTCTGACAGTCTTGACAAGTTAAAAAATCATTATCACGACCGATGCCACTGAGCCACATTTTTTTATCATGCTGTTGGATTTGGATCCACAATAATCTTGTTGCTTTACGTTGTCTTGCGTTAAAATTCTTCACGCTGCGCGGACCTTAAGTGTTCTGCACGAAAACAAATAAAAATTTGCGCATGCACCAGTTCACAGCGGTAACCAGCGAATATTTTTCCGGCTGGGTGTTATAGTAGGAGAAGTGGCGAATCGCCAGCTGGAAGGCCTAGTGCTTATGAGGCACAGCAGTCCTATTTTTATAGCATTCACTTTGTCCAACGGAATAAATTGTTTTTAGAGCGTGACAGAAAGTCATATATGCCTTAGATACTTTGAAAGATGTTCAACTCATGACGTTGCATGGAAATGAATAAAAGCACCATGGGTACTGGTGGCAACCATTTTTTTATTCAATACAAAACATTTTCCTACTAACCAAACAAAGCATTATTACTGCTTCCAATAAGACCTTCTTTGGAAAATTTGAGGCAGTGTCAAATTCCCATTTTAGAGGCTAAGATGTATAGCAATTATCAAGAGGTTATTTCTGAACTCCTTATATAGAACACCCATTTTAGCATGCAACTGGGACGTTATTACAGCGGGCGCAACAAGACTGGTGCCCACCCTGATCCCTCTGCTACGCAACCTGAATGATCCAACAGTTCTCAAATACACTGCGCTTTCACACGTTTCCTTCTTTCTACAGGTATTTTGACTAATCTGAGGCGGAAGCTTTTCAAAATTAGTGATTCGTGTCAGTCCCGGTGGGCGAAACCATTAAAAGTCGACAGCACAAATTGTCAAAAAACATTTCACCTATTAAAAAGTGCGTGATTTCCTGGCTTTGCTATTTGTCACCTTACGTTTTACGGAGACAAAAAAGCTTAAGACAAAACGCTGCTGGCGACAATTTTAAAATTTTTAGAAATTTTTGAACCTCTCGCCATTGCTTGTTAACACAAATATTACAAAAAGAACTTTTGAATTGTATTTTTACGAAAAATATTTTATATTTGTTTTAACACTTCACTTTCGATGTTAGAAAATTTCAACAAATTAGTAGTTCAGTGAAATAGAGGAAGTCGCCCAGAGTCGTATTACTACAGATCCCGCTCCCATTCATAGGAACGTGCTGCCGCTTTGGGACTAGGACAAACTGGTGCGTAGTCTCGAGTACAGCATTCAGGGTACGGTCTCTCCGGCCACAAAGATTGAACTCCTGGAGGATCAAACCTCGGACACCTGAAATGAAAGCAATCAGGTTTATTTTAACGCATTCATGTCACGGCAACCATAGCAGTAGTTTATTCCTATCAATTCGGAAATAATTTTCCGCATTGGGAGGTAGTAAGCTGAACTTATTTGACTTGGGCTGACCGGCTTTTCTTTCAGTACACCTTTCCCTTCCTCCCTCAGAAAATATACAAATTCATTTGATTCAATATTCAATATTTGCAAGCGTTCCCACGTGTCCACATCGCGCTGTGCTTGGGAAATATTTTTAGGAGCAAAAAATAACCAAAATGAGCAAAAATAAGAAAGATAACCAAATAAGCCAAAAAACTTGAAAGTAAAATATGCTAAAAAAGATTTGATAGTTTTGCTCTCCCTCTTGTAATATTGAAATTAAAAAGCGCAAAAGAATGCATGACAAAGAAAAACAGTTCCAACGGTAAGCGGCAAAAGCTAAAGTTCTTCAGTTAATAATGTGTGATTTCGTTTTTTTTTATATGAATCCAAAGTAGCTTGCCCATCTGTCATTGCAATGCCCCTTGTTTCTTCTCGTGTGTTCTGAATGTGGCCACCCTGATGGTCAGAAACGCAGTTGTCTTATTGTAAGGTAAACCCAAAAGGCCAACTTCACGCAAGTTTCACTCCGGACAACTTTATTTTCAGCGTGGAATACGTGCCACCGAATCAAATGGTACATAAGTGCTAGCCCCGTGATATGCCTTGATAATAATTGAAAAGCGTTAAGCATAGTTTCCTAGCCCACGATGCTGCACCTGCCGAGGGATTGCGTAAACAGCCGTGAAGCGCACCTGACGGTCTGGCCCGCCGGATGCTTCGTCCTCCTGCCATCCACGAAGCTGTAAGAGCTTGTTCAACTCCGCTGTCAGCGCTCCGCCTTTTGAAAACGCGCGCGCCCAAGAACTTGCGCGCAGGCTTGCTCCCGGGCTTCTGGCCATAAGGCCGCTCTCAGGGAGGCTGCAACATAAGTACATGGAGGTCGTGTGACCTCGCTCTTTTCATTTTCGGTTTTAAAATCGGTGATTTTTGCAGAGCGCTTATATATACGGCGTGCGTGCGCGTACTTCTACTGTCATATTTAGCTTACAGAAGTTTTTTTAGGGAAGCTATATGAAAACAGGGTCTTTACAGCACCGAAATATTGATTCCAGTTGGCCTTTATTCGCCCCTTTGTTCGAATACGTGTAATTGTACGGTCAAGAAAACGGCCGCCGATGTAGACAGTAAAACGAATACATCAAACGTTCAGCGGAATTTGAGCTAGGGCCTTTATAGAAGAGCTCGAAATACTTCCACTGCGTTATCTGTACGCCCTGAAAGTGGTATTACAATTTATTACAAGCATGGATCGCAAGATCCCGTATCAGTCGTTCTTATTCACAGGAATTTACATGCAGCACTGGCCGTGGCTGCCCTCCCGACAAGGGTGAGCTGGTCCAGAAGGCGAGGGGGCAACACAGCACTATCGCTCACTACTGTTTGGGGGAAACAGATTTGTGCAGGCGGAAATTATAGATGAGGCCCACGTTCTCCAATATTGCTCCCGAGTTTCCTTGGCTGTTGGCACAGAATCCGCATCCAGTTGAATATTGCCTTGGGGACATACACTTCAGTTGGGTTTGCTGAGGGTACGTATTTCAAGAAGTTGGAGATTCATTTCCTGGTGCCTTCTGGGTTTTCGCTGTGGGAGTGGAAATGTTCTACTAAGCTTACAGTGCTGAGTAATCTGTGGATATGTATGAAGTGGGTTGGAGACCCATTTCCTGGTGCCTTCTGGGTTTTCGCTGTGGGAGTGATATATTTATGAGCAGTAGGCGAAAAAGGACTTGCGCCATTAATTTATGAGGAATTTCCCAAGCTTCATTCTCAGTGGCGGGACTGAAGTTGATCTATTCAAGGACTTTTCTTCTCGCCTGAGTTATGGCTAGTCTTGACTATAGCTTTGCAAATGACCTTCCACTATACCTTTACCGTTTTTCGCAGGTCCATTCCCCGCAACCTGTAGGCAGCCACACTCACGGGATTGCTTACGGCATGTTGTGGTGGATTTTGTATTAGGTATCAATTATAGGGGTGTCTTTCTTGCCTAAAATAAAATATGAAATCGTAGAACAAACGTGATATTTCCATAGCACAAACACACTTTGACGCTGGGCCTCGCCCTGTACATCGGACACGTTCATTCGATTTTATTTTGCGTTACTTTTGTTTTTACTGATCGAATATATATACATATTTACCACTGTGTCAATACGTAACTTTGTCTTTGGTGCTCTTTGCACTAGTTGGCCTTGCGCCATTAAAATTAAACCATCGTCATCATCATGCTTGCTGAAATCATTGACGCCCCTAGTAAAAGAAATGAAAGCGGAAAAATTAAATAAGTTCCACTCAACTTGAAAGCTGTCGGAAGTGAAGAGCAGTGGTTCGCCATACCGGCTGTGGCGCCCTCTGCTAATTGTCACCACCCCTCGCGATTTTCGCCTTCCTGTATCACTCCTTCCTTGATGAACTGAACAAAGGTATGTCCTTATGAACTGCGATTTTCCCGCCTTCTCAGAGCTCGCGGGCCCTGTTTTTAGAACCGCACAAAGGGAGTTCTGTTTTTCGTGTGCTTGCTTTGATCCTGCACGTGATGGAGCCTTACTTGGCAGTACGGAAGGCGTCGTTAATTTAGTTTCCGGGCACCTTTTTCGCGTACTATCTTCAAAAAACAACCAAACAAGAATTCTTAACTAAATGATGCGGGAACTGCTGGTTTAGTACCAATATATTGGACCAAATGTTTCTGCTGTATTCTTTGCAGTAACGGCGACATGCATGACCAGTGCCAGTGGTTCCAGAAGTTTCAAACGGTTCTGCGTATATAAACCTCTTGCTCATGCCTCTTATATGCTGGCTGGAACGGTGAATTGAGGGACAAGTGGGTATCTTTCCGAAGATTCTGTTTGGGTGCCTAACGCCGCATGAATGTATTTGGATGCGTCCTGCAGTTGCCCCTTCAGTTGCCTCTTCTACTGAACGCTTCGGCGATCTGTTAATGCGCAGATGAAAAGTTATGCGTTGCAATGTTTCTGCTGTGGCGCCGGTGTTTTTGTAGTGCATGATTGATATACGTTTTTAGTGTCTGCAGTGACGCCTGGATATGTTTCCATATCTGCGTGTTTTACAGTACCGTTTTTTCATTTTTGAAGATAAAGCATATAACGGAGGTATTTTGTGCATATTTTTACGTGATTAGGCTAGAGAATTAGTGTGTTCGCGCTCTTTAAATTGGGCTATCTTCTGATCTCAGTTTTTTAAGTGTTTCTTTTGTTGTGAATTCAACCCTGCTTGGAGGTGGGTTCTTTATGTTGTCCGACTTGATCTCTTTTACACATGTTGATGTAGTTTCTAACACAATCACGGTAGCCATGTAACTGGGCAACAGACTTTGCCAAGACTCAAGAGCTTTTGTCTGTGTACGCTTCCAGTGCCTTATTGATGCTAAATAAAATAAAGCCGTTCCACTAAATGTGAAAGCTGTTGGAACTGTAGAGACGTGATTCGTCATAATGGGCTGTACCGCCGTTATCCACTTACTGCTACCACCCAATGCAATTCAAATTTCCCACCTTCGCAGTGCTCGCGCGCCCCCTGCCTGAAACTGCGCCAGCGGAAGTTTTGTTCTCTTTGTGCTTTCCTCCCCGCACGTGCCGGCCTTTCACTGCCACATTTTACGTTTACTATCGTAAAAATCAACCAAACGGGCGTCCTTAACTAAAGGAACGCGGGCGCTGCCGCTGGTTAATTACGTATATTTTTCCTCAAATGTACCTTTAGTTTCCTTTGCGCTAAACAAAGGAAATATGTATGACAAGCACCAGCGTTTCACGAGTTTCGAACGCTTATGACTATATAAACCGCTTGGCTTTCAAAGCCTCTGGGGTACGCCGCAACCAACAGCGTTACTTGGATTGGATTTCACTGGATTGGCTACACTGGCCGAGGTTAACCAGTTTCGCGCAGCTCCTGAAGAGTCGTGCTGCACAGGCGCAAGGATTGGATTTCATCGGATTGGAATGGTTTTGGATTGGATTTAATTGTATTTGGATTGGATGAAAAGCAGGAGTAAGCATGATAATCAGCTAATCCTAGACAACCGGGAAAGCTAAGAATAACCAGCTGAACCTCAGCTCACGCTACGTATATCCTGAAATAGCCGCTCGGCTTTGGATGCCTCGGGTTTAGGCCGCGGTGAAGGGACCGTGACAGGTTACACCGTAACGCCGTGGTGATATGCTTGGTTCCAGCGAGCGAGCTAGGGCGACAAGGCGAGCGCCTAAAGTGTTCTGCACCTAATAAATGATAGGATTTGAGTTGTAATACCGTATAACTCAGTCACCGCCGTCGAGGTAGGGTGGCAGGCCGGGCCGCTAAAGTTCTCGGCCCGTAAAAAGACACGAGCACGGGGTAGCAGCAAAAAAGTTCGCGAAAGTATTTTGCGGCAAAAACAACAAAACCAAACTAAAAAAAAAGCGGTTACGGCGTTCCACTAAAGAAGTCTCTGGTATGACGAGGCTTTCGCCTTCAAAGCAGGTAAGCAGTTTTACGCACCGCGGGAAAATTATTTATCTGAAATGGCTGTTGATTTCCTTTAAAACCATGTAGCACTCATTATTCCAGTTGGTGTTCCACCGAATGCAGCTGTACCGATCTGCTGAACCTTCACCGCACTACTAACTCTTCCGCTGACACAAACAAGTGGACTAATACCGGTCAATACAAAAACTGGCCCATTCCGTCAACAAACAGACCTTTTAGACACTACCAGGCTTAGTTTAATTGGTCTTTCCATCCATCTCCATCCTTTTGTTTCATTGAGACCAGTGGTCTTCCTGCGAAGCTTAACTTCTACAACGGAGAAGGAGGTTCTCCGGCGAGAATAACGCAACCTTGTTGCATGTCAGCAAAGAGAATAATTACAGAATGTTTACAATAGGAGTACATCAAGGCTCCAGACAAATTTTTTATCCTGCTGTTCTTGTTGTTCTACACAAAATTACACGTTTAACTTAATTAGAGTTGACAAGACCCGACACAGCGAGCGTTGCATTCTAACAAATTCTTGCTACTACTTTTATTCCGTCCTCATTGACCCATGAACCCCGAGTCCTTCCCTTTCTCTTGTTATCCCAAATGGGCGGTAAGCGCAGTGCACGTCCTAGTGTAATTTAACATGTTTCCATAACTGCTGTGGTGTTCGTGTCGGCCTGCAGGCAGAAGCGCTGCACCGCGAGCCGTACCTGGAGGATATAACAGCCTCTCTAAATGGCGCGGCGGATGGAGTATGTTTAGATGTTTAGGCAGGTCCTCTAGCACCTTCGTATCGAAAAAATTCTAGCCGAGTGAGTTTTGCTGTTCATCCGGAAGCTTGAGCGGAACCTAATTCGCTTGGTGTGAGTACGCACAAACGCCCTCTTTCTGACGCATCTTTGATTTCTCTACGTTGAGTCTAAGATCAATAGAAAGCGCATCCTGTGCATAACTATTGCACGCAAGTGGGTCTCTTTTCCTGTCTTGTGTCCAGTGATACCTCTGCTTTGCTTGGCGGCGCCAAGCCTTTGCTGCCGCGTCTAAAATAAAGCCAGATGGTAGCCAAAGGATTTTAGTCAGAATCATTAGATCGCTCACACGGGCTTTCACTTTCGCCGTCGTCCTTCTGGTACAGACCCCGTGGCGTCTTTGAGACCGTGCCTTGCTCTGCGGCAGAGCCAGTTTGCAGCAAGAAAGTCTATTTTTACCTCATTGACTCTGCTCGACCTTCAGTGCATTCTGCAATTGGGACTGACCATCGCAGTATGACCACGTTTCTTTCTTCTGTGGGGGCGCGGTTCCGGTAAGCAACCAACGCTTGGTAGCGGTAAGCAACCAAATCAAACATGGATGAGGTTTCGGCAATTTTCTGTTTAAAAGGCGCTGAATCTTGTCTAGGGAGCGTGTTTGTTGCGTCTTTTGTTTCCACCCGCAAACTGTTCGATGGAGGGTGAACAACAAACGTTAAGCTTAAATGTTTATTTTTCTTTCCATAACGTATATTCTTGATTGATTTGATTGATTGTAGGGTTTAATGCGCCGACGCAACGCAGGGGATGAGGCGCGCCGTAGTGGAGTGCTCCGGATTAATTTTGACCACCTGGGGATCTGTAACGTGCGCAGAAATCTCGTACACACGGGCATTTTTGCTTTTAGCCTCCATCACAAAAGCGGCCGCAGCGGCCGGAAATCAAACCCGCGTCCTCGTGCTCAGCAGCACAACGCCTTAGCCACTAGGCCACCGCGGCGGGTAACCTATAATCTTGCTCCGCGGTTGTCGATCTTGTTTGCTATGTCAATACAAGCACGTTGTCTTGTCCTGGTGGATATTTTAGGAGAGCCAAGCGTAGCCAAGCTATGGCCTAGCCAACTGACACGTTTTCAGTCCAAGGGTTATATACTGATTGCCCTGTAGCTGATGTCCGGCAACTCTACAGGTCTCAATATAACGGTAGCTTTGTAGCCGCAATAGTTGCGGTGTTGCCTGGTCGGTCTCGTGACTGAACCAAATTTTTTGGTTCTTTATGAATTGTATGAGCTTATTTTGGCGATGCGTATGGTCTAACTATAAGATTTAGGTCACCAGGCCACAACAAGGCCTCGCTGGCGGCCCGGCCTCGATGTCTTTTCACATGGTTTAGCAGTGGTGACAAAGATTCTCAGCTTTTTCAGTGTGTGTAAGGTAAAACTATTCCAATTCTAGCGTAGGTGAAACCCCCTCACTTCTAATGGGTAGGAGCTGGACGGGGTTAAAGAAGTTGCGGTAAGCACTGGCCCCTCACAATGTCTCGAACAAACTGTTCACATTTTTTTCATTTTGCAGAGTATGTAAGCTTTTTTTCACGTCCTTGACCTCCGAACGTTTTTTGTCATCGGTTCCAAGTGACGCAGATTTATTGTTGTCCGCGACAGGCATGTCATTGTGTGGGCGAAGTCGTTTGTTTCGCCTTTTTACTCTACCTTGTTGCTGGCGGGGTTGGTGTCGCACGCCACGTTGGACGTAACGTACTCTTCCGCATTCTCTTGGAAAAATGTCCCTGGGGGAATATACTTCAGGGCCTAGCGCTATCCTCAGTCAAGGTTGAAGAAACCTTCATGTGCGCACAATGTTCAAATCTGCTTTCGATTCGTTTAGAAAGAGTGTGATGAACGTTACATTTAAAGTTTATGGATACTCCATCAGAGGATCATGGGTTGACAGATGCGAGCGCTCCGAAGCAGTAGCAGTGCTCCTCGCGGTAGAATCGTCGGGATGTTTCGTGCGGTTGTAGCTCGTCGCCTATAAATTCTCCAGTAGGCCCTGGCATTCAGTTCGCTCAATATTAAAAGCTTCACCATCCTTTCCTAATGTAGATGAAAGAAGAGCGGAAGGTTTCTCATGTCCAAAAAAGTTTCAAAGTCGGCCAAACTTCGCTGAACGTCTATCAAATCGATCGTAAAATATTCAAAGAGCCCAATTCGCAAACAAAGACAAACTCCTGCGAAAATGTTTTGCGCGCTAAGCAAATGCATCTGCGATCGATCTAAATGTATACCGATACGTGGTTTATGAGATAAAGGTACACTGTTGTACTTCTTATTCATGATCGATGCATGTATTGTCTTATCTATAACGGCCCGTTTTTCACGATTTTAAAGCAATCGTTTCGACACAATAGAAGCTCATGTGCACGCAAGCGCCGTGTGTCGAGGGATCTGGGAGCTTATTAGGGCGACCGAGCGGTTTATGGGGAAAGGAATTACTTTGTTGACAGAACGCCATCGGCCCCACTAAAAAAGCTTTCGCTTTAAGAAGGAAAAACCTGCATATTCTTAATGACAACCCAATACGTCTATGCCCGCAAACTGACCTGAGAGGGGTCACCTAAACGATGAACAGGTTGCACGCCTACGGACAAATTTGCCATTGGCTGAGAGCAATTTCGCTTGATTGAAGTGCCTTTGGTTGGAACGTTTATACCGGGCGCCTTCGGGACGTTCAAGTGACCGGGCAGCCGGTTGAGGGCACGGCATACGCTTTCTTGGTACTCCAACATTGCGAAGGAATACTGCTAAAGTTTTTTGAGTTCAAGTAGGTAGTTCATTTTCTTGTATAGCTCAAAATGTGCAGGTGTCTTCCTAAAAGTCGTACCGAGATGGTGAGGGGCTTGAAGAAGCTAGGTCGTTGCTTTGAGCAGCATCACAATATCGTCGAGAGGGACCCGTAGGTGTCGGTCTAGCTCATTCATGGTAGAGCGCTAGATGCCGGCGTTCTCACTGGTTTTATGCACCAGAAATGGTAACAGCAGAAAACAGCACACAAAGCCCCCGATTACTACGAACGCCTCGTTTCTATTACTTTTATTTTTCGTTTATTTGCTGATGATTCCCCGCACGCGACCCCTTACCCACATAGTCTCCCTTTTTGTGCTCTAAGCCAACTTAGAGAAAAACTCGGTGGATATCGTATCATAGATTCAACGCTAATGATATGCATCGGCCAAAATGGTGAGGATTTTTTGAATTATAGAATCGCGATATTCATTACGAAAACAAGTGAGGAAAACACTGAATGGTAAACAAAAACGGGAAACAGATACAAACCAGAAAGAGAAACTTGACCAACGAATATGTGCAGCACGCAGCCGGAGCCGTGTCGGTAATAAATGGGGGGAGAGGGTGGCGCACCACCCTAATGAAAGCTGTGGTAAGTACTGTGGCCCCAAAAGACAGTAGCAGAGGAAGGGCAATTGGGCGCCGAAGTCGTCCCAGCTGTATTTCTTGCAGTCTCGATTACATAGTCGACATAATAGAATGAAGGTTCACTTTCTTGATCGAAGGCCTACTGTATAGAGGCACTCATACCTTGCCGAAGTTGGCACTTGTCATTGAACAGAAGGTACACCGCGGTGAAAGCAGATCGACCAAATTTCACATGCGCCTGAGGCGTTCAAGCTCAGGGTACGCGTTATCCTGTACGTTTAGGCGTTTTGAGGGACCAGATAAAAATAGAACCAGGCCGAAACACACAAGCGATAGGGGGAAAGAATTTCTGTTATTAGGACTGCGGGTGCAATATTTACCAGGGATCTGCAGCTGCAGTAAAAGCCACAAGACTGTGTCCCGGCTGCCATAGCAGGTACATCTCAAGTACATGGGGGGGGGGTGACGGCAGAAGCATACAAAGATTTCACCACAGGAGAATTTCGGGAGAAAAAGCCCTGTGCACTCAGAGGGAGTGAGTAAGAACCATCACCAAAATGTGCATTAAGGTCGCGTTTTCCAGCGACAAGGAAAGTGTAAACTTTTGTGTAGAAATGATTTATGTCAGCCTGCGATCGCTTCGAAAATACCAATTCAACGCAGGTGACAAAACACCCGTTCATACGTTGTGTCTTTTTGAGAAGCATCGGTTCCAATAAACACAAAGGATGTGTAATTAACCTGGAGAGTAAGATAATGCTGTTGATGTTGTGCGGAACGTACCTTTCTTAGCAAGAATGTAGTGGGACGTAGTCTCTACCACTTCAGGTAAAATATACAGGACGAGGACACAAAAAAGGAGTGTTTGGTCCCCAGACTGGAATCTGGGTCGCCCTGCTATTCGACCTTATTCAGTCTTTTTTTTTTTTCAAAAGTTCTACGACGCACTTCGTCGCCTTTGTACAACCAGGCTTCAAAATCCCAAAGTTCTTTCAAAACATCTAAGGTACCACGTTATTTCTGCTAAGGAAGCTTGGTTTTTTTCGAAGACATTTCTTCGTTTTCTGAGAATCCGCTGAGTCGTCAAGACACACGTTTTGGGTTTACCATATTGTATTGCGGTATCACAACAGGGGACGGGGTCGTTGCGTTTATAATATGCACTTCTTTGTTTCGAGAAACCCGACTAGCACTGTGACGGAGCTCAAAGTCAGAGGTTAAGCGAGCGTATTTCATGCGATATATTTTCTTCGAAGACGAGGGAAGTGACGCTTGCTGGAGACTTCTGTCGTCTGTCAGGGATAAAATATATGAATGCATTTGCACCACCTACTGGTTGAGGTAGTTTGAAAAGTCCTTGAATCTCCTTCAAGCGATTGTCAGCGCTAGCCTAAGGGTTCCAAGACAGCTCTGGCTGAGTAGTATTATTAGGGGAGACCAACTCAGGGAAGTTTCACTTCTTGAAAGCATTTCTTCGGTATTTCAAAACTTCCTTCGCTACGTTAAATAGCGCAGTATATTTTAGGCAGTCAAGCGCCAATTTATTCTAGTTAGTGACTGTTTTAACTTCTGTATTGCATACTTGTGCAACCCGCCGCGGTGGCTCAGTGGCTAAGGCGTTGCGTTGCTGAGCACGAGGTCGCGGTTTCGATTCCCGGCCGCGGCGGCCACTTGTCTGATGGAGGCGAAAAGCAAAAAACACCCGTGTGTACGAAATTTCGGGGCACGTAGATTCCCGGGTGGTCAAAATTAGTCCGGAGCCCTCCACTACGCCGCACCTCATCGCCTACGTTGCGTCGGCGCGTTAAAGCCTACAAACAATCAATCAATCAATCACAGCATACTTCTGCATCAGTGCGCAAAATTTATTTCCAGTTCCATTTGCTTCGCTACGACGTGCTCCTTCGACTTGCTGGATATTTTTCCTGGCAATTAATCCTCCCTATTTGCTTCGAAGGCGCAAGCCTGGTGGTACTTACGAACCACTTCTTTACTTTACCACTTTACTTCTTCATATTTCACTTCACCTTTGGTTCTTTTTTTTCGGCGCAAATTACGTGGACAGGCTTCTTTATTGCTAAAACGTGTTTGTGTTTCTTTCCGCACTTCGATTTATTCTTCTTCTTGACAGAACGTTTCAACAGGCCACTGTTGACACAAGGCACCGCTCCTCGGGCTGCAGGCTCGGGTAAACTTTTTCTCAAGTGCCACCATGCGTACTTGCCCCATGGAACCCACTAACCTTACTCCAAGCGCCGGAAAGGTGCAGAGATAGCACAGTGGTATTGCATTTGTTTCGTAACAGAGTGACCCGGGTTCAAATACTCTAAAGAGTTTTATGTGTTTAAATTTATGCTCTGGTATTTTTGTATTAGAGAACGACAACAGCAACGTCTATTTTTGCAGAATGGGTAATTTAAGACGTTCACATGGAACCATTCATATCGGTCATTGAGAGGACACTGCTGCGCTAAATGCTTGATTTTGAATATCGACTTTCTTGAGATACACGGGTCTACATTCTGTGCCGTACTCTTCCAAGGGAAAATATTGCGCTCGAAAAGTTAATAAAACCAATTTCTGCCGTAGACTGACCCGAAAGGTTCAAGCTATATTTAAAGCCTTATGGTCTGTGCTCGTGGGCACAATGGTTATTGCAGTTTTAACCAGTGAAATAGGCAGTAATGAGGTGTGCGGGCTTGATACCCCATTCAAACCTGCGTCATTGACACTCGCGTGTATTAGTGACGTTTGCACACGTGAAAACAAACTACATTGCAGATTAAGTTTTTATACAAACCTGTAGAGAATTTGGCACAGCGCAGCATTACTTCACTGTCTTCGTCAACGTTTTCAATAAAATTCAAAGCTGACCCTCCTTTTAACCTTTAATATTTTTTATGCCGTTCATACAAAATTCCGAAAATTTAAGGTCCTGTGAAGTTCGTACATGCGCACCCTTTCGATATTATTTGCAATACCTCAATACTCATTAAAATGCTTTATCGGCTGTTTTTATCAGGGGTTAAAATAAATTCTAATTATCACTCGTAAATATTTGGAAGCTGTACTGCGTGTCTAATAACATTTGAATTGCACAGTTTTTTTGCTTAATCGTATCGCATTCACCTCGGCTCCAATCACTGTTGTGTGCAGTTCAGTGATGCCAGCACCAGTTACCTTTCCTACCAAATATCAGGACTATAAATAATTGGGTGAGCATCTCGCCCTTGACGCGTAAGTAGGAACGCTGAAATAAAAGCCGAAAACGGGGTGATAGGGATACGTAACGGTCCTCCGTTCTCTCTAACGGTGTTTCTATTGTGATTTTTATGGTAGCATGCTAAAGAATAAATATTTGCCGGTGCGTTAAACCCAGGAGTAGCAGAAAAATTGGGACAATGAGCCCATGTTTGTAATGTCGTAATGTGCATTCCCGAACTTTTGTTAACAACACCATTTCTGAAAAAGTGTTCAGACACGATTGCTGATATCAAGGTCAGCATAAGCTACTCTTGCATACATAAATGATATAAAAACAATTTAAATAAATATTTCAACCTAAAATTAGTAATTTGCATCTTTCTCAGAACTTTACGCGGAAGCTTTTAGTTCTCTTACCTGACATACCATTAAGTTATCATCACCTACATGCCCTTGTTTGAGTGTAAATTCAGTAATTTGAAAGTTACCGAACAACAAGAAACGATATTTTTCTGTTAAAATCTTTTGCTCGATTTTGTTTGAGTGTGAGTGAGTTGAGGCTTTTCTGCCTTGTCCTATCGTAGCACGTCCTCCTCATACGGGTGTTAGATGAAATAAAAAGAAATTGGAAATCTTTGTTACCCTTCAATTTCGATTGTCTGCAGTTTTGCTTTGCAAGTCCATTTTTCACATGGTTTAGAAACAGACAACGTTTCTTGGTCCTTCAAAATTTTTCCACGAAAGTAACATCTTCCTGTAACAAAAAGGTGGTTGTCGTTACCATTATTGGTTACAGAAAGCCCGTGAACAGTCGCAATATTCTGATTTTGAACAAAGTAAACTGTTGATTCTTCTCATTCACATTTATCGTAACACTATTAGCCGGAAACGACGTCGGGCATTGATTGAAAGCAGCTTTTTAGTAAGCGTTACATGCATGACAGCAATTCTAGAAAACAGTGCTGAGTGAGCAAAGAGCGCTGACATGAAGTGAAAAGTACCACCCAAACCCTGGCTAATACATTCTTTACCTGCTACGAACATCCCCATAAGTGAAAATTTGCGTATGAACAACTGTGTACAAAGAGCAATTAGGTATATACTAGTGCCCACACTCTCGTCTGTCAAAATGTGCAGGCTTATTACCTGAGGAACCTCTATATACATACTACAGCTCTGTTTTCAAGCAAAACAGTTTGGTTGCATGCCACCGGCAACTTTCTTCAGTGCATATATTGTGCAGTAGATTGACGAAAGATTATAGGGGCGCGCACGCCTACAACTATGGCATGTTTCTTATATTGATGGCTTTTCTTCCTAGCTCCATGAGGGTCACCGCTTATTATCGCGTTGAATGCACTGGACAGCTTATGAAAATGTCAACTGCATCCTTTATTATTGTGCATGGTCATTGTATAAAAATCAATACCTCACCATCTTTTTATTTTTTCTCTGATGTTTGAAACTTGCTACATTACGAAGTTACGTTTCCCAAAGTGAGCTCGTCGTATACTGTTGAGGACAGCAACAACTTTCCCACGGAAGGCGCAGCTCTTGAACGTCGACATCCGATGTTTAACTATTTAAGAATAGTACTCCGTGCAAACCGAAGAATACAGGACCCGCTTCCGTCCAGAATCAGCATAAACACGTGCAGAGTGACATCGACTGTGCCGGAATGAGAACAGCGAGCCAATTTGAATTGCGTTTCCTCGAGCCAAAACAATAAATTCTGAGGATTTTTTTCTTAATGGCTCTGTCGTTCTTCAATGGTGAGGTTTAAGGAAAACAAAAATTTTTAAAACAAGAAACGACAACTCTTGCGAAATTTTGTTATATTTAGTTATGGCATGTCGAGGCGTTTGCCCTGCGAGGGTTTATCTCTCAGCACTCTTATTTCCGGAACCAACGAAATGAAACGAGAACGTTCTCGATCAAAGAAGAAGCCTCTAATCTAGTGAAAACAGGGTGAACCCTCTCCCTATCAAACAAGGTTGCCCGGCGGGGAAAGTCGAGTACGTCTTTCACAAAATACAAAAATAATCGTGCTTTTAAAATGCAGTTTGCGAACACCCAAAGCAATCATCTCACTTCTACTACCAACACCCTATTTACTTCTTGCAGAGGCTTCGTATGACGCACAGAAAGGCAGAAAACTCTACTATTGTTCCTATGACTGTGATGTGTTTTTTGTAGGGTGTACGTAACGACGGTATTAGGAAAGCAGCAATATAAATCTCGTCATACTTGTGGGACGCACTTTTCACACTGGTGTTGTAATGCTGTACAGTTAGCAAAAGTAGTTAATCATAAAACAAATTGATTTCGTGAGGTCTAGGCAGATCATTTGATTCTGTGTACTCTATCAAGGTGCGGTAAACGTTTTCCCAAAACTATAATTGATACCATGTGCACATACACTCGATCAGGCTACGATGCGTTGTGAACTCATCAGAAATGGCTGTTAGCAATTCAACAGGGATGGTGATCGCCAAAAAAAGAGCCGTTAAAGAACAATTTAACATTATTATAACATCAGCCTTACAGTATAAATAGAAATGAATGATTTATGCTTATCTTTCCGTGCCTTCGTAAAAGACCAGCGAACCATCAAATTGTGTGTTCCAATCAATCGGTTTGGGTCTTGCTGTTCGTCGAACGCGTGCACATGCTGCGCACGCTAATAAGAGCAATATTCGCATTTTTCCAGTTTGGAGCATAATATTTTCTGGAAGATTAGGGCAACACACATTTAGGTGCATTTATTACTACCATGAAGCTGTAGTAACAGTTTTCTACAATTGACACTGTCGTACATCAAACACTTCTATGGGACAAATGGAGGATGATAATCACGCTCTCCTCAACCGGGTTGCAATCACTGCGCTCATATTTTATAGTGCACGGTATTACCCGGTGTTACATTGCATAGCACATATATAAAATGAATCAGGTTAGTTGAAAGAAACCAAAAAGCAAAGCAAATTCTCTATCCGTCGGTGTAAATAAATGTTACGTGGAAATAAATGCTGTGTAACTGAAGAATATTGTTACTTTTGTATTATTACTCTTAGTATTAGTTGTATTAGTGAAGTGGTAATAACGATATTGTTAGTGATATAACCTTCCTCAACAAGTCATTTAAACAAGTAGCGTTCACCAACTCAAAATTAAAAAAAATGTGGTTAATGCCTCTTTTATAGGAATCCGTAATACAAGAAAGTGAAATGTTCCTTCACACGAGGATTTATTGTGCATCTATATGAACTTGCGCATCGCTATTTATATTCCGTCGGTATGGCCCCGTTAAGCGCATAAACGTTTTACACTGGAATTTACGCACCGGAACGTTGCGTAAATCCGACTAAAACCACAGCCTCTTGAAAACCATGCGAACGCCACGGAACCGAAACCGATACCGAAAGCAGTAGGTGGCGGAGGGGGCCTTAATTCTCCCCCATCCCGCATCCAGGAAGACGCTGGCATGGAGACGCCAACTTTCGGCATTCATTAGTGCCATGATGAACTACTTCGCTCCACTTCTCCTAGACGTCAGTATCTCCTTGACGGGATTTGATTTAAGAAAGTAGTGGGAATGATATAAGGCTTGTTCGTAGAACTACCAGCGCTTCAATTCGTAGCTCAGTGGACAGAGCGCTGTGTGACTCCCGTTGCGGCGTGAAAGTTTGTGGCTCGAATCCGGGTGCAACCGCGTCAGTGGAACTTTTTCTGGTGACGTCATTCCCGCGACAGAAATGACGCAGCTCAGATCTTGGTGTACGCGGGAATAAACACTTTAGTGTTAAAAAAGGGTCCCTACATCCACAACCAAAATAAATAAGCTGCCTGTGATGTTCAACTGGAATGCACAAAATAGTCAGGCAAAGCATGGTTAAAGTTCCTCCAAGTGTCCGGGAAAAAGCAAAAGAAATGGAAACTTTGCTAGGCATTCCATTTAGCTGGCATTTGTTGTTTTTGGAAATGGCACCGCCACTCCAAAGTGGTAGTTCGTTGGAGAAAAAGTGTCCGACCAGGTGGTTCAATACTTTCTTTATCCTGACTAGGTAACGAGGCTATACAGGCAGGCGGACCTTTCTACATATTCAAAATCATGCTTCTGAACCTTTGGGTAACGGTATATAAAATATTTCATTCAAATTGCTACTCACTGGTAAGGGAAGCCGTGAGAAATTATAGGGCGCATGCCGCATTCTAGTTTTCGCGTTGGCCACACACAATTATTTTCTTCGGCTATACGGCTTCTACACCATTCGCAACCAACATTTTGTGGTAATTTTATAAGATTTGGTCAAAATGCCCAGGCAAGAATTTCTTGTTTGCTTGCGTTTTTTGGAGAATCGAAACTGATGCTTCTTTTCCTCTTAAACCGTGGAACGGTGCTTCACACACGTCTGGTACAAGGCATGTTCCCTGGCGCTTGCACGTACTCCACAGTTGCTCATTCACTACTTCAGGTTTAAAAACCGCTTCGTTTTCTATATGTTATGCATGCATTCTTGCCTTCAATCGTCCCAAAGCACTGCAATGCCGCATATACATTCCTAAACTAAAAAGGTTAGTCAGAATATAACGTTTTCTCCCGTTACATTTACCGCGTCAGACGTCGGGTAGGCCTAGTAGCTACATATCTGACGCTTTACTTGCATTCCCAATTAGGGCGGAAACACTGCTACTCGAGAGTCTGTTTCTGTTTCTGAGGCTCATCTGTTTCTGAGGCGTGTGCGTGTGTGTGGGTGTGTGCGTGCGTGTGTCAATTTCCAAGGAACATCTTTCGCGGCCCATTCAATGTTTATAATGAGCACTCCATGGTTTATTCACTGTAAAGCTAACCAATCGTTTCCGTTTTACATGTCATTGTCCAACACACTACTGCCGACAGGAGCTAGTTTGCGGGCCTCTAACCCTGAACTAGGTTTTGAAGTACAGGCCGAGATCTTTTGTTGTCGAACGCCGTCTTTGCGCCGTAAAAGGTTTACTTTTGGGAAAGAGCCCGGTACGGGGCGGTAGCCCCTTTTTGTACTGAAGAGTGTGAATAACAATACAATTTGCAATAAGCGGTTTTTACCGTACCTCTGTCTGGGTATGTTACACCGTGCTGGCTTGAGAGTACTCGTCCCGATGTCTTGTTATTAACCCACTAGAGGTCGTGCGCTGAAACACTGAACACTCCGAGCTTCTGTCTCGAGAGTGGGAGCCTTGATTCAGGACGGTGCGCCTTCTGGCTTCTTTTCCTTAAAGGGGTGCCATGGCAAATGTTTTATTGCAACGTTGCATGCGTAGGCACCCAAGGACTTGCTTTTGTTAGTGCAGGAAATATAAGCATGGCCAAACGAATACGCAGAATAAGGAAGGGCGGGGCATGGTCATCTAGTAGCAGGGATGTGCAAGGAGGAACTGTTCTTCAGAGCACCGGAAGACAGCAGATGTGTGGAGGCACATGGAAGGAACGAAATAAAACCAAACCCAGAACCCAAGCAGGACACAGCCTGCGGTGGCGAAGAAGTAGTGTCTGTGATCTATAATGGCAAGTTTTCACCTAAAGTGGTAGAAAGTCGCTTCAATTAGAGCGCTGCCAATGCGAAAAGAAAAAAAGAGGGCTATTGAGTGTTGGCCAGAGCCTGCTAGTCAATCAAACGTGTTTTTAAGATAGTATATTCTGGTCGAGTTAAATATCTCTTTGGCTACATATCGCACCAACGGTTCACTTGGAATTTAAGCATTTGTTTCTCAGAAAAGTACGTTCGTTACGGAGGTGTCATACATAGTCACAAATAGTGTTTACATAATCAGTTCAGCTAATCTTTCTGGGGATATTTTTTTATTGAAAGCGTTGTGTTTCACAAATTGCAACAAGTTAAAAAAAACTTTATAGATAACAAAACGTCGTAGTTGCTCAAGGGCTCTCATATTTTTCTGTTTTAATTGCATGGAAATTTTTTGTTCATTTCCCAGTTCAACTTTATGCACTTCGAAAGGAAGATTCAGGTCCTGCTAGCAACTGCTTTCTCGTGCAGTCACTCCCTCAAGAAAACACCCCCAAAAGAAACGTTGACTTTAGAATTTATCCAGATATGCAGAATATCCACGTCTACAAGCAAACGCTAAGAATCTGTCGTATGACAGCGCCTTCTCTCTTCGCATTGTACGGGTAAAAATGGAGTGGTAACAGCGATTTGAACACTAAAGTTGCACGGGGAGCGTAGAGACCACACACGCACCTCTGTGTATATGCGTGTCTGTCTCGGGTTAGTGATTTTAGTCTCTTTTATGGTAAACCAATTGATGAGTTTTGTTCAAAATGAGCCAAATACACCTAAAGCGATGTTGTGAAAAACCAAAAGTTTGTTACCTGACCTAATATAACGCAGCCAAAGTTATTATATGATATGTTTCTCCCGTCGGCGAGGGGTACTTTATGGGCAAAAATAATTTAGTTTTGCTATTAAGTGAAGAATATTATGATGAGAAGTTTGGATTTGACTCGCATTGAATTTAAATTTTTTGAGTTGATGTGAAAGTCCGATGACGTGTTTTAAATTGCTTCAAGAAATGGTCCGATAGAGTTCTGGGGGAAAAGGCAGTGCACATATGCAACAGTCCTTTAAGAACAGTCGAGCTACACACAAAGAACAGGTGAGTCTTCCTGGCAGCATTAGCAGCTGTTTTCAAATTCTTCCGTAGGACAAGTTTCTTTCGCGCACCTGAAGACACTCACGATGTAAGCCTGTTCTTCATCGCCTTGCTATAAATTTCCAAAAATGTTTTACAAGAAGGCTGCTCATATCTTTTTCTTCACCGCGATTAAGTTGATCGTACCCTCAGAGGGGGGGAGGGATTTGCAAAGACTTCTAAGCGGCAGCTATTTGATTAGGTACACAAACGGCAAAGAGGCCGGAAAAACTGCAAAAATAACAATATTTACTCCATTCGGAAGGGGGAGACGAGATGTCATGATAATTTCACATGTCCACGTTTCGTTTCGGTAACTTGTTTTGTTCACATTATTGTCAACGTTTATGAACATATCTTTCGCCGATCGGTTAACTTCACTCTGAATTCATTATAAGCCAGCTCTGATAAGTCTGAATTCATTATAGGCCAGCTCCGAAAAGCAAAAAAAGCACTTGGTAAAAAACCAATGAAACAGTCCGAACAGCCACTCTCAAAGCAAACCCATATTGTGCAAATAAATTTGGCTCATTTTAATCCGTGCCACAGCAGGATTTGGCTCATTTTCAATACAAACAGCGATCTGCGTACTTGGTGTGGAGGGCATTATATAACCTATTTTCTTGCCACCTCTTTCCTAGAATAAAGCTCCTGAGTTTTTCTTGTCACTGCAGTTTTACCTTAGTTTCGGTTATGGGATTTGGCTGATTTCTAGAAAAAAAACGCTTCAATTAGCTTTATCGTCGGTGCCACGAAGCGCTCCTGGACGGTACGTTTATGGTTTTGCAGTCCTGCTAAACCAGTGCGCAGACGAACGGCTTACTTAGCGTGGATTAAAAATAAAAGGGCCTACAAGGACAGCAGCAAAAATCTTAAATAATATGTACACCAGAAAGTTCTGAATTTACTATTTCCCAGGCTAGGTTAGCAAGGGTTCCACTTATTCGATAAAATTGTCACCTTACATTACCAAGGCCCCTTATTGAAGCATAACACAAAATGTCAAACTGTCGGCCAATATTCATCCTAGACTTCCAAAATTGTTTAGGGAAATTTTTCACAGGCATTCAGTATTGTTGCAAGGCACCGCGTTACCGCAGAGAGTTAGTACGGGTATAGAAAAACCAATCTTAAGCAATAAAGACAAAATATTAGACAACCTAGAAGAACAAAGATATACGATTGGAATATTTCGCGGTTTTAAAAATGCTTTTATTCCATTACGCAAATTATTTTAATAACGACGATAGCAAATTATGGAATTATGTATTGCAAATAGTCCCATTTAAGTTACTTATTTAGGTCTGAAGTTACTAATTATTTAATTAGCTCTGGCTCATCTTCCATCTCATCTCGCATAATTATCATCTTCAATAATTATCATCCCCCATCTCATATTGCGACTGTCACCGATCAAATAAAATTTCACGAACTAATAAGCACTACCATCACATTTTAATTTCAATAACTGTTTTCTTAGGTGTGTACAGACGGTATTCGTTGAAAAGTTTAGCGGTCAATTTCTTCGCTTGCAACACTGCAAAAGGCCACAGACATGGCCGATGCGCCACATACACGGCGCAGCCTGGGCCGCTGCGGCCGCACGCCGAAGAAAAAAAGACACCGGCGTGCGTCATCTGCTCCGTTCCAATCCGATTCTAAACTGTGGCGCCAACAGAGATGTTATTAATCGCACTCACAGTGAACTCGACGCAATACTGTGTGTTCGGCGAAGATTTAATAACGTGAAAGACAGTCATGTGTTTCACAGTCGTGCTTAGCACGGACAAGTGCCGCCATCTCGCAGAGCCCGACGTAACGAGTGACGCCTCACTCACATTGTGGCATGGAAGAGAGGAGGGGTGCCTGATCTGCGGTCCGTGTGCACAACGTCGCCTAGCAGCAGACGCTTGGCCACAGATATGGCGGCGCACACTTGGTTGCCTGCATGCATTCCACGCCATTGAATACCGAGGATAAGTGTTTTCGAGTTGTTATTTTTGCTGTAATTTTATTTTTCCTGTGCACCAACTTTTATCTGTGTCTTGTGCCTATAATGTGTTTGTTAGCTTTGTTTGCACTGTTATTTTGTAGTGTTTTCGCCCCCTATATAATACCCTCACAGTGAGGGCCTTTGGGGGTATTTTGAATGAATGAATGACGGAAATAATTAAAAAAACGGTATATGATGCTAGGGACAGTTTTGTCTGCAGTATTGAACATTCAAGGAGTGTGCCACAAGGATCGAAACTAGGTCCCCCGATGTTTTTAATTTGGTTGAATGATATTATATGTATACCAGGATCATCATAATGGGTATGTATACAGATGATGTAAACGTTTTCTTTTCTTCCTTGGTATTACTGAACTGGAATATAAGGTAATGAGTATTTAAAGCATTTAGCAAATGGAGTTTGCAAAATGAGGTGGGGGTCAAGCGTAGAAGAGAACATCTACATAGTATTCAGACCCCGTCAAGAGTGCACACTAAAGAAACTTCTGATTGATTTTTATGGTGTCACAATAAAGCAATTGAAGGAATAAAAAGTCTTGAGTGTCAGGTTTGCAGAGAAGTTCACGTGGTCTAAACAGATCGCTCAGTTATACAGCGAATGTGGTATAATATTTAAAATTGCACACCTGACAAGGCTTTAGCTGGAGTAATATAGTAATCTAATATACTCCTCAGTTCAAAACTTTGCTATTGTGCACTGCTGTGGGGCAGAACAACGATAACAAACTACGAAGCTAACCACTCTGAAAAAGGATACTTGCCGTATGTAGCAGTTACACCGACGCGTGCGGGTCTGCGAACGGCGCCTTTGTTTGAGCGCTTTGCTATGCTTCGAGCAGATGGGATATAGTATTTGAAGCAGTTGTCCCCCATACATAAAGGTAAAATACAAAATCATATAACCAGAATTATTTCCCACTATATTCTCAAGCGTAACACCCGAAATATACAAAGAACAATGAAAAAACAGAAAAAAAACTTTCTCATTTCAGTCGAGAGAAATATGAAAAAAAAATAAGAAGCAAGTTAAACGTATCGCTTTCTGACACTGTGTGGTTTCTTCAATGGCTTCGACTGTTGTGGTTTGCTTGTTTTGTTACCTTTTGCAACTACTGTAGAATTAGATGGGCGTTTTTTCTGTGCATTTTATTACCGCGCACTCCTAAGTAGGAGATAGGCTTTCTGTGCCTCTTGTTGTAAAAAGGTGAATTTATAAATTTCTGCGTTTTTCATTCTTCCGTTTTTTGTGTTTATGATGGTATTTGAACGCGGTTTTTTCTGTGTCGAACTGCGTATGAGAGTGTGTGTATGTAACATAGACAAATACCCATTTTCATTTATATTCGTTTACTCAGTTCTCTAAACGTTTTGGCTGGAATTCTTTGTTTTTTGTGCTCACTCTTTTTGTGATGCACCCTCTCTTGTTACTTTATCAGTTTTTTTCTTATTCCCCGTTTGCCATACAGATTGCTCCTTTTCGACTGAATACACAAACAGGTGTACCGCTATAAAAGTTATGCGAATATTGGCAGACTATGAAATCCTGCTAACATATTTTAAATCGACGGTAAATACCTCCATCAGTTTTTCTTCCTTGAGACCTGGTCTTTCGAGAAATAAAGTGTTTTTCAAGTCAGTGAAATTAAATTCAAATAAACGACCTGGGACGTTTGGTGTGGAATGACACCATATGTGTTTGTGTGCTTCATTTCGTTGCTATCCCTGTTTCTTTTCTGGGTGCTATAAAAGGGTGCTATAAAAGAGATATGCAGCGATGGCGTAGAGGTAGAACACCCGCCTCGCGTGCAGAAGGACCGTGGTTCGAATCCCGGTGCCAGACAATTCCCACCGGATTAAAAAAAAAAATCCGCGTATTGATGGAATTGCGCAAAGGGGCTTGGGGTGCGGCCTGATCCCGGCGACCATTGCCGGTAATGCACTCCCTCACCAGAGCAGGATTGGCCACCCTGGTGTAGTACAGGCCACAACCTCCCATGAATACGCCAACTAACCCTCGGCCCTCAGTCCCCAGCGGCTGCGAAGCAACTGACCACGGCGGCGGTCAGACCTGTGACGCAGCAGAGGGTGCTAAGAATCACTGGATCCGGACAGGCCGCCTATGGAATCTGAACCTGGCAACGTTTAACGTGCGAACCTTATCTAGCGAAGCAAGTCTCGAGGTGTTGTTCGAGGAATTAGAGGGCATTAAATGGGATGTAATAGGGCTTAGCGAGGTTAGGAGGGCAGGCGAAGCCTTTACGGTGCTGAAAAATGGACACGTCTTATGTTACCGTGGTCTAGAGGACAGAAGAGAACTGGGAGTGGGATTTCTAGTCAATAAAAGCATAGCTGGCAACATAGACGAATACTACAGCATTAACGAAAGGGTAGCAGCTCTTGTAATTAGGCTCAATAAGAGGTACAAGCTCAAGGTGGTGCAGGGCTACGCGCCCACATCCAGCCACGACGACCAAGTAGTGGAACGCTTCTATGAAGATGTGGAATCGGCAATGGCTAAAGTAAAAACGCAGTATACTGTAGTTATGGGGGACTTCAATGCTAAAGTAGGCAAGAATCAGGCTGGAGACAAGGCAGTTGGGAACTATGGTCTGGGCTGTAGAAATAGCAGGGGGGACCTACTAGTTGAGTTTGCAGAACGGAATAACCTACGCATAATGAATACCTTCTTCTGTAAACGGGAGAGTCGGAAGTGGACCTGGAGGAGCCCGAATGGGGAGCACAAAAATGAAATAGACTTCATATTATGCGATAACCCTGGCGTCGTGCAGGATGTGGAACTGCTCGGAAGGGTAAGGTGCAGTGACCACCGTATGGTAAGATCTCGAATTAGGCTAGAGTTGAGGAGGGACCGCAACAAGCTAGTACGAAAGAAGCCGATAAATGAGCAAACAGTAAGACGTAAAGTAGAAGAATTCAGGATCGCGCTGCAGAACCGATATTCCGCCCTTAACGAGGAAGCCGAGCTTACGACACAGGAAGCCAGCGACAACCTTACACGCATTATCACGGAGTGTGCAGTAGACGTCGGGGGCACTATGGCTAGACAGGATACTGGTAAACTTTCACAGGAGACGAAAGATCTAATCAGGAAACGGCAAACCATGAGAATCTCTACCGCAGCTGACAGAATAGAACTAGCAGAGCTCTCGAAGTTAATAAGCGCAAGACAGCTGACATACGGAAGTATAATATGGAGAGGATCGAATACGCTGTAAAGAACGAAGGTAGCCTGAAAGCAGTAAAGAGCGTCTTGGCGTGGGGAAAAATCAGATGTATGCACTTAAGGATAAGCAAGGCAATGTCATCACAAATAGGGATAAAATAGTCACAGTGGCCGAGGAGTTCTATAGGGATCTGTACAGTAGCCGGGACATACAGGATAATGCCGAACGAGACAGTAGTTCAGAGGAGATAGACATCCCACCAGTAACGACCGAAGAAGTAAGGAAGGCTTTGAAAGAAATGAAAGGGGGCAAAGCACCTGGTGAGGATCAGATAACAGCAGACCTCTTGAAGGATGGCGGAGAAATTGTACTTGAAAAACTGGCAAACCTGTATACGCAATGCCTAATGACCGCAATGGTACCGGAATCTTGGAAGAACGCGAACATCATCCTAATCCATAAGAAAGGCGACATGAAGGACTTGAAAAACTACAGGCCGATCAGCTTACTGTCAGTCGTCTACAAGGTATTTACCAAGGTAATCGCTAACCGAATCTCTGCAACCTTAGATTTCAGTCAACCTAAAGAACAAGCAGGGTTCCGTAAAGGTTATTCAACAATGGACCATATTCACACGATCAATCAGGTGATAGAGAAGTGCGCTGAGTATACTCAACCCCTATATATAGCCCTCATAGATTATGAGAAAGCATTTGACTCGGTCGAAACCCTAGCAGTCATTCAGGCATTACGGAACCAGGGGGTAGATGAGCATTATGTAAGAATACTAGAGGATATCTATAATGGGTCTACAGCTACCATCATCCTCCATAAGGAGAGCAGTAAAATACCTATAAGGAAGGGTGTCAGACAAGGAGACACAATCTCTCCAATGTTATTCACAGCATGCTTACAAGAAGTATTCAGAACGTTGGATTGGGAACAGGTGGGAGTAAGGGTTAATGGAGAATACCTCAGTAACCTCAGATTTGCTGATGACGTTGCCTTGCTAAGTAACTCGGGGGACGAATTGCAAAGCATGCTTTCCGCACTGGGCGAACAGAGTAGAACCGTGGGCCTGAAAATTAATATGCAGAAAACTAAAGTAATGATCAATAACCTCGGAACAGCACAGCAGTTTGAGATAGATGGCGAGGCAGTGGAAGTGGTAAGCGAATATATATACTTAGGCCAAGTTGTGACACCAGATCCCAACCATGAGGCAGAGATAATTAGAAGGATCAGAATGGGGTGGGGTGCATATGGTAGACATTATCAGATAATGAATAGCAGCCTACCATTGTCGTTGAAGAAGAAAGTGTATGACAGCTGCATCTTACCGGTACTCACCTATGGGGCAGAAACTTGGAGGCTCACTAAGAGGGTTCAACTTAAATTGAGAACGACTCAGCGGGCAATGGAGCGGAAAATGATAGGTGTAACATTAAGGGACAAGAAGAGAGCGGAGTGGGTCAGGGAGCAAACAGGTGTTAAAGACATATTAGTAGAAATTAAGAAGAAGAAATGGACTTGGGCAGGGCATGTAATGCGAAGGCAAGATAACCGCTGGTCATTAAGGGTAACAGAGTGGATCCCTAGAGAAGGCAAGCGCTGCAGGGGGCGGCAGAAAGTTAGATGGGCAGATGAGATCAAGAAGTTTGCGGGGATAAATTGGTCACAGTTGGCACAGGACCGAGGTAATTGGAGAATAATGGGAGAGGCCTTTGCCCTGCAGTGGGCGTAGACAGGCTGGTGATGATGATGATGATAAAAGTGTGCTGACTGGTGTTCTGTGAGGGACCTCTTTCTGCTGAACTCTATTGTACCCCTTGACTGCTGATGTCCCCACTGACGTCTGCCTTCTGTACCTCGACCCTTTGTGTGCTTCATCAATTTTTTGTTTCTACCACATTGCTGATGGCGGCGCACACACCAAGTGTAAACTCTTTTTATTTCCTGTAATTTCGCAGCGACAACTGTCTCCCATTCATCACCCTTCTTCCTTTGTTGATATCCCCACACTGTGCAGAGCTGGATGCTCGCTTCCCTGCTGCGTGCATGTGGCACACATGTGGATCAATCACATGCGTCTTCTTTAATTTCCGTCTTGTCGTGCAAGCAGGACACCTGCATTTGTGAGTCACATCTTTATGCCTTTTTCTCCTCTAGCTTTCTTGTGTATGCGCACACGCCGTTCAAAACACCTTTTTTTCCTTCTCTTTGTTTGCGCGGAGGTTATAGAAGAAAGGTGATTTCTATCTGTATGGCAGTAACGTGATCTATATAAAACCTGTCTGCGCTGAACGGAAGTGCCTTGCCGTGAGTACAAGTCCTTGTGATTGCTCTTCCGGTGTGTCCGAAGTTTTACTGATAAGGTATATATAAACATCTATATGCAAAAATATATATCATAAAATACACAATGAATGTAACAAACAACGCTTACTTAACTATTCTAAAAAGTACACTTCTGCGGTTTCCACGAGATTTCAGCAGAATACTTGCAAACCCAATGCTAAGCCCTCACAGAAAATTTTTGGTGGTCTCCAGCCCGCCATGGAACCGTAGAACTCTTGAAGAACGTTTTCGGCAAGGCAGCAGAAAATTAAGTGATTACGAAGAAATTACTAAGAAAATTACAGTTTTATCGCTCAATGGCGCATTGTTTAAAAAGCAAAACAAATTGAAAAACACGTTTTTGTGGACTTACCACCTCAAATAAAATCGCTATGTTGCAGCCACCATCTTTACGAACAAGAGTCCTTAATCGTATCGGTGCTTGCAATCTCCCCTGCAGTGAAGTATTTTGTACGAACTTATTTTCTTTCTTGTCGTTTGCACTAACATTTGGCGATTATAACGTCATCGTTTCTGTGAAGGCAACAGCTGTTTAAATGTCAGCCGCAAGCAAAGTAGCCTGTTCAATTACACACGTTAAATGGCACGTAAATTGCGAGGAGAGCTTTGCAAAGTACTTCTGCTGACTGCGCTGAGAGCCAAGTAGGAATTTTCAATATTAAAAAAAAATGGTTTTATATATATTTCACTAGTAAGGCACCGAAAACATAACCACGCATTTTGCAGTTAGAAGCTCGTCAAATACCCATCCGGGGACTTCGCTCTTGAAGGTATAAGAAACTTATTTTAAACCATGTTGATCGAATAACTTCCGTGCCATGGTCAGAGCTGGCATGTTTTTCCAAGACTTTGTTATTAACATATGATCTGGTTCACAAATAGGGTTGTTCATTTACGGGTTTAATGTTTTTTTGAAAGTTGTGGGGTACAAATCGGGTGGTATTTTTCGCACTGATTTTCGGGGAGAAATCGGGTTTTCCTGTGAAACCATTACGAAATTCAGGCTTTTTTCGGGTTAAGTCAATAAATGTACTATCGTTTATATAGATGCAATAAAAATATGTGCTAAATTTAATACACTTAGTTTATTTTGCAAGGTGTTACGGGATTTTTATCTCTAACGTGTTAAAATTGGTGTTTAATTCAAGCTGGTAATCGGGGGGTGGCTTCAGGGTTCTCTTTAAAATTCTCTCCGACATCTAGCTTTTGTGGAGAATCGAGTAAATAATGACAGTAAATACAATTCATAAATTCTAGCAAATGCAGCATATTATACAGGAAAAGCTGGTCATCGAATGTTCCCTCATCGTTGTTTGCATACATTATTGTGATCTGCTTGTGCAAGTTGCCGATTTTCATTCGAGGCCTGCCTGACCGCTGAACGTATCCAAACTGGGCGAGGTTTCTCTCGACAACACACATTTCATTATCTGGGCAAAACAATGTCAGATTAGCATTTGGCAGTCTTATGTTGAGGGTGGTAGAGTCATTCCAATGAATGAATTCCGAAGGTGTGTTTGTGCGCTTGCTTCCAGCAAGTACCGTTTGAGAACGGGGGAACGTCAGATCCCAATGGTGCAGATCGCTCCTTTTGAAAGGTCTATTCAGTATGAAATCGGGTTGAACCCGAATCTCTACGACATGTTCAGGGTGCAAGAATCGGGTAAAATCGGGTTTTACTACCCGAAAGCGAACAACCCTATTCATAAAGCACTTTGGAATGCAAAAGAGGCCAATTTTATCTAGAATTACATGAATTGTTGAGCCTTCCTCAAATGATAATTAGTGAAGTTAATTAGAAAGCTCTTTACGAAACTTGAAAGCAGTAAAAAGTACGGCTGCATTTGTCTTATCTTGTGTTATATCGTACAGCCAATGTCGCGTTCTGGAAACGCCAATCAAGACCGACTGGGGTTAGGTTGTCGGTGTTTGCTTAACATTTTCTCTCAATAAGAAGGCATGCGAAGAATAGCTTATGGCATTAAGCTGAGCCATAACTTCAATATCCTTGCACTTGAAATGCAGCCAAACTGTCTATTTGTGATTGTTATTGTTATAAGTGTTTTACTCTTGTGTGAAAGATCCAGGCTTGTTGTCTCCCGTTCATGACTCAAAATCTGCAAACAGTTGCAGTGTTCGGGATATCTCAAACTTCGCTGATTCAAACCGTGTTTCTACTAACAGGCAAGGTGTAGTCTAGCATTTAAATACCAGGGAATTTTCGAAATGAGGAGTCATGCTCTCATCCTCAGAAACATCACTCTGTAGGCGATGACGAAAGGCCACCTGCGCGAGGCTTGAAGCAAGCGTGTCTACGTTGCACTTATTCAGAATTCAAGACAAGCTTGCGTCCAGTCACTTCATCACTTTCTCAGATGCCCTTGAATAACTTTAAAATAAACAGCCCCGTCATCCAAGGTACCTCACAGGCAGAATTTACTTTAAAAATCTATGGTTCATTAAGGGGATCCAAGAACAATATAATGGTGATTGCATTCACGAGTTCTCTCATGAAAATGGAACATGCACCTTTCTTACAATTGGGGTTCGAACAATTCAAACGCTACTGTAGGAAATATGAGCACGGCAAAAAGGCGAATAATAAAAATAGCGCGCAATGCACGCGTAGTTAAGCAGTATTCGGAGCACCTGGTTTGCCTCAATTTTGCTATCATCTATCAGTACACTGAAGGTCGAGAATAGATCGGTTGAGCCCTGCCAACAACCCAGTTTACTTAGCCAGACGGTCATGAGTTCAGCCAGATTCCCTATGTATTATAGTCTCGTAAGTTGTTCTCCACGAATAAATTCTGCGTACAAAGAAAACATGTTCCAATGTGAAGGCTCTATCATGAAACAATCGCGCATTAGTCTGGGAATCTCTGAAGCACTTAAGAAACGTTTGAGCAAATTATTCTCCACACGTAATAGATCTGCACTGCTTTAAATCGCCCTTGATATAAAGAGGAGTTTAAGATCAAAGAATAACAGGAAATAAAACACTTTTTAACACCAAAAGGCATTGAGAACGTTTCAGAAGCTTTAACATGAAGATCAACCAGAACAAAACATAAAATGTGAATTCATGTAGTCATAAAAAACACCTCAAGCAAACTAAACAAACTTGTTAGTTTGAATAACCAACAAATAGCTACCATATCTGTCTATCATCAGTGTATAAAATTGTGAAACCTGCATTTTTTGTGGGGCTGACTGCCCGAACTTTGTGCATTTGGCAAAAAGTCCCCATGACCGGAACTCTCCCATTGTGTGAACTGTGACGTTCACTTTCCATCAACTTACTTCGTCAGGAGCTTATGATCTCTAGCTTTATTAAAGTGTTTACCTTACACAATTTCCAATTTACTTTTCTATAGTCAGCATTCACCATCCAAACAGGTTGCCGAAGGCAAATTTTTTTACATGAAAATAGATTTTGTGTACCCACCGCGGTTCGCACACATAATTTGTTTTTATTACAAACGACATGTTCTGCCGACTGCTTCCGGAATGCAAGCGAAGAGCCCAGCTTCAGCTACTTTGCTGGGGCCGCAAAAATCACAGTGCATTCCGCATATTGTCCACAGTCACAAATTCCCACGTTCTGCGTCGAATATCATTGTAAAACGTTTAACGCGAGCTGTTGTACAAGCCATATGTTCGCCGTTGCCGAAAAATACACCAAGAAAAGATTGAGCCCTCTTGAGCACGTGCGGCGCGCCGACAACCGAGTGTTTTCGGCACTTGCAGTGGTTTTAGCAAAAATAGGCAGCGACCTCGAGACGTGAGAAAATGGCAACCGCTCGTGAGCGCGCGCTTCGTGGCGACTGCCGAGTCCTGAGCTTTCACAGTGGCCTCAGGGAAATAAAGACTGCTGCGGCTTCGGCAGGTGTTATGGCACATGTAAAAAAAGAGCTCCAGGCCTAATGCCAAAGCTCAAAATACACTCAGCTTCGGAGAGGTCATCGCGGCCACCGCATTATCTAGAAGCCATTATGAATAATTGAAGCCATGGCCACGAGTGTACCGATTCGTTCTGAGACCACTGGCAGATGCCGCCACCGCTGCATACAGTCGATGCCGAAGAGCTGGTGGAAGTCTGCAATGCTGCGAATGAATTTGTATCCACCACTCGTCGCGAAGAAGGTAATGACGTATTCCATACATATGAAGGTTATTACTAGCACCGCAACGGAAACAAGCAATGATACTGAAATTTAACTATCTGTCCGCCAATGCTCATCTACGACAGCTCTGCCATTGAAGTGTTGCGCATGAGTGCAAGCTTCTCTTAATTTTTAATATTATTTATACCCTCGAATATTGCTGTAAAATTGTTCTATTTATGGCACGTTGCCTTTCTGTTCGCCCCCGATAGAAACCGCAGAAAATTCTCAAACCGGCGTCTATGACTCTTCATTCCGCCGCCGGTGCTAAGAGATGCAGCACATTCACGCGTGATAGCACGCAAAGTATACAACAAAAAAACGGCCACAGCTTCGCAGACGCGAGAGCAGTAGAGAGGGGTCGAGACGGTCGAGACGTCACGTAGAATTGCCAGCCATGAACCACGACGATGTTTCAGGAAGGGTGAAAGAGGTATTGTAGTCAGCCCTATTGCGGTGGGTGCTTTGTGTGGTATATTAACAGAAGCCCTGTTGCAGCTTGTAGGTCCGTTGTTAAGCGTTACCAGAAAAAAATTCACGCATCTCCACGAAGTGAATCATGACGAGTGGGTGAAGCACTGGGGATCGTTCTTACCATAAACCACCCGTGACATTGCCCACTCGCGCACGTAAATGAGTGACAACGCATGTGTACAGTATATACAATTCCAATCCAATTAATTTTAATCCAATCCAAACCAATCCAATTTAATCCCATCGATTCCAAATCCAAATTTATATTTAAGTCAATTGAGTCCAATCCAATCAAACCCAATGCTGCTCGCGCATGCGCAGCACGGCTCTCCAGGAGCCACGCGAAACTGCTCGACCTCTCTCCCTCCCCCCCTCCCTCTCTCTCTCTCTCTCTCTCTCTCTCTAACCTTTTGTGAATCTCTGTCTCTCTCTAACCTCTTGTGAACTTTTTATTTTATTGTTGGTAACCTATTTCAACCCTTTGTTCACAGATGTTTCGATTTACACGGTGCTGTGCCGTGAGCACGAACGCCGGACATGCCTCCCCTTTAAGGGGCTTCACACCTAAAAACACCGAACGAACGTGAGCTTGCGCCTCGTGAGGAGCGCCCTGCGTCGTCCAGCTCGACGTTATAGAAAACTCGGTGGCGTGTCCTTTCTCGTGCTGTTGTCCTCGCCAGTTTCCGTGCGCACTCGCCTGATGTGGGGAGCACCGACGCCTAATTTGCGTTACAGACCCCCATTTCGTGGTGCCGGTTTTCGCGGGTTCTAGAGCGTGCTAACGTGGTCGATGTATTGGAAGAAAATGAAAGGCTGCCAGCAAAGCGATCTGGGCCTTCCAGTCATAGAGAACTTCCAGCGGTAAGTTCTTCATAAATTCCTGTCAGGTGCAACAGCCGGTTCTCCAGCGACACAAGATTCCGACAGCTCGGTTGTTTCTCCAGCCTTGCACCACTATTGCATGCTATGTCATTGTTTTTCTTTCTACGCGTTTGCGCGGGCAAGAAATGATCTGCCGCGCGCCAATACTCCAGCAGTACTCTGGTGGAACATAGTATTTGTTCATGAAAAGAAGAAACAGCGGAAACAAAGCAGAACTGAGGAATAGAAACACGTAGTACACAACGGGTGCTGACTACAAACTGTTTATTTTTCAAAGGGTTTACGTCTGGGCCAGTTGGTTTTACTATTTTATGCTACAGCGTAATAAAAACACAAGCAAGGACAAGTTAGGGATACACTGGGTATGTCCCTAACTTGTCATCGTGTGTGTAGGTGTGCTTAACTTGTCCTTGCATGTGTTTTTATTCCGCTGTACCCTAAGCATGTTGTTTTTTCGAGCGTCCAAGCAAATTGGCATCAAAAAGCGAAACGAAAGTTTTTAAGATAAGAAGATATGGACGGCTAAAAACTAACAATATTCAAGACATCTTTGATTAGAGAAACCAGTCTAAGAATTATATCTCTTCAGCAAAAAGTGACATGGATGTTGTGCTTATGCCTCTTCATTCACTATTTATGGTAATGGGCATCTATTATCTCCCCTTCGTTTTATCCGAAGCTCACTTAAGGAACTTTATTTCCTCAAGTAGCGGCTGATAACCGCATCTTTCACAACGATCCATCACGTGCCCGCCTGATTTGCGGTGTATTTCAAATTTGTGCTCTCTGGCTGGCTGACTGAAGCATCGGTCCGTCGGTCCGATATAGACATGACCGCAGTTAAGTGGTACTTCGTAAACCGCGTTACTTAAGAAATCAGTGAAACGTTTTTTGCAATCTCCCCTGGCTTCCTTGTTTTCCAGCATAGAGCCTATTTTTGATAACTTGCACGGAGCAGAAAAGAGGACGTTTACCTTTTATCTTGCCGCACCCTTCTTAGCATTGTGGGAGATGCGTTGCAAGTGTAGAATAGCATGAGGGTTGTTTAATTGCTGCAGCGTTGACGCTCTTTTCTCCTTTCCCTTAATATTTTCGAGAAGAGGTGTACAAACATTCGTAATAAAAGCTGCAGGAAAGGAAGCATTACTTAGTCGCGTGGTCTCGTTTTTAACTTTCGTCTATTTTATGCTCACACTACTTCACAAGAGCAGATTGAAGGCAATTTGTAGTTATGGCCACTTTTAGCAACTTTGAATAGGCACTATTAAAAGGCAGGCGGCTTTCTTCCTTCTCGATTTGTGTATGTAAAACATAGGCTTTGGCGTAAAATCTCGTCCCAAGGCCAGAAACTGAATTATTGTTTTTGGCGGCTTTATGAGAGTAAATTTCATTTCCTTTGAGACGGCGGCGAACTTATTTATGACAATAGCGATTTCCAGAAACATTGATGAACACTAAAAAGTCGTGTACATATTTGTGGATCTGCAATACCTGGAGGACACCGATTTCATCTGCTACATGCCTATCTAAGGATGATAAAAGATGTCACTACTGGCAGTTGCAGCGGAAGAGCCTATACATATGTCTTTCTTTTGTATGTCAAAGCCATTGTCAAAAAGAGTGGCAGTCGACTACAAATAAAATTGAAGCAGTTCTAAAAGCTGCTCCAAACTGACAGCTGAAGAATTCTGGAAAGTCACTACTCCACTAACTTCAGAACCTTCACGAACAGCAATAAAAAGCTGTCATGAGGTAAGGGGTAAAAGGTATTTGATGTCCAGTGAAGAAGGGGTGGTGGCACAAATCAGTTTTCCGCATTTGAAATCCTGTACGACATCCGGTGCACTCTGTACAAACAAGGGGTCACCATTCGTCAAACTCCTTAATTGCCGCTGAAGCTATCAGCTGATCAAGTGTCACCAACCGTCTTTCTCCGAAATGATGACCCTAAGGGGGCACTCGGGATTGTGGGTCTTCCCTGTGAAAAACGCCCTCAAAAACCCTTCTCGGTCTCTTCCACTGAATTTTTAAAGAGTGAAGCTTGGCGACAACCTCCTCCTTCAGTTATTGCGGAACAAATCTTGTGCTTTCCATGCATTTTCCCCCCCAAAAATGATCAGGTACCCGAACAAATTCACCCTCCTTGTCTGCCTGCAGGTTTTTAAGCTTCTTTTGTGTGAGCAACTGACCACCTTCTTGACGGGACTTAACAAGAGGTTCTTCACTTACTGTGCCCCGCACAGCAAGTCGATGCTGTCGCCCGCAACTCTATCCCGCTGCTAGTAAGAAATACGATCTCCGACATGGCGCACCATGGCGAGTAGCGGTAACTCCTATGCAAAATGTTTAGGGAAAGAAGAAAAGAGCGAAAACCCAGCAGGACCTCCACAAACCTGATAAAATTTTATACTTTCAAAGCATCTCACCCAATGCCGAAAAGGTACGGCAAGTTAAAGGTGAACGTCCAGTTTTCTGCCCTGTGCAAGTTTTCAAAAATATGCCCCATGCTAGAAAAGAAATAACCCAGGGGATATTGAAAAAAAACAGGCAACACGTTTCACAGACTGCTTAGGTAACGTGGTTTACGAGGTACTACTGAACAGCGGCCATATCTATATCAGACAGACGAACCTATGCTTCAACGAACGGGAAGAGGGCACAGTTGCAATACGCAGCAATTCAGGCGGGCACATGAGTGACCTTGCAAAGATTCGGTTTTCAGGCACCACTCGAAGAAACAGAGTTCTTTAAGCGCGCTTCAGATAATATTGGGAGGGAGGTAATAGGGGCCATTTAACTTAAAAAGTGAATGACGGTTGCGTAATCCCACCATACTTTTTACTCTAACTACGGGAGTCCTCGATGCGTTGCTAATGGCACCGGTCGTGACGTCTTCCGGCTTCAATTTATCTGGCAGTAGCCCAAACTCGGGCGGGAGGCCTTTCAGTCGGCGGCTGGCTCTAGGTGGACTGGCTTGGTGCCTTCCAGATGTCGTTGGTAGCATAAAAGGTGCGTACCCCGCACCTCCACCAGATGTCACATAGCCAAAGACGACAGAGCTGTCCCGAAGAAAAAAAAAACAATTTTATTGGAGCAAACTTGTGCTCCCCTAACAACCCAAAGAATACACAGGCGGCAAAACAGCAGTCAACAAAGTGACGTGCGTAGACTGGTGTCGGCGATTAGAATGCCGCGGCATCTGCTCAGCGGGAATTTAGCACTAGGTGCGAGCGTTTCTGGAACAGTCGAATTGTATCGAGAACACTGTAGATCAACGATGATTATTCTAAGCTGTTCACATTCGTTCGGAACGCTCTCCCTATCAGAAAAGATAACACATGCGGCACAGACAGTAAGAACGGAACGCGCGCTTCCCTTTGCACAGACACAAAAGCGATAACACGGGCCGGCGCAGCCGGGCGACCAAAGCAAAACACAAATAAACAAACCCAATGCATGGTTCGTGGCATTACCCCCTCTAAGAGTCCATCGACCCGATGATAACAAAAGCGAGAGTCCGAACAAAGAAAAAAAAATTGAAGTCCGTCAACGCGCGTAGAAAGGTTTTAAGCAAACAACTTGGACGACTTCGGGCCGGGTGCGTCGTCGTGATGTTCCGGAATCACCTTCGGGGATCACCTCGTAGGTAAGGTGGCCAACACATTGCAGAATCCGGTAGGGTTCAAAATAACTCCGCAGAAGTTTCTCACTGAGTCCACGTCGTCGGATGGGAGTCCAAACCCACACACGATCCCCTGGGCGGTACTCGGCGTCGGAGGTTGTGGCGTCTCGCATCCACCAGCTGCTGCACCGTTGTGCGAACTCGAGTGAGCTGGCGGGTCTCCTCTGCACTCTGAAGGTATCATTGGACGTCGGCGTTGAGGTAGTCTTCTTCCATGGGGGAAAGATGGCGTCAAGCATCGTAGTCGGCCGTCTTCCGGAGACAAGCTTGAACGGTGTAATCGGTGTGGTTTTCTGGATGGCCATGTTGTACGCAAACGTGATATACGGTAGGACTTCGCCCCTAGTCTTATGTTCAACGCGGACGTACATAGACAGCATATCCGCGATTGTCTTGTTCACGCGTTCCGTTAGTCCGTTCGTTTGGGGGTGGTACGCCGTAGTTTTTTGGTGATCCGTGTTGCTGTAGCGCAAGATCCTTGCATAAGCTCCGCAATGAAGGCCGTACCGCGGTCCGTGATTAGGACTTCAGGGGCTCCATGTCACAGCAAAATTTGGTTTATGAAGAACTTGGCGAATTCTTGTGCAGTCACCTCGGAAGAGCGGCGGTCTCTGCGTAGCGCGTCATGCGGTATGTCGGTACGACCATCCACTTGTTCTGTGATGGTGACATAGGGAACGGGCCTAGAAGGTCCATTCCAATCTGTTGAAATGCCTCGACGGGACAGCGATCCATTGCAAATGTCCGGCTGATCTTGTCGGCGGCGTTTTTTGTCGCTGGCAGTCACGGCAACCTTCGCCTTGATTTTTGCAATAGTGTGAGCTGTTTTGAGGTGTCCGGAAGACGGGTCGTCCTGGCACGCTTAGAAAATTTTGTCACGAAGGTCTGCGGGGATGACAAGTAGATAATTTGTTCTTGTTCCGGGGCTGAAATTTTAAGTGCGAATGCACTTCTTAAGCGAGCCTGAATCGTCCGCCGCCGTCGTCCGCATAGCAACAGGTGCGGGTGCGCGCGCTCCCCGTCTTCCCTAGCAACGGGGGGAGATGTTCCTGCTGACATGGCACATACCCACGTGGGGGATTGGCCAGGAATCGGGCGTGAGAAGGGCTAATGCACCCGCTTAAAGGAGTACTGACACAAAATTTCAAAGCTGAGATAACTATGTAAAACGCTTCCTTTTTATCAGGAGATATCTCTCAGCAAGTTTTAACAGCAACCGTTCAGCGAAACATATTTAAAATCCATTTTAATCTTCGCCCGCACGAGAAAGCCCAGAGCGGGTCGACGTGACATCATCTGCTACGTGCCCCAAACTGCCGACGTCGGGGCTCCCGTGACGAAGCCGAGGCGCTGGCTGTGGTTGGCGCGAGCTGCTCGGGCGTGTGTACACGTCATGGTTTTGGGACTGACGTCATGCTGCCCGGGTCTGTGGGGACGGCGAAGACCTCGACCGGTTTGGGCGCGCGCGTGCGCTCGCTCGCGAGCGCTTCCAAAGAGGCAGCGATACGGCAAGAATGGTGACGTCACGTGATACATCCTGTCATGGCGGCCGCTCGGCGTTTTTAAGTGCGAATGCACTTCTTAAGCGAGCCTGAATCGTCCGCCGCCGTCGTCCGCCGCTCCTCCGAAGGTGTTATCGGGCGCCTCCTCTCCCCTAGCAACGGAGCGGAGCTGAATACCCCGGAGCTGAATACCCCGGAGCTGAATACCGGAGCTGAATGCGGAGATGAATAAATGCATCTTTCTTTCTTTGTAGTTGTGTGTGTGTGTGTGATCTCTCTTTCGCGAACATTACCGAACCGCGCAAATTCAACTCGTGCATTCGCACTTTCACATTCTTCCCCTCGGGGAAATGCGGGGTATTTTTTTCTTCACGAGGACGGAGTTTTTGAGGCTGAATGCTGGTAAGTTCCGCTTGAACGCCCTAGGCACGGCAACGTTGCGTCCTTCGAGGTTGCCGATCATAACGCGCAGGTCGGGGTCGGCGCGGTGCTGGGCAGCTAGGTCACTCTCTGTCACGACTCCGAAGAACGCGCTGTCGTCATCGGAGTATTGTGGTGGTGGGTCGACGGGGGCGCGGAACAGGCAGTCGGCGTCGGAGTGTTCCTGCCGGATTTGTAGATTATTGTAACGTCGAACTCTTGCGGGCGGAAGCTCCACCGCCCAAGACGGCCAGAGGGGTCCTCCAAATTGGCGAGCCTACACAGCGCATGGTGGTCTGTCACAACCTTGAACGGTCTACTATAGACGTACGGGCGAAATTTTGAAATGGCCCATATGATAGCCAGGCACTCTTTTTCGGAGACAGAGTAGCTTTTCTCCTCCTTGGACCGACCACGGCTTGCATAGGCGATTACCTTTTCGCAACCTTCCACGGGCGAAGTCAGCATTGCAACGGCAGTTCGGAGATTGGTACGCGTAGGGCGACGGGTAGGTCATAGCCTGTGGCTCGCGGGGTGCTTCGGATGGCATAGAAGTTCCCAAAACCAGCTGTACTTCTTCCCGGATGACGTTAGTCAGGGAAGCGACTTGAGGCTGTGACGTCATCCTCGGGAAAAGTTTCCGCAGCTCCTCCCTCACCACTGCACGGATGGTCTCGCGTAGCGAGTCGCAGTTATTAGCGCCGGCACCAATCGTATCTAAAACCAGCGCATTGATTGGGCGGTCGTACTGCCTCGTTGGTATTTGAAGCATCTTGTCCAACGCGGCCGCCTCAGACGCAAACTCCGACACAGTCTTCGGGGTGTTGCGGACAAGGCATGCGAAGAGCTCTTGCTTAACCCCTTGCATCAGCAACATTTGTTTTTTTCTTCAGTCATTTCTGGGTCCGCACGGAGAGAAATTCGCTTAATCTCTAAGGCTGGAGCCCTACGGCTGGAATCTGGCCGTGTGACCGTAAGCCGGTCGACTGGCCGACGGAAACTGGCCGTGGGACAGCCATCGGAGTACGGCCGTATACGGCCAAAAGGCCCACATTTGGACATGGGCCGAACATGGCTGCCGGAAAACGGCCGGACAGAAAATCACCGGCCAAAGTACACCGGCCTGTTTTAGGCCGGTTCTCTGCTGCCTGGGACCCTGCTGCATGGGTGAGTTGACGTCTCCCATCTCGTAAGGATGCGCACTCGACGATTGAGACAGAAGGACTTGCTCTCGTGTGGGTCTTGAACAAGTTTCACCTTTGTTTATTTCGGAAGCCCATAATTCTACAAAGTGACCTCCAGCCCTTAGATTATATAAGCCCTGCAAAGCACATCAATACCCGCATGTTAATTTGGTGCTGGATCTAACAGAATATCATTTCGTGGTGAAATAGAATAATTGTAGGGAGGATATTGGATCAGATTCCGCGAGCCTGCTGTCCACACACTAGCTGTGTCTATTTATCACGTCTGTCGTCCCCCCAGTACAGTGAATTTTTCATTAGTTTTAGTCCGACTGATAATGTGGTTCTTGCTTGAAGCTCATTATTGTATTTTGCTTTCATAATCCCATGTAATATTGCTTTTTTATCCTTTACCCTAAATATCCCACTCGCCGGTGTGTTCGCATTGTAAAAGACACTGCACGCTCCTCATCACTGCGCACGGACGCCCTCCGAACAGTCTGGGCAGGTTGCGTGAGTGCTAGAAGCTCTTGAGTTGGGGGGTGATTGTGAACATTGGCTACAAAAGTGTGCAAGAATGGGGACCACGCGTTGCCGCAAGAAAAGCTAGAAGAAGAGGAGGTGCTCAATGTGTGGAACGCGGTGTTGGCGGCGGCTGAAAGCGGAATTCGAGAAGCTGACAAGTAGACACGTACCGGGGACAGTTCCGCAGTTCCTGTGGTTACATTGGTTTCAGGCACGTGAGTGTGGGTCCGCCAACGCGTGTGTGTCCCGTAGATGACCTGGGCCTCATTCTACAACTGGTTAAAAATCTTTGAATAACAGCGTAAATACACAAACACTTTAGAAAGAAGACGACACGACGACTATATCTTCTTTCCCTATTTTCTTTGCCATACTTCCAGTTTTTTCGCTTTTTTGTAACGCTGTGAATATATTCTTTATTGTGCTCTTTTCTGCAGTACCGTTCGTACTCGTCACACGCCTGCAATGTCTAATGATGCCATCACAATACTACGCCTAGAATATAGCCTCGAATCTACTGAAAATGGAAGCTTCGTGTAGCTTTTAGAGTTTGTAATCTACCAAAAAGTACAACTTGCAAAAACAGAAAACAACTATAACGCACCCGGCTCAGAGGCAGCAGGTATTTATATGTTTATCGATATTGTTAAGAGGCTTTTTACATTCCTTAACAAGAGTTTTCGGGTCATTCGAGACATTTCTTACCTTCCCCTCATGTAGCCCCCCTTGTTCTCCAGCGTACCCGTATTACTTCTTTGTCGAGTACTTTGTAGCTACCTAGGATACTTTTTGCATTCAAAGAATTTTTTTTTATTTTTAGAGCAGACCCGTGTGTGCTATGCTTGGTCTAGCCCCTTCAGGTATTGCAATAAATAAAAGAATAAATTTTATCTGCGGGGTTTTTTTACTGAAGCCTGGCGCTTTACCTGATCAAAAAAAAAAACTTTGCTGATCAGATGGAGAAAACAAGTCAGCTAGATTTTGAAGATATGTTGCGCTTGCTGTGAACACAAAGACTTGCACGGGGAAAAACGTAGACTTTCACGAGAAGACGGCGCAAGTCTTTGTGTTCACATAAAGCGCAGCGTACCTTCAAAATCATGCTATACCAACTAGCCCGACATCAAGCTTTACTGAAGACAGCTAGGCTCAGTTCTCAGCCAAACATAAGATAGCCAAGTGAAGCCAGGCAGAAGAAAAAAAAGCACAATGGAACCATCACCACAACACGATTACCGGTCATGTTCTCATTCAGTGCTGCTTGTATTCGTTTGAATTTACTGCCCAATAAAGCAATAGAGAAATATTTTAAAATGGGGACCTCTGTGTTGGTGCAATAGCGACCCTTTTTGAGCTATGGTATGTACAACGTTTTGAATAAAGCCTCATAAAAGATGGCTGTAGTAAACAAATTGTTAAAACAAATATAAATTTTGCGAGTTGTATTGATGTATTGAGTAAAATGCCAGTGAGAATTACTGAAAGTGAAGAAGCAAAGTTACGTATCTGTGAAAAACATTGCCATTTCGGCTAGAAAGATCATACATTATTTTTTTCCAGCAATTCAAAGGGTGGTTTGAGGAAGATGATAGTGACATTATTTTTGATTTTCGTGCGACAAGTCATATCTGCCCAAGACACTTTTGACTCACTGGAAGTTGACAAGAATGGTAAGTTGATTTGAAAGTATTAAATAGGACTTTTTTTCAAATTTCGTCTATTTTTGTAGATGTAGAGCAGCTCATGAGGATAGGTTCGCGCAATACAATAGGTTTCAGGCACAACACAATCCATGACTAAACATTTACGGAGTAATATCTGAACTGCATGGCCCTTTTCAAAAGTCTCCAATTGCCCTATCTATTGAATAAACAGTCTGCTATGTTGCCTGCCTCGAAGGCGACCGAGTCATCTACCAGCTGTGCATGAAAGGTTCAAAGCGTATGGGAACGCATGAAAAGCACCTTTGGTCATAGCGCCGATGCAGTTGGGGTTTGGAAGAACAGCAGTTGAGACAGTAATGCTCTAGCGCAGAGAGAAATAAAGCAAACAAATATCGTTTTTGTCTGTAGCATAACCTGCCACAATTGGCGCAGGTTTTTTGTTCTAAAGACACTGCTAACCTTCATAGTCATTAGAAGGCAACGAATAGTAACTCAAGAAATTTGAGACGGTGAATAGGGAAGCTCAATGGTTTATATTTCTCAGAAGTGGTACAGGCAAATTGCATTGTTCCGTATAGGCGGCGGTAGAGATCACCTATTGCTAGTGCCACCTCAACTCCTCCAACGAAACTTGACGTGACTGCCAAGTGCCGTTAGGAAGGTGTACATATTGTCGGGTGTGCGTCAACGCCGCCGAGACATAGCTGCAATTCCCAGTGTGGGCATGTGCAATGGCATGTGGAGTGCTTTTAAAACAGACGGCCGAAGACCGTGGCAAAGAAGCGCGCGTGTTTGTGTTTCGGTAGCCATATGCACAACAACTTCGGTGCTGTATCACCTCGCCAACTAGGAGTATCACCTCACAAAGCCCTCTGTTTTGTGTGAAGACATCTTGCCCCTTCCTTTGGCAGGACGCAACAATACGTTTCCGTAGTATAAGCTTGTAGCCCCCCCCCCCCCCCCCCCGCCCACCACGAAGACTAAGATCCGGCAGTATATATTACAAGATGAAATTGTACAACACTAGGGACATGAGTATGGATAATAACCCCGAAAAGCATCATAAAGAGGTAGCAGCCTTGTCAATTAAGACATAAAATTAAGTCAATACTTGCATACAGTCCCAACAAAAAATTAACACAACACACTTGATACGCACATTTCTTGGTCTACACGAATATATACTGGAAGGTTCAATGCACAAAAGCTGAAGAAATGAATATGTACAATTCTTTCAGTGACTTAAACAGGGAACACCTAAAACAGAACTCAAGACGCAATTCATACAACCATAAAACATATCGCATTGAAGACATTAAAATCAGTTTGAAACATATCCTAGGTTAAAGAACCATTGTAACGTAGTTTTGTATATGCTGCTGTCATAAATGCACGTCTAGGAAGCGACGTAAATTTTCTTGGTTAATTTGGAACCATTTATCTGAAATACTCTGCCAGAAGCAAGTAGCAGTCGTAAGCACATGGACGTCTAAAGTATTTGTAAAACCATACATGCGGAAAAAACGTTATTGGCTAAATATTTTTCGGGACATTTTTAAGGCGATTTGGCTTTGCGGTGAGGAAGGACCACCGTTAAAACAATTTGGAGTGCCATGATAAAAGAGCTATACAGCGGCGGAGACGCAAATTCAAGAGAAAGGATCTAGCTTTAGGTGTGTAACACTGGAGCGGAGGCCATAATAACACGAGGTGAAACGAGAACGTTTGTTTTGAACCGTTTTAATAACGTCATTAAAGATGTGATTCAAATAGATGCCGCATGCTAGAGTTGCAGGCGAAATATTGCTTGACATGACAAAGCTGATTTACAAATTTAACGATGTAAACATTGCAAGGCCATAGGAGTGTAGCCATGCCTTAGCTCAATTAAACATGAAATCCCGCTGCGCATCCTAATAATTGGCGTGATGCGTTTCAAACGCTACAGTCTCCATCAATACCTTTTCTTCGTGTGTACAGTTATTTTTTGCTACATGAGCAAATGCAATTGATGAATACTTGGCCACTTAATTACGCGCAAGGTGAAATCAGACGAAAGCTTAGCAGCGACGTGTTTAACATCTATATTTCTGTTACCGGCTACCGACTCTGCGTAAATTTATTGCGGCGACTGATGTGTTTTCATAAAATTCGAGGTGTTCACTACCATAGACTTACAACGTCACAGCTAGACAAATGATTGAAGCAATGTGATAAAACAGCCTTTTCTTTCACAGTCGGACAGCGGGTGTTACGGGAGCCACGATGGTTCTCAGTTTGAGACTTAAAACCGTACAGAGGAAGGTATAGGAATACTAATATAGTGTTTTAGTACTACGGCTCGGTACGCCGCCCTAAGTACAAGGTAAATCGTACAGGTGCCGTCAGAAATAATTAGAACACGGGAGCTGTGGCCGAACCGTGTTGGAGCATCCTGTAGCGGCATCGGCGAGAAACGAAATGCCAACGAAATAATACCAATGCGTGCCTGCCGACAGTGATAGCATCTTTATATCTCTCCAACCACTTCATTTAATCTAGCTTCGAGCATTTTTCGCAGCACACTGGTTTCAGCGATGGAACTGATGGCATACACTCGTAACAATATCTCGAAGAAAAACTGTCACTGGAGATTCCAGCGATAGCGCTTCGCTTCTCTGGCAGCTCACGTGGTCTGTAAGCGTGCGAGAAACACTGCCAGATGCGTGTCTCCTATCAGCGCAATCGCGGAGACCAGTATGATACGAACAATGCTCAAGCCAGGTTGAAAGAAATGGTTTGAGAGGCATAGAGGGGTTATCACCAACGGCAGGCGCGCATGTCTGTTCTCGTCCTGGCACAGCTAAATGGAGCACCATTTAGCTCATTGGAGCACCATTTAGCTGGCACAGCTGGCACACAGCTAAATGGCGCTCCATTGAGCTTTGGCAACAGCTCCGTGTTCTAATTACTTCTCACGACACGTGTACGTCGGAATGGGGAAGGCGAACGTCAAGACACGGGCGGTTCAACTCGCTAGCGGGACAATTTATTTGCTTTGAGTGAGCCTAAAACTCGGCATGCTAGTCAGTGCATCGTCCTTTGGGTCCCACGGGCCGAAGATATACCTGTAAATCGAAACCGATCGAATATCCCAACAACAGCCCATGTAACGTACTTGACTCACGCCGTACCTTCCGTGCACTGTTCCCAGTCTCGCCGGTGTTACAACTTTGTCTGGTAGCCTATGCGTGCGATTTGGCGGTTTCGTTTGCAGTGAAGCAATCGAGATGCGTGGCTCATCTTTTTTTTTTTAATCGTGTTTGCAGCAATCACGATGTCTAAAAATGAATTCGAAACGACAAATGTAATGATGCTGTGGGGCTACATGAGTCGTCAGTGGAATGGGTGATATGCCTCATTTTTAATCACTTTGAATGCCCCGGCGTCGAAATGAATTGTACCAAAACACCAGGACGACCAAAAGCGGAGTAAGGAAAACCTGCCGTGCATAAGAGATAGGCCACTGCGATGGTGTGTCCACTAGCCGAGTTTCAGCATTGGCCAGAAAAAACGCGAAAATTCACCCATTTGTGTTTTATTTTTGTACTATAATTACCCCTCAGCAAAAGTTATTGAGGATATCCATTTTCTCTGCAGGTGTCCCGGTGCAGTTTTACGTAATTAAATTGGACGCCATGCTCTGCCACTTAGCGGCGTCATACCGTTATTGTGGTTACACAATGAAAGTTTTCTTTCGTAAAGTTTTTGCTGGTATTTATTTTGTTCCTTTTTGACAAAGCCTTTCTATCCAACTTTCTCGCTGATTGCGAAAACAGCATGCATACATTAATAGAAATCATTGGTTGGTTTATGTGATGCGACTAATTCACTGGGTCGCCATTTTCACTACGCCTACACGCGATGCCCTTGCAGGCAAGCCAGCCTCACTCCTGCAATACGGGGATATTGCCCTGCACTGCCGCCTTCTCCGCCGCCGATACCCACCCCCGTACCCACACATCTCCCCGGAGGCGGGCCACATGCTCCGCATCCTACAAACACACACCTTCCCACACAAAACACAATAATACGCAGTCATTCACACCTTTTTACTGACCCTACCTGTTCAGCCTGCGGGGCACTCGACACTCACTACCATTCCCTCTGCGGATACTCGGCAGACCCGTACTCCTCCCCCCCCCCGTTCCCTCCCCTCACCACTGGGAGCAGATGTTGCGTGACCCGGGGGAGTCAGGCTAAGTCCTGACCACCTCCCGGGCCCTGGCGGTCGCGGCGGCCCTGTGTGCCTCCTCCACCCCCAACACCTGATCCCGATGGACGAAAAAAACGTATTTCTTCCTTCCTTCCTTATGAGATGTTTGAATAAACGTTTATTAGGAAAAGCAAATGTTACAATCCCATCTTTCAATGAGAAAGATTCTACGACATCTACGCACCCCTATTATTTTGTGTGGGCCCCTGCAACAGCGGCTGAGTGGCTTAGTCGTTGTCCTGCCGAGCCACGCCAGGGACGCGGGTTCGCTTCGCGGCCGCGGCGGGAGCTTTTTAATAGAGGCGAAAAGCAAAAACGCCTGTGTGTTCGAGATTTGAGCGCACGTGAACCATTCCCAGGTGTCCAAAGTTAATCACTGGCCCTTCATTACGGTGCCCATTATCGCCTGTGTATCTTTGGCTCTTTGAACTGCAAAATCAATCAATGTTGTGTGTGCAAAAGCATCAAGGTTGAAGTGTGGGACGAATATGCGGGTGCCGTTTGTCCAACTATGCTTCACAACTGCTTTAGATGTAGACATTTCAATTGCCTTGTCGCATACATCGCAGCGGTAGAAATTATGGATCATATCTATCGGGGAAAGCAACACGTCCTTGCACTGCACGCGAATTGCGTAGAAACTCTAATGGCACGTGTTGAGCGGCACTTATGTGTCCCCTAATCATCATCGTTTCCCCTTGGTGACGTATTCTTCTTTCGGTCCTGTTATAGAAGGGTTCGTCCACTCGCCCTTGTTAGGCCTACATATACGAGGTTGGTGTGAAACTGCGTTGCTGCTTACTTAGTAGCCGTTTGTGCTATTAACCAGGTCATATTCTCTTTTACTGGTGCATGAATGTTTCAAGCACACGTTTCAGTGTCGAGGTTTGCAACTAATTCGCCAAGTTCACATTTAGGCAGCCATAGTTGTCGAGCTGTGGATGTTCAGCCGCACCTAAATACTTTTACCTAGCATGAAGGTTCTGAACGACCTTCCCTGCGTATAACGTGAATAGCAAGAGTTTACTTCCGGCTGAACATTGCATTTTTTTGACGCGCTTCAACACAAGTCACCGTTTTCTGCTGCAAATGAAACTAACTGTTATATTTGCAAGCAGCCAGAAACGATACAGCGGGTTTCTTGAATTGTTGCGCTGGGATTTTTCTTTGTGAAGTTATCCAGAGGACTGCTCGGGAAGACCTCTCGCTGAGCCCGCATTGCTTAGGCGTTCTTTCCAGAGACATGGAGCAGGGAGCGTTCTCAGACGTGATTATGCTACTTGCGCGTAGTGCACTACCTGGCCTCATGGTGACGTTGACACGCGCTCTGCGAGGCAATGTTTTCGATAATCTATATCGCAGTATGCGGAAGTGCAGAAAACCACGGCATGTGCTCCTGAGTGGCTGTCAAGGATAGAGCCCAAGACTGCATTTGGACAACCTTAAATCACAACACCAGCCTATATCGGGTCTGCGGCTTTTGTCTTGATTTGGTTATGTACAAACAGTTGTGTTTTGTGTCCTTCACGACTGTCGAAGATCCGCAACAAAAAAAGTTGTCGTGTCCTAGCGGTTCGGTGCCCCTTTCCATTCTGTATGCCGTTGTTTGGTATACACACGGCGCTAAATTTACAGAATTTTTTTTTCAACTCCACTGTTCACTATGTTTATGGAAGCTTTCATGGTAAACGTGGTGTCACACCCAGTCTTCACTGATTAGTTTTTTCATTGGGTGAGCACTTGGAATTTTTGTGCCACTGCACGTTGGTCAAACTTTGTGCTATCTTCCTCTGTTTATATATGCCATTGGCACCGTATTTCGAGAAACGCAGTTATTGTTTTCGCCCTAAAAGCCAATGGGAAAGTCTGATTTATCAATGAGAAGTGCACGTTGAGGCTGCTGGAAGAGACGCTCGTACCGGGGCAGGGTGAAGAGAGTGGCTTTGAAATGAGGAAACACTGGTCTTCGGTGGCAGTGCGGACCGTGGGCCCCAAGGGTAACTGGTGGGAGGTGTCAGAACTGGTCTCCAGTGCAGCTCACGTCTCCAGTAAACAATAGGAGGGTAGGTTGGGCTAGTTGGTAAGGGTACATCTGGATGAAAAATGGCTCACGTGTAACACCTGTAAATCTATAGTTATCACGAACGAACGAGCAAAAGCAAAGACTACGCACGTAGTATTTCGTGAAAGTTGGCATTTTCGTGCGCTTTCTTTGTTTGCCGTACCGAATGGCTTGATTCGTCCTTTCGTTTGCGCTTAAGGGAGTGCACAGACAGCCGAGCTGGGGCGCCATAGATGGCGAGAATTCACAGCTCCATTGAAGCCGCCGTAGAACGCTCACATGGCCCTTGGGTCACCTGCGCTGAAGCGCACGCACAGAAGGCTCAGCCAGCAGTGAGCGATTGAGAGTAAGCCAGCAGTCGTCTATACGTAACCTGTTCATGAGCAACAACTGAGATGCTACGAAGAAGCGAAGCGATAAGGAAGGCGCAGCCACTGATCTGGGCGCAGCTTGCCGGGGGCTGAAGGTCAATCCGACACGATGAACCGCCTTGACAGATGCAGGTTATTAGAGCTTTCGCTTTACAAAATACAAGAAACAAAAAAGAAGTAGACAACACGGCGCTACCTGGCGACTACAAGGTTATTAGGAAAACACACCAATGCGTAGCGTCCGGATTTTAATGTCATCTTAACTATCACTGAAAAATAAGGTCAGAAACCCATTAGAAAAATAAAAACACCGCCACGGGCACAGAGACCATAGAAAAAGGATGTTAGATAAATTGTATAAAAAACAATTATTGAACGGCACATACGGCTCAAATAAAAATGCTTCGCCCATACACCCAGTAGAAATGGTTGCGTCAGAAAACTTGGAAGGTGTGGCTATCATGTTTATCTCGCGCATTTATTAAATTCTTTCTGAAATCTGTTACGCAATTATGCGTCGCTTTACGCGCCCCCTGGTGCAGAGCACGGAAGGCACGGACACGTTTGGCTTAGATTTATCGCAATGTTTGTTTGAATGCTTGCATTGCGGGTTCGCCAAACCGTCATAAATGAACGGACGCATGGTCGGCATGACGCTGACGCTTGCGTTGCCACCACGGCAGCGGCGGTGGGCAGACTGCCGGTGCCATTTCGATGATGATGATGGTTGTTGGGTTTTGATGGCACAAGGCCGACTAAGGGCAAGAAGCGCCAATGAAGAGTGGTTTTATAAAGATGAAGTGATAGTAAGTGTAAAAAGTTAACTAAAATGTACGTGAAATGACATAAAAGACAATGAAGGTGACGGGTGTAAAGTGCCAGGGTTTCAACATGCATGGTAAGTACGGACGTGTAAAAACTTGACATCGCTGAGAAACTTAAGAGTGCGCTTGTGAGGGATTATGGGGTCGTTTCCTAAAAAGTACAATGGGTGTAGTGGGCTGTGTTGTCTGTATAGTTGTGCAAAGTGTTTGTGTCGTGTTTTTTCCAGTGCCTTGCATTGTATGAGTATATAGATTACGGATACGCCCTCTCCACACCCGCTGCACATGGACACATGGATCTTGGTGATCCAGTGCGCAGGTGGGAGTGTGTTGTATGCGTGTGGCCTATGCTTCACCTTTCTAAGGCAACTTCAGTGTGTGTTTTGTGTGAATCAGTTGTGTATAGTTCCAAGATCAGCTTTATTATGTCTAGTTTGTTGTCTGCCTGTTCATTCCAGTGTATTCGCCAAGTTTTGCGAAGGTGTTCCTTGATGTAAGGCTCGAGGCCACTGTAGGGTACTGCTGTTATGCCCAATTTATGTGTAAGTGCAGCAGCAGTGGCCATCTGATCCGCGGTCTCGTTGCCAGCGATCCCAGTGTGGCCTGGAACCCAACAAACGATCACATCCAGATTTAATGCATACGATGTCATAATGCCTGATATACTACATTTAGAACATGGTTTGTATGACATGGGATGATAACGCATGTAAAATACTCAGCTAATCCGTGAAAATGATGGACTTGGGTATTGTATGATGGAATATGTTATTTAAAACAATCAAATCCCAATAGGCTTCTGCCGTAAAAATGCTGCTTTTTGAGTTCAGGGTCTTAGAGGCCCTAAAATCGGATCCATGTGCGGCACATGACACGTTAAGGGCAGTTTTTGATGCGTTACTCAAAAATTTCTAATAACTTGTACTTCTCTCGCAGAAACAAGAAGTGCTGCAGAATTGCCGTCGTGGATACTCGCTTTCTATTCAGACCTACAAGCGAAAAATGTCACAGAGCGCAGGGCAAAGCTTCCATGCCGGTAAAAGGTCAGAGAGAGATGATTTGCAGGTGTCTCAAAACGTGACAGCAAGGTTAGACGCTTCATCTCTCGCTCTGTGTAAGAACGGAGGAACATTAAACGGACGGTTTAAAAAAGGTTGTAGCATACTTGTATCACAGATGACAGGTCTAAATGGATGGCGGGTAAATGATGAAATTTTAGACGTGTAGCTGGTAGCTGGTCCACTCTGCCACGGCCGGTTTGAACGCGCCCGAGTTCGCGCGGGAGTCGCAAGCGACACAAGCGACACCGCTGCGTGCCCATGTATAGCGGGAAAGCCTGCCGCATGCCCAAGGAGAGCGAAAAATCCCGCGCGGGAGGGTTCGATATATCCATTGTGAGCAAAATCGCGCTCGATATAAAAAGTTTTAAATGCATGTAACCTTTACCAGTCTTTTACAAGGGTTTGATATGGGCAATAATTCGAAATATCTGTTTCCGATATAAGGGGGCTTTACTGTATACACTTACATGTTTTCTGAAAACAAGTGCTTTCTCTCCATTCTTAACTGTGAACAGCAAGTGAAAAGACAGTATTTTTAAGAAAAGCGTTGATCGACAAACCACACGGGCTCAACGCTCTTCCAAAGGCCATAAAAATGGACTCTATTATGCACCTCTTGCACATGAGCAATAAAGAAGCCGCGTGAACCTGGATTCGACAGCGTTATAAATCGAACTAGCTGTCCAGAATTGGAGTTTGTGAACAGGTCACACACAACGAGATTCTGTGAATGTGACAGCAGGAATATGAAAACCTCAGTCTCGATAACAGGTTCTGATTTCTCACAGTTACACGGCAAAAATTTCTGGTTTGTGCGTATTAGCTTTGAAGGAAATTTCTAACGTACCGTTTTTTTACTTTTGTACAAATGTAGCTAGTTTGCTCAATTTGTGCTCATGCAGTAAGGCCGGGGCTCTGTCTTTTGATTTCACGGGGCACATATTTTCTTATCAATGTTATTATTCTGTTAACATTCATTAGTACGGTGGGGGAATGCGATAAAGATAATGTAGAAAACATGCTGAAGCTGCATATCGAAAATTGCTCTGAGCCAAGCAGGGGAACAAAGTTATTGCGTTTGCAACAAGTAGAAGAGAAGGTGGGGAAAAACTTCTTTCTTGCCTTTCACAATACCTCTGAATATAGGTGGAGAGATATCCAGTGAAAAATGGCGACGACACCTGCCCCTGCTACGTATGTGAGACCTTTCGAGGAATCGTCTCGCAAGCTGGGACTTGAGATTTCTATGAGCGTAGCCATCTAGATGCGACGCCGTGTCTAGGTGTGCAGACGTGTTGGTTGAATTCGTATCGAGCCCTGAGGAATTCGCACCGTGATTTAGCTATGTATAGCCGTAACTTTGGCTGAGCGACAAACAAATTGCGTGATAAAACACTGGTTGAAAAATAGGGCATCAACTTTGCAATGGTTTAGGATTGAGTCTGTGTAAACTTCCTCTTGGTATAGTAATGCCGAGCAACTCTACTCAAGTGAGGAGTCGTTAAGGCATCAGCTAACTGAGATTACTTTAAAAAAAAAACCTTCATAAATAGCTTCCAATGCAAAATCATATAGCAAGGTCAGGGGTATTTGCCAGTGCCCTAACTACACAGTTTGAATGTGTTCAACCCGCCGCGGTGGCTCAGTGGCTAAGGCGTTGCGCTGCTGAGCACGAGGTCGCGGGTTCGATTCCCGGCCGCGGCGGCCGCTTTTCTGATGGAGGCGAAAAGCAAAAATGCCCGTGTGTGCGAGATTTCGGCGCACGATAAAGATCCCCAGGTGGTCAAAATTAATCCGGAGCCCTCCACTACGGCGCGCCTCATCGCCTGCGTTGCGTCGGCGCGTTAAACCCTACAATCAATCAATGAATGTGTTCACATTCAGATGATATATCGTCGCAAATTTTTCCCTCTGTGTAATAAATGGCATGCTGCGCCGCGGATTATTACATGGGCTTATCTCGGGAATATATCACATTTAGGTATGCGCACAAAATGGTCATTTTCTGTAATTTTACGTGCTACTACGTTCTACGGCTATGCAATATCACTGCCAAAGTGTAGATAAGATATTTTTAATATCAAATACATTTATATTGTGAGTGGTGAAATTACACGGTTGAATTATTTGTTATAAGTCTTCGCAACTATAACAATGATAATTACAACTATAACAATGATTTACTGTGATATTGTCGCGAGGAGACGAAGAAGGGCGCAGTAGGGTATGCGCCGCTGTGGTCCCGATGAAGAACGACGACGAAAAGCCGTGTGTAGGGCGTGCAGCCTGGGCGAATGCTCTGCAACGGCTGCCTTCTAAATAATGTAAATAGCTCATCTCGTGCTGTAAATAGATGGCGTCGTCATCCTCCATGGTTCGCCTCATTCCTTCTGCCGCCAAGTAACATTTGGTAGAGCTGCTGGGTCTCGATCCCCATCGCGGTCTCAGCCTCGCCCGGTCTCGTCTCCCGAAGCAATTCCTACAAGCCTCTTAGATCCCGTCGGCCCGCCCCAGTCCCGATGAGCCATGGACATGACCATCCCCAGCCCCGTTTCCCCAGCCATTGACCCGCCGTGACCTTCCGACGTGACCAGCCGCAACCCAACGATACGAGGACGCCGATCCCCTGCCCAGTTTTCCGGCGGAGCTCCAAGGGCTTTGGCCGCTGCTTAGCTCCATCGGCAGGAAACGCTGTCCGGGTTCCGCAGCTCATCGAACCATCGTAATCCTTGGCGGTCAGAACATTTCCCCTCTCTTCTCCTCTTATCCGCATCCTCACCGCATCAGAACATTTATTGTGATCTCGACCGGGACTGTCGCCTCCGACGCGGGGGATATGTCACGAGGAGACGAAGAAGGGCGCAGTAGGGTAGGCGCCGCTGTGGGCCCGATGAAGAACGACGACGAAGAGCCGTGTGTAGGGCGTGCAGCCTGGGCGAATGCTCTGCAACGGCTGCCTTGTAAATAATGTAAATAGCTCATCTCGTGCTGTAAATAGATCGCGTCGTCATCCTCCATGGTTCGCCTCATTTCTTCTGCCGCCACGTAACAATATAATATGACCAGGTACATTAGGACAATATAAAAGATTAGCATCATGAATACTGACGTAAGAGTGTGACTGATTACGGCGGTATAATGACTTGTCGGATTCAATCAGAAAGTAGTTTCATGCGTCGAGGTGTATGTGCAGGCGCAAGTGGCTGGAACAATACTTTGGCAATCTTCTCACTATATCCGCTTAGAAGTTTTCTAACCCCTAGTCATCAGGCGCCTGTGAAAAATCTAATTTTTTCGCTTGCTGATACGTACGAGGAGTTAGCATTAGAACCCCTGTAGCATAAACTATGAACATGTTAAAATGGTCATCATCATTTATTCTTGTGGTGTATTACTTTGGGATTAGTCCTTTTACGCGAACCATTTCATATTTGGTTAGTACGGTTTGATCATTTCATACTTTATTTTCGCATTTTTTTCGCGCTTTATGTTTTATTCGATAAGGAAACCGATCATACTGGGTCGAAATACACGTGTGCATGAATCCGGGCTCATAGCTACACAAGTCATTTCAGGTAACACTAACGGAATAAAGAATAAGAAATGCCTTGGAATGCGGTCACTGCGAACAATATTTTAACAACAATAAAATGCCCTGCTGTATTTCTTCCAGGGTCATGCTACTATCACGGAGAAGAATTAAACCATGGCCAATACCATCATACCAAATATTCTTGTGAAGAGTGGTACTGCGATGGGAAGAATGAAAAGCTAATTATCAAAGGGTATAAGATAACTCTAAGGCAAATTGATGTTTGTGCAAGGAGAAGCGGTAATGTTAACAGTTCCATCACACATGCACCGAAGGCAGGATGAAATCCAGTCTATCTACCGCCAGAACGAGTGTATAGCAGTCTATTTGCCTGCGCACCGCAATACCTCAGAGACGACAACCTGAGCTCGGTAATATGAGATATCATCTCTGAAAAGTTCTGTGATTGCGGTACTCCTTGTGCTCTCGGTGCTCAGCCTCGACACTCTGCAACTGGCCTGCGGGAAATGCTTTAACAGGAGCTTCCGCAATGCCAGGGCTCGCTCCTCTAAGCACTCCTACCCTTCTGACGATTCCATTCTACTGAGAGGTGTCTGGGCGACCACCTATTCCAATGGAAGCGGCCCTGGCTCAACCCGCGACCATTGCCTGGCGGCCATTCCTGCGAGGTTTGGTCCGCGTTCGCTCTATCAAGCATAGCCGCTACGTCGCAAGTATCAGTTGTGGGCCGACCGGTTTCCCATTATTGCCGCACCCGCGCCACATGTCCCGGTTTTGCCACCGCCATGAACAGGACGAGTGACATGGGTACGACACATACCAGTGCGACAACATGCGTGCTAGCTACGACTGCTGCCAAAAAAGTTATACGTTCCCCGAACGTCGTTCTCTCTTTCCACCTATCGCAGCTGACTTCCTTCACAACTCCCCAAAACGAGCGACGACCGTAGCGTGCGTGGCCTAAATAACGTAAAATTATACAAGAAAATGCAGACCAAACGCTGAAAAGAAACATTGCTCGCCCATCGGTAAGTGTTTTGTCATCACCTGTGGTTCTAGGTTAGAAGAATCAAGGTTCAGTTACGTTTTGCGGTGATTATCGGACAATATTTAAAATTACACATAAAGACGTCTACCTGAAGCCACGCATCGACGAAGCTGTTGGCACCTTACGAGGCGGTGAATATTTTTCTACCACCAGCTAAAATCCAGATATTGGCAAATTCCTATGAGCCAAACAGAGAAAACTGTTTGCGCAACACCTGGTTGATTCTACGAATTCAATGTGATGTTCCACGGGCTTTGAAACGGTCCCGCTGCTTTCGGACGCAAGATTGATAATGTTCTTCGTGGTTTAAAATAGAAAACGCGTACTTGCTAACTAGACAACATTGCAATCCTTTCTTCTAAATTGCATGAGCGTGTTCAACGCCTAGACCATGTTATAACCTGTCTCAGGAATGCGGGCCCGTATTTGAACGCAAGAAAGTCCACTCTGCAAGCAAATCCAAGCTATTGGGTCACGTCATGAAGAAAGATTTAATTCGACTAGGCCCCGACAAACCAAGGCCCGTATTAAATTTCTCCCGACTTGTCGGTCAGAAACAATTTCGCAGTTTTTTTGGATTGACTTCATACCTTCAGCGTTTTATTACAAGGTTTTGTAATATTGCTTCACCCCTACACAAGCTCCTAACGTCTGGTACACCATTTGGTTGGTCCGAAGGTTGCAAAACACAAGGAGGCTATTATTCTTGCCCCTTTATTGAGCTATCTTGCGGCAGCGCTCCGACAATATTCCCCACAAATGCCAGTGGGCATGGTATAAGCGCTGTGCTCCTGCAATTCAGCGCCTCCTCTTCGGAGCAAGTGGTTACATTCGCCAGCTGGACGTAGATGCCAGCCGAAAAAAAAACTTCACTATAACAGGGTAAGAATGCCTCGCTGTTGGTTTGGTCCTTTGAAAAGTTCCGTACATGCCTACATGGACGTCAATTTATCGTTGTAACCGAGCACCGCACCCCCTGATGGCTGTACTCCATCAATAACCTAACCGGACGCCCTGGCCGCTCGATATGTCGGTTGCAGGAATAAAACTTCCACCTGACGTACAAGTCCCCAAAGAAGCACATGGATGCCGACACTCTCATACGCTGCTCGCTGTAGTCAACACAGGAAAGCTGTGGAGCGTCTGCGCAGCCAGCAGCAATTCTAACAATGCATTAGCGGATCCTGTTCGAAAGACGCTACCCTCGGATGTTGTTTCTCTCCAGCAATCTGATTTTTATTGCCTTAACCTCATTCACCTCCTACACGGTTAAGCCCAGCCATCAAACAGTCGGTCACGCCGCCAATTTTAGAAATGTTTACGGATGAATGGTGTCGGGCCTTTACCGATATAAATATCAGACCACCAGCAGCTGATACGTTCCCGTCGTTCTTGTTGTCTTCGCCCTGACATTTTGCGATCTTTTTATGAAGCCGCCACTGCAGGTCGTCTGGCCTCACTTAAGACGTTTGACAGCATAAAAAGCCGCTTCTTTTGGTCCCATCTCTCAAAAACCGCCACTAAACACATTCCATCCAGAAAATCCTGTCAAGACCGTGAACGACTAACTTTACCTCCCGTGAGCATGCTCCAGCCCCGGCCTCGTTCTTCCGTCCCATTCGATGTCTCTCGCATAGCTCTGTACGGACCTCTCCCTGAGCGGTTAGTCGGTAAACGGTGGGTGGCGAAAGCAGCGGATCACTGGACCCAGTATGCGAAAACAACTTATACTCGTACGTGCTGCGCCTCAGAAGTTTCTTACAAGCTATCTTCTTACGTCACCGTCGTCCGTGCTATCTTTTAGCGACCGCCAAGAACATTTCTCTCTATTTTCCTTTTCGAAGTGCTTCGTGCAGCGGCAAGCGTACAGAATGGTACATCCATCTACCATAATTGAGTGAACAGCCTGACTAAGTGCTTCAATCCTACCGTTTCCGACATGCTTTCCTTTTACGTTCTCCATGACCGAACCAAGTGGGACACCATTCTACGGTTCGTCACCTACGCTTGTAACACAGCTGTTATACGAACTACTGGTTTCTCTCCGTTTTCATTCGTCTACGGCCGCTCCACTTCTTCTGTACTTGACGGGTCTTTTCTCTGTGCACCGCTTCCTTCTCCGACAACCGTTCGGGACCTGTTCGCGTTTCGACTTGCTCACTACCGCAATCTTTACCGCATGAACACGGCAATCAGCTAGGAAAGCCGCAAGTTCCACCAGGGTGAGGCACATCGTTCTATCTATTTCGAACCTAAGGAAGAAGTCCTACTGTACACTGTTCTCCTTGTTCCTCGATTATGCGATAACTTCCTTCCTTGCTTCATCGGCCCCTACGCAATCCTCGATCAGTGTTCGCCCGTCAATTACCGTGCAACATTTGCCTCCGGTGTCACTGATTATCGATGCGTGGAACTGAGGTTGTGCGTGTGTCTGATTTAAGCCTTCCCCTCGCTGGGATTACTCTACTGGGTAGTGACGGCCAAGATGGTCGCTTCGGCCGGGTAGGATAATAGTGTAAAGCGTACTCTTGTGTGCCTCCTCAATACGCGAACGGTCACTTTTGTGGCTGGTCAACATCGCCTTCATATTTTGTCTTAATTCATTCACTGCGTGGTGGCATCATTATCACATCATTCTTTGTCTTTTTATATGCGCCATTATGATCATAGTGATTTTTTCTCTGATGGCTAAGGTGCAGCTCAGTAAATGTCTTCCGCCAACCGTCCGGGCATTGCCTCCTAATATATACATAATGAGCACCTTGTTAGCATCGTGTACTTTTTATGCTGACCGGCTCGCACATGCAAGGCACTGTCTTCTGCTCCGTCTTTTCCCCCTCCTTACCATCCTCATGAACATATTTCTCATCGTCTTGCTAATGTAATCGGCATCGTAGGCTCGTTCTGAAATCTGTGATGGCTGGAACGCCTCGTAAAGAACTTCCTGCTGCACCTGTCTCTCAAGGCCCTCTCGAGTGGTAAATATATAAATAGTACGTGAGGCTTGGAACGTGCTCACAATATTCATAATTCGTGAAACCTGTTTTAGTATTCCAAGTCCACTGACAGGTTCTACCCACCCAAGCAACCTATATTGGCAAAAACAAATAGGGGTAATAAGGGAAAATATTTAAAACGGTGGTTAAAGTGACAATTCTCGGTTTACTGCGCCTAGTTATTACCTATTTTATTCATTTGAACTACAAGTCCCACTTCAGGTGTGCAATAGCGTTCAGGTGAATAGGTTGTTTTTCCGTAGCTGATCACACAAACAAATGCGGGTTCTCCATTCTTCGCGGTTATTTCATGTCTTTGTCTTAGAATATGACTCAACGATTTGAACCAAAGCTATCAGCACAGTCCTGCAATGGGGTCGCGCAGGTACAATTTCGGTGCCCGACAGGGTGCCACAAACTAATCACGCAGACGTAGCGGAAATGTGTAAAGGTGGTGGTTATGATACTGCTATGAAATCTGTTTTTCTTGTATATGCTATCATGATAAATAATTTGATCTTCTCATTAAATTTAGCCATTTAGGTATTTTGGTGGGGAACTTTTTCAATGTTTTTTCTGCATATTCTCTTTTGTTTTTGTTTTCACTGACTGAAGGCAAAAACTTTAAAATGTTTTGGACTGTTTCCAAATATGTGACCTTAGCTGCATTTTTTTTTCATTTTCAGTTGTACAGTACGACCGTATGGTGACTGTGAACTATACCTCCCTAACAGGGATTACCCTGACTGCTGTCCCAAACACGCGTGCTGAAGCAGCATAGGAATGTATGAATACCTGCCTGCTTTCCGACGTGTTTCACGTGGGTTTGACGAACTCCCTAAATGAACAAGCGAAGTGACCCTTTTAACAAGTATAACCTTGTAACATTTATTACATGAATAAAGTTCATGCATATCTTTGGCTCTGTAAATTAATTCATAGTTAAATCGTGCCTCAGCTTCCTGACCCCATTTTTCCATCTTGCGAATAATTTTAGGGATTCCTAAGTGGCTTGTCAAATGTAACAACAACTTACTGCGGTGTGTGAAATACCCGCCCCCCAAAAAACTAACACAGTCGATGTGACTATCGTTAAATTGTTTCCTAATTGCTGATGCCAATTTAAAAGGCGTCATGATGATACATATATGCAATGCCAATACACTAACGTCAACGGCTCAAATATGAGGTCTTATCAGTGTGTGAAGGGTCTACGGTTTTTAATAAATTACAGTATTCACCATTGCCACTAGGCGTGCGAAATCCAGCGTGGGATTGCGTAGTGCCGTCTGGTAGCTCGCTTGGCATAAACGCCGCCGCGTATGAGCCCAAGTGGAGTCTCGGCAAATTTGCCGTTCTGGCCCATTGCGCGCTTCCCATCGTTGTATACGTTCAAAAGCAAATTTGCATGGCAGCGATAACATAAACAGTTCTAAGAGGGACTTTTTGGCAGTGGCGAAGCTAAATTGCGTCTCCACGTAGCCGACGTAGCGTCATTCATTGCGGGGAAATCGTGTGGAATTCCTCGTACTGCTATTGCTTCCTCCCACAAGTTTTCACAGTATGTACCTGGGATCAATTACTCCAGAGTTTCTGAATATTGTTCGGCAAATACCTGCGTATGCGAAAACAATTTCCCCACTATGGACAACAAGCATAAAAGGTATTAGTACAACAGACTACTGGTTGAAATCTCTGCAGGGCTTAATATAGGTCGTTTGTTTAAACTTCGTGAGTATGTAGGATACTTTATTTTAAAGTAAAACCTGGAATCGGCATGTGATCACTCATATCCTCGCCTACCACCCCTGCCACCAACATTGTATTTCTGCTGAGTGGAATACACAGCATCTCGTACATCTGCCCTACATGATTAGGGTAACAATAAATGCCCCGGATCAGCTAGCTCCTCTGAAAATGTCGTCGAAAGACGATTATATTCTTCATTCTATGCCACGTGCTGCTTCTCTCCTCTCTTCGTCTACTTACAACCCTCTTCCCATCTCCTATAGCGGCCTGGCAGCGGGACGGGTGTTGGTGCCTCGTGGTGCTCCTCTCATTACTGTAGTCAGAAAGCACATGCGACTGCGCAGCCCACAGTTGTTTTTCTCAAGTTTATCTCGTTGCCAACAGCTGTGTGCTGTTGGCAACGAGGCAAGCCAACAGCGGTGCACTATATAAAGTCAACTTGTGCTTCTGGATGCATAGAAAGTATTTGCGGAGTACCTAAACATAAACACTGCAATTGAAGTATAATGGAGGGGTTTCCCGTTACTACTAAATTAATTTAATTACTTTACTTGGCCTCATTTTTTTCAGCTTCATCTTTGTTTGTACACAATTCCCTTGTTAGGCTTTATTGCACAGTGGCAGTGTAAAGTGAAAACCACCCTATATGACCCCAAGCAATAATTACGTTTCAAGAAGTTTGCAAAGTTGACGTGAAGGCAATTTTCACTTCCTATTGTTTGCATTGAGACACGTTGAAAAAAGTGCGTCATCCCTATTTCATATTTGCCGCGCTTTCGAGGCGCTTTTTCAAAGACAGTGCTACAAGTTGTGCGGCGCCTCTACCAGATGGCGCCACGGGTCCCGCGACCGAGAGAAGACGCAGTGAAACATCTCCCTCGCGAGGGGCACGATCAAATGCAGAGCATTTCCGGGGGCGCACGACGTTAAGTCGTTTGCGTTACGTTAATAATGTTGCACTTGTGGCAACTGCTGACGAGAGAGCGCTCGTCAGCAGTAGTTTGAATGAGTCAACGATATAAGGCGCGTTCGTAGTATCCCATTCTGTGTCGGCTTTGTGCCGCAGTGGGTAGAGCACCATGTTCGTTGCGTTCCGCCCGCAGCGTCGAGGGATCGAAACCGGGCGCCGGATAGTATTTTTTTATATATATAGTAGGGAGGGGTGCGGTGCGGACTACGGACGTCAACGCGGGTGACATCGTGAGTTACTGAAATGCTCTGCATTACAAAAAAATCTTGAAGAAACGTGTTTTCCTCCTCATCCCAAACAGCAAAATACGCTCTGTCAGCCTCAAGAAACAGTAAGCACTGTGGACGACTTATTGAAAATTTCCAAAATTTGCACACATATGAATGAAATTTAGGCGCCATGCCCACCTTAAGAAAAAACGCTTGTTTATATGACAGATGCCCACTAACAGCTTCGCTTCGCAGTGACGGCGGTTATAAAGCTCTTAAAAAAACATGTCACAATGCTACAGGGAAACACGTCTAATCGCGTTACTGCTCCGTCGCGGTTTTGCGGCACCACCACGGCACGGTCAAGCAGTGCTTGCAACGATAAGTATGCCTCCGTGGGGGCGTAATCTGCTGGCAGTACTTTTGATGTCCCTGAAGTCTTGTCGTTATGCATCAGCCTGATTGTCCACCGTAGTACTTCTCGCTTGACGATAGCAAATGTTACTGCCCAATTTTTTGCAGTGTACGAATTTACTGTCGAGTTTCGTAGAGCAGGCATCATGCTATTTTCCTGTCATTACTTACCTTTTTAAAATTCCAATCGATTTGTGGGCACCGTGAATACAATTGGAAACGTATGTATAGCAGCAGTTTGTTTTTGAGCGGTGTGCCATCTTATAGATATACAGAAGAATAAACGCCCGCACCTTGTTCGCCTGCTACCCAATGGCTGCCTGTCCTTCGCCAGCCGATTCCCTAACTCATTTGCGGCAACTGCTGCTAACATATAAAAAATCTTACTTGTTTCTAACCTCTCAACGTGAACCCAGAGGCTTGTCCACCTCTCGTGTGCATGATTTTTTAAGGCTCAGAATCGTGGAAAACTACACAATCCTTCTTTTCACCAGTTTTGAATATCCCGAATAGTAGCTTGTCGAATCTTCCACCCATCTAGTCCTTTGCCCCACAATGTGTGGCTACCACTTTCTAGTAGCTTCATTTGTAAAAACCTAACAACCGAGTCCCCTGGCTGCTGGAAAGTAAACTTGAGACCCTGTCGCGGCTTCTTGAATAGTGAGAAATCTTTTCCAGTATCACCACTGGTCTCTTTGTGGAACGGGAAGCACAGACACAAATCTCCAAGCACCAGGCAACCACGCCACTAAGCAACCACGCCAAGTGAGAACTTTCGCGTAACGAAGTGGTTCCCCATAAACAAAATGGACAGTACCGGGGTAGGCATGAACCAATACGGACCTTTCGGAGCTGACAGTGTAAACTGCCCGCAAACTGCAAGTGTCGTTACTACAGGTACAGCCGCATCAATTGCAAAGACCCAATGGTGGCATTCACTCTGGACCCTAGTGCTTGTGTACCTCTCGATGCTTTCTTCAACTGTTGGCAAAGCTGCTACATATAAACGCGGTAGTTAAAACAACAACAGTTTTCATAAACGTTTATGAAAACATCTGCCTCATGAGGGCTACGTCCGCATTTGCTTTGCCTCATCGAGCTTGGCCTCATCAGGGCTACGTTCGCAGAATACAGGCATTTTTGCAGTAGGAACTGGAGTGGGCACTCCTATTCCGTTCCGGCTTAACTTATAAAACGCAACAGCCACCTCATCTTTAAAACGCAATGAACAAAACTTGTAGAAACGAAATCCGCGCCTGCCTTTCCGTTGTGTGGGGATCCGGGCGCCTGAGCCATTGCAAGATCGCTGGGTTTGTGCCATTGCGCGGCGCTTTTCCCCTCTCTCCTCGAAATTCCGGCTCATCTCGGCACCACTGTGTAGAGCCGAGCCGTCTTCTCAAACTCTTGCGTGAGGTGAAAGCTGTAGCGACCGTTGCGCCGATAAAACACTGTCGCGCAGCAAGTTCTTCGCCCTGGTAGTGGAGCTAACCTCACCTCATTGGTCCGTTTGAACGATTCCCGAACCACCCTGTCGCCGGGACGCGAACGCGCGCCCTGCGCTGGGGTCCATTCGAGGAGACGCTTTCAGGACGCCGAATGCATTGGTCGAAGGTATGTGACGCTTTCTTTACCAGCCGGCTGCAACTCTGTTGCGCCGGCGAAAGCCCACCAGCCCTCCCGGCTCCCGCCCGTGCCTTAGGCTGTTCCTGTTATCTCTACGCTTGCATATAGTAAGGCCGTACCTAGCACTTGAGGATCACGCCGTGCGGTACGCGCCTGTGAGCGAATGGGCCACGCCTCCCTCGCTGCGGCGAACCGATCTGGCCAGCACGGTGATGCGCGCGCACAACAGTTGCGCCACGCCCCCGGATCTTTCCCTGACCAAAGAGCCCACTGGCTATGCGCTGACGACGCGCACACTTGCGCGTGGCGCCCCATCGCCCCTATCACCTAAAGGGAAGTGCGTACCTCTACTGTAAATTACGTAACTAGGACGTTGGTGTAAAATAAATGTCTTCCCTCCACAGCCTGGGCATTCTCCTTTGTCGCCCCCTTCTCCACCTGCCAAACATAGCCGGTGTTAAGTTGGCGCGACGGCATTTCAGTATCGTGAAGTGCCCAACTAGCTCAAACTCACGGTGGTTCCTCGCAGTGTGCATGAGTGCATGTCTTGTGCAATGCTAGGGTAATGCATATGGCGTGCGTCGAGATGCTACTTGTCTTGTAGCAGGCGCGGGAGGGGGGCGGAAGTCTGCGTGTGTCGCCGACGCCCCGGGGGACTCATTTGTGCTGGACGGTGAAGGACTCGTGCTGAAGTACGCAGCCGCCGATAAAGAGGCAGTTGGCCCATTCAGTATGGTAATCCCCAAAATGTGAGGTTCGGACTGCTGCGCTACGATCATGACTAACCATTGACCGGTTATTTAAGCGGCTCCAAAGTTTGAGTCGCTCCGTGACCTGGCGTGGTACGAAGCGAGACATTTTCGCTGTTGCCGATCCTGCCATGTCTGTCAAACGGTGAGGACACGCAGTGGGAAGCCGCCTGGAATTGTGAAAGCAATTGACAGTTTGCGTCCATGGAAGGTAGTTGCTTGCGACTTGTAGGGACCTTTGCCGAGAAGCAAGCAGAGCTATATACTTATATCGTGTCACCGGCTGACTATTTGGCGCTAGAGCACAGTGGCTCTGCGCGGTGTTGACAAGGCACCCACGCTTATCCAGGCTTCTCTCGGCCAGCTCATCAATATAACGTGACGAAGACGTCACCTTAATAATCATAGCAGAGTACAGGGAAGGTACTTTAGCCGCCCGTGCTGACTTCACATCTTTCAGTCTCAGTCAGCGCGGCCGCCCTGGCCGCCCCAGCCCATTGAGCGTGTTCAGTTTCAGCTACCCTCCAGCAAGTTGTAAGCAAATGTTTTCTCTTTTTGTTCGGTTTGTAAGAGTGTGCATGTTGCGGGCGGTTGTTTGTAGTATCTTGTTCCATTTTATGCCAGGGCGAATGGTGTATTTCGCACCCGTTTGTTTGGGTGATTATTTTGTGCGCTCGCTTTAGCGCACTGCAGGTTAGAGTTGCGTTGACTTTTTACCTTAGCGTGTAGCGTGAAAGCATTTTTTTTGCTTATATTCATGGTTCTGAATGGTCCGAGTGTTTGGACTTGCTGAAGGCGTTAAGTGTTACTTTTTTTGGTTGCACGATGTAAAGAAGTGTCGGTTTGCTGCGTTTTTTTTTAGTTATTGGTTTGGGTACAGGAAACCACCTTTAATGTATGCATGTAGGACAAGGTATGTTCTATGGTTCGTTTTAGTTACTTCTAAGTAGTGAGAAGAGCTATATATCTTTTGGAGTTGTTCTTTGGGAGCTGTACGGGGTTGGCTGGAGAGCTAGGGTGAGGGGGTGGAGGGTAGGTCAGTCTTCGAGGACATCCCCCTGCTCCTTGCTGCGCGGGGTTCGAGAGGTAATGGGCTTGCTTTTCAAAGTGTCGAATTACGGCCGTCCATGGCCCCGGTGTTCTGGCGAGCAGCGTGTTCTGGAGGCCGTTGCGTCAATTGTGTGAAGTTGGGAGACCTTATACTTAAAGCCAACGGGAGGTGTTGTTTTCCTGGAAAACACGGGCTGGGCGTACGCTACGAGTGGGGCGCCCCGCGTTGTGGCGAAGTAACTTGGCCCCGGGTGGCACGAACACTGTGACGCGCTTGTGCGGCTATTCGTGAGTGCGTGTGGTGTGTGCTTCTGCCGGCTTCAGCGAACCCAACGGTGCATTCCGCGAGTGGCTTCTGCGTCGTACGGTGCGCCCTCTGTCATGTGGTGACTCGCCAGTGTGGTTAAGGGTCCGCGGGCAGAGAAACCGGCGGATGGGGTAAGGGTTCCCGCGTCGTGAACTTGACCGGGCCCTGAACAGCTGTGCTGACTTGGGGGTCAACGGCATGTACCCCCTGCGCACCGCCTTCAGCAGGCGAACGTGGCCGGGCTGCCCTGCACCGACGAGGGCGGGAGTGGCGGCCGGTTGTGAGCTGCGGCATAGGTGCCCTCTCGAGGTGCGGACAATATGGCGGTGTCATCGGAACCGCACCATGCGTCATGGGCACCAGGGCTCAACAACTGTCGTCTGGCTGCTGCCTCGCTTACGCACAGCAGCGGCGACCACCAGCCCAAGTCGCTCCTTGGCGGGGCACCCATCGAGTGTCCCGCGAGGCCCACACCTGAGCAGCGCCATCGTGGTCATCATATCTGCTGGCGTATTGTTCAAGCGACATCCCCTGCTGGCTGGCACCGCCTCGTCACAAGTCGTCACTGGCCTGAGAAGGTGGGCGCTGTCGCCCTGCCGTCGGGACGCGGGTTCACGCAAGCCTGCTTACCCCTGTGTCGGTACGGGCCCGCTGCTGTGTCGAAATAGGGGTGAGCTTGTTTCGGAACTCTGAGCCATTATCTCGCCTTCTGGACGTTTCATCGAGAACCTTTTGCGCTCCCAATTGCCGGACATTGGCGAGACCCGCGAAACGGACTCGTCGGCATTTTTGCACATAATGTAATTTTCGAAGCAGTTTTTTAGCGTACTTTGTAGCATGCCTGTTGCTGCTGTCTTGCCCTAATTCCTTTCTTGTTGTAGTGTGTGCTCTTTTCTTTTTGTAAGAATATATACCTTAGTATCGCACTGCATGTATATATTATTACCATTATTGTTAATATATTTTCGCCTTCATAGTAATCATTGTATATTTCAATAGCTTCGTTTTGTGTATGCATGTGGAACCGATAACTATGTATTATGTAGCTCAGCATTGCGTGTAGTTTTCCTGTATGTATCATTCATGCTGGAGGGGTTAGTGTTGGTAGTGTAGTTTGAAAATCTTTTGAATGGGCTGGGGACTGAGAACTCCCTGTGCATGCATTCTTTTCTACTCTTCGCTATCTTTTGCATGCCTGGGCAATGGCCGGTCAACTCTTCTCAGACCGGCGAGGGCATTTAAGGAGAGGGGAGTGTTGGAATCATGGCGCCCGAGCCATTGCGCGATCGCTAGGTTTGTGCCATCGCGCGGCGCTTTTCCCCTCTCTCCTCAAAATTCCGCATCGTCTCTGCGCCACTGTGTAGAGCCGAGCCGTCTTCTCCAACTCTTGCGTGAGGTGAAGGCTGCAGCGACCGTTGCGGCTATAAAACACTGTAGCGCAGCAAGTGCTCCGACCTGGTAGTGGAGCTAACCTCATGTCATTGGTCCGTTTGAACGATTCCCGAACCCCCCTCTCGCCGGGATGCGAACTCGCGCTCTTCGCGGGGGTCCGTTCGGCGAGACGCTTTCAGGACGCCGAAGGCGTTGGCAGAAGGTATATGACGCGTTCTTTCCCAGCCGGCTGCAACTCTGTTGCGCCGGCGAAAGTACATCAGCCCTCCCAGCTGCCGGCCCGTGTCTTAGTCTGTGCCTGTGGTCCCTACGCTTGCATATAGTAAGGCCGTACGTAATACTCGACGATCACGCCGTGCGGTACGCGCCTGTGAGCGAATGGGCCGCGCCTCCCTCGCTGCGGCGAGCCGATCTGGCAAGCACGGCGATGCGCGTGCACAACAGTTGTGCCGCGCCCCCGGATTTTGCCCTGACCAAAGAGCCCACTGGCTATGCGCTGACGACACGCACACTTGCGCGTGGCGCCCCATCGCCCCTATCACCTAAAGGGAACTGCATACCTGTACTGTAAATAACGTAACTAGGACGTTGGTGTAAAATAAATGTCTTCCCTCCGCACCCTGGACATTCTCCTTTGTGGCCTCCCTTCTCAACCTGCCCAACAGAGGCGGTTTTAGGTTGGCGTGACGGCATTTCAGTATCGTGAAGTGCTGAACTATTTGCTAAAAGATTAATCGGCGCTAAAACAGGGACGAAGAAGAAACACGTAACACACAACACGGCACCGTGTTGTGTGTTACGTGTTTCTTCTTCGTCCCTGTTTTAGCGCCGATTCATTTTTTAGCAGTATGTAGCAACTCGCCCACATCAACCTTTTGTTACTGAACTATCCCAGCCCACGGTGGTTCCACACAGTGTGGATGAGTGCCTGCCTTGTGCAATGCTAGGGTTATGCATATTGTGAGGTAGAGAGGCCACAGGTGTCTTGTGTTAACAGCTCATATATTTGACGTACCCATGGTTTCATTGGTTTGGCAGTAGGCAGACACAGTATAAAACCTGTAAAAACGAATGAACACCATCCTGTCACTAGCATTCACCTCGCAACCGTCGCTAAAGATGATTGCACAGGACACAAACTGAAACGATGATTACCACGCTTTTATGACTCACATTCACCTGCACTGGCGGAAAAACATGTCATGACCACTCCTCACTGGATGGATGCGTGCACCTTCGTACCAGAAGAAATTTTGTCAAGAGAGCGACGTCACATTGAAGCGGTGGCGGTTGACCCGGCTGGGCAAACCACTGGGTCTCCCATCCCTCTTTTTTTGCTGTGTTACGCAGTCGCCGCTCTCAGGACAGTATCAGAAAAGGGCAGGGTCTCCCGAAATGAGAAAGAAAACAAATTGACGACGTATCTGCTCCCTTCAGTCTACTTTCGTCGAAAAACGATATTCTTCTCTCGCGCCTGCCATGCACACGTCTTTAGTCGTTTGGGAATTTGACATTGCTTTGAAAGCTGACAAAGTTCGCCTTTCTTGGTCAGTAGATTATAAAAATAGTTTTTTGTTCTTGTACTGTACTGTGCAGATAAGAGAATTTGGGAGAGAAATATAAGCCTAATGCCAGTGCAGGAATACACATTTCCGGAAACAGACCTACCGCGGTGGCTCAGTGGCTAAGGCGTTGCACTGCTGAGCACGAGGTCACAGGTTCGATACCCAGCCACGGTGGCCGCTTTTCAGGTGGAGTCAAAAAGCAAAAACGCCTGTGTGTACGAGATTTCGGCGCACGTTAAAGGTCCCCAGGTGGTGAAAATTAATTTCTGAGCCCTCCACTAAGGCGCACCTTATCGCTGCGCTGCGTCGGCGCGTTAAACCCTAGTCAATCATTTCTGTAAACATGTCATACAAACAGCAGCTGCTTATCGATGTGCAATAATGGTGCAATGTTTATTAATATTTATCGAAAAATGTGGGTTGAATGGTGAAATGTTTTGTTACTGCGGCTGGAGGGGGAGATAGTTGGAATGATGACTGATGCAAGGTTGTTTCTGGAAGGGTCACTCACAGGGTTGGTTAAATTTGTTTTTTTACAGGTGGTTAGACAAGTAACACGTGAGTTAATCTTTATTTCTTGCACTGGTTCGAACTTTTGACACAAACGTTTGTTTTAAATATGAAGGCTTTTTAAATTTTAATTGCGATTGTAGCAGTGTTCCTCAGCGCTTAAAGCAAAGCAAAAGCAAAAAGAATACTTTATACCTCTCGAAGATCAAATTATGCCGTCAGTTGGTGTTTTTATTTCCCCGTCAATAAAGGAGAAAATGAAAATCCGAGGTTTTTTATTTCTAGTATGTACAGAGACAAATCTGTGCCGGTCGGCCAAATATATGACGGGCGGGGCATAATGTTTTCATGGTAGTGGCAGTGGACACCACTTAAACTTTGTTGATTGCCATAGCTGCTTGTATCTATGAAGGAGAACACTGATAGAGTGATTGCTTCTGTACCCCATGCTAGAAGCTGACGTGTTATGTCAGCCCTCTAATGCGTTTCTTTCTGCCACGATTCCTCAGGTGTGAGCTGTTTTAAACTTTAAACAACCAGCAGACATTATTCAGAAGGTTTATTAGTTGAAGAATTTCAACTAGGTAACTTACTCAGTCAGTCATTGGCAAAGAAAAAAACAAGCGAAACATTTAGTTAACGGGGTTGAGCTTCTCAAGCTTGATCCAAAGATTGTCCTTCGGTGCCAGCATGATCGCATATGTGCATAACTCCAGATGGGGCTGAAACAACACATTGAAAACGCATGTTGACATACAGCTCCAAACAAAACTTCCCTGCACCGTTCTGGGTAGGTCGTATTTTCCAGTTATCTGCGCACTCTTTATTGTAAATATTTAGCGACAAATCATTGCAAGTTGCAAATCTTCGAGTAAAATCACGTACAACAGGAAACAAATTTCCCAATGCGTTGCAAATTCAGAGTTACCGGGTAAAAGAAGAATGCCAAGCTAGCGGGAACGTATGGGATGAGTGGGATCACGGTGCTCGTGCCACCATAATTAGTGCTTTCGTAACGTTTATTGCCACTTGGGATGCAATAAAGTGATTCTCTTTGTACCTCGCCCGCTTCCCAGTTTTCAACACATTGGCGCTTGAGACCTGGATATGTAATCCTACCGTTGAAGGCGCTACCGAACAGTGATCCTACTGAACAGAACTAGAGCCAGCAAAGCCAGCGGATCAAGACCAGGGAATCTTTAGCAGCGCCACACATTCGCCATGAATCGACTGAAGCAGAAACGTGTGCGCTTTCAAGCACACACTGGGGTGATTAACCAACTCAAGCATTGATGTACAGGACACCCATTTCCCCGGTGAGCTCAACGATAAGCTTGGCCTTTTAAAGCTTGAAGAATTGTCACTCGCTGCGTAAGACGAAGAATTTGAACAGCTTGTTGTGGGTGAATATATCGAATAAGAAATTACTTCAGTAAACCTATATCAGGAGTCAGGTGCCTCCAAAAAATTTCGTACTGAATACCCTTTCTCGAGTGCTACGCTCACCACGCAAGTATCCGGTAATCTTCTCGGGACTAGTGCCATGGCACAAGGATGAGCTCGACTCAGGTTGCCCAAACTAGAGCTCAGAAAATTCCGAGAGGACATTGCAGTGGCCTGCCTTTTGGGACCAATTTGAATGTAGTGTAATAAAAATTACAGGTTCACAGACGTAGATAAATTAAAGTATTTACGGAGCTATCCTAAAATAAAAGCCTGAAATGTCACCCCTGGACTACCATCAACAAATGAAGGCTATGGATCCGCGATTGCCAATGTAAACCAATTATTAGGCCAGAAAGCATTTAATATGAACGACCACAATAATGGTCCTACATAGAATAAAAAAGCTGAGTTTTATTACAGTTCTGAAGGTTTGCGGTGATTGCATGAAGGTTTGCGAGCTAATCTGCTCTCTTTAAAGAACTTCGGATTCGACACCGAGGCTCACAGCGTTCTTTTCAAGAGAGAATTCTTCAGAACCTTGCCAAATGAGCTTGTACTAAATTGCAACCAACACCTGCTAACGAAACCATCGCCGCAAGGGAACGGGGACAAACACGACAATTTGTGTACTCTTCTCCCAATCTTGAATACAGAAACGAGAATTTGGGCAGGTGATGAAATCAAATGAGTACAAACCCCGATAGAGAAGTCAAAGCATTCACCACTCTCAAGGCTGAGCGTGTGTATTTTGGCTTTACATCAGAATACTGATTCCTGCCTTCTTCTCGCAGGACTGGACTTTAGGGCAGATGCCTGCACGGCTGAGCTGACAATCGAACAATTAGACGCAGATTGCATAAACTGGGCTGCTGATTCTGCTGCATTAAACCATTTCATTGCGCCAGGGAATACATGTGCGCCGCCAAGATTACGTTGCCTCAACTTGAGTGGATGCCGCATCTCATTTATGTGTGACACCAACTGCATATGGGAGGTACCAGACAGCACACCAACCGTTTCTACATCAGCAACGGACAAACAAACGCACCGTACATTCGCAGGCAATGCTTGTTTGGGCCAATGGTCCAGAATAAAGAAGTTTTGTTAGGATCCTTTTTGATATAGCCAGTCATCGCAGTTTTATTACAGAAGCGCTGCCGAGAAGATTATGAACTGAATCGCTAGGCTACGAACAGTTATCTATTCCAGTGTTGGGAAACAATGCATATAAAAAAAAACGATATCGGAAAGTGAGATTTATTTGATACAATCAGTTCGACAACAGACCATTGGCAATCGAGGCACTGGAAATGCCAGAAATATGTAACAACCCTTCTCGTCTTACAGACCGCTATGACCTTCAATGAAATGAGGAATGATTTTTTCTTCACTGACGTTTTCACCTTCGAAATCGGTCCCGACCGAGGCATTAGCATTCTTACCAAAGCAGACTTTTACTGGATGTTCGTCGCCGGAGACATCGAGCGTCTGAACGATTCGCTGATGACTTTAAACACGCAGTCTAATGGGCTCTTAGGAGGACAGTACCCGCGTTACCAGTGTCACGTTGCAAGAATTAAAAAGCCTCCACGTGTCCACCTAATCACGAAGCGGCCCAGCTGTGCCGAACATGCTGCGAAGAAAACCGACGTAAACCACCACGCAACAGATGCACATGGCACCAAAAGCGATGATGGCTCGGAATGTACAGGGGCCCCCTTATGTCATGACGCAACAGGTACCATGGTTTGAGGAGGTTTGCCTGATGCAGCAGAACATAACAAGATGTATGAAGACGTGAAGAGATATTGACTGAGCTTCACGTACTGAAAGACAGAGCGGGAGCTCGAGGTTTTTAGGAAGAATCTTCGAGAAATAGACAGCCACAAGGAAATCTACAGCGGCACAGTGAACGCCATTTCGGACGTGTGCGGGCAGGTGAATGGAAACATGCCAGATGTGTCTGAAGAATTTAGCGCCATCTAAGAGGAGATGTGGGTGTATGACACCTCTGCCCTGGAACTGAAAACGACGGAGGAAACAATGAAGAAAATCGGGGAAAATGCGGCCAGCAAGGTTAAAATCTTAAAAGACTGCCTCGAAGAGTATGCTTAAGCTGAGCGGTAAAGTGGCTTACATGCAGAATTCATGTGCGGCTATACAAAGCAAGAAGCACACAATAAAATTCGCTGGCTACAAACTGAACGCCTTCACTCAGCAAGCCGAGATGCCGTGAAGATGCGTAGAAGTATCTGGACAATTCAAGTCCTCCGCCAAGACCACGCACACGGAACCACTGATTTCTGAGCTGACGATGATCAAACAGGACGCTCGACGACAATTTAGAGCGGAAACCTCAGATATGACTGAACTTAAAGCCGCAGTGAAAGATGCCGGAGCCTGCAACAAAAGTGACACCCCAGCTAACGGGTGTTGCGCCTTGGCTGAGAATTACAGGGCTGAATTTAGGATTCTTAAGAAAGATTGCAGGAAATTCGTGAGGAACTTAACAATTTCAATATTTCTAAGAGCGCAAAAGACGTTGTCAAGAAACTGGAGGAGCTATCTGGAGGCGATGTTGCATCCCTTTTATACAGAAAAACAGCCCAAGTTTATGCAAGAACTTCGCAACGAACATTTTAGAGATCGTTGATCTGGGATGCCAGCTAAGTTTGGATACCTTGTCTATTTTTAAGAGGCGCACCGTAAAAAATGTGGTGACGGCTGTTGTGATGGGACTTTTCCCAAGCCAAGATGGAACAATTCGTTTAAGCATTGCACCTCGTCGGGGACAATGTTGCATCCATTGTAACATCAATACGACATAGACAGACGTTGTTGCTTCATATCTGACAGTTGTAAATTTAGTACGACTCTGTTAATGGGTGTGAAGGGAAGACAGCGAAGCAAGCAGGAACATATGGGATGCTCGGGGTGGAGGCATGCGCCCGCATCATTAGTTCTTATGGAAGCACTATTGGCGCTGAGGACGCAACAAAGTGGCCCTCCCTCTACATCTCCCGCCCCTCTGTTTTCAACACCATGCGAACTGTGCTAATAATACAAAGCTTCTTGGTATATGCTCCTCTCTCGCCTGCTAACCCTATAGTACATCTACCCTGCTACACAAGAAGAAATACTTGTATATTTGTAATATATATCCTAGCTCGCTCTAATGGAATTAAATACTCGCTAAGGTTTAAAATTTACTTAAAATGGTTTATGCCTCTTGAACCGACACCCGCACACTTTTGTCAACACGCATTTTTCTCAATTTGGTTCGGGGAACCAGCAATCATTACCTTTTGGCTGGGACCCAACGAAATCCGGAAATGACGTAGCACTTGCGTGGCCACTGATGCGAGCTCGAGAAGGGAGAGACGTTGCCCAATGCACACTCGGGGACCAATACCGAAAGGCTGGTAGGCGATGGGGTTGATTAAGTGCTTGTTTTCCGGACTGAACCTGAGTTTGTGCAGGAAGAATGAAACAACCAACTTAATATTGCCGAGTATAACCAATGTATAACTGCCAATCGAAGCATGGCTATATATATTTCTTGTTATCTAAACAGGAATTAAAGCATGGTTTTATTTCCGCTAAGGAGAGAATAAGTAGTAACTGCTCCCTTAAGATGATTCACCGGTAGAAGTAAAACATGCAGAACTGTTGCTGTGTGTTCTAGGTTTTGCACCATTTATCTTAATGTTTGTTGGCTGGCAACGCACTGTAACCGATGTGTGCATTTTGTTGGAGTTACGAATGATTTGCTACGTGCAGTAATTTTTTTTTCAGAGGTGAGGAAGATAAGCAGTTTGTTTATTTGTGACTTTGAACGGCGTAGTAGACATAGATAGGGCCGTCAAAAGGTTGTACGGAACGTTCTTTACCACGAATACATAATTGAGGTATTACGAACCATACAAATATTGGCTCAATAATAGAGGAACTTAGCAGCTTCGGCAATTCAGCATATTTTGTCGGCCAGTAGTGATAATTGTCATGCTCTCAGGAGCGCACGCGGTGGATGATCTGTCCCTATATCATTTCGCAATGATTTCATGGAAACCACTGCACTTCAGTTAAAATTCTCAGAAGAAATAGGGACGTTAAGTAATTTGAAAATACGTTCAGGCATCGTATTAGGAAAAGCATAACAAAATCGGTTCTTGGTTGTGTTCCAGTGTCTTTTGCATTGAAAAAATGATTTGCTAGGCTCGTTTATTTTACATTTTTATTCTTTATATTAAAGGGGTACTGACACGAAATTTCAAAGCTGAGATAACTATGTAAAACGCTTCTTTTTTATCAGGAGATATCTCCCAGCAAGTTTCAACAGCAACCGTTCAGTGAAACATATTTAAAATCTATTTTTAATTTTCGCCCGCACGAGAAACCCCCAGAGCGGGCCGACGTGACATCATCTGCTACGTGCCCCAAACTGCCGACGTCGGGGTTCCCGTGACGAAGCCGACGCGCTGGCTGTGGTTGGCGCGCGCTGCTCGGGCGTGTATACACGTCATGGTTTTGGGACTGACGTCATGCTGCCCGGGCCTGTGGGGACGGCGAAGACCTCGGCCGGTGTGGGCACGCGCGCTTCCAGAGAGGCAGCGATACGGCAAGAATGGTGACGCCATGTGATACATGCTGTCATGGCGGCCGCTCGGCGTTTTTTTGTCGAAACCGAAACTGGCACGAATAAACAACACCGTAAATGAATGTTTACGCTGCGCTTGACCGTCTAATCTGTCATTATATGATTAGTGGGCTGGTAGGCACGCATAGCAGCAAAAAAAAACGTAACGTAAAAATTTCGTGTCAGTACTCCTTGAAACATCCAAGTTTAACCTTTTGCCCGGCGAGGGCATCAACGGTATTGCTTGCGTACCGTGGCCACAATTTGAACTACCTTTCCTCTCTATGCTTACTGTCCCCAGCCTGGCAACCTATTCTACGTAGCATGGGTGTGCCAACGCAATCGAGACTTGCTCCCGCTGCCCAACCTCACGATAAATCAGTGGATGGCTTGCCTGACCATCCCAGACCCGGATACCCAGCTCAAGCTGGTGACTGGATTCAGTACAGCCAGCCGAAGCCAAAGAATCATGGATTAGGGATGTCGTCTACGGGGTGAAGCCCTTACATCAGCTTCTGCTCAAAGAAATCAAACTCTCTTTCTGCCTCTCTTGTTACTAAAAAATGAATAGAAAAGCACATGCCTGTCAGGGTCAAACTTTTCAGGCTCAACCCAGAACTGTGGGTCGTGGTGTAGCTGATACAAGGGCACCATCACCGAGGTGCCCTTCTTGATCAGATACTTCCCGTAACGCCAGTCCTCTTCCGCACTTCGCGTCGTGAACCTGCGGCAAAGAAAGCAAGTTTGTCAAATAAAACAAATGATTTCCTCGCAGAAAGTACCACCTTGGAACTATAAGTATAGTGAGATGTGGTACCTAGCCTTAATTCACATCCTGCAGGTTAACGTAATAGAGATTAGCATTGCGGCACCCCTTTGTTTATCGCTGTGCTTAGAGCAGCGATGTATTACATTCTGAGGGTTGCAAAAGCGCAAAAAACAGGTTTTGTATACTTTTATTCAGAAAATGAAAACTTGACAAAGTAGAATATCGCAAAGTTCTATAAAAACTCGACGTAGATATTGCAAAAGCCTTACATGCCTCAACAAACGCTAAAATGACCATACTTGCTGGCGACTACACGAATGAAACAAAATTGCGGCCGCTGTAAAAGAAAATCAGTAAAATATACATATCAGGTTATTTGGGCTAAATTTGGATTGGAACCTGGGTCACCAAAGCCGTCGCCGCATCTGGTAACTACAGTGCTAACCCGGTACCGTGCAAGGATAGAACAACAACATTCAAAATAGCCCAAAAAACATGAGAACTAAGAGTGAAGGAAGTACGGACAAGCGCTGTCCGTGCAGCCGTCGGCTCTTGTTCGTGCTTCCTTCACTCCTAGATGTCATGTCTTTTGAGGTGTTTTGTATGTTCAGAATAAGCCAACTGGGCCCACTTCACACGTTAATACCACCTGAATTATCAAGATGCCTGTCGCATAACCGGTGAATGCACCGCAAACGCGATGCAGTAGTGATGACGTCTTCGGCAATCGCAGGCTTTCGCCTTCAATTCACTTAAGAAAGTTAGGTGTCCGATGCATTTTTCCAGTAACATTGAAAAAAAAAATAATTGTTACATTTTGCAACACAAAATTCCCAGCATAGCGTCCTGCTCTCAAAATATGTCCATGATTTCACGTGAAGGCATTTATTTTAAAAACCGTTTTGCTCACAGCAAATTGTTTGCCTGTGCTTGCAAAAAACTTTCTTCGAGAAGCTCTACCTTTTTTTTAAGTTATTCTGGTTCAAAATTACCCACTTTTTAAAGTTTGTATGCTTTTCTCAAGCATTCACATCGCTAGTCCAAGAGCTCTGTGTGACGGCGCTCCAGATTAGTGCTGCACTCATAGCTAGAGGGCCATTCAACGGCCTTCTTAATTTGGAGGCCGGGCTGACGCAGTATGTAAGGCATGTGGTATAAGGATGTAGAAGTTGCGTCTCAGCTTTGTGATTCAAGGTGTATAGCTTCAAACACAATACCTGTTTTTTTTTGTTACAACAAATATTTTAATTCTGGTTAGTATTTATTTCTGAGTATCTGACATGAACGGTATAGTTGGGTGAATAACGTTACATTGGGTCGATTAACATAAGTTTAGGTTAGGTCTGGCCACGTAGAGTTAGGTTATATCATAGTAAGTACGTTAGGTAAATCCTAGCCAACGTATACAAACCAATCTAAAGCCACGAAAGCCATCTTAAAACAGTTTGGGATTGTGAATCAATGCCGGACACAATGGTACACAAGACAGCACAACCGGACGTCACTTTAGTGGGGCGCTTATAGTGACGTCCGGTGACACTGTAGGCACAAAGTTTATGCAAACCCATCTGTAGGAATTTCTGAGATACCTGCAAAGATGTGCTTACACACCCGATGACGATCGCACGAAGTGCAAGAGATATGTCATAGGCAATGTATATTAAGATTCAAAACACCGTTAATAGGTTCATTCATGATTGCTGCAGTCTTAAAGTGAATTCAGGTACGCAGCCCGAACTGTCATAACATTCTGCCAGTGTTTTCGAAGTAAAACTGTGAAATTATGGTAAGATTGCGAGGCAAGGGAAACTTCGGCTGGTCAATACAATAAAACTTTGATCTCCACACATGGACACGCACAAATTCTATAGATAAATGGAGCTGTGCTCAAGCGTCACATTGACAACTGTACAAAGCATTGCTCACGTCATGAGCGGTGGATACAGTCTCAGTGTTTCTGAGATTACTTGGTTTGTGTATGACAGGTTCGTCAGTGTCTCCATTGATAGGTGGTCACCCTGTAACCAAACCAAAGAAAAAAAGGAAGGTTCACAGACAGCAGGACATTTTGAGGAGTGCAAGGAATAATAATACAACTGAATCAGTTAATTAAAATATTCTGATACGTTCTCCTTCATAAAACGTTTCTTGCACTCTCGCGCAATGTGAGTATTTGAAAACAGTTGAACGCAAATGACCAGTGCTCCGACAATTTTTTTAAACATTCGACTAGTGCCTTCCAACTTTTGTGAAAAATAGAGGGCGGTAGTATCCTCTCCCGAAATAATAAAGGCAGGCGCATAAGAAATCAAAGTTTACAAGCGGTTCGGCTCCATCAACCACGGAATACAGTTCGAAAGCAAGATGAACTCCTAATTATATCCCGGTCTCCATTACCCCATTCGAACAACTTTTCCGAAGCAATTTTCCTTTGGTTAGCGCTCTTTGTTGGGGTGTTGAAAGTGATAACTTATTGAGTAGCACGACGCGTGGGGCAGCAGCAGACGTTTTTCTGTACAAGCCTTGTGCAATATACAAGGGGAAGTTCTGCAACAGTGAAAGATATGTAGGGGGTTGTTACAAAAACCGCAACAAGTGACTGGCATCTTCCAGAGAATTCCCTTATGATTAACGTCTCTCTAGGTTTTACGACGAGAAGCACTTCCCGCACCGTAAAACACTCTGCGTGCAAGTATTCTTTCCAGCCAAATACTGGCTTACGATGAAAACCACAAAGCCTGACGTTAAGCCTGGAGTCCTATACTTAAGACCAACGGTAGGTAACCTTAAAGAATGCAGGGCCCGCTTGCAGCCGTCACACTCATAAAATATGCAGGTTGAGATACCGGTTTACCACGCTAAGCTTCGAAGCGTGGCGCTAGACTCAAAGTCGGGCCGTCTCCCTCTAGCTATGTGAGCCTTAGCGCAAACTAGGTGCAAGCTGTAAAGTAGAAGAAGCTTCATAAAAAGTGAGTTGACAGTTCTGCAAACTGATCGAGTTATATAGACTAATAATGCTTTTGTAAAAAGAGGCCCGAGTACCCATTGTAAAAGCAACAGAAAAACCATGGCCTTGTTTGCATGGCAGACACACGGGAAATATATACGCCTGCAAAATGAAACCGTAGAGTGAATAAGATACCAAGTAGGACGTAAAAAAGAGAATACTATTATCATAATACGACAAATTAAAATAGGAATTTGAATGCTACAGCTGGACAGATGCGTACAGTAAAGTGAGAACTCTGCACAACCAGAAATGGCAGTTGTGGTTGTTAAATCTATTCAAAAAGGAAGGCAGGAGGTCTCGTGGGGGAGTTTGAAGTGGACGGTGCATGGATGAAAAGGATTCGTAGGAGTTCGTGGTCGTCGGGAGGTGGTTTAAATTTTTTCACAGGGGGGTTGTTCAGAATTGAATGGTTTTTCACTGGTGTAGGCCATCGCTATATAACTTGCTCTATACCTCTCTTCGTGGCGAACTGTACGATAAGGTCAATGGTGAGTTCAGATAATGTCAGGGGATCAATATGGCTTGAGCTATTTAGGTTTGCGGGAGCGAAATTCCCGTACCCAGAGAATTTCCGGCAGTATCCAGACCAGGTGGTGGAAATCAGCCTCGATGGCTTGCAGGCAGTACAGGCGTTTTGGGTTGATGGGGGGTAGTATGTTTTGCGAAGTTCTTCCGGTGAAAAGATGTGTCTATGCGGCATTTGTTAATTGTTAAGAGAGAGAGAGTAAACTTTATTCAATTTGCCAGCTGTGTAGCTTTGTCGTCGGCCGTGAGCCCTTGGGCTCTGGCAGCGTCCTCAGCCAGCTGGACGGCCCAGAGTTGATCTTCCAGGCTGGAGCTGAGCAGCACGGTCTCCCACTGCTCACTGTTAGTGATTGTGCGGCCATTTGTGATCGCCTGCGGACACTGCCATAGCATGTGCGCCAGGTCCGCTCGTTCCTGACATCTATGACACTGGGGGGAGTAGCGCCCTGGGTAGCAATAGCTATACACTAGGGGATTTGGGTATGAGTGGGTCTGTAGCAGTCGCCAGACCACCGAATGCCGTTTACTCAGGGATGGGTGCGCGGGTGGGAAGCGGGCCCGCCCTAAACGGTAATGACCGATGATATCACTGTACGATAACAGTCTGTCCCTGCCTGACATTGGGACAAGTTCCGCATCGGAAGGGCCGTCCGCTCGGTCGGTAAAGCCTCGAGCGGCTTCGTGCGCAGACTCGTTACCTGCAAGGCCGGAGTGGGCGGGGGTCCAAATTAAGTTGATCTTGCCTGTCCGGTTTTCGAGGTGGAGACCAGAAATGAGGATTGCGAACGCCTCCCTTGATATGTTTCCTCGTGAAAAATTTAGAATTGCTGATTTGGAGTCGCTGATGATTGTCTTAATTTTTGTGGAGGCAACCATGGCTAAAGCAAAGGCTGCCTCTTCTCCAACCACCGAGTCTCTCGCTCGGATAGAGCAGGATGCGATGGTGTTGCCCTGATTGTTGACCACCGCTATGGCCATTGCCTCGCGACCAGCGTAATCAGCCGCGTCCACATAGGCAATGTTCTCGACTTTCGCAAAGCGTCTTTGCAGGGCACGGGCTCTAGCCTCTCGCTGCTCCTTATTATGTGTAGGATGCATATTACGCGGGAGCGGAGAGACCTGAATATTTCCCTGTATTGTTGACGGGATCGCGAAACTAGTAGGCGCACTGTGGGGGTGAGCTATACCCAGCGAGTCGAGTATGTGGCGCCCCGTTGTGCTGTAGGTCAGCCGTACGAGTTGCCCTAGCTGTTGAGCCTCGATGAGTTCGTCGAGACCATTTGTCAGGCCCAGGGCCTCAAATCGCTCGGTGGACGTGTTTAGTGGGAGACCGATGGCCAGCTTGTAGGCTCTGCGGAGGAGAGCGTCTATTTTAATTGCCTCTGCCCGCTGTAGCCGGAGGTACGGAGTGGCGTACGTCACCCGACTTATTACAAAGGCCTGTACAAGGCGTAGGAGGTTGGCTTCTTTCATTCCGTGGTTGCGACCAGCTATCCTGGATATTAGCCTGGTTGTTTGGTGCGCCACTTTTTCGAGCGCTAGCAAGGATTCGGAATTGTGTCCATTCGCTTGTATTCGAAGCCCAAGAACGCGAATACTCGAGACGATGGGAATGCGGTGCGAACTGGCGGCACAAAATTGGATTGAAGGAGGAGTGAAAGTAGATTTTCTCCCTCTACTGGTGGGACGGTAGATAAGAAGCTCTGATTTTTCGGGCGAGCAGCTGAGGCCCCGGGGTGTAACGTAATTTTCGACTGTGTTTATGGCTTGCTGGAGAGTGTCCTCAATGTGACCGTCACTACCGCCGCACACCCACAGTGTTACATCGCCGGCGTAAAGACAATGCGGGAGCTCTTCTATGCTGTTGAGGAGATTGGGCAGACCGATCATTGCCACGTTGAAAAGGAAGGGGGAAAGAACCGAGCCGTGGGGGGTTCCCGTACTGCCTAGGTGAATTTTGTCTGATTTAAGTCCGCCAATAGTGATAGTTGCTGTTCGATCGGTGAGGAAGTTGCGAATGTAGTTGTACACCCTTCTTCCGATCCCCAGGCTGTTGAGAGTCTCTAGATTGCCGAATGTTTGACGTTATCGAAGGCTTTAACGAGGTCGAGCCCGAGGACGGCACGAGTATCTGTTGACGAGGAGCGCGCTCCGTCAATAACGTCGTGTTTCAGTCGAAGCATCACATCCTGTGTCGAGAGTTTGGGGCGGAAGCCAATCATGGTGTGTGGGCATAAAGATTTTTTTTCCATGTAGGCGTTGATCCTGTTTGAATGACATGCTCCAGGAGTTTTTCTACACAAGAGGTGAGGGAAATTGGACGAAGGTTTTCAATTTGGAGCTTTTTTCTGGGTTTAGGAATGGTGGTTACGTTGGCCGTTTTCCATTGAGCCGGAATGTGGCCCGCGTCCCAACACACGTTAAAGTAGCGCGTGAGAGTCTCGATGGAGTCGTCATCTAGGTTGCGGAGTATCTTATTTGTTATGGCGTCCGGCCCCGGCGCTGAGCCGACCCGGAGGGTCGCAACGGCATCCCGTACCTCGCTTAAGGTGATGGGACTGTCGAGGAAGGCGTTATCACTTCCCGAGTAAGGGGGGAGCGTTTCGGTAGCCGAAGGGGCAAGGTAGAGATCCTGAAGGGCCTGGAGAAGCTGTTTGTTGGTTCCGTTAAATTTGTGGAGGACAATATTTAGACTGTGTCGATGCGTGGTCTTACTTTTGTCAGGGTCTATTAGACAACGCATGATCCGCCATGTCTTAGCCATCCCGATCTCTTTCTCCATGCGATCACAAGCCGCGTGCCAATTTTGTCGCAAGAGTTGCTGAGTATAGTCTTCGATTTCCCTGTCAAGTCGGGCAAGCCGACGACGCAGGTTGCGATTTAGTTTATATTTGCTGAGTCGATGTTGTAGACTGTTCTTGGCCTCCCACATGTGAAGAAGCCGTGCGTCTGCTTGAAACAGGCCTGCCTCTGCGGGTATACTTTTGGTAGCGGTGTCAGCATCTCGACGTAGTTGCTTAGCCCATGCCTCAATATCGACTACCTCTGCCGCTCCCGAGTCAAATTTTGAGTCAGAGTGGAAAGCTCGTTCTGCTGCACGAATTTTTCGAAACGCGTCCCAGTCGACCAGTCAAAGCGTTTTTCCAGATTTATGCGTAACGCCGCCGAAAACGCTTGTGATGGCTACGATGTAATGGTCGCTACCAAGATTTTCTTGCGTGTTAAGCCACGTGGCCTCTCTCCGCATGTTTTTAGTGAAGCATAGGTCAGGCGTCGTGTCGCCACTCACACCATTGCCAATTCGGGTTGGGTACAAGGGGTCTGTAACAAGGCTGAGACCTTCTTGTTGGGCGTCTAGCCAAAGGCTACGACCCTTAACGGTGTACCGTTTGTATCATCACTCGGTATGGTGGTAATTGAAGTCGCCTACAATAAGTAAACCGTGGCCACGGGAGATTTCGAGAGTTTGCCTTAGGAGCTTGGTGAATTTGGACTTGTTCTTGGGCGGGCTATATACGGTTAGGACAAACATGCTACCACAGTCCTTTTTTCGGGTTGGAATTAACTCTACGAGAACGTGAGCCACCGACACTGTGTCCGCGCCGGTCTCGTGGCGAATGGCCATGAGGTTACGCCTGTTAATTGTTAATAAATCTTTCTTTTTGCTTTCATTAGGAAAGGTTGGTTGGAAACGTCATCCCTCGTTGTAAGTTGCTTGAGTCAAAATCAATTTTCGTGTTTGTACCGGTGTATGCGGATGGGGGGGTAAGCTGGTACTTTCGGTCGTCACCAAGCATTCACGAAGGTCTGAAGTGTGGGCGACTGCGCGGTCAGCGAAGGAGAGAAAGGAGCAAGCGTACTGCGCAGCTTTGTGGGCTGCCCGATTCTCGGGTGCTGCCAAATTATGGACAGGAATCTGTCCATGACCCTACAACTCTATGGCCTTCAAGTCTCTGCCGACTTGAAGGCCATAGAGTTGTAGGGTCATTGTTTGCCGGATAATTTCATTTACGAAACGTTGCGTTGAACGCTGTAGTCAAAGTTCTAGTAATTTGTCGTAGAATTGGTTATAATATTCTGATATTTTTTGGTATGGGTTGATGGTGGTCGTAAATAAGGTAGTCAAGAGAATGGGTAATTGCGAGGAGTTCTGCTTCCGTGGGGGTCAGCGTAATTATGGCGTGCAGGGTTCCTATATTGGTTTGGCCATCTGGGGAGACCCAGGCAGTCTGGCTGGCATCAGAATAATGTCGATTTTGTGCGATTCTTTTGTTTGAAATAGCCTCTGACAACGATTCTGTAGCGAGGCAGCCGTTGTGCGTGTGATATGGTGGGATGTTGTAGGTTTGGTCAGGAGAGGTCGTTGCCACGGAGGAATGGGTATCGGGAAATTGGGTAAGCGGATGCGATCTTGCTTATTCCAGGCCGTGAGTGTTGCACCTTAAGGAGTAAGTTTCCGCTTGATGTTGTATTGGTAGGTTCGCTGTTGAATGATTTTCTCACTTAATGGAAGGGCAGCTGCAAGTTATAGGTTCGGGATTATTGTATGACGTGGTAAGCCAGGGAGAATTCGAAGAGTCGCATTATGAAGAACATTGATAGCGCGTCGTTGGGTATAATACAATGTGTAAGATTGCACTCCTTAGGTACAAAGGCCGACTGCGATGGTACGGGCAGGTTACTGCAATAATTTTTGCTTAGGTCCTCCGCGCTTATAAGATTGTCCTCGAATGGCATCTTGAGCCGAGTTCCATTTCTGTTTTATTTGGTTGAGCCATATAGCCGGGCTACTCTTGTAACTGACGGGGCTGCCTAGCAGGCGAATGTGGCCGAACTGCGTGGTGATCGGTGTGGCGCCGACCATGATGCAAGGCGGAATAAAGTCAGGAGTTGGCTTGCGACAAAAACTGATAGAAGCTCTGTTTGATAGGGGCTAAGGAAATCCCGAGATCCGGTAGGGTAGGTGCAATGCTTGCTACGGTATTTTGGAGGGTCGTAATCATAGATTGTTCATTCGAGTAGTGCCTTGACTCGGTTCATATTGTGATGTCAACCGCCGAAATAATAAGCCTCGCGCTAGTCTCTCGTTGAAGGCTCCGGGCGATGCTAGTCATGGCCTGAATAAAGAGTGTGGAACTGAGCATCGAGCTTTGTGGAACTCCTCTGTCGAGGTAGAAGGTACAAGGGTTCTAACCTGGGAATGTTCCTTCAAGCTTTATCAGGGGCTTTAGGAAGTTTCGAATCCATGTATGTGCTCTTTGGCCAGGAAAGGCCTTAGTCTTCATCGACGATGGCGCTCTGGCAGACACAGTCAAAAGCCTTTCGAAGGTCAAATGCGAGTACAGAGTCCCTGAGTCTTGAACAGCGATTAATGAAGCGTCGCAGCTGCCACAGGCTTTCGGTAGTGCCGAGAATCGCGCGGAAAGGAGTTTGCCCTGGGTAAAGATAGGGTTCGAGATACTCAAGGTAGGGCACTATTCGATTAGTAACGAGTCGCTCGATGAGTTTGCATAGGACAGGGGTGAGGCAGATTGGCCGAAAATGGGAAAATGTTTAAGGAAAGAAATTTTTTGTTGGGTTTTGGTATGGGATAAATGAGAGATAGCTGCAGTAGTAGAGGCAATGGCCCAGTGTTGGCCTTAGTAATTTAGTAATGGCCCAGTCAACTGCCAAGCTTTATGTCTGTGGTTGTGTTGTTAGCCTCTGCACAGAAAAGTGTGCGGCTCGCCAAACTATCACTCGCTCCATGCCCCCTTGCAACCGCACAAGCACCGCACCCGCACTGATTATGCTTCCGTCGGTGTGCAACGGGGTTTCTGCTTGCTCGCCAAAATGACCAAGCATTCGTGGACTCTAGAGTCGAGCTTTAGGTTTTCCAAATGCATTGACAGTTCGGGGGCCGAATTAAATTGCACGCTGTCTTGAGTCAAGCGAGTTAACGCTTCGGATATGGTAGAGAAGGTATGTACAAACCGTCCGTAGTACGCGCAAACGCCGGAGAAGCACCGTAAACTCATTTGTTGGTTTGGATTAGAAAGGATACGACAGCAGCCATTTCCTCGGGTCGGGTCGTACACTATCGAGGCTCACTACATGGCCTCGAAATGGAAGCTCTTCGTAAGCACAATGTACCTCTCCGGCTTCAGGGGCAATTGGGTGGAACGACTGGCTCTAAACTGTGCGAAGGCTTAAAACAAGTTATCGGAATATTTCTGAAAATGCTACGACGTCGTGCATGTACACACGACGTGATCGTGATTTGATACCTGATGATACCGTGTCCACTATCCTTCGGAACCTTGCAGGAGTGAAACACAATCCAAATGGCTGCACCTTGAATTGTTACAGACCCTCCTTATTAACAAAGGCAGTTTTTGACGATCCCGGTCCGCTTCCACGATTTGCCAATACCCGCTACGTAAGTCACTCGAGAAGAAATCCCTTGCAGCACAACGACGATCTAGTGAGTCGTTGATGCGTGGTGAAGGGTTGACGTCCTTTTTGATGACTGTTAAGTGTTGTGTAGTCTACACAAAAGCGAAGTGTGCCGTCTTTTTTTTTAAACAAAACGACAGGCGAGGGCTGTGGGGCACCGCCAGCTGTATGACGTCGGCCTGGAGCTCTTTCCTAAAGTGGCGACGAAGAGCCTCCCGTTCTGCAGCCGGAACTCGGTAAGGATGCTTGGAATTGTTTGCTCATATTCGTCGCCGATGACTCGATGTTTTGCGCAGTTGTTTGCCGAACTTTGACGACAGTAGAAAACAGTTGCTGAAGGAGTCGATGAACAGTGAAACGTTCTCCCGCTGCGACACTTCCAGGTGGGAATTGACGTATAATTTTTCTACCTTTCGTTATTTAGTCCACGCTGATTGTCCTGGAAAAGCACTCAGTTCGTGGGCATCAAGAACCTAGCCCAAGTATGCGGCTGCCGTCTTGCGGGGCAAGTGTTGGTCTCATAGATGTAAACTTCTGACGAGTATTTCGGGTCATCCAATAGTGATGTCGACGAGACCGCGAGCAGCACAGACTGGTAGAGCGAGTCGAAGTGACACGCTTTGTTCAGAAATTCCACCAGTGGCGGGTGATCGGTTGCATTCCACTGTGACGGACATGCTTGCTCGTGGTGGCGCTGCTATGCTCTCTACACAAATACGTAACGCTGGCTTCGTTTGGTCCTCTTCCACTGGCCGTATTCCCGAAGAAAGTCCAGCTCGAGAAGCGATTGTTTTGAGCAGTCACGCTACACAAAAAAGCGGCCAGGGGAGGCCACGCCACGTATCTCAATCTTGGCCCTGCACATACCGGTCGCCGTAACGAAATGGCCTCCCACAGAACAAATTTTCGGCACATTCGATTCTGTTGTGACATTCCGCAGCTGTGCCGCGAGCGATGCATTCATGGCGGAATAATCGGCGGCCGGTGTCCGCAAGGGCAGTAACCGCGGGACTGCGGACGAAAACGGGCATTTCAGCAGAAAACACTTCGCGTTCATGGAAATACGGCGTTTTTTCTATTCATCTGAGGACGTCGTCGCATCGATGGAGGCCACGGTACACAGCGGCCCCACGACCAGATGTCCCAGGCATCAGTTTCCCCTGTGCGTACTCTGGGATCTGGCTCCTGGTTGGTAAGAAGAGACGGGCCGCCCTGGCGAAAAGTACTGTTAAAGTGACTGTAAGCAGGCTTGATTTACTGTCCGCGGGGTCGAAGGAAGCTGGTTGGCGGAAACGCACTGCTCAATTTCCTGGGGGTCGCTCACAGTAATAAAGTCGCGGTGCATGCGGCGAAAACCCGCGATGTCCCATTCGGTGGTAGGGGCAGTGACGAAGTATCAGGTCTGCTTCTCCACAACGGTAGAAAAAGGGGCGGTTGCCTGAGGTACGCCACACAGCAGCTTCCTGTTCAATCTGCCCTCGTTCGTAGCAAACGGTGAGAGTCCAAAGACCGCTGGAACGGGTGTGATGAAGCAACCTGAAACTGGGGCTCTGCCGTAGGCGGTGTTATGAGCATTTCGGTGTAGCGTGCCAGGGGAATTGCAGGCACTGGTATGTGTACAGCAATTGTGTAAGTAGAATGAAGTCTGAGGTTCAGGTGGTGGCACTGGCACTACTGCTGACCGTACTTCGTCGAGGATGGCGTAGTAATGTCACCGACCATTGGCCTAAGAACAGCAGCCTGAAGCATCTGAAGGTTACCGAAAACAACGCTGAGGACAAGCGCTCGAACAGCTTCCTGGTCGTTGAAAATGGTCGTGCAACCAGGCAGGATTGCCTGACATCCGTACTACGTTGCCCGCTGCTGCAGTGAGCGCACTATTGTGGATGCTTCCGTCTCGAAGTCGGCTACAGTCGTTGCAGCGCTGCGCAAAAGTCCAGCGAAACGCTGTTCTTTCGCTCCGGTAATGAGATCGCGCACCTGCTTTCCTCGCTCATAGAGGCGTCCGCACGCCTAAACAACCGCGACATGTCCTCCACAAACATGGCGGCGTTTTCATTAGGGTTCTAAACTCGGGACTGGACGCCTAGTTCGGCTTTCTCTTTGCGCTTTCCGCTACATTATCTGTAAAGTCGTTGCCGCCGAAACTTCTGCCATGTAGTCAGTGAACACTCATAGTTCTGAAACCATGTTCTCGATGAATATCCAAGGGAGAAGTAAACGAGCCTAAACTTCCGTTCATCGTCCCACTCGTTGAGCTTGGACATGAGGTCGAGGTGGTCTAAACAGTCCTCCACGTCCTCGTAGCTGTCGCCGTGAAATGATCGGTGTGTACATTGCGTGTTAAGAAGACACGAGGAGGCTTCAAGGGACTGGGTGGTTTGGCACGCTGTTGGGGCTGTAATCGCACTCGGTAGTGTTATCATAGGGCGAAATTCCAGCTGTAGGCCTTCAATGCGACGATTTGAATTGTGCACGGTCGTTCACTCCATGTGACTTGTGCATAGGCTGACAAATTGGCCTGGGTCCGATTGCATGGGTTGTAACCAGCACCTCCGCCAAAAAATCTTACAAGTATGACAAAGGAAAATCGGACTTGAAAAGCAGCTGGACAAATTCGTCCAATAAATGGAGAATCTGGCACCACAAGAAATGGCGCAACGCCCATACAGGTCCCCTCCATTTTCTTCTAGCTCCGTCTTCATTGTCGAGTCAGTGGCATGTCACTCATTGAAAGTTTACTTTTACATAGTTCCAGGATCACACTTGTGGCAATATCAGAGCTACGTATATTGCGGTTGGTAAATATTCAGTAATGTTCTGGATCTTTCAGGCTGAAGTATTTCTTGACTACAGAACGAACGGATCCACATTTATGAAATCCACAGTCCGACTTATTGGCGAGTTGTATATAATTATCAATCTCTCCGCAATTACGAGTCGTGGGCTATTGTACACCGTGAATATTTTACGCGATTTGACAACAAAGGTTTAAAACTTTTGTATGCACCACCTGACAAACACAAATTGTACATAACAGCGGGGCATTGTTCAACCACACGTATCTGTTCATGTGCGGCTCCGGACAAAGGAATTGGACAGGCGCTTTGCAGTGCTGTAGAAGTGTCTGTATATTGAGGCCTTCATCATGAATTGAGCGTAAGTTTCCTGCTTTGTAAATAAATTATACGATGCGGTTTAGTAAATCCTGTGTACGTTTCTGCCTGGGGAGCGATACAGAACAAAACGTCAGATAATCCGATAATAATGCTTTTAGTTTTGTGAAGGCGAAGAGTAAAATGTGAGTATAAATTTTGTGATCTTGCGCATGACTTCCGCGGTTACTTGCCATATGCGGAGGCCACCTTCGCAGATATGCGAATTATATTCGACATGTCATATGCAGTGCCAAGTGTACAATGTGCAATTGAGAAATGTACCTTTTTCAACTCGAATAAACTCACGTGAAACTGAATTGCAAACAAAGTTGTTGTGTATGATATAAATTATGTGGTAACCTCACCTGTTTTTCATAAGCTTGCAGAACTTCCTCTCTCATTCGTTCTTGAACATCAGGGTTCTTGCCCATGCAATAGAACCAGAACGTCAACGCCAACCTTGTTGTGTCATAGCTTAATAAAGGGGAAAAGAATATACCAGAAAAAAACAGTTAACGCATCCTGCCACAGAAATTGAGCCCTGCGATATATTGCGTGAACTGTGGCAATCCGGGTGGCGTAACAAGATATTATATATAAAAATATCGGTTTGCCTTAGTGCGCAATTCATCACGAAAGAGCAGCTAATGTTGTCGCTATGCTAGTAAAAATTCAGTTTCAGCTTAAATCTCAATATGACACAAACTTAGGGGTTTAGAGTCCTGTAAGACGTTTTAATTGAAGCAAAACCGTGTGCCAACAGCTTTTTTTAGGTTGAAAGCCTTATGTTCCCTATGATACTAAAAAATCTGTACCACAAGGCCAAATCCTTGTGGTACGGATACCCCAGCTTTTTACCAAACTAGGTCTCTTCTTCAGCTTTGTTTTTGTCCTCTCTTGGTAGAAATTACATTCACACACATCTCTACTGTTAAACCATGTTGTGTTTTGTTCTGTGCTTGTGTTTCTTTGTCTATTAGGCGATTTACTACAGCCAGCATACTGCAAGACGTCACAGCTTCAGTGCATTTATGACTCTTCGAGGTTTGTGTGCACCTGTTCTGCTAACTAGTCATAACATCCAAGGCCCACGTGGCAATCAATCTTCTATACCTCAATTTTTTCTGATTTTTACTTTTGTAAAACATTCGCTGAAACACCTGAAAGATACCGAATATTGGCATATCCCCGTAGTGGGTATGTGCCAAGAAGAAAGGAAGAGCAACAAAATCCTTGAGCCCTTTGGTATGCTTAGGTATTTTGAGTACGGAAGCCTGGCGGTACCAAACGTCTTGTTTGCATTTTTGTCGTATTCGGTTTATTTCTTCGCAAATGAATTGTTTGTCTTTTGGCGCGAATTGATTTAGGTGTTATCTTTTGAATTTGAATTTGAATTTGAATTTATTTAATTTTGTGTTACAACAAGAATGTATACAATAGAAGATTTCAGAAGAGGTCCCAGAGTCAGAGACTGAAGAGGGGACCTCCTGTTACACATTAAACAGGCGGAAACACACGTTATAAGCACGAATATATCAATCAACGAAACACAAAATAATATCAGCAACATCAAGTACGGTATAATACAAGAACGTAATAAGCAAGAAACGTATTAGAAAGGCATAGAAAAAAGAAAAAAACTATCACCAGGATAACAAACGGTCCATATAAAAGAACGTAATAAGCAAGAAACGTAGTAGCAATGCATAAAAAAAAGAAACAAAACTAATATCAGCAGCAGTGTATAGGCAAGAACATCATAAGCACAAAGCATATAAGTGAAGCCCGAATCAAAGAAACAAAACTAAACATGGTACAACCAAGTTACATTATTCAGGTTGGGATAAGAACGCCCGCAAATTATTTTTATATGCATACACGGTACGGCATGTTTTAATAGAGAGCGGCAGCGTATTCCAAAAGTGTATAACCGAAAAATTAGTTGAAATCTTTCCGCAGTTCGTTGTTACTTTTGGAAATAAATAGTTCATATTTAAAAAAAATCGAGTGGAGTTACCACGAGGAAATTGGTCAGTACTAATGCACTGAAGAGGGAGGTTTCCATTAATAAAATTTAAAACTAATAGGCCATGGCCATTTTCAGCAGCACTATTCATATGCCTTTTCTTTCGCTTTGTTATCTTCATCTTAAGGAACGAATTACGTCAGCCGACACACTTGCACACAGCACAGATAAGACTTCTGCGCCGCTAGTGGGCGCCTTTCCTGCTCACGTGGCATCATGTTTAGTACTTACGTTGCACGCACTGTTGCACAACTTTTACGATTCTGATTTATACCTTCTTGAGCTTAAGAGAACATTGCCTCTCAAAACTCGCCAATTCTGGCCAATCCTGAAACAGCGTCTATGTATGAAGAACAGAACAACCTGAACCTCTGTTGTACACTTGCAGCGTGCGTTTAGAGCGCACTTAAAACGAAAGAATAGCCGGTTCTAAGCCTTGCATAAAGCCATACCGGTGTGTTATAAAAGCTGTACGACCAGGTTTGTCATAAACCGCAGACTCTACGTCCTAATGCCATCGCATCCTCGGCACGGAATGGTTGCCCATAATCACCTCTTTTATTCGGTTTGCAGCTGGGTCTCCTGTGCACTTGTATTCTCGTCAGCACTGTCATTCATGGTTTCACTCGGCCAAACTATGGAGTCGAAGCTTTAGCCTTTGTATATGACCTGCCTTTTTGTAGGGACAAGAAGATTTTTTGAGGCAATGACGCTTACACAGTAGTTTTGCTATGTACGAGGATATGGGCTAAATCTTCAAAAATCACGAGAAATTGGGAAGGACTTGTACGGTACCCAACACATCATTTTGGCCGTATTAAATAAGATTCTGAAATATTACAGTAGCTCTGGGCTCGCCTACATCAGATTCAAAACAGTAGACCTCATTGGGCTTATGCGATTGCTGGTGGGACGTGTGATATGATGACCAGATGTGGTGGGAGCTGTCAATATTTGCGCGCGCCGAAGTGTGTAATGTTTCCTAACTTGTCCGTATCAAATTTTCTTAGGATTTGTGGGTCTTTAGGTGTGCATAAAAAAAGGTTCAAGGAATTCATAGAGCGTTGGCAACCTTCGTATGGCGGTCCAAGTGGAACCCAAGCGCCGCGGTAACCTTTTTCTTTCGTTCAGGTCTGCTGATGCCGTTTTGGGGCATTTGTTTGTACATCAGGTCGTCTCGCCGTTGTTCGTATTTTAAAATGGCTGATAATTGTCTTTCGAGGCCACTTATTCAGTATATATTGAGTGTTTATTTACCCTGCTATAGCCTCCAACCAACCCATCAATGCTTGAGCCGCCTTGGGGATTTCTTAAAGAGGTTACGGGCCCTTTCAAATCTCTTACTGTATGATTTTCTATCGAACAACTGCACGGTTTCTGCAGGAAGGTGTTGACTGATGTTTTACTAACTGTTTTTTTTCGGCGCCCGTTTACCGCCAAGGGTAACTAATGATAATATGCAATTGTGTGTTGAAGCGAGTTAAAAAACGTCCATTCAGGCTGCTGCGAAAGCTCATTTTTAGCGTTGCACAGATATACGCAGGTTCAATAGTAAATGTGTAAATGTGCTTTGGTAGCTTGAGTAACCAACTTTCGTTTTCGTAACCAACCCGAGAAAAGTTATCACTGCTTTGTTTTGTGTCGGAAAGCTGTATTTTCTTTTGGGGGGGGGGGGTATGTTCTGCAACGGACTCGTAAAAGTAAATGGACATGCCCCCGTGTAGAATACAATTCATGTCAGTGGATAAAAACTACTCCGAGTCCCACGACCTTTTTGTGATCATCGGATCGTTTAGCCTATCAAAGTGTCCCATTACTGACCGGAACGCGCAGGAAACTCATGGAAATAAGTCAATTCTTTTGCGAACAATGTGCGCTTGCATATGGGGTCTGTGAGGCATAATCGCCGCGCCGTACTAGTCGCATCTTGTAAGGGCGTGCGTGCGCCTGCTGACCATTAACGAAGTGTCAGTGAACATAGTGTCATTGTAGATATGGTGTGACTTTAAAGCTTTGCGGAATAGTCTTCCATACAATAAAGAAAAATGAGAAAGTGCATTTGGTAGAGTGCTTATGTTGCTGTGCATTCCTTGCCACCATTTGTGAGTTTTCTATGAACGATTCAAATCTCATGGGATCAAACATCATTCGTTTTATTGTAAACAGCGGCGGCCATTATCTTCACCTGACAACTACAGCAATCCCAACAGTGGTTGTTCATAGAATGGGGTCTCTTGCGCACATAAAACTAGACGTTTTTGCAAAACCGTGGCACCTAAGGCTTTCACTCCATAACTTTGGTTCCACAGTAACCAGAGTACTGAGATAGCGCAGTGGTTACTGAATATGCTGGTGTTCCGATGACCCCGGTTGAAATTCCATGAGGTCCAACACGTGGCTTTTATATACTCCCTGCGGCAGCCACTTTCTCGGCAGGACAACAATACTTTTTCGCAAAATTGGGATGCTTAGAGATTTCGCCTCAAAATACCACCGCTGTATGTAGCAGAGCAGGGCCCTCAAATTTTTTTTTAGGTCGTAGAACACTGTTTTGCTACCCAGGTTAAATGTACAGTACCAAAGACGTGAACAGAGCGTTGGTGACTAGTGGCTCTTACAGCGCCAGGGGAAGTCGTCAGCATGCGTTATGTCGGAGCTGTCGTAGGGACACGAATTGTTGTCTAGATGGGATATGATTCGACGTCGAATGTACCCGCTGTTTTGGAGTCGGCTCAGCCCGATCGACACGCCAGTACGCCAACATGGCCGACGTGGGGGAGGCGTGCGTCCAGCGGAAGCCATGTTGTCATTAGAGCCAAACAAGCGAACTAAAGCGCTCCGATGCAATGAAACACAGCAAACCTTGCCAGTTCATAGTTCCGCCGACAGGAAGATGGTTGCCTTACTAGATGTTCAGAGGGCGTCAAAGAAGACGTAATTGGCAGCAAGGCTTCAAAAGGAGCAGCACTACATAAACCACATCAGAGGGCACGGCCCCTATCTAGCGAACAGTATAAAAAAACGACTCTTCATACATTTGCAGGTTATTTCTGAGAATTATTCTCCTTCTTAGCGTAGTGCTGATAGATTTTTGTTGTTTTGGCCACGCCGTGCGTGGTGTTATGCTCAAATGATTGATGTTTAGTCTGTGATGGTATTGTTGTTGACATCGGGAGATGTCGAGGAACATCCAGGTCCACCATCGGACAAATGATGCAGACCATTCAGGAAAACCAGGATACGCCCCATAGCAAGGTAGATGCCATCAAAGAGTAAATTTCCTGACTAAGCAGTAAAACGGAACGACTAATTGATACTTTTCTGATATTCCAGAAACAGTCAGCAAAAATTGATTTTTTGATAATGATATAAAAAAGGCTCACTGATTAATGGAGTTAGAAAATAGAAGCGCGTGGAACAACCCCTTAGTTTATGGCGATGAAGAGCAAATTAAAGAATTGTATGCTGACTGGGACTACGCTGGTGTGAATGAAATATTTAAAAAGCTGTTGGGCGTTGGAGTGAATTCAATAGAAGAAACACCACATTGGTAAACAACAACCCGGCAAAATGCTGAACCATAATAATGAAATTCTACGACTATAGGGTAACATATAGCGTGCTTCAGGACAGCAAAATGCTGAAAGGGAGTTTGGTTAGCATCAGCAACGATTATGCGAACGAAGCTGCAGCCATTCGCAAAAAATATGGAAAAGTAATGCAGCGGACAGGGTGAATGGCGAAAAGATAACGGTTCTCAATGACAAAATTAAAGTAGATGAACAAATGCACTCATGGGACGTCACATAAAATGAGCAGTGCAATTATCAGAACCGCCGAGATAAACCCCATGAGGGAAGACACTTTGAACCCAGCACATGCAAAACCCAGCCCATCGCATCAAAACACGCTTGAAGTATACCTATGTTTTATTCTCTTAAATTCCCGCCGCATTGTTTATGCATTACTCATCTGGAATATGTCCTACTATCAGCGAGCCTTCACATAGAAATAATAACCGAACCGTAGTTTAACACCTGCATACCAAGCAATTTTATTGCACCATTAGGGTAGACCAGGCTTTGGTGGAATAGAGATGCAAGGGGTGGGGGTGTGGCCGCTATTGCTAAAAACTGTTTTCGTGGCATAATGGTTGAGACCAATATGGGTGTGTCGGAATGGTGCATATTACTTTAGGAAATATTGCTTACCTTAAGGGTGTATACGTCACCTGCCAATCCGTCTCAATTTTAAACAAACTTAACAAATTTTTCTGCGCTTATGTAAACGGTAACATCCGACTAGTACTGGCTGGCAACTTCAATTATGGGCACATTGTGTGGGGCGCTCTATCGCATCACCACACTGAGACGGCAAGTGCAAATAAATTATTGGGAATCGTTTTTATGTATATTGAGACAGATCGTTAAAGCGTATACGAGGGTAGCATAGAAATCTTGATCACTTTTGGATTAGGTGCCCCTGTCCTGTAAAGTCTAAGATTGCAGTGTACCAATTACAGATTCTATATCCGGCCGCAAAATGGTTTCATTGAACGTACTGCCATCGGCATGCGATTAAGTTCTAACTGAGGACGGAAGAAACAAGTCTCGGTCAAAGATTACGAAAGATCGGATGATACTCCTGTTTACGTCTATCTACAACAATGTTAATACCAGTTTGATATCACTTCACGGTCGATGTTATTCCAGGAATTGTTGCACAGATTTAAGTGCAATATTGCCACTTTCCGTGATATATTTGTTTCAAATCGTTAAAAATAGAAAGCACCAGAATCCATAAATAACGCTAGAGATTATACCCATGAGACGAAAACTGGAACTCCCACGGAAACAGCCCAAGGAGCTAAGTAAACTCTCGCAGGTACGTAGAAGCTCTAGGATCGGCTTACAAGAATTGGAGAAATTTCTTCGGTGCCACTCTTGTTAACTTCGTTAAAACCTCACCACAAAATGTTTGACGTTTTTGGCACCACAGAAATTAAAAATAACCCACATAACAATAGCGGGCCACGTTGTGACAGACGCGCGACAGGTAGCAGATGGTTTCAGTGAGTTTTTAAGTCAGTGTTTGCTCGAAACACGTGCAATGACGTCGCAGATGTTGCAAGCTATTCTTCCGCATTTCTCACGGAGCTTCTTTTGTTTAACCAGGAAGGTGTTTTACAGCTGCTGAACTTAAATTCAAAGAAGGCAGTGGTCGTGACGAGATACCAAGGACATTTCTAAAACATACGCCGAATGGGTGGCGTTTTATCTAGTAATTTTATTTTAAAAAATCTTGCCAACTGGTTGAATTCCATAATGATGGTTTTGCGCAGCTGTTATTCTTGTGATCATATGCGGAAATCGTTTAATTCCGAACAATTTGCCTGTTTATAAAGCAGTTTCCTAGCAGACAACTTATCAAATGGTTTCCTAAGATGATGATGATAAAATGGTTTCCTAGCTGATGACATCTGTATTCTCTCGATATTCTAATGCCACAGAGCAGCCGTGGACCGTTTTGCCTAGTTTCGCAATCGTCGAGAGACCCCACCTAAAGCCATGTCAGTTTGCATAAAGTAACCTTTTTGTTTCAAGAAAGTGCATAGTGTATTTTCGATTCGATGTTCCTTGAGCTTGATGCAGGCATATGACAGGGCAACAGGGATTAGTTGTTTCGAAGCAGGCGACTTCCGCTTTTCGTCAAACTCGTATCTCTAATTATGTTTTAGAATGAACAAAGCATATGTAACAAATCGAAAACAGGTTGTAGGCGTCAGAAATTCGGCGACGACTTTTTATATTTATTTTCTGGAGTACCACGCGGGTTAGTACACCACCTGTTATTGTAATTGCTTTGTAATAATGATGTTGCTACGGCTGCGGAGCCACCACTGGTGTGGAGGTTATTTACAGATGACTGCTTATTTTATTCCACAGTTACCGGTGAACTGACCAAGATCAAAATTAACGAGTGTCTCCAGGGTCCTGATGCTTGGTGTCGAAAATGGGACATCAAAGCTCATTATGTCTGAACCCATTTGTGCCCACCTCAAGAAAAGGTGCTTTGCTTGTCCAGTATCACATTACATTTGGTATTTGAAATAAGTCAAGAGTTGCAAATACATTGGTGGAGTCATCACTGAGTACCTCAACTGGCGCACACCACATTGCAAATGTGTGCTCGGTGAAACCTAAGTTTCATTCGGGTAAAGCTACAAAACGCAACAAGTGACGTCAAGCTGATGGCTTACAAAACATTTATTCGCCATGTCTAGAATTGCCTGAGTCGCTTGTAATCCCCATGGCTACCAGGCACGCTGAACTTGAGGGAATTCAAAGACTCCCCACCAGAATCATGCGTTCACAATACGAGAAAAAAATTCACTGGGTTACCGACATGCTTAATATTTTTTAGATAATACTGCATGCCAGGATTATGCCCAAGCAGGTGTGGAAACATAAAAACCGAGCATATCAGGCAAATGTAATTATACAGTCCCATCTTAGAAACACGAACAAAAGAATGACGACGACAAAACATTTCTACGTGTGAAAAACCTGAACATACATGCATGCAGATTTGGCGAATTTAACCCAGTGAGAGGCAGACTATTCTAGTCAGATATTATTCACTTAGCCCTTGCAATTAGGAATTCTTAGCAACTAGGCAACAAAGGAACAGGATAAATTTGTTATTTCAGGTTCTCCATAGCAAGGTAAAAATTGATAAAACGTGAACCTACGAGCACCCGGTAGACATAGCAAGAGGTTAAATCTTTATGCAGCAATCCGAGCTTACGCCACTGCAGAAACGTCTTTCGTTGTTAGTGTTATTTTCCTATGTCATCAAAAACTGGAATGATGTGCTGGTACAAAGTGCTGAATGTGCTGATGTTAAAGCTTTTCAAACGTTTACGCATACTTATTTTCCTTGAGGTTATTCTCCTTGAAACGCATTCGGATTTATATGTATTTCGGCAACTATTGCATGACACTTTTTTTTTGATGATTTCTATAGTGTTCGATAATATGTGTGTTTTAGTCTGTTTCGCTTTCCTACTTGAAAGTCACCTTATGTAAGTGTTATGCATGACGTATTCTCTCTCTGTCATGACAGTCAAATCAGGGTAGACAGTATGCTACAAAAATTCAAAAGTTATTCTCGAGCAGCAGAGCTACTCTTAGAAAACTCTATTGGGGATGTTGCTGCCGAAAAAGATAACTTCGTAAAACAAAATAAACTGAAGAGCGATGCACAAGCGATACGCGTTATTACATTGTAATTTCTGCACGCAAGATTTAAAGTTGCACCCATTTAGGTATTTTGTGGCTACCAGGCATACCTCGGCAAGACTTGGCGCCACTCACTCGCACTCACATAGAAAAATATATTTTTGCTCACGCACTCAGTCACACTCACGCTAAGCACTCGTCCTCTCCACTCGCATTCACTCGCACTCACGTTCACTACCCACCCTGCACGACTCCTGTTTACTGATTACTGATTGTAGGGTTTAACACGCCGACGCAACGCAGGCGATGAAGCGCGCCGTAGTGGAGAGCTCCGGATTAATTTTGACCACCTGGGGATCTTTAACATGCGCCGAAATCTCGAACACACGGGCGTTTTTGCTTTTAGCCTCCATCAGAAAAGCGGCCGCCGCAGCCGGGAATCGAACCCGCGACCTCGTGCACAGCAACAGAACGCCTTAGCCACTGAGCCATCGCGGCGGGTGGCTCGGTCCAATTCGAGCTCATGCTCACCACTCGCCGCGACCCCCCCGCACTCACTTGCGCTGACGCTCACCAATAGCCATCACCATTCGCACGCACTCGCGCTCACGCTCACCACTCGTCGCCTCCCCTTAAAACACGAGCGGGTGCAGCAGGCCCTTCATGAATCATGAAAACGAACAGTATTATTGCATTACGGCGTCAGATAGCCATCCAAATCATATTCCTAAATCAACACGCCACCGTAGAAAAAATTCGACGGTGCCCCATAGCAGGAGCTCAGTGACGACATCTGTCACAGCAAGCGGCTCCTGCGATGAACAGCCAACAGCGAGTGCAAGCGCAATAGTGGCGCCCACCGTGGTAATCCACGCAATTGGCGCGAGTAATGGGAGTGGCACTCGCACTCGCGAGTGGTGAGCAGGGCTCCCGACGGGTTGCTCTCGCACTGGCGAGTGGTGAGTGGGGCTTTCTACGAGTGGCGCTCGCACTCGCGGGTGGGGAGCGGGGCTTACTGTGCGTAGGTTTCGCACTCACTCGCACTCGCACTCGCCAGTCCAAAACGATGGCGTGGCTCGCTCACCAATCACTCATGAGCGGTGAGGGGGGGTGTGTGAGTGCACTCGCGAGTGAGCCTTCCGGCCTATGCTACAGGCAGGGGCTGGAACATGTCGCGGAATCATTTCATTTCAGAAGCTTGATATGAGACATGGCACGTGATTAAGGAATAAGTCATATGAAAGGTGTGTCGCTTCTGAATGACGTTCATAAAATGCCAATTAAGGAAACCTAAGAAAAATTAAGTATACGTTTTGGCCACCTCCCAAAATTGTGTGAACTTTCTCACGTGAGCTCAGTATTAATTTAATTTGAATGCGGTTCGGATTCGACCGGGCGAACTTTACAACGATAAAGTTTGAGGATGTTTATGTTACTTGGAGCGATTATTTACCAATGAGACTTGAACAAATCGCAGTTGTTTAGTTTATGGGCTAAAGTAAATCTCATTTATAAATTTTCGTATAAAGCCCAACTACGAACGTGCAGACGATGGCGTCAAACCGAAATGATAAAAACAATTACTACGACCTTCGGACTAAGGGTCACTTTGAAATATGCAAGCTCACTCATGCAACAAAGTACACATATCGAAACGAATTTTGGTAGCCTTGGTGCTATCACCCGGCATTACCTCATATTTGAAACAAAAGAACTTCTGAGAATTATAAGCAAGCGATAGGCAGAAATGACATGCCGTAAAGCCACTTATTCTCTCCATATCCCTCTGCTCCGGTTTGAAGCCTGGAAAGTTTGCACATAACGTTTGCTGCCTATAAGAAACGGGGAGCTATGAGCGTTTGCGCTTTTGAGGGAGAGTTCATGTGAACCGCATTGTCCGCCTTTTGCAGGCTGGATATGAGTTGTACATATAGGTCAGGCCACACATTTGCACAACACGCTTCAAAAATATCAGCTTTTTCTGCATGAATTCATTATTCCTACAAAAAACATTGCAAAAAACTTACCCCGCAGTGAAGATGGACATACAGTTTGAGGCGAGTCCGTCCATATCGGCTGAGCTTAATGACTCTAAGTTTAAATGAAGAAGAAAAAAAGAAAAATGTGAGAATAAGATTTATATACACGCAGGTATGGGCATTTGCAACCTATGGTCGAAGTATTTTTAACCCGATGGCATTATGAGGCTCATTTGCACAGACGTCTGCTATCAGCTGTACTCCTTAAGCGTGCGCGGAAATACGTCGCCCCTGCTAACCGGAAACTGTGACAGCGGCAGCCAGATACCATGGTTAGCTGAGTATGGAATACATAAGCAGCGACAACTGGAGTGTGAAAAGGAGGAAAGAGGAGAAAAGTGTAGTTATTTTAGTTGGCACGGTCCTGCGCAGTGAAGTCAGTTTTACGCCTCATTGTTAGTCGCATGGTCAACCGACAAGGTTGCCAGCCGTGGCCGCAACCTACGCCGCCATACCAAGACACCTCTGCAAACGTAACTCATCCACGCGGCAGTTTTGCCCAACCCTACAAAATAGGCGCAAAATAGCAATGCCAGACTGAAAAAACCAAGGAAGGCCTACACGTTGGCCAGAAACAAACAAAAAGAATTCAAAATAAAAAAACTCGAGAAAATAGCTCAAACCTTTGAATATTTTTCGATTCTCTAATAACCCTGCCACCACCGAGAGCTCTGTCCGGCAAACTGTAGATTACGCCATGCGGGAAAGCTAAACAATCACACAAAGTGTAGGTCACGATGGAAATCACAGCGAATGTCACGCAAGAATATTCGGCATTGCTCTGCATCCCAGCGGCGAAACCGACCACAAAATGGCTAAATAAAAAAAACCTTTAACAATGTCGCCCCGAACGAAACATGCTAACAAGGGGTATCGCTGAGAGGGGAGAAAAAAAGCAGTAAGACTTGTGCAGGCACTGATAGCAATCGTCATTATCATCATCAGGCTAAAAAGGTCTACTTCGGGAAGAAGGCCCCTGCCATGGACCTCCAACTTAACCGGTTTTGTGATGCTTAGTTCCACAGTTTACCCCCTAATTTCTCTATTTTTCCATCCAATCGGTTACTGGCCTTCCCCTTCTTCTAGACCCATCTTTTGGTATCCACTCCGTTACCCTAATTGTCGACCGGTAGTCGGTTTGCCTCACTACATGGCCAACCCAAGTCAATTTCTTTTTCTGTTTTTCCACTATGATATCCTCCATTATACTTTGTTATCTGATCCAGGTAGCCCGTTTCCTGTCCCTCCGTGTTACTCCTAACATTCGTTCCATGGCCCGTTGACGCGAGCTAAGTTTGATTCTTAGTTGTTTAGTAAGGCGCCCAGTTTCAGCTCCATACGTGATAACCGGCAGCATGCACTGGTTGTAGATTTTTCTTTTTGAGTGACAGAGGTAGCTTACGTTTTATTATTTGGGAGTGCTTGTGGAGTATTCCTCAACCCATGCCTATTCTGCGCCGGGTGTCTCTTTTGTGCTTCGGGTCAGCACTAGGCACCTGTCCGAGGTAGTTGCATTCTTTAAAGCACTTTACTCCTTCAGCTGATGAAGCCGGTTTTTACATGCCTATTTCTGATTACTTTGATATATTCATATTTATTTTTAAACCAATGGCCATCCTATCGGATTGTAGTTCCTCAAGCACTGATTGATTGATTGATTGATTGTAGGGTTTAACGCCCCGACGCAACGCAGGCGATGAGGCGCGCCGTAGTGGAGGGCTCCGGATTAATTTTGACCACCTGGGGACCTAAAACGTGCGCCGAAATCTCGTACACACGGGCGCTTTTGCTTTTCGCCTCCATCAGAAAAGCGTCCGCCGCGGCCGGGAATCGAGCCCGCGACCTCGTGCTCAGCAGCGCAACGCCCTAGTCCTCAAGCACTCTTCGCAGGTGTTCTGCAGTCTTACTCGGCAATACTATGTCGACCAAAGTCCTCAAATTGCATACGTATTGCCCTTTTATTCTTAATCCTACGTATTCGCAGTCACGCTTTCTAAACGCCCCATCCAGACATGCTGTGGATAGTTTTGGCGAGATGGTATATCTCTGTCATACTGCCTTTATCGCTTTGCTTTTGGAGGGTTACCGCACCCGTGCATTCTTCATATATGTCTTCTAGAAGTTTTGTGTAGGTCTTCTCTATTCCGTGGTCGTTTAGTGCTTCTAAGACGGCGGCGGTGAGTGCAGAGTCAAACGCTTCCTTATACTCGATAAATACCATATAAACGAGTTTAGTATATTCTCCGCGTTTTTCTATCACTTAATTGACAACAAAAATGTGATCCATGGTTAAGTACCGCTCCCTATAGCCACACTGGTCTCTGGGTTGTAAATACCGACTGTCACCTATGCGGCTTACTCTAAGTTTGTGAAAAAGCCTGCACAAAACAGAGAATAGGCTAATGGGCCAACATTTCTTAAGATACCTTGGAACTCCTTTCTTATGCATGAGACTAATGTTGGCGTTTTGCAGGATATGGGCACTTTTTGCGTTTTCAAACACTCCGAAAATATTACAGTGAGTTTTTTTTTTCAGAATAATATCTCCATCCTTCATTCAAAACATCAACGGTTATGCTGTCGTCACCTGCAGCTTATCCTCTTTTTATAACTTTGAGAGCATTTCTTGCCTTCTCTTAGTTACTAGTGGCGCATCGGAAGTTAGGCTTGTACTATCAGCAGTTTCCCCTGGTATAACGTTACTGGCATACAGCCTGGTGTGCAATCGCTCTGCTATTTTTTTATCCCGTCCAAGATGTGCGTTATGTTACTCTGCTCGCCTCCGGGTGCGTATTTCCTGTCTTTGCCGATTGCTAGCTTACTCTTATTTGCTTTCAAGCTTCCCACCATTTGCATCGTTTCCTCGATGGCTGTGACTGCCAGGTTATACGCACGAATTTCGTTTGCTTTGTGCGAGTTAATCACTTTCGAAAGCTCGGCTACTTCAGTCTTATCTGCAGTATTAGACCTTTAAGGTTAATAAGTTTGGAAATTGGTTGCTTTGTCTTTTCAGGTAATTTTCAGCTTGTTACCAACATGTTGCTTCTCCCAAACCTGCTGCTAATTCAATGATTGCCGGTGTTAGGTTCTCACTTAGCCTGTCTTCACTGACCTCGTTGTGCTCAACTAGAAGCACAAATGTGTTTTGAACAGTTATTTTACACTTTGATCTGGGTCTGACTGACTCCATCGGGGGTTTCTTAGTTATCATGTGTTTCGTATTTTCTTTGTTGAGACTCAAACTTAGCTTGCGTCTAATCATCCTGTGACCGCTGCTTCCAATCTTACTTAGCACCTCTATGTCTTGCATAATTACTGGGCTGTTACTTAAAATTAGGTGAAATTCTTTTTTCTGGTTTCATCAGGACTTTTGCAAATCCATATCCTATTTTTTCTTTTCTAAAAGGATCTGTTCATGAACCTCAGGTTATTTCTTTGTGCATATTCCCACGGGTTATTCTGCTCGACTTTTTCGAGTGTTAGTACTGCAGTTTCCAATTGAACTTTCTCCCATTTGCGTCTTACCAACCTTTGCGTTAAGGTCTCCCATCACAGTCGTGAACTGTCTTGTTACTGTCCTCATTGGTAATGAAGGAGGCACTGATGGTGAACAGAATGTTCTATATCCTGGTGTAACGAAAACTTATACGCACTCATTACCAAATAAACAGGATCTTTACTGCAGCATATCAGACAGGCCCACGGTTCCTATTTTCACGGTCACTGGAAAAGTGCTCACATTCGGTCCTGAAAATGTTTTTAAAAAAAATATGGATACAAAATGAGTGGCTGGGAAACACAATAACGAATGAGCAATCCTAGTTAATATAGAGGCACGACTGGTAAAATACAACTCAATGTTATGATGAACATGTCATAGATACAACGACTGCATAAACGCTCTCCCCTAATAAAAGATACAGATCCAAACCTACACACGAACACCTGACAAGCCATGACCAAATTCCTTCTAGGAAAGTTTCAAAACGACATCCATAGTACGATTCCGGCGTGGCAGAAAGTATGAGTGAAACAATTTTCCTTATGATCTACGTGGCCATCGTTGTGACTTCAAAACCCTGCTACTCACAGAAGTAGAAGACGTGGAAAATCAGCACCATCCGCTCGGCGGTTTGCCTGTCGGGCCTATCGACTAGAAGCTTAAAAATCCTTACACAGTACAAAAAACCAATAGAGTTTTGGATGCGGGTAAGCTACTGAACACTACAATAAGATTTCCCACTCCACACTGAATAGAGTCCACATCACAGTAATAATCTGCCATAAGGGTCTGGAGGGGAACGACGCAGTCGCCCAAGAAACACGAAAACTTGCTCTCAATGCTTCCTGTGACGACAAATCTCCAACTGCCACTCAGAAAAATTATAACGACCGTCTTCTCAACCTGGGCCTATGAAGAATATATTTCGTTGTGCCGAACTTTCTGCAGGACAGATACCAATACTTGTATCCACAAATCAAAATGAGCGAAGATTTTTGGCAGAAAACATCCCACAATAACTTACAATATCTTTTAAATATGACATGTCCCTTCTACTCAGACATGAGAGGCAGCCGTAAGAAGCTTATCGCCTCAACATGAGCGTCAACTGTTTTGAAGGGTATGGGGGAGGAGCTGATGTACCTGGAGTGCTGAGCTTCGTTTTCGTTCGGACTGTACCCATTTACCCACTTTTCCCAAACTTGCACTATTCTTTACTCTATAGAGGCCTAGCGAAATGGAGACCCATTTTTCTCGTAGCCCGCAAGGCATAAGTTCAGTCTGGCCAGAACATTACAGAACAAATGCGTGTAAGCACTGACACTCTCGCCTGAAATCTCAAACTGGCCAGAACCCCGAAACTTCAATCTTTCCTGGGCACACAGAAAGGGTCACTGAACGGAGTTTGTCGAAGTTGTCGAAGTCGATTGCCTTCTTCAACCTGAGGCAATTGGCAGCGAAGAATCGAACCTGCACACCAGGCCTTACATTGGGGGGGGGGGGCATAAATGTCATGCATGACAAAAGGTACGGGTACTTGTACACTTCACTGGAAACGACCAGACCTAACACGTTCAGGCGTTCAGAAACAACCAATGGAGTCTACAAGCTGTGTTTCATTCGAAAAGATATGTTTCAATAATTGATACGAGAGAACACCTATCAAGTTATTTTCTCAACCAGTTATAATGAAGCATGCGATTGCCATTAAGTATTCTATTGTTATTTTTGCTTTCGTTTGTGCGTCCACCTGTCACGACCGTGTGGCAGGCCGGCACTTTCTCATGCCATAAAAAGCGTCTTTTTTGGGCTACACACCACGTTTCCTGAGGGCTGTACTGGCGAAAACAAAAACATTTCTACTGATTGAATGATTGATGTTTAATTTATTTTTTTTATTTATCTATTTAGTTATGTATTTATTTATTTATTTTTTTATTGATTGATTGATTTGCTTATTGATTTATTGATTTATTTAATTGAATAATTAAAGATTGATTGATCCGTCACTTTTGCGACGGACGCAGTCAAAACTTCGATTCTCCAAGAATAAATTGACTCTAACCCGGGATATGATTTACCGGTTATACCCATATTCTCAACTGGTGGCATTTCACTGATGGCAGAGTGGAACGCGGTGATCGGTGCTGAATGATGCGATAGCTGTAGCGCTCGACAAAAAAACACCTATGTTTAATGGCCTGTTATGTTATTCACAGCTCGAGGATATTAGTCAAACGGAGCGAAAATTTCTCGGCGTAAACGGCCTAATTTTGTGATTTGCAGCAGCACTACCCATACGCAGCAGTCCATGGGGAAACAATAATGCGGGAACACGCGATAACCGTTTGGTGTATGCTTGAAAAATAAAGTGCAGCCGGGGCAGCCTTATTACCTGTATATTTCAGAAAGCAAAGTATATAAAGTTCAGTCACGTAAAATAATCCACCAGAAGTTGAGGGACGAAGAACGGGGTGCATAATTGGCTTGAGAAAATAAAACATACAAGATATACCATGTACCTCTATTATTTTCTTCACCAGCACCAGAGCAGAAAGCCTTCCTGCGGCCGAGTTCGTTGTCCAAAAGGATTTGGGCGAAGTCGGGCCGGTTCACCTGAAAGGTGAATTATAGATATTTCTTTAAAATACGCAAAAGATCTCAGTCTTGTCAATTTCTGTTCACCACGACTTCAACGTCTGTCGCAGTTTTAATGAGCGATGACCAGCTGAGATTTTTTGAACCTCTTACAAAAAAGTCTGCCGGAGCTGCGCCTCCAACAGCCATAAGATGTTTTCACCCGGCCGTCAAACTTGCTGAAAAGAAGTTTCCCTACGCCGTATTTCCAATCTTTCATAGCTGTCCGCCCAGCCGCGTGTCTTTGTCGGCCTTTTTCAGGGTTGGTGGGTCGTTTTTGGGGGTTCAAGCGTTCCCCGTTTAGTTAATCCCTCTGGAAAAGGCAAGATTCATGTATCTCACAATACGATAAGCCGCAAGAGCAACCGTGTTCGTCGGTTTCCGGAAAGTATGTATTTCCTGTAACAAAATGTACTTCGCAAATTGTACTATCGAAAAGGTGCCATTGAGACTGCTGATCTGCTGTACACATGTAGATTTATAAATCTACAAAGTTACATGTACCTTTATAAGGCTTTGCAAATTTCCTCCGCGGATATCTCGCCATAAAGAAAGATTTAATACGTTTTAAAGCAGTCATTATGGCAAAACGCCGCGTTTTAAATGCAGAGCATTTCTTTAACTCACGATGTCACCCGGCGTTGGCGTGCCTCGGTATCCGCAACAGCCGTTCCAGGTGCGCCCTCTCCCCCACTCCTCCTCGCCTGCTCTCCGCTGCTCCTCGCTTTCGCACTTCATCTCACCCCCACTGCTCTCTGCGCATGCGCCGCATTGCTATGGCAACGGAGGCGCGTCGCCTGCGTCGTCTGCTTCCTCTCCGCCACGGCTGCGCTCCGCGGCGCCGAAGTCAAAGGAGAGCGCGCGGCCTCGTCGGCGACAGCCGTTCCATGTGCGCCCTCTCCCCCACTCCTCCTCGCCTGCTCTCCGCTGCTCCTCTCGTGTTCTGTGCGTGTTCGGATCGCGTTCAGCAACAGGTGGGGCGCGCATGCGTCGTAGTTTGGCGCGGGAGCAACAACAGTTGTGGCGTGATCGTGACGTAGTCGTGACGTGGTCGTGGCGCGGTCGTGCCGTGATGGGGCGGTTCTCAGCGTTCGCTCTCGCTGTCAATTTCTTTCGAACCAGATAATAAATGATGTCACGTGACCTTTTAATTACTACTCCTCATTAATTAAAATAATAATTATAATAACAACAACAACAATTACAACCAACAGCAACAACTGCAACAACATTAACGTAACCCCCACCTACATAAGGTCGTGCGCCCCCCGAAAATGCTCTGCATTTGACCGTGCCCCTCGCGAGGGGGATGTTTCATAAAATTTTTGTTCCTGCGTGTATTTGCGTTCAAGCACTCTTCCACCTGGTTTGGTCCGGGCGGTTGAAGTGAGTGACAAGTGTATACATTCAGACTAAAATTTTTTACTTAAAAACGAGCCTTTTTGAACTCACTATGCTCAATAAAAGCATTTTTTCTACCAAACAATGTAAAAAATAAGAATCAAACGTCGCGGCACACGACATCAGCAGTGACTCAATAAAGGGAGCAGTAAAACATGCATTTTAGTGCGTTGACTGCGCGGTAGCATTAAAGGATACAATCAAACAGAACTAGATGTCCTGCTAAAATTGCAGAGTCACGTACCTTGCTATGGTCTTTAGGCAGCTACAGTTCATCTCAGAATTATATTTTGACTTGATAGAGACCTCATGGGAAAGTAGATAAGGAGTCGCCAGAGCTTCATCAGTTTTTTTTTGGTATCTAGGCTATTTGTTTGAATTTTTCGGTAAAATTGTTATCATTGTTGTCTGCTAAAAGGCGACTTTTTGATGACTCGAACTAGTATTGTGTCGTCTGCATGGCCCAATAAAGAAGTGCTAAGAGTAAAGCAGACTAATAAAAAATTTTGGAAAAAATTATGAATAGCGGAGTCAGATGGAGAGATAGATAGATAAATTAAGAAAAAGAGAGAGAGAGGAGGCGATAGAAAGAAAGAGAGGGAGGCAAATAAAGATAGGGAAATTTTTTTATGTAGGTCGATCTGGTCAGGCGGGCATAATGGCGTTGCTTGTTGCTTCAGTCGATTCGTGAACATATAATGAGGGTTCAATGGGTCAAATGCCAAAGCACAAACCCTTTGCGATATGTCGGGTACAATTGTACACGCCACTTTAAAAAGCATTTATGAGGTACAATCGTCGTCATCACCAGTTGAAAAGCTCCGCGAGCATTAAAATTTAATCCTCTACAGCGGTAACTGCGATTGCTGGCTGAGCGGTTCAAGTGGGGTTCCTGAACACCTACTGAACTGTTCAACAACAACTACTTCACACGGCGCGTGAAGTAGGTGTTTTTTGTTTTACGTTTTCAATCTAGTTAAAACGTTTATCAAAGTAAAACCTAAGCTGTCACTTTAATATATAAGGGCTACAGATCTGACTATTGTGTATACGTTTTATATTGTAGCAGTATTTAGAAAACGGTGGGTACGTTTACGATAGCGGGTTTGCAATTAGGATTATGACGAGACCTAATTTATTAACTAGTTATGAGATCGATCGAGTTGTTTATGGTTTTTATATCGCAAACAGTTAAAAAGAAAGAAAAAGGAGGAACGATCACACGAACACACGCACAAACATACACAGAAAAAACTGCTACAAAGGCAGTCACAAACTTGCTTGTAGTCCAAAGTCTCTAAGGAAAGCCTGAACAAATACACAGGTGAGTACCTCTGGATTCTTTCTCCGGAATTCGATTACAAGCTTCGCTTTGTTGGCCATTTCAGTGAGTGGATTTTCGACGCAGAGATTGATAAGTCTGAGGGGTAGCTTGAGCAACCATGGCCAGTGGTACAGGTTCTCTGGAAGACCACCATGAAACCACAGTTTTATGGATTGTTTCTTCAGCACCGATTTGTCACAATTACATCAAAGTATAGCATATACAATCAGTTCGTGGGCATTCTAGTGTGTTTCCTGCAAGATCTGGGGTTGACCGTAGACTGAACGTGGGGTAAAAAAGCGCATACATGCAATTTGCCTATTCTCCATTTCACCAACCTTGCGAGGCGCTGTTAAGAACCGGTGGCTCTGCAGCGCTCCTTGCATTGTGCGAAAGCAGTGACGGGCAACTCAACCCGCGAAATAAAGGCGGTCTGGAGTTGCGCGACAGCGTTTCAGTCTGGTGAGCGTGCTCAATGAGCTCAAACCCATGGTGGTTCCTCGCAGTGTGTGACCTTGCATTTCTTGTGTAATTCCTGGGTTTATATATTTTGATGTAGACACCATGACCTCCTACCTTGATCTTACACAGCTTCCTTAGTCCTTATATCTGGCTTTTTGCAGATTGTTGAAAGCAAATGTCAGACTACGAGACCCTTACCTCGGACCGTAGAACGAACGTGCGCAATACAGTAACCATGACATTCGGTCTAATATTCTTCTAATTAAACCAGATTACCTAGTAAAGTCAGAAAAAATTGGGTATTGAATGGAGTCATATTCACAAGCCTAAAGTTGTGGGCACGAGCCAACCCAATATTAAATTGCGTTTATGATTTCGGGCCACTGACGATTAACAAATATAGTAACTTACTGTTACATACCGGCACTTAGAGTCGCACGGTCACTTACGGCTTATGTGGTACACGTATCCTTCCATGAAGTTACGAAGAACCCTACGTGCCACTTGGAACAGAGGGCTCTGCGGGTTCCGCTGCACGTCCGTGTCGATGCCAAAGGCCATCTTCGAAATAACGTCGAAAGTGAATTGCTCGCAGTAGCTCGTGATATCGAGTTCAGCCCCTCCTTCCGCGTTCACACCAAGGTTCTCAATAAACTGGCGCTGGGCGTCCATTAGAGAAGGCATCACCTGTGAGAAAGTGGAGTTCTCGTTGTGTGAAATTCTGGCATTTTAAACGCGTCCGCAATTCCACAACGGTAATACGTTTGTAATGAATAGTTGAGAATTCCCCTGCTTTGGAGATAATATTCTGTACGAAAACAAAAAGATTGTCTATAGTTTGTCAGTTAAAAAGGGTCAAGGGTGACCAGATTGAGTTTTCTGTACATTCGCACTCCAAAGTGCCATTACAATTTTAGATTACAGACACTATCACCTAACGAAACATTTACCACTCCCGGGTTAATCAACCACACTGCCTTTTTTTATTTTGTGGCCGAACTACACTCAGAGCCTTTGCTGACGGAATATTTAGGTGTAGCACTCGAGAAGAGGAGAGGGCCGCAAACGAGCTAAACAGTCTCAAATCTGAAAAAAGAGGCACCATACCATTTTAAGTTTCGCTGGGCTGAAAAATTGGCCCATGCAAGTCCTGGTGTCCTTGTGCACTCTTCCCTTGGAGAACGCCACTTGCTTTAAAAAGAGAGGCTGCAGCTCGTACATGTGTAAAATGTGCTGGTAAAAAAAAGACAAATAAGACATATTTCGTTTATCACTTAACAATCTTTATTAATACCCAATGGTACATTACTTTGTACAAGGAGTGTTAATAGTATACAATGTACATTATACTCATTAATACTATAGTTATTAATAAACCACGAATTACAGCAGTTTTCTGTAACCCCAATTTTTCCATTAAAGCCCACTTTTGGATATGACACGTGAATTCCTAGGTGGTACATCTCCAACGCGACCTAATTATAACAAATACGCTTAGAACTGATGGCAACATATAGCTTCAATGGTAGGACTTCAGGGCAAATATATATATGTGTATATATATATATATTTGAGAAGAGAAACTACGAACAAGGTAAAAGCACGATTGTTGCAAGTCTCTTTGCTGAAACGTTGGCAACAATCGTGCTTTTACGTTGTTCGAAGTTTTTCTTCTCTTGTGTTCTCTACCACCTTCAAAGTTCTACTGCTCCCTAAATATGTATATATATATATATATATATATATATATATATATATATATATATATATATATATATATATATATATATATATATATATATATATATATATATATACATATATATATATATATATATATTTGAGAAGAAAAACTTCGAACAAGGTAAAAGCACGATTGTAGCAAGTCTCTTTGCTGAAACCTTGGCAACAATCGTGCTTTTACGTTGTTCGAAGTTTTGCTTCTCTTGTGTTCTCTATCATCTTCAAAGTTCTACTGCTCCCTAAATATGTATCTATATATGTATATTGAAAGGCGAGGATTCGAGGCAGCCTTTTATTCAGGCGATCGGGGCCGAAGAACACCAGATCACACAATGATGATGATAATCTACAAAATGAAGAAGTGGCGGAGGCCACTGTGTGATGATGGGGATTGACAGGTGATGCATAGAAATGCGCCCTTGTGAGGGGATTGGCCCTCACACTAGTTCGTCCCTCCAAGCGATGCAGCCACCTGACTCAATCCATCCCCACACTATTTCCTCCCTCTTCGCGAAGGAAGGCGCCCGTCGCCATCAGTCCTCACAATATATATATATATATATATATATATATATATATATATATATAGATAGATAGATATATATATATCTATATAGCACAGAAAGTGAAGGAGAACACAGTCGCCCAAATAGCCGAATTGGTAAGGCATTCGACACGTAATCGAAAGGCGTGGGTTCGGTCCCCACTCTGGGCGCGTGTTTTTCTTTCTTTCTTCTGTATGTTAAAAAAAATGTTTACTTCATTAACCGTAGTGAAAAAGAAAAGAGCCTCACAACACCCCTATGCCTCCTTTGGCGTTGTAGGCTGCTGACCTATCTTTCTGTATTTCTTCAACGAGCCCCTCATTTCCTTACTATATTATTCTGCGAAAGCCTAGCGAGGGTCTCGGTTGTGGCAGCCTTGATGCCTCGGTAGCATAAGAGGGCTTCCCACCAGTTACCCACTCATGACAGGCTGTAGACGTCCGAGTCACGCCCCGGGGGTTGAAAAGAAGGTCCCCTTCTCCCCGTGTAGTCAGAGTGGCGCTGGCTACCACCCTCAAGCGTCAGATACACTTCTAGTAAATATAAAAAGCACAGAAATTGAAGGAGAACATAGTCGCCCAGATAGCCGAATTGGTAAGGCATTCGACATGTAATCGAAATGCATGGGTTTGGTCCCCACTCTGGGCGCGTGTTTTTCTTTCTTTCTTCTGTATGTTGAAAAAAATGTTTACTTCATTAACCGTAGTGAAAAAGAAAAGAGCCTCACCACACCCCTATGCCTCCTTTGGCGTTGTAGGCTGCTGACCTATCTTTCTGTATTTCCTCAACGAGCCCCTCATTTCCTTAGTATATTATTCTGCGAAAGCCTAGCGAGGGTCTCGGTTCTGGCAGCCTTGATGCCTAGGTAGCATAAGAGGGCTTCCCACCAGTTACCCACTCATGACAGGCTGTAGACGTCCGAGTCACGCCCCGGGGGTTGAAAAGAAGGTCCCCTTTTCCCCGTGTAGTCAGAGTGGCGCTGGCTACCACCCTCAAGCGTCAGATACACTTCTAGTAAATATAAATAGCGCAGAAAGTGAAAGAGAACACAGTCGCCCAGATAGCCGAATTGGTAAGGCATTCGACATGTAATCGAAAGGCGTGGGTTCGGTCCCCACTCTGGGCGCGTGTTTTTCTTTCTTTCTTCTGTATGTTAAAAAAAAGGTTTACTTCATTAACCGTAGTGAAAAAGAAAAGAGCCTCACCACACCCCTATGCCTCCTTTGGCGTTGTAGGCTGCTGACCTATCTTTCTGTATTTCCTCAACGAGCCCCTCATTTCCTTACTATATTATTCTGCGAAAGCCTAGCGAGGGTCTCGGTTCTGGCAGCCTTGATGCCTAGGTAGCATAAGAGGGCTTCCCACCAGTTACCCACTCATGACAGGCTGTAGACGTCCGAGTCACGCCCCGGGGGTTGAAAAGAAGGTCCCCTTCTCCCCATGTAGTCAGAGTGGCGCTGGCTACCACCCTCAAGCGTCAGATACACTTCTAGTAAATATAAAAAGCACAGAAATTGAAGGAGAACATAGTCGCCCAGATAGCCGAATTGGTAAGGCATTCGACATGTAATCGAAATGCGTGGGTTCGGTCCCCACTCTGGGCGCGTGTTTTTCTTTCTTTCTTCTGTATGTTAAAAAAATGTTTACTTCATTAACCGTAGTGAAAAAGAAAAGAGCCTAACCACACCCCTATGCCTCCTTTGGCGTTGTAGGCTGCTGACCTATCTTTCTGTATTTCCTCAACGAGCCCCTCATTTCCTTACTATATTATTCTGCGAAAGCCTAGCGAGGGTCTCGGTTCTGGCAGCCTTGATGCCTAGGTAGCATAAGAGGGCTTCCCACCAGTTACCCACTCATGACAGGCTGTAGACGTCCGAGTCACGCCCCGGGGGTTGAAAAGAAGGTCCCCTTTTCCCCGTGTAGTCAGAGTGGCGCTGGCTACCACCCTCAAGCGTCAGATACACTTCTAGTAAATATAAATAGCGCAGAAAGTGAAGGAGAACACAGTCGCCCAGATAGCCGAATTGGTAAGGCATTCGACATGTAATCGATAGGCGTGGGTTCGGTCCCCACTCTGGGCGCGTGTTTTTCTTTCTGTCTGCTGTATGTTAAAAAAATGTTTACTTCATTAACCGTAGTGAAAAAGAAAAGAGCCTAACCACACCCCTATGCCTCCTTTGGCGTTGTAGGCTGCTGACCTATCTTTCGGTATATATATATATACATATATATATATATATATATATATATATATATATATATATATATATATATATATATGTATATATATTTATATATATTATATATATACAGAGAGAGAGAGAGAGAGAGAGAGAGAAACAATACTTTGGAGCAGGTAGTGTCCTAAGACCTCTGCCAACCTTTCGACAACGCATAGTCTCAGGCCGCTACCTTCTCCAAAGTATTATTTCTATCTTGTGAGCAGCTTCAAAGCCACACCGTTTTCTGATTGATTGTAGGTTTTAACGCGCCGACGCAACGCAGGCGATGCGGCGCGCCGTAGTGGAGGGCTCCGGATTAATTTTGACTACCTGGGGATCTTTAACGTACGCCGAAATCTCGTACACACGGGCGTTTTTGCTTTTCGCTTTCATCAGAAAAGCGGCCGCCGCGTCCGGGAATCGAACCCGCGACCTCGTGCTCAGCAGCGCAACGCCTTAGCCACTGAGCCACCGCGGCGGGTACAACGTTTTCTCACCCTCTCTCTCTCTATTCAGATAGTATTCAGTATTCAGATAGTGTAAGCTCTTTACAACTTTTAGGTGAAATTACGGACAAGAAAATGGAACTCGTCGGATTGATCATGTCATTTTTCTGCTTATAACAGTATGAAGCCTTTATATGCACTTTCTCTTTAAAGTAACGTCTTTCAAATTGAAAGTACACTGTTATTCTTTTACACTGGATTGACAGCTTGAGAGCAATTCCACGAAAGTTTGGTATTCCGCAAGCTTGTTATACCACGTTTTTGTCTTCGAATGTTGGAAACGGGAAGGCCTTTTGAGCATATTGGTATAGAGTGCCGACAAAACAAACTGCAACGGCTCTTCTTAAATTCTTGACTATGTGGCGTGCCGTTTAAGCCATCAAGCTAGAGTATGCTCGTATGAAAAATGTTTATTATGTCTAAAACATTTCATACCAGCGATACTTGAACTGTGGACCTCGATTTGAAGCACATCTTACTCGATTAACGAATACTCTAATATCTGTAATATTGCCGTTGGTATGTTATCACACCAGTGGATCGCTTGTTACTACCGCTTGTCTTACACAATCTGCATTGTTATCCTCCTTATCCTACGCCTGGTGTAAATCCTTTTCCGAGTTTCTGTGAGTCATCTGGATAAAGAAAGGATTGCTATTTATTCAGTTTTTGCAAAGGCGTAGACGGTGCGCAGTATTGTGGCCTCCCCAGAGATAATCGTGTGACTGTTTTTACAGAATAAAGTACATTAGGTGAAAATTTTAGGGTGTGCTTGGTTGCACTTGCGTGTAGCCTAAGATCAGACCAGTTCGTTAGTTTCACTTTTCGATCGCCTATTTGTTAGCGTATATTTGGAGTACACATTAGTAAAAGTTTTTAGGTGTATGAGCTGTTGAAAGTTTACTTACTCCACGCCCATTAAAGTTGCTGAAGTCCTTGGTGCAGATTTGCTTAATCATGTCCAGGTCCTTAATGACAACGATGGGAACGTCCCCCAGAAAGAACCTTGAGGGATATGCAGAAGGAATTAACGCAGATGCCCACTCTAGCAACAATGACATGTATCCACAATGGCATTAAGATGAGCACACTGAAACAAAATTAGTGCCCTTTAACTCTGTGAAGATGGATAGCCTGCAAAGCTGGATGCAGTCCACAGAGTGCGCGAAACAAAACACGTTTATCGTAATTTGCGATGCAGCATATTTCTTAGCCAATTAGCCGAATGAACATCACACGAATCCAAGCTTTGTTCTTGCAGATAAACATGGAACTGCCTGTGTCCCTCCCGTGTCGTAAGCATCTTACTGTTTGTGTCAGGCCGGGTTCAGACCATTGCCGCACCGGTCGTATAAATTTTAAAGAATGACGTCATTTTACCTCTCAGCCAACCGAACTGCGTGACATAGAATTTTTTACGTCCATAGACCACGATACGAGTTTTGCATCGATAATCTGAACATAGCCTAACACATAACCCAAGCCGCTCTACCACTAAGCAATCCGGACAGGTCCCATTGGACCGTTTAACGTCCGCGTTTACACGTCGCGTCAGCACAACGGACATGCCATTTATGAGTACGGGCATGAAACCTATACCTGCGCGTCCACGCCTCCACTCCTTCCTCTCACTATTCTCCACTACGAACCTGCGTACGCATAAGCCGGTAACCGGTCATGTGCGCTTGCTAAGAAGTGACAGACGCCGTCGAAACATCCCCTGAAAGCCCTCTGAAGAAGCGATATTGGCTCACGCGTGCGTTCGATGCGGGCACTTTGCTGTTCATCCGGGAGAGATTCGCCGCTTCTCGACGAGCTCAACTTGAGGCGGTAACAGCGGCGCCGAAAGCTTTCCGTTGTTTTTGCACCCATTCGCGCTTGTGTCCGGGACAATGCTTCAATTCGTTCTCTTCTTCTTACAAATGAACGGCATGTATTCGTTCCATAACGAAACAAAGCCTGGAAGCCCTTGATTTCTACTCTCGCGTACAAACATGTGGCTGTCCGTTTTCCTTCCCTCGTGTGCATCTTACTGTGTGTGTAAGATGTCTGTGTAACACATCAAACCACACCCGAACGACTCTATTGAGGAGGACAGCCGACTAACCGCATTGAGCCATGTAATTTTGACATATAAATCTCCCACCAGCACAACCGGCGCTTCATCGGTAGCGGCATGAAGCCTAGCTGTGCGTGCACGCCCCCCCCCCCCCCCTTCCTTACCGCAAACCATGCACGAATAAACCGGCAACCGGTGATGGCGCATAATAAGCGTGAAAGACACCGGGAAAATGTCGCTCGAAAGGCCATCCAAGCTGAATAAGAAATAGGAGTTCAAGCCGGCGTTCCAACTGGGAAAGTTTCTCTTTTACCGGCAGGGATTCGGAGCTATTTGGCGAAGTGAATTTGAGTGGAAACGGCGACGGCGGATTTTGGTCGTTTTAGGGGGCAGCCCTTTGGCAGCCGTTACCTGGGCTTCACGGGAGCAGCTTCTGTTCACATCCACGTAACCCAGTGAGCGAACGCGGTAACGACGAAAGAAAAAAAATGGAGAGGAGCGTCTAGCGAAGGGTGAAGTGGAGTACGACACGTGCGTCTCTCTCTCACTGCTTTTCTCTGATACATGTTTCCGGTGTCGCCGCCAAGGAGTGCCCTTCCCCTGACACATTCCCCATATGCTGTTCTATTCTCTACTAATCCAAACCACGTGACGTTTGCGTGGGAGGTTCGAACACGATAGGCAACAACAGGCTCACTGCTGCCTTGTGCGGGGCTAATCCGAACCACGTGACATTTCCGCGGGAGGTTCAAACACGATTTGCAACATGCTGGCCGGCGGCGGCGCACTGCCAGGCAGCTGCCGATTAGCGCACGCCGCCGTACGTTCGCTGATCACGCGAACCCTCCCTGAGACGCAGCCGAAATGTGCCGTGACCGATAAGACTGAAGCTCGTGCTGAGCACAAATTTCGAAGTAGGGAGTTTAGTAATCGTCAGTGATTTTTTTACGCCCATTCGTGCTTCTGTTTATTTTTCGCAATCATCTCATAACCGCACTACCGCCGTTAGCTGCCGACTGCGCAACTTGCCAAAGGGGCATTGGTGAAGGTGAGGGGGTAAATAGTTGTGAAATAGGTGTCGACTGTGGTGACGATATGCCCCGGAGCGGCACCGAGTAAAGTGATGACATCGGAATGAAAATTGGGGGGACGGGGGTTGACATATACTGCTTTGCAGTACAAAGCGATTGATTTATTGATTGTACGGTTTAACGCGCCGACGCAACGTATGCGATGAGGCGCGCCGTAGTTTATGGGCTCCGGAATAATTTTTTCCGCCTGGGGATCTTTACGTGCGCCAAAGTTTCGCACACACGGGCGTTTTCGCTTTTCGCCTTCATCAGAAAAGCGGCCGCCGCAGCCGGGAAACGAACCCGCAACCTCGTGCTCAGTAGCGCAACGCCTTAACCACTGAGCCACCGCGGCGGGTGCAGTAATTAGCGAGCTGTTGTATTGATAAAGCCACAACAAAAGAGTATGGTACGGCGCTCACCAAATATCAGATGCCTGACTTTTCTTCGAGTCATTCAGGATAGGGCATGCTTATTCTTAACGGACAAAAGTTTGGCCCTACTGCAACCGTTTACAAAAGGGCTTAAAAAGCAGTTTACATGTGATTCACACGTGGGATAGGGCCATTCACGGCGACAAATTTTCTTCACACCTTTCACCCGTTTATTGCGTACTGATTCAAAATGTGTGGCGCAATCACATCAGTCAGCAAGCCCACCCGATGGTCTGCAACAAAGGCTAGTAAGTGTTGTGTTGGGAAAACGCGCATTGGTAACTCAAAGCAAGTAATCTAACTTACCCAAAAACGTCCCCGTATTCTTTCAGCCATCGAGCCAGACTTTCGATCTGCGTCTGAAACCAGGAAGAGTTAACAACATTCAGCGTCTCCGCCACTTAATAGCAATATTCCTATCTCACAAGAAAATAATATGTTTGCGTGTGCGATAAGAATATTAAGCGGAAGTCAGACACGGACGTGAAACAAAAATTATTTGCTGTATATATTCGTTTGCGATAAACTCATCTATGCGGTGGCGTAGAACAAGAAATATGATGCGCCGGCATTGAATCCAATGTGCGGTACGAACAAACAGTGCGTTGACCCACCGGTTTCCAAAATGCGCTGGCATTTCCGTTGATGAGGCTCTGAATCGGTGGTCCAGGCACACCAGTGTCCTTAAAAGCATTGAAGCATTTCCGGCGCTCTCTGCACGGCAAAGACCCGTAAAAACAGTTAAGCAGTAGAATCTCTGCCAGATTAATAGCTAATGGTACAGGAAGTGACCGGAAAAAGAAAAAACTTTACAATGCCTTTCTAAAAATGTTTCTCACAGACGTTCCTCGAAGCAAAACTGCGTGAATTCGCGCCAAAACTTTCGCTAACAGTGCGTCCGATCTTCAGTAAAACTGCGTGGAACCACCAAATCTTCAAATACCAAAATCGCACACGAAGAAAGAACTCACGCAAGAACTTTTGGCACACTAAGAGAGCGCGATCACGAACAATGTAAATGTATACCGATACCTTGTTTATGAGATAAAGGTGTAATTTTGTACTCCTTCATGATGGATGCATGCATTGTCTTGTCTAGAACCGTTCCTTTTTCACAATTCTGAAGCACCCGCTATGACACAATCGAATCTCGGTTTTGCACCCGCGTCGTGTGTCCAGCCACCTTACAGCTTTTCGGTCGACCCGCCGGTGCGTGAGGAAATGCATTAGCTTTTGCCGGAGACTTTCCCACTGAGAAAGCATTCAATTTAAAAGGTTACTGCTTAGCTCAGCAAGGCCGGGTTCTGCAAGTCAAAGCTTGGATGATCAGCTCGGCGGAGATGGACCAGCGTCCTCGCCCCTTCCGTTCATTGCACAATGGCTGAAATGAAGCATCGGACAGGTGCCTATTCTCGCCTGCATTAATTTACGGTAAATTCGCAATGTTTTTCGCGTAAGCAACACGTAATCAATCAGTGACGTGATGCACGTATGGCTATGATGACATCCAGTGTAATTTGATAAAGATAACAACCAAGCTATGAAGTATTGCGCATTAAAGATATGAAAATACTTGGTATGTAATATAAAATTACGACTGGAGGTTAGGTTTGCAAGAGACAGGAACTTCTATAGGTTAAAAGTGCCTTCAGAACCATAAAGCGATAGAGTAACGTTGATCCAAAAGCTAGCAACAGGCGGGTGTTGAGCTCAAGTACATCACAAAAACATTTAGGGGCGAAGCTCCTAAAGCCATGGGTCTGTCCATCCCTTGTGTCTCGTGGTACGTGACCGCCGCATGCTTTCGGAGATCTCGCAAAGTGGGCCGCGTTGCACGCGCAAGAACCGGCAGCAACCGGCAGCGCAAGCTTGGCACCGGGAGCGCGAGCCTGTCTGTGTTCGCCAACGGAAGCGCGAGCGCACGTGCACTGCGAGGGGGAGATCACGCAGGAGATCACGCCACGAACGCAGGCAGTCGTTCTCGGAGATCGAACGAGACGCAAGGACCTTTGCTCGTTTCCGCTCGTCTTGTTCCAGCACAAGTTCGCCCTAAATATCTCGTCTAGAAAGTCGCGCTTAAACCACGCGTTGCCAGCTTCGTGCTGAGCTCGCTTGATGCGTTTTGCAGCCGCCTCGCGAGCTCTCACTGCATCGGGGTTTGCCTGCCGATACGAGCGCTTGCTTGCAGTCTCACGAACCCTACAACAACAACAACAAACGAACAAGAACAAAATAAAAGAACAAAATAAAAGTTGATTTGTACAATGTACGCACACAGTCTTACGTCTTTCTTATTGATGTAATGGGCGAACTTTCACGGGAGACTTACGGTTATCGATGATCTCCCCTCTCGAGCTTCGCCCCACTTATCATCATTCATTCCGTGGATATGGCGAGATTTTTTTTGCTGAACCTATTTATTCCTTTCAATCACTTCTAGTAGCATAGCTGAGCTCTCTGCTTCAATGCAAGCTCTGGCGCATCATCACCCTCCCGGCCATCAGCGCCGCCACGCTGTGGTCTGCTGCTATGCTACAATTTTATGGGGTGATCACAGAAAAAGACGGCTATGACCATCGCTTGTGTGACCCGGTAAGGAGCGCCATACGCTACGCCTGATAACGGTTGAGCGTGCCGATGCCGCCGATTCATTCATGCGTCAAGCTCGAACTCAATGAGCGCAGTAATGAATAAAACTGCCGCCTCTTTTGTTGTTTTTATCTTGAAATCTATTATGTGACCCACCAGCTTTTCAGGAAGAGTGCGGACAAATGCCACGCGTTGGGCTCTTCATATTGAACAGGCTTGTACTGCCCTCATATTTTACTGTTACGCCAAACAATTATTTACTGTTTTAATGGCAATTATAAAAAACAAAATACGTGACGTTATTTTGATAGTAGTTATCGCTGACTTGAAAACAGTCAAAACTACTGTTTATGTTTCTAGATCACAGTTTTAAATTGCGCGTCATGCGAAACGGCGGCAGCTGCAAATTCACGGAGATTTGACTGTGCCGAAGCTCAATGAGAACTTTTGCATGTTTCACTGCAACAGGATCCGCCATTTGCAGCTTTTACGTAACATCACGTCACGTTTACTCAAGCGGAAGTTCCCAATGTGTAATGTAATTTTTCCCGCCAACAACCTAAATTACGTCGCGCCTTCTCAGCCAATCACAGGGAGGGAGTGATATACCAGGCGCATTTTTGTTGAATAGCAAATACAGGCCTGTATTGTCATGTACGTTGCACTTCGTCTAGTTTTGCATTGCCGGCCAAGAATTAGGCGCTCTCAGTAAAGCGAAACAAGTCAAACGTGAGGTCTTGTGCCAGTAAGTATCATGAAACGTCAAAATGACGAAAGCACACAAAACCGCTTTGTCACCAAGAAGCATGTCACAAAAATTGAGAGCCAATCGGAAAAGACTTCCGGGGTTTTCACAGTTCACTGTGAATTTAGTACGTCGACAATAGGTCCCGGCTACCGCGAGGAAATGCAAGGTGGCAGAGAGAGCAGCATCATAAGTTTTTCAAACGATCGTCGACTCACGTGATCATTCACGTGGAAACAGGTGGCGAGGCTGCGCGCTACCGCGGCGACAAGTCCCACGGTATCACTTCAAGGTCCAACTGTCACGCAGGACGAGACTCGCTGGACTAGCCCAGTAAAGCTTTCACTTTGAAAAAATACGTGATCAAGAAAGTCGGCTTACTTGTCGCGAGGGTAGCTATCACGCATTGTCTTTTACACACATGCGCAGAGTAAGGTTTTTACCTACAGGTGCTCCAAAGTTTAAACGGAGTGCGAGAGACGTGGCCGGGTCGGACAAAAGTGCGTGTTAGCGCGATCATCGAATAGCGTACCGCAGATAACGAGGGGACGGGTGCACATCTGGCTGACCCAACTCGATAATCTGACACTCGTCTTGTCGCCTGCTCGCCTGCTCGCCACTGTGCCTGGAATGGTTCACGCACGAGTACTTTACGGTTTCTGTTTCTGGGGGATCAGAGTTGTTTAAGCTCTCTGCTTCCTCAGAAATGCCACACCTGTCATATGCAGCCATTCCATCATTCCCGAATTGCTCGATTATCAGTTTCTTGCAAGCAGCTGTGGCTAGAATCATACTTGGCTCAAGTAAGCGCATAATATAAACAAAAATACTCAAAAAAACCTGCGGAACTTGGCTGAATTAACTTTACATTACAAATGAACAATCAAAGAGTATTAAACAATAAAATAACAAATAACAAATAAAGAAAAGGATTAGCACGAGGGTCATTTTTTAAGGGCATTGTACTAGGAATGGAGCTTTAACGAGTGGCCCGATTTGATGCTCAACGCTGCGGGAATCTCACTCAGTCACGTTTTCTTGGTTTGTTCGTTGGTGTATTTTTATGAACACTTGGAGTTGTTCGATGAGAGTGAGAGAGCCGAGTCGCAAGACTTTCATGTCGATACCTGCGGTTGGTTGTTGTGGACAATGAGAGGCCTAGTGTGGAATATTGTTACGCCGTCTTCACTCTGTGTTGTGCCGTCTCTTTAGAAAGCGGAGATTTTGAAAAAAATCTCATTTTTTTTTTTGGGGGGGGGGGGGGGGGGTGGGACGGAAGAGGCGACAGAGTTAGGGGCTGGCAGATGGGTGCAGACCCCGGGATGCTGTAACCACTCAGTCATGTTCCGCTAAGTGTGTTTGGGCATTTTCCTGTGTAAAAATAAAAATGTGCAGCATTCCGAATCGTATGCACTGACATGCAAACGCAAATGTCATCGCTAGTAAATTACACAGGTACAACTACAGCCTCCAGAGTCATGAGTACTTCATCGCGGGAACCGATATGCAGTGGTCGCGTATATATAGGACGAAACCAATCGCTACAATATCACCAATGGATAACGTGTCACGCCGCGATACCCTTCTTTTTCATGATAATGCACTGAAGTTTGTTTGTTAAACCCGATTTCTATTGAAAGGAGCCATGAAGAGAAAACACAAGTTTGGTTCATTCGAAAGGTTGCCTCGTTAGAACCATAACGACACCACTTATAAGGCAAACTTCGCTCAAATAAGCTAGCTACATAATTAGGACAAAAGGAAATGACCATGCGACCCACCAGCTCATTTTCCGCAACAGAACCTATGATGTCACTCGAGAATGCTCTGCGATTGGCGGAGGCCGGCAAAAGCAAACGCATGTTAGGCAGGGCTTACAGTTTGCATAGCGAGCTATATGCCCGTGAAACATACTGCACATTCTTTTTATGACAAAGAACGGTGGAGTAAACGGTTGAATTTCTGAACGAACACGCAAGCGTGTGTGCCAATGCGTACGAAACTACCGCCGGCCGAGCTCGACATCTCGCCGTCGCGCAGATAAATTTTCGGGTTCGAGGCTCTTAGGGGCCGACGAACCATTCCAGCACGTACAGCCGCGACCCTGCTTGTTATCTTAATCCCTTGACAGGATGTTGGCCGTCATATCGCCAACCAGCAAAGGTAAAAATAGAAACGGGGGGAGTAAGGAACAGCAAGAAGCGACGAGATAGTGCCAGTCGTCGCATATGTTTCGAATGGTGTTGGCTTGCTGCGGTCGTTACGAGCTTGTTTCTAGTTTACAACCACTGAAAACTTCAGTTTGTTCGAGTACTTTACAATGAAATTTCGTTGCTGCGTTTTGAAATGCCCATGTAGTACTGGCAAATCGTCGAGGGAGTGCGACATCCCGGCCGGTGAAGAGATCTCCTTTCATGTGCTGCCAAACGACGAACCGAGGCGAAGCAAGTGCCTACGTTTTGTGAACTTTGCAAACGGAGGAGAAAGGGAGCTAAATGAAGTACGAGTGTGCTCGCTTAATTTCCGACGAATTGATTACGGCAGGGACCCTTACGTTACCTCACTCCTGGGACATGCTGGCGCTCGTCGCCGACTTCGTCAAATCGCCGTCAAAGCGCTCTGACCTTGGGGGAAAAATGCTGTACACAGCGCGCATTGACGCTCGTATATTTCTGGACGGAGCAGAGAGCTCGCGCGAACGGCTTTCCATACACGACACCGGCCAACTGGCATAAGCGATACTGCTGCTGAAATTGAACTATTATTAACCGTAATAAAAATACTGCACGTACGTACCAGTTTGTATTCGTCCGTCGCGACGGGGCTGACGAGGCAGCGGTGCCGACGGCAGGGCGTTCGTCTGTTGTGGCTATCGCGGAATGGTCGCTTTCCCGTCCACCGCGTATCCCACAACTCCTGCCGCTCGTGCACTTAGAAGCATTGAGTGTTCAAGTGGTGTGAGGTTGTTAAATGCAAGCCCGAGCTCCTCGGCGAGAGTTTTGTTCTCCAGATCAGGTGATTCCATGACTAGGGCTGCGGGTGCACTAGGTTTTACTAGTATTTTTAAAATGGCCGCCGTCTTGGTTTCGGCACGAGTTTCGGTTCCTGTCTGACTCCCGCGTGTGGGTGCTATATGGAGTCGACATACTAAGTATCTGTTTCATGGACCGGCTCGTATGACGCCATTGTTCACGTCACCAAATGTGCAATTTAAGCGGGAGATGTAAAAGTTTGGCTTACATTGCCGTATTTCTCAGTGAATAAAGCATCATTTGCTTCCGGGAAAGCGCTTGGGGTACTATGAAACACCTAATCTTTCGAATAAAACAAACTTTTGTTTTCTCTTCATGGCTCCTTGAAGCAACTGGCCCCCAATCGGTTCACGTCCTCAATTAACCGGAGCACCAATTACAACTACCAAAGAAAGCGGCCACTGCAAGCATGTATTTTGCGGTTTATTCATTTTTAAGCGTTTTCTTGCCCAAAGCATGGCTCTGGCCACTGCTGCTGATTGATTTTCGAGCGTTTAAACCTGATGGTATAACGACCATCATGCAGAGAGAATACAGAACCACGGTTAGTGGCGTACACAAATAGTTTGCGGTCGTAACATAACCGAACCTCTCCCCCGCCGCTGAAGATTAGTGTTCATCCCGACGCAAACAGATTCATACATAAAGCATTGCACGCGTCCCTAGCGAGCAAGCAAGGCAGAAGCACCGCTTCACTTCAGCCTGCGATAAGGCGGGTGTCAAAACAAAGAGACGGGTGAGCCGGGCCGGATGTGTACACGCACTCGGCAAATATCCGAGGCGCAACTATATACAGATCGCGCTGGCGTGCGCTTTTTCCGGGCCGGCCACCGCTCTCGTGCTTGGAGCACTTGTACAAGTTCAGAAGAGTAGTTTCACGCGGTATTATACAAAGCGGCCCCTTGTATACCAAACCAAGCCGCACAACAACACAAAAATGTCACGTGATGTGAAACGTAAATGTTTTAAAGTTGCCGCCATTTATTGTAATTAAATATCCTTTTACTGTAATTAATTCTGAAATTTTTGTACGATGTTGTGTCCGGTGCTTTAGGAAAATGATGCCACAGACAACTGCGCCACAAGACACCCAAGCGACGCTTACAGCCATTTCTCTCTACTGATCACTGCTCCTTTTTGTTTTACTGCAAAAATAAGGAAATGGAGATATTGCCAGCAGCCGGATGTTTAGCCGGTACGGATATTACGCCGGCCTTGTCTTCTGATTGGTTGTTCAGGCTTAAATCACGGTGACTCGTATGCCTGCCTTAGCATGTAGGGCAGTCAGACGTGGTTAGGGTGGCGCAGTTGGTGGGCCTCTGATATGTGATCGCGAAGTGGAAGGTTCGGTCCTATTTTCTTTATTGTTGATTTTTATTAACTTTTTTCTTGTGATTTTCTTTTCCTGATTTGTTGTGTTTATTTATTTGAAATATTCCATATAGGTAAGAGAGACCCAATCGGTTCTGTTGCACCATTTTATGTTATTTGCTTTTTCGAAACGTTCTTTTATGTGTTGGATTATGTTAGGATTCATTAGGTTAGATGTTCGCTTACATTGACTGATTGTAGGGTTTAACGCGCGAACGCAGCACAGGTGATGAGGCACGCCGTAGTGGAGGTCTCCGGATTAATTTTGACCACCTGGGGATATTTAACGTGCGCCGAAATCTCGTACACACGGGCGTTTTTTGCTTTTCGCCTCCGTCAGAAAAGCGGCCACCACGGCCGGGAATCGAACCCGTGACCTCGTGCTCAGCAGCGCAACGCCTTAGCCACTGAGCCATCACGGCGGTTGTATTCGCTTAGATCTAACCTAACCTAACAGCATACGAATAAAGAATGCACTGGCGAGGTATGTATTAAAATATGACTACCGGAAGAAGGAATGGCGGCGGAATGGACACACGGTCGCGACCAGCCAATGGAGACGCAGTGCCAGCAACATTTCGCACAATCTACATTTCCCGCTGCAGGCACAATAGCCAGTCTTAAAGGGGCACTGACACAAAATTTTGAAGGCGAGATAACTTCGCAGATAGATTGGTGGGAACACATATACATCATCTGCAAAATATCAGCGGTGAATACAGACTAGAACATATTTAAAATAAATTTTGAAGTGTGCGAAACGCAACCGAGCGGCCAGCAGAGGACCACGCGCAAGTGTAAATAAACAACATCCAAACACATCACGAGTTTGTGTTTGCCGCTTCCGCACTGCTGGCTCGCCGCTCCAATCGGAGGGCCGGAGGGCGGAGCTTCTGCTTTCGAGAACGAACGACCCGATCGTTGGCGGCGGAGGCGCCGTGATTTCGTCAGCTCATCGGGCAGCTGGCCGCGACCAAAGTTCTACAGCGATTCCAGGCACTCTGTTTCTATTACTCTATTACCATTGGATGCGGAAACGCGCCGGAGGCACGAAAAGCCCACTGAGCAAGCTGCACGGTCGCTGTGCAGGCGGCGGCCACGGCCGCGAAGTGGCCCACGCAGGCGCAGGTAGCTCGAGTGATAGCTTGTTACCGCTGCACGAAATTAATTTCGTGCAGCGTGCAACTTGGGGACAATTGTCCCCAAGTCCCGACCATGGTGGCTTACATGAGAAAGGAGTTAATGATGCCATGGCGGGTTGCATTAAAAATTGTCATCTGCACCGCTTACGAGAGCGGCACTCGAATATCCGCCGCAGTGCTAAGCCGAACACATCTGTAGGCGGACCTGTAGGCAGGCCGGCCGGCTGCTCCCAGCGCGCGTCTTGCCACCCACCGTCTCGAGCGTCGCGCGTCGTTCGTTAGCCGCGGTAACATTTGCACTCGCAGCGCCTGCGTCACATCCACTGTCGCTTTTTAATTAGGCGCCTCACGAGATCAGTCCGGGGGGGCATTCGCAGAAACTGCGGTCGATGCGGATTCGACAGTGCTACGGCGGCTCTGCTCTGTAACTGTGATATCCCTCCGACGGTCACGTGGTCAGCTTTGTTCACACAAAATCCATCGTTTCGCGGCACTCGCTGAAACCGAAACTGCGACTGGCCGCATTGAAAATGCCTCTAATTAAACAACCGTCGCACGCTGAAGCAAATGAGGTTTCTACCCCAGTCGAAAAACACAACAGAGAAATACGACAGAATGATCCTGTGAGGGAATGGGACATTCTGTAGTCTGTAGTAAATCCTGTCCTGTAGTCTGTAGTAAACCCTGTCCTGTAGTCTGTAGTACATCCTGTCCTGTAGTCTGTAGTAAATCCTGTCCTGTAGTCTGTAGTAAATCCTGTCCTGTAGTCTGTAGTAAATCCTGTCCTGTAGTTTGTCGTAAATCCTGTCATGTAGTCTGTAGTAAATCCTGTCCTGTAGTCTGTAGCAAATCCTGTTCTGTAGTCTGTAGTAAATCCTGTCGTGTCTGTTTTCGTAGTAAATCCTGTCATGTCTCGAATTTCAACTTGTTTTGCATAAGAAATTTACTTCCCGTGATGTTTTTTCTATTAAGTACCTGAAGTGTGCAGGATATGCATAACAATTTCAATAAAAATATGACCAACAAACATAACCATTTGGGGGAATTTTTGCCTTTCTGGAACAAGCTTAAAATTGTTTTCCCTGAATAATTGATTTCAGAAAGCTGTACCAAAAGGCAATGTAAGCAATGCAAAAAGTGGTACATTCATGCATGCAATACAAAAGTTTGATGTTACGCAGATTGCACATGCCTGATGCATGTGCAGTCGCGGAAACTCGTGCACACGCACACTGCACACGCGGAAACTCGTGGATCCGGCAGCCGCAGAACGTAACGCTGGAACACGCCGGAGACAACGTGGTCTCCAGATGCTCGCGCTAGGTCTTTTTTCTTTAATAGCCGTGTAACTACAAATCCGCGTAGCTGTTAAGAAGAAATACAGAAGTCTTTCCTTCAGGGACACCTAAGTAGCGCTACAAAATTTAGCTAGACTCATTTGGGCACTTTTCAGCTGATTTGGCCGTGCTTCTAAAGCAGGGCCAAAACGCGTCCCATCATCGCGTTCCGTCAATGACGCTCAATCTGTTCATGAAAGCAAATTTATTCTCCCGGATAGAACAAAAAACTATTACACGAGCATGGACAATAACCGTTCGAAAATTCGTACCTTATACTAGTTAGGACCATTAAAACACAAGCAAACAAATATTTCTTGAACCTGATTTATTTAAACAGCAAAACGCGAGAGAACGTGAGAACATTAAAACGGAAAGTCAATATTTAGCTGGAATGCTTGCCTTGATGAACCTTGATCCGTTGACAATGCATTCGCACAGCAAAACGTGGAGGGGTATCATGTGGCGAAAAACGCACGTTTCTGTGGTGCTGTACTATCTCGATGAGTATGCACGCCCGATACCTGCCGAAGTCACGCAGGGGTCATTGCAAGTTCAGTCGATTGTCGAAGCACATCGCACGTATTCGAGATCACACTGCCTGCGAAATTCGTCGTATTCACTCGCATCAGTGTGCCAATAATCCCAAGCGCCACGGTTAGTCGTGGCTAGAGGAGTCCTCACTTCGAGATGCTTGAAATCCGGACCACTGATCTTGCTTTTACCACAGCTTCCGAAGCTTCAAATGTTGCTGCTGATACTTCGCGGAGACATCATATGCACGTTTTTAGAAAAAGTTACGCTTAACTTCAGCTAGGCAAAGCGCCGATGTTAAATGTGAACGAGCCACTCGGCCACGCTGCCACCGCCAAATTTTGACCGAAAGACGAAATGCAGGAATGAACAAAGCAGGAGGGAACAAAGGAAGGGTAAGGAGGGAACCGGCCGATCACGAGAAGTTGCTTCGCGACCCCTCCGCACCCCTCTCGATTCTTGGTATTGTGGTCTCCCCATCCCGCGAGTGCTGTCGTGCCGCGACATGCCTTCAGTGGTGACGATGCTTCCCCGAACTTCTTCCGAAGGGCCGGGCTAGAGGGAAGACGTGCGTTTTCTTTCTTTCTACATTTATTTTTTTTAACACATCTCGGTAATGCAACGAGTTCACTGGCGCCGTGCCGTTTCTTTCTTTTTTTTTTCACACAGGTAGCGGCAACTGGTTCGCTGTTTTTAAAATCTTTAACTATTTAGGCTTGATTGGGCACATGTTTCGCGTTAAAATAAACAAATTGCGTGCTAAAAAATAAAACAGCACGCAGATTGAAACAATGGGGCTCTCAAAGACACCCAGAAATACGTGTCAGAATGTGCACTGCAATTATTACACCACGTCTTCAAAAAGCTTGTCTTGCTTGTCCTTTATGCGTCCGCTTTGCCGACGGGCTACCCTTATTGCCTCATTCTTTTATCAAAGATTGTCCACAGTACAATATATGCAATTGCAATTCCCTCAAAGAATTAAAGGAATTTGCGAAGTTCTTTATGTATCCATTTCTTTGGTTATACGCTTAGATGTTGCAACATTACAGTGATTTGTGCTAAGTTGCGTTGTTAATTGCAAATTTGTAGCGAAGGTTTTTTCAAACACGGCCGGAATGCTAATGGCAGTAATGCAACAAACGTTCATTACAACAGACGCTTGCGATGCAATTCAAAGAGATGACCGTCACTCGCACGCACCATTGTTTTCGTGCAGCGCACGCTAAAAAAGTGGGAATTCGAGGCACCGCACAGGCCGAAAACACCAAGTTTCGGAGCATCTGCGTCGTTCGCGGTACTGGAATACAACCAGTCCACCCCTTAAGCGGCGCGCGGCATTCCCGTGTCCAGCCAAGCAGCGGTACCACACTAACTATCCTGTTCGTGCTGTCCCGTTTATCCTGCCTGAAGCTCTGTCCTCAAAGGCAATGGCCCCGTGTTATTCGATGCTCTCCAGCAACCACCCCGCGTTGCTGTCGTTCAGCGCGGCGTTTTCCAATGTTTCTGTTGTCTCCAGCGTATTACATCGCTCTCTCGATGGAAAATGCGGTCCCCGCGTTGATGTTGTCCAGCTCTGCGTTTTCCAGTGTATTCCGTTCTTTCCGGCGTATTCCATCGCTCTCCTAATCCTGGAAAACGCGGGGTTTGCCGACAGGGTAAGCAACAGATTTTGTAGCAATACTGAACGGTCTGTCGTGTGACACTTTTGCAATGAATCTAAAATTCTCTTTCAGACTGTTAAAATCTGCAGTGACTACAAAATGTTCGGTCGCACGACAGATAATAATAGTAATTACGGAATCCAGTCGTAGTTGCTGAAGGACAGTCTGTGGTGCAACAGAAATTTGTGTAGTGCCTACAGGGTGTTGCACAACAGAAGTTTCTGTAGTACAACAGAAATGTCTCATGCGACAGCCATTTTGTAGTTCTACTACAAAGGTCTTTGTAGTGGGGCTACACAATGTCTGTCGCATGATAGATATGTGTGTTGTACTACATAAATTTCTGTCGTACGACAGACATTCTGCCGTCCTACTACAGAGATTCCTGTCTCACAACGGACCATCCTGCATTCCCAACAGAAATTCCTGTTGTGCGACAGAAATGCCTGACGTACGACAGATTTTCTGTAGTTGTACTACAGAAATTCCTGTCGCACGACTGACCATCCTGTAGTCCCAACAGAAATCCCTGTCGTGCGACAGAAATGCCTGTCGTACGACAGATTTTCTGTAGTTGTACTACAAAAATTTCTGTCGCACGACAGACCATTCTGTAGTCCCAACAGAAATCTCTGTCGTGCGACAGAAATCCCTGTCGTGCGACAGAAATTTCTGTTGTGCGACAGAAATTCCTGTTGTGTTTTTCGACTGGGACAGGTTATAAGTAGGTCACTAGCTACTTATCGCAACAAAAAAAAAAAAGATGCGCAATTTTTGTGTCAGTGCCCCTTTAAAAACAGAGCCACAATTTCGTTTCCTGCCAAACTTCAGGCCTTCACTCGCAAACCACCTCATGAGTATCCTTCTGTCGGAGACTGCGCGTATCTGATGATTGAAAGTTGGATTAGTCTATGTACCCTCATTGCAATAAAAGACGAAATGAGGAAGGCGCACTGTTAGTCTTTACTCCTCAATACTGCCGAGAAAAATCATCTTTGAACATCTGAGTACGTGTAAACCAAGGAATCTCAATGTCGCTAACGCGTGCAAAATGCCTGCTTACCTGATTAACCACCGGTATAAGCTGTAGCAGATGCAGGCCACTAGCGAAAAAACCCACGGCCAGTAGCCAACGTGCGACATCTCGAGCAGCCGTGGAGGCGAATATGATACCAGATTTGTACAGAAGAGACGCGATGCTCAGCGCCCAGTGCGCACGTGAACCAAAAAGATAAGCATAGTTCAACGTCTTCTTGAGCAGTGCAAAAGGGTTGTCGATGGGCAAAACAACGATGATAGCGCGGCTCTTCATATATATTTTCCCTTTAGGAGTGGTTAGTATACAGACAAGAAAGGTGGGACAATGCGCCATTTCCTGATAAGGGTCACGTGACGTGACAGTGTTTGGGCTAGATGCTGGCAGTGATGATAGTGAATAAAAGTGCGCAGCCTTTTATCGAGTCATCACGATTAGCATTCTTTCCGCAAAGGAACAAGTAATTTTGACCATTCTTTGGTGATCCGTTAGCATTCGTCCTGAGCAGCTTTCAGACAAACCTGCGTTTTCTGGTGGCATTGAATGAAAAAGTCAACCCACACAGCGCCTGGATATCTGGTTTTACTAGTTTATCGCGTGAGGGCCCTAGACTAAATAGATCCTCAAATTTTGAAAGATATTTTGGTTTTCGTTGCTTTAATTTTTATCTATTCCTCCGAGTGGGTGGGATCAGATACGCGTTTGTGATTGGGTTCCGTTTTTGCTTAGCTGGTGTATTTATTTTATTTTTGTTGATTTATTGAATGATTGTAGCGGTTAACACACCGACGCTACAAAGGCGATGAAGCGTGCCGTAGTGAAGTGCTCCAGATAATTTTCGACCACCTGGGGATATCTAACGTGTGCCGAAGTCTTGAACACACGGGCGTTCTTGCTTTTCACCTCCATCAGAAAAGCCGCCGCCACTGAAGGGAATCAAACACGCGTTCTTGTGCTCAGCAGAATAACGCCGTAGCCACTGAGCTACCAGGGCTTGTTCTTATATTTTGTTTTTAGTTTTTCGTGTTATTCTCGTGAATACATATCGATGTTATTTAGTTAATTTATTCGTAGTTTTTCAAACACAATGTTCGTTTTCTTTTTATTTTCTTGCGACGTGCGATGATTCCAATATTCAGCAAACAGCTTAATCGGGCGGCATTTATATTTTATTTTGTAGTTTTTGTTTTAAATGCTTAGGAGACACCTTGATGATGAACGCCTTCACTTCGCAATTTGCGGATTTTTTAGCAGATATGCGGCAATACGTTGCTTGAATTTCGGTACCAGGAGAGCAAAGCTTAGGCGTTGACAAACTATTCTTTGTTCTTTATTTTTCTTTATACAGTCAGTTCCGCGCTTTGCAAAAAAAGGAGTTACAGCAGGGGGGTTACAGACTGGAATAAAACAATTCTTTGTTCATACAGCACACTTGCTTGTCTTGCAGCCGTTTTCAATCTCTGATGGTCATCGCATAAAAGAATTGTAAAACATGGTCGTTCTTGCACGGTACCCTTTCACTTTGTGTCGATGGTCATTACGACTATATGTGCCACTTGGTTCACTGAAATAGTTATGACGGTCAATTTCATTCTCCCATGAAAAACAGAAAAAAAAACTTCAAACGGACTTTTTCCTGCGCAAAGAAAGCAATTCCCAACGCTATTCAGCTTCTGAGCAGTACAGCTGTCTCTCCGCTTGTACCGCCCTATACGGTCTGCCAAATCTAAGTTTTTTTGAAAAGACCTGGGTTCTCTAAAACTAATCCAAAAAGGTTCTGGAGGCCGATGTATTGTCATCGTGACACAAACCTCATAATGCTATACGATGATAACCACGAACCTCTTCCAAAGAGTGAATGCTGTTCTCCTCTTAATATTTTTTTCACTTACATATTCACTCAGGAAAATCAATCTACTCGCCCTGCCGTATCGGAATATGACCACCAATACACCCAGCCCATCGAAATCACCATCGAAGCTATCGCATGCATAATAAATGTGTTGAAGGTGTCCAGCTCAGCCGGTGTTGATGATATTAATTGAAAAATACTAAAAAATACCATTCCCATTACAAGTAAAATATTGTGCCTCATTTTTCACAATCATTAGCGTCTGGTAAATTACGAGATCACTATAAAATTGCCAAAGTTATACCTATTTTTAAATCTGGAGACAAGCGCCTGCCCCAAAATTAGCGCCCCATTTCACTTACATCCATTTATTGCAAACGTATGGAGCACATTATCGCCTCCCTTTTATTCAACCGCCTTGAATCAAACTATTTCTTTTCTCGGAATCAGCACGGGTTTAGGAAAGGTTGGTCATGCCAAAAGGAACTACCTGTATTCACAACTGACCTTCACACTAATATGAATAACAGTCTTGATATAGACTGCATTTTTTTCGACTTTTTAAAAGCTTTCGACCGCGTCCATTATTGCCGCCTACTTTCCTATTTGCTACCCAATCGGATTTGCTAACATTATCATGGATTCGGAATTTCTTACCACTCCGTAAACAATTCACTGTCATCGATGAGGACTCGCCACCTATCTCTTATGTAACCTCTGGGGTGTCGCAGGGCAGCGTCGTTGCTCCACCTCTGTTTCTCATCGATACTAATGACTTGGCAAAAGGCCTAACATCCTTCATAAGCATATTTGCCGATGTTTGCATAATATACCAACCTATTATAAACGTTAATGACCATTAATAATGTCTCGCAGAAAAACCTTGACCTAGTTAATAAATGGTGTGATGCATGGCAAATGACGTTAAACGCATCCAAATGTAAAACAATCCCCTTTTTTGTCTGCATGACCCGTTCGTGTTCTCTTACCGTATAAATAATGAGGTGCTTTCGCAGGTGTCCACCTACAAATACCTCGGAGTTCATCTCACACATAACCTTTCATGGGCCACTCACATCATCAACATGTGCGCCAGTGCCTCAAATCAATAGGATACCTATGCCGTAACCTACATTCTACTCCGTCTAGCATATGCAAATTAGCCTACGAAAGATTTGTCCGCCCCCAACTTGAATTTGCCTCTGCAGTCTGGTCACCTCACCCCAACTACATTATAAATATGTTCGAATCAATTCAAAACAGGGCTGTCCGTTTTATTTTCCTCCATTACGTTTACGGCTCCAGTGTAACGCAACTTAAAAATGATAATTCACTTCAACCCTTAGTCACTCGCCGCAAAATCGCTCTCTTATGCCTCTTTCACAAATACGTACACACGACTAAAATAACTAGGCTACCCATTCTACGATCCCCCTACTTATCAACTACAACGTGCAACCGGTTGAGTTTCTCGCGAATCCATGGGAAAACAAAACCTTTTAACGCATCCGCATTGCCCACTGCAATCAGGTTATGGAATGATCTTTATGATAACATAGCATCTGACACTAACCTCGCTGTGTCGCGTCGAAAGTTACTCTTACATTTGTCTTGATAGTTTGATGATTCAATTGCCTATTTTTCTTTTTTTATATGTGCGGCACGTGCAGTACGCCGTGAACTTGCAAAAACCGAGCTATGCGCTTAGTTTTTTTTGTTGTTGGTATTATTGTTGTTGATTGAACTCTTATCTTGTATTTTCAACATGATTTTGCTCGGAAATTACGGTACCTATCTTCTTAAAATCCTTCCCTTTTTGTCCAATGATCATTCATTTTCATTACGCATACTGTATCATTTGTCAAGTGCATTCTACTTTCTTTTTGATGCGATATGCTGATTTATGTATTTTGTTTTGCCACACTGTTTCCTTGTTGGGCATTCTACTTCGCTTTTGATCCGATATGCTGATTTATGTATTTTGTATTGCTACGCTGTTTCCTTGTTGTTAGCATTTTTTACGTGTTACTCCTGCACATTCAAGACAAACGTGTACTTTTTCTTTTTCTGTCCCCCTTACCCAATGCCCTATACAATGGGCCTGTAAAGTACTCGTAAATAAAATAAATAATCTGTAGGTTCCATGGCCGGTCTGCTCCATCAAAAAGGGAGAGCCTAGTTTTTCAGCTCCCAATTTTTGTAGAACAACTGATGAGACCTCTGCATTCAGGTGAATTGTGTAAAAGGCAGAACACGGCCTTTTCACCTACGTGCAGAGTGCACACAGTGGCCGCTTACATTTTTGTAAAGGGCTAAAGCATAGCGCACGATAAATTTACGAAAGTCAATGGCAGAAACTAAGACACGATGTGGCGTCAAAAGAGATCCGGAAATGGCTTACATCCATGAAAATTTTCAACTGCATCAGCATCCTGGAGACAATTTGAGCGCCATTTTTCTGCTCGGAAAAAAAAATGTTTACTAAACAAAATACTGGCCTGGCTAAATATAAAGTTAAAGCGTAATGAACAAAGAATTGAAGGAGAGCGTACCCCACTCTCGTCCACCCTACTACAAAACCTCAGGGCTCCGAACAATTTCTCCAAATCCATTCATTATCTCATGTCCCTTCATCATCATCACGTGAATAGCATTCCGAATTAGCTATACCGGAGTCCGTGCAACATTTGCGGTACATTTAAAAACGAACTTCCCAAATTCACTTAGCTAAGAAACACTAATGAGCAATAAAAGCAATGCTATAAGAAAGCGCGTGTATCTCTTGCTAGGTATTGTGCAATTGTCGCGGTCAGTAGGCAAGAAAGAATGGAGAAAAATGCCGTTGGCGTCAGGTTAAGGTATTTTTATATTTCTTCGGTAATTTTTCTCCAGTAGTTTTTGAAATACTTCCAGTAAAGTGGTGGTTTACCACCAAGTGTTTGTTTTAAATTTCTTTAATCAAGAATCTGATTGTTTTAGCGTTTTACGGCGGAGCTGTTCGCCTCTCGTTGGTCGGAAAATTTTGTGTCGTAAACAAACAACCCAGGCAAGACCCAGCCGTTCTCCCCTGAGACAACGAGCGCATGCGTTAGGCTAATCGGGCATACAATGGCGTCTAGTATTCACTTAAAAAAAACACAAACAAGCACCTGAATCGCATTATGGATGATAAGGCACCTATGAACAATTGGATCCCCCCCCCACCATGTTTCCCTGGTAAAGAGTATACTTGCAGATTATGCTTGAAGTCTAGGCAGGACTAGTGTCTTTAAATAGAGCCATTCTTGCCCAAGACGCCGATCGCATGCGTCAGGCTAGGCATGACTCAAGCATTTGCTGCCAGAGAAGTCGAGTGCGAGCGCCACGTCCGCCGAGAAAAATAGGAACATTTCGTACCCTTTCCCATCAGCGTGTGTAGCGGTTTACAGCAGCTTCGTTGGACATCCACTTTCGCAGGGCGGGATAGCAACCATTTTTTTCTTTGAACTTGTTAACAAATTGTTCTGTTGTAAACGTTAAGCACGACGAGCAAACTTGTACAGCGGTCATAATTCTACAGATCTCGCTCCCAATCGTACGAACGTGCTGCAGCTTTGGGATTGGGACAAACGGGCGCGTAATCGCGAGCGCAGCATTCGGGGTATGGTTTCTCCGGCCACAGAGATGCAATTCCTGGAGGATCATGCCTCGACCACCTGAAAGGAAATACGTCAGGTTTAACTCAGTGAATGCTAGACAAAAGGTTTAAAATACAAATATTTAAAATTGTTTAACAGCGCTTAGAAACATATCTTATTGATGAATAGCACGTAGCAAGCCGAAGGTTTGCGGCTTGGGCGGAGCTCTTGTTCTTTCAGTAAACTTTCACGTATCTAGATCTGCTCACAAGTAACCTTTCAGCCAAACATAAATATTTGTACACTTACTGAGGCGACCAAAATTTGTAGTACTAAGGAAATGTTTACACGCAGCAATGCTATTAATATAGTTGGAAAATAAAAATATAACATACAAATGGTGTGCGCAGTGGTTGCTTCTTCCTGTTAGTTGGCCATGCGTTCACAACGAGGCTGGCAAATGTTTTTTAGCAGTACACTGTACTCCCAAAATATTGTCGCCATTAGATCACGAGTAGAGGTATGTTCTTCAAGGGAAAGCTAGAGTGCGCGTTTCCTTGGGTCCCACCTTAGTGTGGGGATCGCAGCGTTTCTCTTTTTCAGCAGGCCGCCACGCCTTAGTTTTACGACTTTCTTCCTGGTCTTTGAGCGGTGGCGAAACTTCTGAAATTTCTGAAACTGTCATTTCAAAACACAAATTTTTCCACCGTCGTTTTCATTAAAAAGAAATGTTTCTTCTTGAGTCATTTCATAGCTGTCTCTAAACATGTGAGGCGTATGGAGATGTCTTTTGTTGCTACAATAAGTTTTCAGTATAATAATAGGTTTCTGGTTCGTTGGCTATATAAAATTCTGATATTTGCTCTTTCAGAGAAATCCCACATGCCACTTGACAAAGCCTAAATTTGTGTATTAACGAGAAAATTTCACGCGATAGCTTTCTTTCAGGGATAACGAAGGAGACCCCTTACGGGAACCGTTCAAAAGAAATGAACTCATTTGCACAGTCAAATTTATTGACAAATTAGAAAGATGTAACGGGCACAGTAGTTAGTATTTATCCTCGTAGTCACTGTAAGCACTATTTTGGCGCGACCTCAATATAAGTTCATATTAGCAGTTACTCTTGTTTAGATTTAGATTTACTTTTATATTATTAATTGAATTCCCTGTGTTTTTTCACAGTTTTAGCGTATTCACGCGCCCCAGTTAATGTTGTGGGCATTTGAAGAATGCTAGGGACAAGAACACTTTTTCTTGATGACATCGACAGCAGCGATAACAAGGTAATGTTCCGTCACCTCATGCTGAAGAAAGACAGGTTGATGGCCTCATTTGATAAAAATTCCTCACAATTTCTTTAGTAGATGAAGTAACCAGGAATGAAAGTCCGCGATTTAAATCAAGGAGAAGCTTACTTGTGAATGTGGCAACGGGCTGCTAAAGCGGGATCGCAGAATATCTTAACGTGGTAAAATAGGTTACAATAATAATACTCAGAAAGTGCTGAGTAGCGCACGCATACATAAGGAATTTAAAGAAGCTTTGAATAAACTTTGGAAAGTAAGTTGAAGCAGGTATCAATTTCTCCAGAAATAAGAAAGGCGTTTTTCGTGAAATAGTTTGTAATTAAATTTTTATATTGCCGCCATTTAATTCTTTGTTTGCAATTTGTTGTATAACGTTGCCCATTGGCCAAAATTCGAAGCGTTATTCTTACATCCCATGCATGGTTAAATACATTTTATGATTTTAGTGAGCTGGCAGTTTTTTTTTTTTGTCCTGATGGAAAGAAGTTCATCTCACAAGACAAATGAAAGGTTTTATGCTAATCAAAATGAAATGAAAATTATATGTTACCCTTCAATTTCCACAGTACGGTCATCTTAATTGCACGTCCATTTTTCACACGGGTTTGAAACTGCCATGGTTTCTTTGTTCTTTAACGTTCTTCCTCGAAAGAAGCATTTTTCTGTAGTGAAGCGGCCTGCGGTATGATTGTTGTTTACAGGCAGCACACGAACACTGTGAAATCTATTAAATACAGACGAGAATAACTTTTTAGTTCGCCTCTTAATATTTCTCGCGATCCTGAAACTTTGAAAAGCACTTAAGACGCTTTTTTTGATAATTTTTTTTGATATAGACCGTCACCTGCTCAGAGCACACGTCAGAACTCACGAGTTAGGGATCCTGCCGCGTTAACAGCCGGGGAAAGTAACTCCCAACACAGGGTGAATAGTAGTAACTGAGAATTAATTTTAGATGCTAGGAAAATGTAGCACAAGCACGGATAAAACAGATATCACGGCCATCAGAACATTACAGTAAAATTTAACCCCGACTTTTCTTTCAAGAGATGAAATCTTTTTACCAAACACGGTACCAACTCAATACGTATTGACTCAATTCCTGTGAATGGTTTCAAGTGGAAACACAGAGCTAGACAAAAGTCTTTGTTTTAGGCAAAGAAAGCACTAGGCGTATTAGGAGGGCGTCTTAAGAAATATTGTAAGATGAATTGAGCTGTTTAATTGGGAGGGTTTTTGTCATATCGGGTGTTGTTTGAAAGCATGATTAGTCTTTCGGGGATAGTGTTAGGAAGAGAGGAGAAGCCCCGTCACTCTAAACGGCTTTTACAAGATCGCTTGAGAGAAGAAACAGCGTTCGGTGAAGGGTAGAAGTTTCCATCGAGTAAGGGTTTATAATTATCACTGGATCTTTGGAGGCAAAAAGGAAATTGGATAGGGAGTTAAAATGGGGCAGAGCCCTATTAGCTAGTTTAGATCAGCTTTGGTTTAATTGTGTCACAGTGGGCAACGCAGTACGGTGGTAGTTTCGTAATACAAGTTTTCCCGCTCAATTTAATCTAGTTTCCATACAATTTAATCCAACCGCGAGTGAATTAATTCCAAGCGCAAGCTAGTTTATTTCAAACGCCAGTTAACTTAATTCAGGGGACAGCGAATTCAATACAAATGCCAAACAATTTATTCCGGTCGCCACTCAAATTAATCCATCTGTAAGAACATTGTTGAGAAGGCTTTTCGGCGAAATTAGGCGCAGCTTTTCGGACTTTGTTCGGCGTGGTAGCGTGAAAAACGTGGTCTTTCTTGATCCATTATGGGCAATATACCTTATCCGCTTAGATGGACATTTACTAGCACGCGCATACCAGGCAAGCGGACTTGTTTGACCCGTTGGTGCCGTATGCTGATCGTCTCCTAGATGGTCAGAAGTATCGTCTGCTCACGTATTGTTGCATCAGAAGACTTGCCAGGGTATTGTTACACGAGCAGACGCGAGAATACGATATTTCCGACGCGAGCAGGCGATAGTTCTAACGTTAGCAGACGATAGTATAATTTTTAAATAATATTAACACTGCATAAAAGCATTGATTGGTTGAAAATGACACTGGAAAGGGCACTTAAGTGGTGTGTTTCTAGCAAAGGGACTACTGAAGGCATTGTTACGCGAGCAGCAGATGATACCGCTTACGTGAGTTATCGACGGCACTTTCGCAGATGATAAGCTCACAGTGCGTGGCATAAACGGGTCAAGAAGCTCCGCTTTCTTGGTCTGCGCGTGCTAGTAAATGTGCATTAAGCTGTGACAATAAGATATTCTCCGCATAATGAATCAATAAACACCACGTTTTCACCGCACCACGCAAGACGAAGTCGCGAAGTTGCGCCTTATTTCGCACAAAACACTCCTAAACAATCTTCTCACAGAAGAATTATTTTTGTTTGGCGACACGAATTAATTGTTTGTCCCTTAAAATAAATTCGCTTTCACCCGGATTATATTTAAATGGCACTTCGATTAAATTCGCTGGCGTCTGGAACACACTGTGTGGCAGTTGGAATAAATTGAGCGTGAAAATCTTTAGTTTCGTAGGGTTTCAGGTGTATCAGTGCGATCGGCTAGGTGCTTGTTTAACAAATCAATGGATTTTGAGAGTTCACGTGGAGAAGCGATGAATCAAGAGAGTGTGAGCTATTTAAGACAGAGCTTTTGCCATGAAGTGGTGAATACATCGGTTTACACATAAAGCGTGCTTCAATATATCGGCGTAGAACGTAAATGTTTCAGTTTTTTGTGTTCACTTCTTTAACGCCCCGTAGTGTGACGCTTTTGCCCCTGTTGTCCCGTCCTGAAAAAATAAATTCCAGCGCCTCATCTTGCCTTGTGTCTTTCACGTTTAAGCACGCGCACATCGCCGCTGTAAGGTTATAGGTTCCCAGGTGGGTGGAAGTGTGGAAACGGTGGGCACGCACTCACAGCCAGGATTCACACGCTCTCCGATGACATGCCTCATTCACTTGGTGGGTATCTAAACGTGGGCGCCTTAAGTCCCCATGTGACCGGGCTGCAGTTCTGTGTGGTCGGGGAGACTAGTATGGTGTGTTACACGGACGATGAGATGCCTACGTCGCTAGAGGAAGTGGACAAACCCACATTTCTTCGGCAGAATAGATCTCCAGCCCTTCTAAGCTTCATTCAGCTCATTGGCTAAGATGTATGCTCAACCACAAATTTAAAAAAAACTTGCTTTATGTCGTGTAGCCCTCGGACTACGCCGAGTTTCACTGCCACTCCTTCTTCACCCAAGTGAAGAAGGAGTCTTCACTTTGCAAGTCTTTTGTCTATGGGCAAGTCTTTTGTCTTTGTTAAATGGCTGATTCACGCCGCTATAGATACTGAGGCGTTCAAGGAAAGCGCTGTAAGATACGGCATAGTGGAGTACTACCGATGAGTTCACCGGACGTGGGGACCCCAGCGTTTTTCCAATCTTCACACCCGTGCGCTTCCGTTTGTGGGCTTTATTGGAAGAAATTATTGCCGAGAAATTACGGTAATTGTCCAAAAATACCCAGCCATCTTTCGCCACTGGCTTCATTGTGAGCTTTTTGTAGCCAAATGTGTCTATGAATACATTTGTCAGATTACTTTAATATTTTACAGCTTTCATTTATTTCTTTTTGCGAGTGTTGTAAATATACCATGAAAAAAGGAATAAGCGCACTAACTCCTCAAATTATGTATTTTTGCGCAGGGGACGGCAGGTCTTTATCATGGTCTTTATCACAATTTTTGATTTTTGTATGAGTTAGCTTTCGTATTTGTTTTGTGAGGGCGGACACGCTAGGTATTTCAAGTTCAAGTTCAAGTTTATTCAAGACAATATTGCAAAACATTGCCTTGGGGGACATGGCTAGAGGCAAACCAGTTGCCTGACGAAGGCCACGCCACCCTCAGCCGCAAACAGTATGAAAAAGCAAATAAAAAGTACAAAAAAAATTACAAGAAAAATTTGCAAGGAAAAGAAGAAACTAGCACACACTGATACAACTGGATGCAACTGGATGGGGTTTCCATTTTTGTACCAAGCTGTTTATAATTATGGGGTACAGAAGAAACAAAGTAAAATGCAAGAACAGAAACAAATTCAAAACATCGTGAGCAGCGCGTGGTGTTACAAAATAGTTTCGCTTATAGTTACAATGATACGTTGTTATCTAAACAATAGAAAAGAGTAGCTGTTTAAAAAATTTCTTGTATTGTAGGTAGGTGCTTCGAGATTTGTCGTTTATTTTATATTTTATTATTTAGTGTTTAAAAATTGCTGTCGGTCAATTACCCCCAGTTTTGTTTACAGAACAAAAAAAGCCTTTCACGGCCAATTAAACAGTTTTGTGCAGTAAATTTCAAGGTCTTCTCCGTATCCAGGAATCCACCGCGGTGTCTCGTGTCGCCGTGAGGGACGAGGCAGACGCAGATATCCAAACTATGTACAGTTTATGTGCAAGAATATTCACTGGACATATACAAGACAGCAAAGAGTTAGCCCGCAGTGGCTTAGAAGCTGGCCGGTGTCTAGCCGGCGCAGGCGGGACTCCCCCCGTGACCTGCGGCAAGTTCAGAGCAAAAAGACCCCGTCCTCTCGCCGGGCCTGACATAAATACCCTCGGTGAGGGAAGGGAAAGTTCAAAGAAAACAAGAAACGGCAAGGCCGGGCACAATACTCCCAGACCGAGCAAGGTGCGTTCGGAGAGCCTCCACACATAGTCGTCGCCACCCAACTTGTCAAAGGGAGCGGCGCCTTTTTGTCCCGGGCCGGACACGACCCTGCTCTTTTCCGTAGGCGCCGTGCGTCGAGACGGCCTAATTGTTAGCGGCCCTCCGAAGGTTGACGGCCGTCTCCGCGTCCCCGTCGTTGGGGGCACCCGCAGTGCAACGACCTCCATGGTCAAACCTTACAACGGACAATTAAACAGTTTTGTGAAAATGCAAGGAGTACACGCTGAGTCCGCGTTAACAATGCTTTTATTCGTATTTCGGCTTGTTTTAAACAAGTCTTAATTTTTGTCTTTTTTATGTGATGGCGTGCATAGCATACATTTTTATAATTGTGTTAGTTCTCTTCTTATTTCACTTTTTCTATTTTCGTCTTTGTTGTTTGAAGATTTCACACGACTATCGCAGTAATTTCCACTTACGCTAATTTCAACGTGAGTTGTGTTAAGTTTTGAAATAGAGAGTTGTTTGTATATGCAAGAAAATTCGCATTTTGGTCTGGAGGGGGTCTGAACTTTGCAAATAATGGTACGCGAGAAACTGCCCCTTGCAAGCAGAATAAAACCTTGTATTCGGGCTCACGCAGGAGTGCAAATCTTGCCCATAATGAACACTGATGTGGGTGTAGATCACAGTGAAGCTACCATAGGTGGAATCGTACCACAAATGCGTGTGAACAACATTTCAATTTTTTTCTCTTTCAAAATAAATATAACTATTGTTATTTCAGTTACGTAAACGTACCTCAACGAATTAGAAGAGTCAATTTACGTAAATTCTACAACAAAAATTTGTGCCTGAATAGAGAACAAAAGTGCACTTTTGCATGCTGCAAAATGTTTGTTACAAAAACACCTTTACGTGATTGCTGTAATTTTTTATTACAAAGCACATCAAGCAGTCTTACTTGAAATTTGTTTTTCGTTTGTTCCACATGGTGGTAAAAATATAAATGGGTGAACTACACCAGCTAGTGGAATGTTTTCACCAAAAAGAAAGGTAAAGCATCCCTAACGATATCTTCTATAAACTGACAGAAGAGAACAGGAGCCGAATTTTGTTCGGTGCCGGAAGGGCCCCGGAAGATACCCGGCAGGGTTTATTTTCCATGGGATATCACGTAATTGGCTCAGAGGGGAAAGGCCATCCAGCCTTGGGTATATCATCTCTTTGGTTCTTTGTTGCTATCATTCGTTCGGTTCTTTCTGTTTAGTGCATTCCAGTGAGCATGGCCTCAGAGCATAGAACTATATAAATACGAGACGACGTTTCAAATAAATGTTAGTTCCGAGTGAGTGCTTGTACAGTCGTTCTTTCTGGTGTCGTTGTCTAACTCGCGGTCAATTTTTCGATCACGTGTATAAGTTTTGGTTATAATTCGGTGGCGTCACGTAGACCAGACGGGAAATCAACCCCACCGGATATATTCCACCCCCTTCTGATACCCAGTAGGATTCGGCTCCAGGGAACAAACGTCCCACAATAAGTGCTGGACCTTTCATACAGATTATCTTAGATAAACGTGCACAGTGGAGGCAGTTTCACCGGCGCGCATCTTAACTGATAATAGTGTGCGCGTTTTAGCCTGTAAAGTTAAAACCGCGGCGGCTTTTCGAGAACAGGGCAATCTACGGCACTTTTGTTTAAATTTTAGGTGGTTGGGAGCCAGGTGGAAATTTCTGGCTAGTCGGAATTCATTCATCTTGCAGTGCGTAAAAAACACGAAACACGAGTAAGGAATGGGTACCAGAAACGCTGTTTAGCGACTTATTTTGTACCGTTAAGATACACACTTGAAAACCGAGTCGGGCAACGCTACCCACACATAACTCAACATAAATGCCACAAAACTACAATCAAAATTAGGACCCAGCTTGCACCCATCGCGCACAAGAAAACACCACACGGGATGCATCCCGTCACTTATCGCGCACCAACGGCATCAAGATAATCCCCTTCTTTTTGCCTAGTGAAACCGACGGGTGGCTGCAGCAGCGATCGTCATTGTTTGATGTGAAATGTCGGAAATATTTCTCGCGTCAGCGAGTTTCTGGGTCTTCCGATTGCTGCGGTGTTTTTAAGTCACGACGTACACTTACATTCTCTGCAATGCAGTGACAGGTGCGACCCCACATCCTTCCCCTGCACCCGTTCGTGTGCTTTTAACGATCAGTGACGCGATAAGCGATCGAAGGTATCCCGTGTGTTCTTTTGTTGTTATGGCCTCAGGGGGCAAGCTGAGTCCTGATTGTGATTGTAGTTGTTTTGGCATTTGTGTTGCGTTCCGCATGCGTAGTATTGCACGACCCGGTGTACATGTGTGGATCTTTTCAATAAAAAAATTAGTCGAGAACCCGCGTTTCTGGTGTCCATTATCCACTCACGCCGTACAAGATAACCGGCGGTATTGGTTTCTTTGGCGTAGGAAGAATCAATGGGGGGACACCCTAACCAAATTTGGATATTCGTAAACTTATGAAACAACCAACTTCTCCCCCAGATTTTAAAAGGCTTCTATAACTCGACATTTAGCAGATACTCTGTTGCATTCGTTTCTCTGACAAAATACAGATTACTTAAGCACGTCCTCCCCTTCTAGCTCTAACGCGGCCCGCAACTGACCAAAAAGGCTATATACAGACTTACTTGAAAGAGCACGAAGACAAACACTTTTTGTGGAGTGGATCAACCAAGGAAAGCAAAGAAGCAGCAAGACGCATCTCGCCAAGCCTGTCTGAAACACCATGGACACTGGCTAATAGTGCTGTTTGTTTGTCATTACGCTTACACGTAGACATGTTCTTCAAAACTCGGGAGGAGATTTTTCAAATATGTTTATAATGTCAGGGTGCACAAAATGTTTTTATGGGTTTGTCATTGCTTGCATTTGTAGAAGCGATTCAGGGGCTGCAACGCATTGGGAAGCATCGCTTTTTTCTTTTATTAGGTGCGAAGTAACTTTAGGCCACACAATGCACGTCCGCGCCCGTGCGCATAGCATTTACAACGGCAAAAAATCACACATGAACCGACAGGATTCAAGCCTGTGTCTCGTAGACCAGACGGAGTTAGTGTCAGTCGTCTTACCCATTGGTCTACGACCGCTGTTTCTTTATTGCTAGACAAACACCACTGTTACAAACATAATACACAACAACAAAAAAAAACATTAAACTAATACACAAAATCACTGTTCCACTCTGGGATACAGTGCTGCCTGCTAAAATATTTCCATTTTTGTAAACTTCTCCACTTCTGACAACCAGTCTGCAACACAATGGCGTGCCTTGTGCACTTCAGGAAAAGAGAATATGGCCTCTCGGAAATACCCATTTACTGGGCGCGCATGAATGTCCGAGTGGCGGAATGCCATTCGGCATCTCCATATACTGTGCAGACCTAGTAATGTTATTAGATCAGAGGAACGCCATCATCACCAGTAACATTATTAGAGTAACATTATTAGAGCATTGCCATCGTCATCATCATTATTAGAGTACAATATTAGAGAAGCCCAATCATCATCATGTTCAACGGACAAATACCAAATACCCTGGGCATGGATTGGCAGATATTTTTTGAGCGTACGTTTCAGCACATCCCAGAAGAAGACCCCGTCCCAAAAGTCAATGAAAACATGTTCAATGTTTTTCGGTTTGTTGCATAACCAACACTGTTCACACCACGGCAAAAAAGGCCCTTTTCTTGCATCCATGTTTTCACAAGAACTGTCCGGGTGTGCAGTTGAAAGCAAAGTGCTTTACATCCCGTTGCAACTGGCATTGTTTTAACCACTTTCATCACATCTCGACCTGTGCCAGCCGAGTGAGCAATTCTGTACATAGCAACGGGAAAAACGCTGTCGCAGAGATCGTTATACAGTCGCGAGTTAGTGCCCGAGAGTCAAACAGCTTACTCCCTCGCCTGTAACGGTGCGGAGTACCTTAGGACCTGCCAATATCGATTCACGTCCATTCGTGCGCAGTCCGCCATCACGTGAAAATAAAGCGAAATTTCATTTGAGCCGTGAGTTGCAGTTTTATTTAGGGAATAATCAAGGTGCAACTCACGGCTCAAATCGAATGACGGTCGGGACGCAAATCGGATGCCACCCTCGGAGGAAATCGGATGTCATTTCGAGTCCCCGTACTCCCCACACTCGCCATCATCCACGGAGTGGAGATGCGGCCATTTTTATTGTGCTTGGCTTAGTCGTTTATATCACGGAACGCTGAGGAATGGCGAGTGGGTTCATAAATATCATACGTTAAGACAAAGATCAACTTTCATATCTCCAGGCACAAGGGACCAACAGCTTCAAACGCTCAGATGGTCATAGACGCTCGAACTGGGGCTTCGGCGTGCGCTGCCCTCCACCCCGGCATTCGCTTCTTGTGCCGGCCCCTTGGGCGATGTTTAATGTAGCCTGCTTTATCTCTCGTAACCTTTTCTCCAGAGTTCAATAGGAACTCTAAAGAAAAGCACATATAGTTGGGCAATCGAAGGGAAGGCAGGCTCAGAAGTTATAATTGCTCTTGGCAAAGTCTAACCGGCTGTCATAATAGTAAATGCTGCGTTAAAGCACTATAGCCCAGAAGAGATCGTCAGGGAAATATTTTTTTAGTTTCTTTGGAGCATAGATGCTGCGGTATATTAATGGGCTGCTGCACGAGAATCGTGGCTCCAGCATTGCTTTTTGTAATGCAGCGAAATAATACAACAGACCATGGATGCTCTACGTTTACATTATATGCACCAAACGCACGGTATTCGTTTTAACCGCGAAGCTGTTTACACATCTTTATTTTGCGTGTCCGGAGTTAAAAATACCGAAACATTACCGAGCACGCGTGAGCGCATGACTCGCGACGACCTCCCCGCAGTTAAACAACCAAGAAAATGCCTAGCACTCGCGTGTGCGTGCCTCACGGCGACCGCACGGCGTCCACGGCGCACGTTTGTCCAGCCAGAATACCCATTGAAGGGGTATTCACACGACGGAGCGTTTCAGCGGAGAAATCCGAGGGAGGTCGTGACGTCACCGCAGGCGGACTTCCGCTCGGCCAACTCCTTCGCTCACACAGAGAATGCGTCTGTCGGACGGACATCGGTGTTTGCAGTCGCCTATCTCTAAAGCAGAGCTGCCGTAGTACCGCCGACTCCGCTACGGCGGCAATTTGTGCTAAAGCCCCTACGTACTGATCCTATCAGCCGCCCAAAAATTGGCCGTGGAAGCGATGTAAGCGCTGCCGCGGGCAGAGAACGGCGCGCGCAGCGCGAGGCCGTGCCGGTCCACCTACCGGCCGGCCGGTCCGCATACGGGCCCGCATACAAATGTTAGGTTTAACACTGCGGCGAATATTCGATTGCCGCTCTCGCAGATGTCGATTTTTAATGCAACTTTCCATGACATCATCATCCCCATTCTCGCATCAGCAGCTCTGTTTGCGCCTCGGGGAGCGATAACTAGCTATCGCTCGAGCTACCTGCGCCGGTCTCAGCCACTTCGCGGCCGCCGCTCGCCCAGCGACCGTCCAGGAGGTATACGCGGCTCACTCAGTGCGCCTGTCGTGTTCGCGACGCATTTTTTCATCCATTGTAATAAGGAGCAATAAAAAAAGCGCCTGCAACGACTCTTGAACTTGAGTCGTGGCCAGCTGCCCGACGAGCGGACAAAATCCCGCCGCCTCCGCCGCCAAGCATCGGATCGTTTGTAGCTCGCCAGCAGAACTTCCGACCTCCCATGGGAGCGGTGCGCCGGAGAGAAACCGTGACGTAGGGGTCCCGTGATGCGCACTCCTAGGAGCCAAACCGCGGATTTCTCCTTCGTGTGAATACCCCTTTAGGGACAGTGGCCTAGCATCACCGAAAAAAAAAGAAACTCCAGCATTCGCCCAATCGTGGCAACACTTTCTCGGAAAGACGACACGCCAAAGCCTACGACCCTCCAAGGCGATGTCCAATGATTATCACTTCCACAAAAATGGAAGAAGCTCACAATTCTAGCAACAACGAAGAAGTAGAGGTTGCTGCGCAGCGAAGAAACAAATCGGCTGCTAGCTGGACTCAAACCGTCGTGATGGCCGTGGAGGTTACGTACAGCTTCGCTATCTTCAAGTCCTACGCATTAGTGCGATCTTCCTTCATTTTTCTTTCAAGTATTTCTTCGTACTCAACGCGTTCGTATTTACGAAACGCAGCGAACTTTCTTCTGGACGCATGACTGAAGGATTTCCATGAACATTCCTTGTCCGTATGTTTATAAATACAGTACAGGGCATGTGATCTCCAGGCCTGCAAGTACAAAAGTTGAGACAGTACACTGTTGACTTCGCAAGTTCGGTGCAATTCATGCGTCTAGTAATAATGTATTCGCAAAACCACCTCACTAGGGCAATGTTCAGGACATGTGGGTTTCGGAAAATTAGGCATGATTACTAGTATTTACCTTTTGACGTCAATTGCGTCCTCGTCCACGGCAAGTTTTGCATTAAGCCTGCCTTACATCTAAATTTCTATTGTTTTTAAGGGTCGGCCTATTATTACAATTATCGCAGCTATGGATTATCTCTAATTGTTGTGTTCTTGTATCCTCCAGCGGCTGTGGCATTAGGCATTACAAGTTTCCATGAGTGTGCACCATGAACAGCGTAACGTGTTTACATGCAGTGTGAATCTGGCGCTAACAATGTTCATGGAGTCCTGTGGTGGTGAGAGAAAGTTCTTTTTTCTTTTGGTTACCTTACAGCCACAGCTGTACCTAAGACACCAGCACTATTATGCATTATTGTGTTGTGAAGAACCGAAGACGTCAAAGGTGGGTACGCTGTAGTGACTTCAAGACCCTTCACACACATTGCACGCCTAAAATTGATTGAAGATATCCAGTGTAGAGATCCAATCCAGTATGGAGCAAGGCGCGGGTCCCGTGTATTGAAAAAGTAATGAAATAAAACAGACGTTGATCCACCGCAATCAAAGGGACAGTCGCTCATCTACGGCACCAATGTGAATACTTTTTAAGAGTTGATAAAGAGAGGTTGCCACCTATCTTTCTTGTTTTCCGGAAATCATTTTGACACTCACGAGTATCCACGTCGTATTGCTTTTTCTCGTGTGAAGTGGATATGTAATACAATCAAAGGTCGCTAATTCGATCTTCAGTCATTAGAATTTATGGATACATTGAGCGACGTGATTTCTCAACTAAGTCTGCGTAGAAGTTTACGTATCAAAAAGCTAGTAAATAGAACGCGAGTACGTTAGAAAACGGATAATTTCAACTGCAAAGCACCGCGGTAGTGGCTCGCGTAACGGGTCCTTAACGGGCTGGGTCACTGTTTCCCGTTTGGTTGGGTCCACGCAGAGTTGAGAGGAAAATAAACAAAGGCACCAACGGGCATCAACACAGAGTAGTTAAGTGTAATCAATAGGTGTTCAATCAATACGGGCTTCAACTGCCTCACCGGTCTCGAGGACGGGGTAGCGTCGGCGCTCGTTTGGCTCTTGTCCAGCAACAAGCGTGTCAGGAGGTCACAGGTTCCAGGCCGTGGAGTAGAGACCCTTCGCTCTAGCCCCGAGGTGCAGTGGAGGCGCACACTCACCGCTGGATCAGGGGTTTGAGCTCTCGAGCCGGGGAACGCGTACTTCGCTGGGCTGTGAAGGTGGTCTCGAAGTGCTGCTGCGGGCCCGCTGGTCCGTGCTGGTGGAAGTTACAGGGAGCGGCGTTCTTCCCCGTCTCGTTCTCGAACCGGAATGCAGGAAGCACTTTCTCAATTCTCCCAAGGCACCTTCTTATAACGGAATCGCTTTGTGTCACGTGAAGAAGGCGAACCCCCGGGCTTGTTTCGACGCCTTCTTCTACCTTCCGCGGGTTGCGTGAAGAGAAGGGATGGCGCGTTGGGGAACAAAGGAGGTCCGGTCGGTCATTGTTCGCTTCCCGCCAGTACGTGACCTCCACCAGCGTTGCGGGTGCTTCAAGGTCAGCTTGGGCTCGTTCCCGCAAAGGACGGCATTGTGCGCATGTGAAGTGGTACGAACGGTGGCACCGGCGGAAACGACCGAATGTCACAACCGCCTATCCCCTGAGAAGACTTCTGGTCCTGCAAAAGTCTTCATACGCACGAGTTTGGGCACATGGCGGGGGTGGTTATATTAGCATTACACGCCACGACACACCCTCGACACATGTAGTATGTTCACCAAGCATAGTAGGATCCATCCGTGACACTTTGAAGACCAGACTGATGCATGGGCACCGTTTAAACTTCTTACCAAACGCCATTCATAGAGTTCTACCTTTGATGCTTGACCCAAGCAAATTTCAACACACATCTTTAGGGGAACAAGATATGAACACAGGAATTTAGAATTTCCCACTCAGATACACAGGACAAACGCTGGTTAGCGATGATAAAGCACGCTCCCCTACTTAATAGTTTATAACTGTGCGTTGGCTGGGAGAGGAATTTCGCCGCGGGGGTTTTGGATTGTTGAATTATCTCCTGGAGCACGGCTCCAGGTAACGCGTCCGCGTACGGGGTTTGTAGCTGACTTTGTAGTTCCGGGAACGAAGGATGGCTTCTGTCTGCCCCAGTGCTCCCCCTATGAAGTGCTGGCTCGCCCTTTTTTTCACCCAGAGCAATGTGCACCTTGTTGACCTTTGCAATTTTTTCGCCTTTCATCGGCATCCCCCTGGATAGCATGTGACATAATATAGCTTTTCGACTATCCGGAACGGGCCTCCCAATTTCGGCGTGAGCTTCTTAGCCAGACTGCGGGCCTGGCCTTCTACTTTGACGTAGACCCTGTCGCCTGCCTGAAACAGGCGTCTTGGCTCTTCTTATGAATGCGTGACTTTCTTTTTTCCGCCCCTTTGTTCAGTGTTTCAGCCGCGAGATTGTGCGAGATCGAAAGGCGTTAAGCCAGCTCCTTGTGGTAGTTCTCCATGGTGTTATAGTGCGTTTTATAAGTGTCGCCAACAGTGCTCGAGTTCACCGCGTCGTGGCCGTGAAGGAAGAAAAACGAAGTTTCGTTTGTGCCCTCGTAGACTGCCGTGTTGTATCCGCGCACTGCAAAAGGAAGCCTCTTCTCCCAATCTCGTTGGTCGTGTGCTACGTAAAGAGACAACATGGTCACAAGTATTTATTTCAGCCTTTCTAACTGTGGTTACACTCCGGGTGATACGCGGCGGTCTGCAATTTCTTGATACACAAAAGGTCGTACACCTCCTTCATCACCCGTGAGACAAAGTTTGTGCCTTTCTCGGTTATAAGCTGCTCGGGTACGCCGTGCCTCAGTATCACTCCCTCGACAAACGCGCGCGCTACGGTTTCCACCTCCTGGTCTGCCACTGGAAAGACTTCTGCTTAACGGCTCAGGTTGTCTACAAAATAAGGTATGTACTTTCTTCGGCAGTGGTAATCGGTAGGGGCACCACTATATTCATCGCAGTACGATGGAACTGTGCGCGAAGTTCCCGGAACCACTGCAAAGGAACACGCTTCTCATTCTTGGCGGTTTTGTGAAGAGCGCAAAAGCGGCACTTCCGACAATAATCCAGCACATCACTTCGCATTCCCGGCCGAAAGTACGCCATACCTATCTTTTGGCGAGTTTTACGAACCCCTGAGTTCCGAGCGTACGGAGCATCGTGGTGTAAGCGCAGGAGCTCGCCTATCATTGATGCAGGCCCTACTAAACGCCCCCCACTTCCCGCTGGCCTGTCCCTGTACCGCAGTAGACCTCCGTCGTCCATGTAATATTGTCCCTCACTGTCGCCTGCTTTGAGTGGTTTGACAATTTTGTGGATGTTGCGATAGTCGAGCTTCTCCCGCTTCGTGCGGAACTCCTCCACCGATGCACAAAAATATCGCGCGCCCGTACAGGCCCCCTGCTCAAGGTGTATGCGTTTCGATTCATTGTGCACGCCCTGTGAACAGCTTCTAAGTCGTAGTCCAGGCTAGAGCTGGAGTCACGAGCATTCATGAGCCATTTGAGCGGCTGGCAGTCCGTAACGACCTCAAAGTGCAATCCGTATAAAAAAAAACGGAAAGTGGCGCACCGACCAAACTGCGGCAAGGCACTTCTGCTCGGTAGCGCCGTATTTCTCTTCCGCGGAGTTCAGCTACCTACTCGCGTACGCCACGGGGTGTTCTCTGCCGTCGAACTCCTGCGATAACACCGCCCCTATCGCCACCTCGGACGCGTCCGTCGCGAGTGAGAATGGCCTGCTGAAATCTCGAAACTTCATCAAGGGAGCCTCCGTATCTCGGGTTTCATACCCGAGAAAGCTGCTTGCTCGTCCTCACGCCAGCTGAATGATTTCTTGGTTGTCAGCTGTGTTAAACGGCGCGCTTCTTCGGCAAATTGGGGATTGTGTCGCCTATAGTAGGACAGTAGGCCCAATAATTCTCTGACTTCAGTTTTTGTTCTGGGTATTTTAATTCGGAGCACAGAAATTGGCATTTCGATTGTACGAGTTTAAGACAGCCTGCATGTACCCTTTGGAAAACATTACGCAGATCGGTTAGGTTCCTCTGAAATGTGCTACTGTGCACGATTATATCGCCCAGATATACATGACAGACTTTGCCCAAAAGTGCAGCAAGGATGACGTCTTCCGTGCGTTTCCATACCCCTGAGCTGTTTTCAAGGCCACTACGCATGCGTCGCCACTAGTAGAGCACTGATGCCGTAGGGAACGCCGTCTTTTCTTTGTCGTCCTCATGTGTTTTTATGTGCCAACTTCCGGAGGCCATGTTTACCACGGTGAAAAACTTTACAGAGCCGAGTTCCGACAGTATCGCCATAATTTTCGGGAGGGGGTAAGGGTTCAAACGAGTAACGCGATTCAAGTCGCGGTAATAGACAACGAAACGGTACCACCCATCCGTCTTCTCGACCAGCAGCGCCGGAGCACCACATGGAGACGTAGAATGGTCGATTTTGTCTGCGTCTCTCTCGATTTTGTCTGTGATTGTTTGCGATTGATCGATTGTTCTGCGATTGCTTGATCGATTGACCGATTGGTCTGCGATTGATTGATTTTGCCAATTTTGTCTGCGTTCCATCTCTGCTCTTTGTAGTAGGGAATTCGATACGCAGGGCGGTAGACCGGTGTCGAATCGCCAATCGTACCTCGGTGTTTGATGACCTCGCAGTGGCCGGTACCCGTACCGCTGGTGAAAAAAAACAGGAGGGAACTCAGTTATTAACTGTCGAAGCCGAGATTTATCTGGTGAGGCCACGTGCGAGCGGTCAAATTGGCCTAGAGGTCAGCTCCGCCTACACGCCGGCAAATGTATCTTGCGCTGACCTCTCGGCTACCGCCGCATGTGTCAGGGCACCGATGAGTGTGTTGCGGGGTAACAATTTCTCTGAAGTGTGGTGTTAACTACGCGCACGGGGACCTTCCCTGAATCGGTAGCTCTAACTAACCCGTAAGCGCCGGCGCAACTCAACACGTCGAGGAGATTGCTTTCCGCGACACCGAACTTTCCCCTAGCCAGCTCGGAAGTTACCTCGCCCGTCAGCCCGTACTCACTCAATGGGGGCTGTGGGAAAACCGCGCATCGGGTTTTAGTGGCGCAGAAGAAAAGACAGGCAAAACCCAGCATCCATCTCAGTAAACGTCGTGTTCTTTTCCAAAAGACAAAGCAAAAGGCACTGCACGCGCTGCGTGCTGCACGTACGTATCTTCATCGTATCTTCCTTGCGCGGCTCATTCCAACCACGTGACAGTTCAGCGCGATGTTCAAATAGAATTTACAACAGGGGCAGCACGATTTCCTCTGCGAGGCGTATGGGCGCGCCGCCGCAAAAATGCCGGTCGTTGCGTGTGCTGGTCTCCCCTTCTTTACCATCCCAGTTTACAATCGGGATCTCGACGCCCCTTAGACTGATGGCGCCTTTGTTCTTTTGTAGCAAATCTACTTTTTCTTCCGAAAGGATGTGTTGCCTGATTAGACAAGCTACCGGCAACCTTCCCCCCCCCCCTCCCCCTGTGCAGACAGAGAACGTTGCCGTAACCGCGCTTTCCCCTAATTTCAAAGGCATTTCACGGCACGTTGTAATTTCCAAAGGGTCGGCTGTGACGCCAAACAGGCATGTTTTCTGCTCTGCCGAGCAGAGTTTCATTCACCAGTCGGGCCAAATGGCGGTGAGAGCGCTTTCTTTGAGCTCGTGTCAATCCGGCATTTCATAGCTGCTCTCCTCTTTCGCACTCAATTATCAGGCTAGTCTCCCCTCATATGTTAACTGTGACCTCTACAGTGCCCCCTTCGCTTCTCTCCTGCGCGAGAGTTACGCCTGAAGGGGGCTCGACTAGTTTCCCTGGTTCGACATGGAGGCGGAATTAACTACCGCATTTTCCATGCTTCCTTTATCATACCCCCGTGTTCGGCCGGGAGAGGGATTGTGCTGCCTACAGTTCCTAGAAATGTGTCCTAGCTCACCGCACGCATGCTATCTCAGCTGTCTCCTCCTGTGGCGGCGACGCCTGCCGTTTTGTTGCGTTTCTTCACGCTGCAGCACGAGGCAGGATTCCAGCAGGCGTTTTACCCTTTTTAGGCCATCGCGGAGCTGGTCAGTTTCCTTCTTACCCTCCCACACGCTTCGGACTGGCATGTGGCCGTGATTTATTGCTCGTGGTTCCCAGACAGTTTATCGAACGCTGTTTTACCGAACTTCGTTTTATCGAAAAAATACCCGCTTTATCGAACGCCATTTTATGGAATGCCGCTTTATCGAACCACCTGCGTCCGTGTTGTAGAAAGTGTGGTTTTGCTGCTTTCATTGTAATTTTTGTCGTGTATTTGACTGGCCATGGCATGCACCTAACCTGAAGTTATGTTCATTCTATATTGTCTCAGCCGTGCTTACATCAGAAAGGCTACCTACATATGTTGTCGCGTCTTTCCTGTGCTTTCGGTAACTTTTGTTTTATTAGAATATTTTATTTTTGCATTTTCATTGATTGAACTCAAGCATGCATGTCCCCCTTGTTTATATTACAAAATTTGCCACTATAGTGCGAACCCTAACCCCGTGTGAAATATACGTTAGATGAGTATCGGTGCATTTAGGTTGTTGCTGCCAAATACATCCCTCGCGCCATGGTTCATCATTACGGGATCCAAAGTCATGTACTCCCCCAATTTTTCTACTCACGGGGTTACACGCGACTCCTATTCGGACCATGTGGTCACATTGTTTGCATCTGGAGAAATATCGTGCCAAGAACATCGGAAACATCAGGGCTATATGAATGGAGCAGGGCAGGCTCCGACAGTGAGAGTGAGGCCGCAAGAGAGGTGGTGGAGTCTAGAAGAACTTGTCACAAGTCCACCCGTCTCAACCAACTCGTCATAGGTGAACTCTTCAAGTAGGACAAGTCGTCATAGGTCATCTCCCACTAGACAAACTTGTAACCTAGGACAACTGGACAATTCACCATCCCGTCACAATTTACGTTTTTCATAATCACACTCAAATAAAAAACACAGAAATTCGTATAATTCTCTACTTATGCGTCAACAGCCTTCCGCCCCTTTTTCGATTCACTAACATTATGTTTCCTTTGTTGCTCGGAAATTACGCGAAACCAGACAGCGAATTTTGTTGTTTTCTTGTGTTCTTTGTTCAGCTAATCGCACAGGACATAATAGATTTTGTTTGCTCGTTGTCAATTTTTTTTCCATTTTACTTTTTTATTTCCAGGTACTTGGGTGACGACGCTCTGTTGAGTACACCTTCACGATTTCTCTCTTTCTGGTGTTTACTATTTTCATATTAATGTTTTTTATGACTTATGATAAAAAGGTAAAAGAGGATGGGCTAAAAACTCAAGACATGCTGGGGTGCAGTGAGGCGGAGAAAGATGAAAACGACCCAACCTGTAGTGTGGTGACTAATTTTGTAACTAACTTTTTTCTAGTTAGTCCTAAGCAAGGCATCGAGAACAGTAGGACAAGGCTTGCTAACTTCTTAGCAACTAAATTCATGGCCCATTAAGAATTACGAAGGCAGAAATCGGGATAGACTTTTGCTGGCGTTCCAGTTAGGTTTTTGACATTGGACTCACAAGCGCCAAGACGTGCCTTCCTGACGTAGAACATACGCGGCGAAATAATATGTGTCGACACAAAAGCGGTGTATACAATAAAGTACGACATCGAGGCATCCTAGTCTACACGCGACAATGCTGTGTTATGCTTAGGGTCAGAGTGGGGACTAAAGACACAAGGAGATTCGTAATGTCAGTAGCAGCTGCGCAGTGAACAGAACAAAAAAATTGTGCAGGCAAATTTCGCACATCACAAAAACAAAAAGAAAGCTCACTGGAAATAAAAGCCAACTAGTGCAAACACTACAAATTCTGTTAAATAGGCTCGCTTCGGAGACAACATTTGCAAATTGCATAGCGAGGATGAAAATAAAACACGTTCTGCAATTTTTTTTACAAGAACATGCCAGAAAAAACACTTTCCATAAAACGGCTTTGAAAAAACGTCCGTCGATTAAACGGCGTTCCATATCATGGCGTTCGATAAAGCGGCTTCGATAAAACGGCATTCGATAAACTGTCCGGATCCCACTGCTCGCTCATTTTTGTCTTCCCTCACAGGTGCTTCAACAACCTCTCCGATATTCCTGGAGTCACGCGAAACAATTGATTGATCGATGGTAGGGTTTAACGCGCCAAAGCAACGCAGGCGACGAGTAGCGCCGCAGTAGAGGGCTCCGGATCAAATTTGATCACCTGGGGATCTTCAACGTGCGCCGAAATCTCGTGCAAACGGGCGTTTTCGCATTTCGCCTCCATCAGAAAAGCGGCTGCCGCCGCCGGGAATGGAACCCGTGACCTCGTGCTCAGCAGCTCAACGCCTTAGCCACTGAGCTACCGCGGCGGGTGGTCAGGGTAAAAAGGGCATCTGCGGAACGGGTCTCACAGCCCATTCAAGTACAGTGTACAAGGCTTCTCGTCCAAAAGCTCTTTGCACAGCTTGTTCTTACCTCCGTCTCGGTGCCGTATTGCGTCCCAACTCCTGAATTGCTCAGCGCGCGGAGCCTGCTCGCGAACAACTGTACGTCTTCCATGGCGGGTAACAGCGCAAACAGGACGAAAACACGAGAAGGGAGAAACACAAACAAGCGCTCACGTTCAACTGATTTCATTCAAACAAATAACGCACAATTATATTCATATGTCGCATCCTCACGGAGAATGCGCGAAAACAAAAGAGGGAGAAAGAAACATCCCAGCTGCTGACACCGGCGGTACACAATATAAACGTTAAAGGAGTACTGACACGAAATTTCAAAGCTGAGATAACTATGTAAAACGCTTCCTTTTTATCAGGAGATATCCCCCAGCAAGTTTCAACAGCAACCGTTCAGCAAAACATATTTAAAATCCATTTTAATCATCGCCCGCACGAGAAAGGCCAGAGCGGGTCGACGTGACATCATCTGCTACGTGCCCCAAACTGTCGACGTCGGGGCTCCCGTGACGAAGCCGACGCGCTGGCTGTGGTTGGCGCGCGCTGCTCGGGCGTGTGTACACGTCATGGTTTTGGGACTGACGTCTTGCTGCCCGGGCCGAGGTCTTCGCCGTGCAGCATGACTGACGTCATACTGCACGGCGAAGACCTCGGCCGGTCTGGGCGCGCGCGTGCGCTCGCTCGCGCGCGCTTCCAGAGAGGCAGCGATACAGCAAGAATGGTGACGTCATGTGATACATCCTGTTATGGCGGCCGCTCGGCGTTTTTCAGTCGAAACCGAAACTGGCACGAATAAACGACGTCGTAAATAAATGTTTACGCTGCGCTCGACCGTATAATCTGCCATTCTATGATTAGTGGGCTGGTAGGCACGCATAGCAGCGAAAAAAACGTAACACGAAAATTTCGTGTCAGTACTCCTTTAAATTTGAGCCTATGCCCAGACAAGAACTCTCTTTTTATGTAAAAGAACAGATGGCTGGCTGACACAATCCGTCGACCGATAAATAATGTGCGCTGCCTCGACCAGCTCGTTTTGTTTGGCGAAAAAAAAAACAACCTCCGTAGTTTTACACACTCTGGCTCCGCATCAAACCTATTCGGCTCTTAAGTTTTGAAATGAGCGTCTTTGCGCAGCGACAGCCTCCTCATGCCATGTAAAATCGTAGGCCGCACCGATCATTTTGGAGCGTGCGATTCCCGTCATCTGTGCCTATGTTCAGCCACCGAGACCACCTCGTACCAGCCCCCCCCCCCCCCACCCTGCTGGGGCACGCATATGAAGTCCTGAATGGTTATCCCGTTTCCGCCCCTCGTTTATTCCTAAATCATTCCCCCCAGCCCCAGCGCCATGACGCTCGCGCCTAGCACATTCGCTGGGGTCATTGTGAGCTCGGTCATGGTGTATCGTCTCCTCTTACGCGTGGAGGTGAAGTCCCACGCCCAAACTCTGCGGTTTTAGTTAAAGCAATGGTTTACTGACGTTTCGACTGGGGGACCAGTGTTCACCAGATGAACACTGGTCCTCCAGTCGAAAGGGCATTAAAGCACTGTTTTTGTTTTTAATTGTGAGAAAACCAAATAATCGTTTTCTCATATATATATATATATATATATATATATATATATGCACATCCACTGATTAACCATATATATATATATATATATATATATATATATATATATATATATATATATATATATATATATATATATATATATGTATGCCGGCGGGAAACTCTCGCCTGGTCTTTAGCATGTCGAAAACTGTTTGACGTCTTAATGGAGGTTTTAGCGAAGTTAGAACGTAAATATATCATTAGGTAGAATATCAAACGCCAACTTATCACATCGTATTTCTTTGTCTGGCGAAGAAAGAAAATAGAAAATAAATAGACTGAGCATGTTTTTCACTTACCAATGGAGCTGGAATTGGGTATTTGTGGCTGCCATCTCAAGAACAACAGCCCCTAGTTGTAGCGTTGTTGTAATCGGCTATGCAGCAGTTGAACTTGTAGGCACTTTTTCTTCTCTCACTCATTGTAACATTTAGTGGTTTTAACGTCATAGTTTCTGAGGAGAAAGCAGTATTACGGTCAGCCTGAAAGTCGCCTATTTATTGCGATATGTTAAAGGCCAAAAATAAATTTGAAGAAAGCTTTTGCGATGTAGTTCTGCTTAGATCATGGGTAGGCAGATCCGGCTCTTCAGTATTCTGAAAGAGAAAACGGAATCAGAAAGGAAAAGGGAAAGCCAAAGCCATACGTACATTTTGTGGAGAGACGCTCAGCGCCTAAACATTTGGGCACTCCACACTTATCAGGTAAGTCGAAATTTAGTTTTTAAACCGCTGGGGTATGATTTTTTTATGCTACACTTCGAGGTTTCAGATTTCCCGTGTACTATATTAGTTTTAGTGATTATTGGCCATATTTTTGCAAACACTCCTTGAGTAAATTTTACAAACCTAAAACATGTGTGATCTTGTTGAAATTTCATTATTTCGTACAGCTGAGATTTCGTCGAGCCAAATTCAGAAAGCAGAGCTCTGCAAATCGTAGCAGTTTTTCTGCAATGCATTTCTCTTGAAAAAAGCCGACAAGCCGAAGATATTTCCTTCTACTGAAATGTACAAGCCCATTGAATACAATGTTGGAATTACAGTGGCGTTAAAGTGTGTATTTATAAAAGAAAACTCTTTTTAATATTTTTAAACGTAGATGTTATGCTTGTAACCACGACAACGGTCTTCCATGGTTCCAAGTTATAGTTATATAGTTAACAATTATTTGTCTTGCCTTGTGGCAAAAGTATTTTCTTATTTCACTGTTCAGAGTGCATCAAAAGCTTTTTATAGCAAGACACCCCGTAATAGTTACAACGTTACAGCTACAGGAAGGTCGCCATGGAAGTCACAAACTTCAAAATCGTGGTTGGAAAAAGTCTGATAGTCAAATATCAGTGCATGCGCCAGATGTATGGCAGAGCTTCCATTCGAACATAGGTCAGAGAGCAGGTGCTGCTGTCTGGGTGCCCTTACGCGGTGGGAGGCGACCTTTTATACATTACACAAGCATGACATTCAGGGGAAGAGGGAGGTATTGGATGGTGGCTCTGACGAGACAATCTCCTTTCTGATGACTTTGTGGAGGTCTTGCTTGCTCTTGAATGGTTTTGACTTTGTTTAATTTTTCTATGAACGAACTCTACAGATTCTAGGAGACTATTCTTGTGCCTTTGCAGTGCTTTTAAATCTGACATTTTACGAATATAAGATAACTAAGAAAGACACAAATTGCCTTCAATACAGCTCCTTGACAAAGGAACTAACCAACCCGTTCCGTACAGGGTGCACAGGTAGTGGTGCACGCGAAGATTGCCCAACCCTGTAAAACCGCAAAACGACATCTTGGAGAATCCCTGTCAAATCGAATGCCCATCCACTGATTAACCATAACGACACCCTTGATTCCAGCAGAGCGTAACGTTAACGCTAATGCCCCGCATTTGTGTATTGGTATGTGTTTCTGCATTTCCTGCTTTTGACCTTCGGTGGTCTGGACCGAGCGGAGCCTGCCCAAGCTCCGGCTGGTGCGCGCAGAGGGAGATCACCTCTAATTCCCTCCTTTCTACGGAGGAAGGGACATGTGATGGGTTTAGAGTATTGCGTCTGCCGGAGTGCTACTAGCAGGACAAGATGTGCAAGCTGAGGGCGAGGAGGGGGTTCCGGCAAGCCCGTATCGGCCTAAGCTAGTGACGTTGCTGCGCGACTGGTTACACTGCTGTTTGTAACCACCCATTTTGCAACCAGCGCACCTACCTTCCCCAAGGCTGATATAAAGAAACTCAGCTCAGTCAGGAGCTTCAAAAAGGTCCTGATACCCGGCACCGACACATTGCTTGAACATATAACAAAATCAAGCTGTGTTTAACAGATAACTTCCTTCAAAAATTTTGTTAAAGTGATAAGTAGCAGCTTCTAAAATTTAAACGAACCCCTCGCATTTTCGTGGCTCCGCGCTTCGTGTCCTTTTCACCAATCTCTTTTGTGTTGACGGAACGCCAGCGTTCCCTCCCATGACCTTTGCTTTTCACAAGCGACGTCTCCAACCATTTCCTGTTTGCCGGTGCACGCTATGGTGTTGTGATCAGCAGTACGTCAAAAAGACAGTTTAATGCATTTCGGAAGTCGCGAGAACGAATGCACTGGTTATTATTGCTATATAGGTCACACGAGAAGGATCGTACGGGTCTTGTTTCTTTCGTGCACTGGACACTATGTATCCAAAACTACCGTCTCACATGCCGAACCCACCGTTACAGGTCTTGCTTTGCGACGTTGCAAAAATTATTGCAGACGGCATGTAAAAGGCATTCTAAAGCTTCCGAGAAGTCGTGCAGAGAACCTCTTCGGACCGCTTTACAAGTCGCGATGAACGGCCTTCCAGGGAAACTACAAAGCGAACGCGATCCGCCCTGAAGCCGGAAGCACTCGTGTTTTGACGAACTGCAGCCATGTCTTGATTTGATTTGATTTTGATTGTAGGGTTTAACGCGCCGACGCAACGCAGGCGATGAGGCGCGCCGTAGTGGAGGGCTCAGGATTAACTTTGACCACCTGAGGATCTTTACCGTGCGCCGAAATCTCGTACACACGGGCGTTTTTGCTTTTCGCCTCCATCAGAAAAGCGGCCGCCGCGGCCGGGAATCGAACCCGCGACCTCGTGCTCAGCAGCGCAACGCCTTAGCCACTGAGCCACCGCGGCGGGTGCAGCCACGTCTTCTAACGGGAACCATGGTAACAGGGTAAAAAACGGTTAATATAGAAAAACCCGACAGCATGCAAGCGTGCTGCAGGAAGCGCTAAGTAACCAAAGGTACCGCCGATGGTGAGCAGGCAACGCTCCTTTTCGCCGGAAGTACGAAAAAAGCCGTCCAACAGCAGGATATCTGCTTCGGGATGCTCATGGGAGAATCAATGACGTACATTGCTATAAAAGGCGCTGTCCAAAAAACGCAGGAAATGGTGCAAAAAGGACGCTGAACTCTACAACAAAAATATGCACTTTCCGCTTCATGTAAAAGTTTATAGTTGGCGCATGTGAAGTTGACCACCCAGCCAGCCTAAGGAATGCGCTTGTTGGTTTGGTGCGATCGAAATGACTTTCATGACCTATTTCAGCGTTTATCAACGGTCATTTTGAAGTCGAAAAACGTGTTTACGGCAAAAATGACACGGATACGTTATCGGAAAGGTCAAAGGCATTATCGTTGCACAAAAGTAATTAAAACTTCTTCAACATGTTACTGACAGCCCACAAAGACACATTTTGTGCAACCCGAGGAATGATTGATAGTAAGGTGGTTCCCCTCCAAAAACCTGTTGATAAGCACGTGGAAATTAATTATGAACCTATATCTCTAACCAATACTTAATTGTACAACCTCGGAGCATCTCATAGTTTCGCACATGACACGCTTCCTTGAATTCTCGTCTTTTTTCACAGCGGCGTAATATGAATATAAATTTTTTTTCTTTTTAAACACAGCTATTTATGTGCACTGATTATGTATGACCGACGTTAGACAACGGGTTCGAAGAAGGTAACATTTATTTAGATTGTAGAAAAGCTTTTGACAAATCGCAAAAAAGTTTCTTCTAACAAAATTTACGCCGCAAATATTGACTTTCCATACTAGCATGGGTAGAATACTTTCTTTATAGTCTCTCCAAGTATGTAATTGCTAAGGATCACTGTTTTTTTATATCAGCTATGCCAAGACTACCCGAAGTATAAGTATTACGTTGTATTATGCGCCCATTTTTTCCTAATGATTTAGGAATGGCATTACCTCTCCAAATAAAGTGTCTGCTCCTGGCTCGGTTATTTACCGAGAATCCATAACAACAAACCACACCGCTCTAGTACAGGCTGACCTTGATCGTGTTTTGTATTGGCGCACTAAATGGGTCTTAGCCAAACAAAAAAAAAACGTTACGCGCTTTTCACGTCGAGCACCGCCAGTAGTTCTTCAGGACCAACGATAAAATTTCTTCGTCTGTCTGTCTGTCTGCTCCCTCTTATACTATTTACAGCAGTGCACAATTGGTCAGTGAGGAAGAGCCAAATACACAAACCAAGAGCGGTTATTGAAAGCGGTACCAACGTTTCGGAGACTCCTCGGCTCCTTCATCAGGGAAGACAGTGTATGACAAGAAGCAGCGGTAATGTAAGGTGTCTTCTTTTTTTTTGCTAGAATCCCCTTCCGCGTCGGAGGCCATGGGCATAGATGATGGGGGGAACTCCGAGAGATCTATTGAGGCCTTGCCGGTTCTCTTGTATGTGCCAGGAGTCAGTACTGAAGGAGTATTCTTTGTGAGCAATTGGTTTCGGTGCCAATTACCTGCGTGCAGTCCAAGTTAATCCTGTGGTCAATGAGGGTGTTTTTTTGTAAATTTTCTATGCTTGTTTGGTGTTTTGCGGATTTGTTTTATCATTGTTGTTTTCCGTCATACTGTTCCTCTTGATGTGGAAGCATTTATTGTGGCCTTTGTAGACAATATTTGACGGCGTAGCATAGGCTTCTTTTGCATGAAGCTTTGTTGTTCTCGACGTGGAAACATAGTGTGAACTTTTTAGCGTGCAATAGGTTTTTATTATGTAACGGTTTTTGCTTAAATAAGTTGCGCTCGCCGGCTACCATGTGAGTTATGGTCCTTTCCCTTCTGCCCACCTGCTTTGTCCTAACAGGGTTAGACTGAACTGAATGAAATAAAATAAATAAAATGGCGACAGAAGCAACCGCACTCACACGCGAGTCATTCATGTGCCTCGAACTTCTAAACACCACTTCGTTATTACTTTAAACACTCATGGTTTACACACCAAGCTACCGAAAACGCTTCCAGCAGCTATTGCTTGTACTTTGATACACTCGACCCACGATGCCTGAACGTTTTAGATCCAGAGGTCCATTACACTGACGCACATGTATCGCCAAGTTACTCTCTTCGCCATTTTTGAGGTTCGTACGGTGCTCGAAGATACAGTTTTTAATTCACTGTGGCGCTGGCCCTTGTAAACCTTTCCCCATAACAAAGAAAGCGAATACACGGCACCTGCTACGCATTCAACAAAGTTGGCGTGGTGTTGCATGTTGCAAGTGCCTTTCTTGCGCTCCTCCTCATGAATGCAAACACACAAGCCGGAAAGCTTTCAGAGGAAAAAAAATACGATACGTAATACGTGCTTGAGTGCAATATTTTTCAGTTTGCGAGACAGATCAAAGTAGTATATTTTTTCCGCATATTCTTGCGTGACTCAGACGTTCTTGGATATTGTTACAACATCCTGACCATTTACGCAACTCTGCAAAAGTTGGGTAGGAAACGCTGAAGATATCAGGCGTTCCCTTAATTGGTCGAATATCTGCTACAGAATGAACACAGTTTGATTTTAGGGCTGTTGGAAAGCCCACGCGGGCAAAGGTGGCTGTGAGATGCTTTTAGGGAGCAGAGTGAAATTGCAAATTGCCTCTCTTCGAATGCGGTTTGTACACAAACAAATGGTGTTCTTCAAATGGTGTTCTGTATTGGGGGTGCGGGGGAGAAGGGTGCCCCATCTGCCCCTGTTCTGTGTCGGGTGAATTAAAATGTTTCAGTGCAGTGACGGGCTCTGTGTTATCTGTTTCTGCTTTCTCTCTGGCGATCGTTCTTTGCTTTGCTTATTAAGTAATCTGAAACCAAGTTTCGAACTTCCACGTTAACCAATTTGAAACGCTCTGAATCCAACCCGCCCAAGACGGCAACGATAAACGATGTGTAAAAGACCCCACCACGTTGCGTGTGTTGTCGTGAGTAAAAACCGACTCGAAAATACCGAAAACAAAGAAACCTTGGTAAGGTATACAGACAAAATGTAACGTAGCATGCTTCACGAACTCTACATTCCTCTTTTCTAGGAATCGATGTCAGTGGTGTCCATGGGAAAGATGGTCATGCCTTTTTGTTTGATTTTCCTGCTGAAAGTCAAGTTTGGTCGGGGAACTTTTGACTCCCTGGAGACTGACAACGGCAAGTTAATGTGAAATTTTTATACCTTGTGTTTCTTTCAAAAAAATGTTTCGTCTACTTTTTTTAAAGAAAACATTTAACTGCTGGCGATAATTTCTTTAATTAATACAAATATCTTTTGAGATTGTTTCGCTTGCAAGTTCTTCCAAAAACGGGCAAATGCATGTACTTTGCCGCGAAAATTTCAAGAAGAGTTTACGTTTGGTTTTTCGCTTCTGCTGGCGTCAATAGTCTCCAGAAGAACCCTCTAAAAGTCTGTTTAACCTACAACCTGCCAAAAATAGCTTCCCACGCAAACACCGAATTTCAAACATTTTGTAGCAATTAGTGTGACCTAACCTAAACTGCCTTTCGCATGTTCTTGTATGGTTTACAATAAAATACTTCAAGTCAACTGTGAGTCAAAGCAGAGAAATGGTTGACTCTTTCCCGGATGGCATACTAACGTTGAAAAGGCTATACGTGCAGCTTTTTCGCAGCGGATAATAATTGGTGGGCGTTAAAACTTATGAAAACTCCTTCGCGCGCGAACACGAATGAAATGATTACTGATTTTGGTTGTTATATAAAAATCGCCCTGTTCACCAACAACCTAGGCCACCCTCTTCTCACGAAGAGCCACTTGTCAACCGCCAATGATAGAGAGTTATTGCTGACGCAAGGACATCATCTTCGGCGCAATTACCCAGCATCAAAAATCTTACGGGGCCAATAATAGGCGTAGCAGACCAAAATTTGGTTATAAAACCACTGCGCAACTTCTTACACTGACACTCATTAGAAATATATATTCAGGTTTTCATGAGTGTCCTGTTGCCGAGAGGACGGTTTAAGCAAGAACCAGTCTGGCCAATTAGGTGAATATCACAGGAACGCAGCAGCTTACATACAGTTTTTCAGGAAAGTTTACGTACTTGTTTCAGTCACTGGGCGGGAAAGCTGCTAGTCTCATTCGTGATTTTCCGTTGGCGCTAAGCGTCCGTAGCAGCAATTGTTTTCAGTCATAGTATTCATGCGCCCAGGATCAGCGGAAACCGGAACCGACGACAGCAGCGGAAAATTTAGAGCGCCCACCTGCAGCTGGCAACAGGCTTTGCGACAAGTGGATTGTGGAAATTCGGAGACGTGCCCGTACACTTGTCAACAGTCAAAACTAATATAAACACCGTTATTAGGGGCTGCAACGAACGAGTCTTAACCCAAAGAAAAGAGATTCGCCAACAGTCAAACCCAGGCCATCTTCATTGGCTGGCACATAGTTTTGTGACGTCCCCATAAAATTACAGTTGTGAATACGCACGCTGTACTGATTGCTGCGCGAAAGGCAGTATTTTGTACATCCCCGTGATTTACGGTGACCTTTAGTGCTCGCTCAGCCAAACGTGAGCAGGGCGTTTCCCATACTGGATGAGAACTGGTCAAAGAATTCGTAAACGAAATCTATTCAGAAATTCCGAAGTGTCTACGTGAAGACAAAATATAACCATGTTGTCCACTCGGTGCTTGTGAGCTTCACTACTGGTACCTGGCACCTTCGCCAGAAATGTTGCGTTTGGACTTCGAAATAGTAACAAGCTACTTTAATAGAAAAAAAAAATTCACAGCATATCCACGGGGTGAATGATGATGAGTGGGCGAAGCTCCTGAGGGGAAATCATCGGTAAAACCGTGACTCTTCAGTGAAAGTTTGCCCACTACATCATCAAGAAAGACGTGAGAAACACTGTGTGTGTATATATACAAATAAACTTTTGATATTGTGACTAGACTGTTTGAGAACCACAATCTGTCGCACACACTGCAACTGTGTCCGAACGTAACGTCTAGAAAGTCTCGCTTAAACCGCGCGTCGGCACCTTGGGGCTGAGCTCGCCTGATGCGTTTTGCAGACGCCTCACGAGCTCTCACTGCATCGGGGTCTGCCTGCCGATACGCGCGCTTTCTCGCCGCTTCCCGTTCTCTGACGTTTTGGAGATCCTCTTCCCGCCGCAGCCGTGCCGCTTCGCGTACGGCAGGGTCCTTGCGGCGTTGCCGTGACGCTTGGGCCTCTTGTTCTCGAACACTGGGATCTTGGCGGCGTCGTCGCGCAGCCAGACGACACGCTTCGGCCTCCCGCTCTCGTACGGCAGCATCTTGGCGGCGGCGTTGCGCAGCTTCACGGAGCGCTTCTGCCTCGCGGGCTCGCACATCGGGATTCTGTCTGCGAGCAGGCGCTGCCGCCGCCTTGCGCGCTCGCCGCTCTGCAGCCTTAAGGCCGACCTCCATGCAGCGAAGTTTCTCGGCGAACTTGGCGCGGCGGACGCCGTGGTTTGACGCGCCGCTCAGTTTTCGTCCACCCCAACCTCCATGCAACGTGACCCGGCGAACGCCGCCGATGGAAGACAGGCCAGGAAGTACAACGAAGTACGAGGCTGTGATTGGCTGCGGCCTCAAAATGCAGTTTGCCGCTTCCGGTCGCGTTCGCCGGCGCCCGTTCGACATCTAGCTCGCGTAGATCGCCGACGAACAGCCGTATTTTCGTATTTTCGACGCCGGCGGCGGAGCGGCCGCCGCCGGGCGACGTTCGCCGCCTTTTCGCCTACATTTCGCTGCATGGAGGTCGGCCTTTATCCATCGGGCGACTCCGAGCGCGCGCCAACAGCGAACGGATTTTATTACAACGCTCCCCGCCCTCTAGTAAACAATCCAAGAACTAAACTAGAGGTAGCCACGCCATCTAGTAAACAATCCAAGCGCATCTTTTCATCATATACAAGTACCGCCGTCTAGTAAACAATCCAAGAACTAAACTAGAGGTAGCCACGCCATCTAGTAAACAATCCAAGAACTAAACTAGAGGTGGCTACATACATACGTCGAGGATGGACAGACCCACGCCTTAAGGAGCTTCGCCCCTAAAAGGGTGTAAATGGCAAGACAGCCTAATGGCGACGCAGTCACAGCTGAGGGAACAGAGGAGGGAAAACGTCCTCTTTCTTTTCAAGGCGCAGCGCGCGCACAGGTTTTCGCGCGTACAGGGGATTGATGGCATCGCAACTAATATCACAGCAGCGTGCGCTCTTGCCATAGTCTTCAACTATTCTCGAATGACTGGACTGTGACAATATATAAAATGCTGCCCTCTGTGTAGACCCTGTACAAGGCAACCTGTCTAGAAACCAGTTGTAGCTAGTCTGACACTCTCAGAAGGCATTATACGATAGGAAAGCACGTATGGGTAATGCATCAGGAAGGTTGCAAAACACTACCTAGAAGACGAAGTAAGACTATCAGGACCCAAACTTAACACAGTAGCAACATCTCCTCTGCAACTTTTTTTAAAACCGCATTTCAACACTATATCATCAGCAGGCTCACTGAGCAATTTTCCGTGGTCACAAGGTGGGAGAAGCCGGACCTCTTGTCCCCACTGTTCCCCAATCATCGGAAAAAGATGCCATCACCAGCCAGCAAGAACGACGGCAAAAAATACCAGAAGTAAGCGCAAGCCTAACGATGGATTGATTGATTGTAAGCTTTACCGCGCCGGCGGAGCGCAGGTGATCGGCGCGCCGTAGTGGAGGGCTCCGGACTAATTTTGACCATCAGAGAATTTTTAACGTGCGCCGAAATCTCGTACACTAACGATGGAATCGGGTGCAGCTACAAGTGGAATGTGGAAAGAAGAGGCGCGGCCGAACAATCAACGCCACTGACACAGCAGCGGAGGAGTATGACAGGACGGGTTATTTTAGCAAGAAACAAGCCTGTACAGTGGTGTTCTCTCTCCCTCGTCGGTGCTTGTGACGACGACGCATTGGTTCAATGTGCCTCGGCGTATAGGGGTGTTACTTTGTAGATGCGGGTGCACGTTGCACTGCCGCGAGGTGTATTTGCGCAGGGTGTTAAGAAGCAATTGTGCACTACCATTAGGTTTCAAGTAAAATCTACGCAGAACTTACTCTAGAGAAATCAAAGATACAGAAGGCATTCCGGTCCATGTACTGAATGTTTAGCTAGCTTATTCGTTCTGCGGAAACCAATTTTGAGACCATCGGTACGTCTTCTCTGATTTTACGCGTGGTTTGTATTTTATTCCTACAAAATTCCACCTTCCGGAGCGGAATTTTGAATGCACGGGTATGAGAAGAATGAATTAATTTCAATGTCCCATACCAAAGTACTAACGCACAATCGACAGAACGTTTTCTTTTTTTGCAGGATCCTGCTACTATCACGGAGTTACTGTGAAGAATGGAAAGGAACACCTTATTAGTGAGCCATGTGAAAAGTGGCGATGTGATGCAACGAATGAAAAGATGGTCGTCTACGGGTATGAGATATCTTTAAGGGAAATTTATTCGCAGGTAACCAGAAACGCTAATGGCGAAGTCTCAATCACACTGAGGCCTGATGTGGAGACAGCACCGAAACACAAAACTAAACTTGAAGATGCCAATTTTGAACTGCGCAAATGCTCATGCGTTAGTGTGATTACTCTTGCGCACATTCGAAAAACAAAAATATTTGAAAATAACTTTGTAGGCATGTATGTATGTATGTATGTATGTATGTATGTGTGTATGTATGTATGTATGTATGTATGTATGTATGTATGTATGTATGTATGTATGTATGTATGTATGTATGTATGTATGTATGTATGTATGTATGTATGTATGTATGTATGTATGTATGTATGTATGTGTGCCTGTGTGCATGCATGTAATGTATGTATGTGTGCCTGTATGTATGATTGCATGTATTTATGTATGTATGTATGTATGTATGTATGTATGTATATACGTATGGTTGCATGTGTGCATCTAGATATGTGTGAATGCATTTTTATAAGTGTACCCTCGCTGCCTGGGCACCTGGGTAGAACGTGGGTTAATATCATCTCCAATTTCCTCTCCATGGATAGGGTAATCTTTATTTAGTATGAATAATTTTCGCCTCTACCATCGGCCTGCTCCCTGTGCACACAAAATGGAGGTAGTTCAAACGTGCTGTGTTCAGTCCAAAAAAACTGTGAGCTTTTAGGCCGCTGCTCAAAGCCATCGAGCGCGCGGTTACTCAGTGCAGATTTCCAGCATAGCCCAGGACGGCGCTGTTCCCGCCATCTTGTCCTCCTCGTTGTTAACATGGTATCTTTTTGCCGCCTTTTATGGTTGAGCCCGTACAGGAAGCTAGTGCACAGAGCGGGCATGGGACAGACAATACCTCTGTAATAAAGGCACAATAGAGGCAACCGCAACCACCAAGTAGGTTTGAACCGAAAGTGAGAGCATTCCATGGCCATTTTAGGCTTGATTTGGCGCCAAAATATGCATTTATTGCTGAGAAATTGCGAGTCACAACAAATTTTCCTTTTTCATTTCCCGAGCAGCGATTTCATGAAGCAAACCGCAGCTACTGTAGTTGCTGTTTTAGTTACGATAAACCAGAAGCAAGCAAGGCCGCGGGGATGTATCCGGTGTTGAAGCAACCGAATACAACGCTACCACTTTCCGGGCGGTTTCGTTAGTTTTGCTCAAATCAGTCTCTGTTTCCCGATATCCCTCGTCCCTCGCTAATCCGGAGCACTAAGCATTTCTTGATTGGATGTGTGAAGGGGTGAGACGCCATATTCTTAATTTCAAAGCCTAGGAGAAATGAGGTTTGGTATTTAGGCACACAGACAAGAATATCTAAACCACAAAGGGGCAGGAGTGGGCACACCTCATATGAAAGAAACGCAATTGTGGCGCAAGGCCAGTACACGAAACCCACGAGGGCACGATAGAAACACAGAACGTCCGATGTAGGTCTCGATGAACTGCAGGGAAACGTCAGTGAAGCGCATCCTTGCTGTAGGTTGAGGGAAGCCTGTCTCGAAGACGTGTCGAAGCACTTGCCACTGGGAGTAGTGCGGACACGAGACCTGGGTTGCAATAACCCAGGAGCGGCGATTGCGACGGGGCGCCTGGAAACCGGGTCCGACAATCCCGAATACATGGGAATGCCGATCCTGGTGGCAGGCATGAATTACCGGATCTCGAACTGTCGTCCGCAATGGTTTCGCCTTACCCTACAGCCTTGAACCTTTTGGCCACTTACAAACAGAGCCATTCCTTCTCCGGCTCTTAAAGCTCGTCCCCGCTCCCGTAATTTTCTTTCATGTCCGGTTTTCGAGAACATACTTCGTTAGGGATTTTCCCTTGGGCTTACCGCTTGTTCTCAAATTTTTGCCACATCGGCCACAACATGACGCTGTAATCAGTATCATGCTTTTTTGAAGAAAAGCATATTGTCTTTTCTAGGGCCCTAGAAAGCTGGCGTCGAACCAAGCGCTCGGGCGTACATCCCCCACCCCTCTTGGCATAGCGGAGTCGCCTCAAGTGTGTAAGAATAGCGCCTTCCAGCGGCAGCTAGAGAAGACGTTGCTTACGACAGACATTGCGCACCCTGGAAAATACTGACCGTAGCCAAAATAGGCAATCCCGTATTTTTAGTGCAGCAAAATCACGCAAATGATTATAATAAATGTGGCGATTCACACAGTACAGTACAAGGGACGCACGATTATCTGAACGAGTATTGTATCATGTATCGCATAAGGTGTTGCACCGAAACAAACTTGTTGGCACTCGGGGGTCACCGCGGGATCTTAAAGTGTGGTCTCATGACATTGTTTCTAGCTTTCTTTTTGTTCTTCGACGTGCAATTGTGACACTATAAAACAATCAAGTTTTTAGAAGCATCATTCGGTTTGATGTTAAAATTTTTCTCAAGTGATTTATTCTTTGTTTATTTCATAATAACCGTAAGGGGCTGTGGAGAAGGAACGCATGGGTGAACCCTGTCCACCTGCAGTACAGTGCATCAGTGTAAATAAAACCCAACGACAATTTTCTAACCACTTCCGTTGTACACTGCGAGGTATACAGAGGGGGGGGCGGTGGAGGGTGGTCCTTATCAATTCATTGCGGGCCGAGCGACCACGCGAGAACACTAATTACGGTGCTGTATACGCTGACGAATTAGGAGATTCACTGACAAATTAGGGGATCCAGTGCCGCTCATGGGGCAGGGCCTCGAAGAGCGCTCCAGTTCTGAAGCTGTTGCAAACTGCGCAATGGTTGGGACACCCCTTACACCCGCACATATTATCCGAACTCCGCCTCCTCCGGCGACTTCATGCACGGCGTAGGCCGGCCCAACCAGAGGCGAATACCAACAAAGCTAGATAGATATTTTTTTCAAACTAAAGAGGAAACAATAAACAGAGGCCCTACAGCAGCCACTCCTATGCATCCCCTTTTTAGGTTGCCGCGATTACTTTGTGGCGTCGCATAGGTTTATAGAAAATATCTTTTTTTAAAGAAAACTAAGGGGGAGAAAAAGCTTCCTGCATTTCACTGCCCTCAACGCCGCTGTGGCTCTCTCTACCAGCCGCTGCTGGCAGGCCGCATAGAGTTTCATACACGAATACCTAGGAAGGAATCTGGCGCTAGTGTCAACGCGAACTCCGAAACGACGGTTACGCTTGCGTGGGCTGGTTTCGGTTACGCTTACGCTAACCTGGTTGCATGGACTCGAAACGTGACTACGGCTGCCCATATTGCGTTTTTTTTACCCAAGGAGAGTTTTTGCGTGGTTTCCTGTTTAAAATTACACAGTGTACAAGAAAGGGGGGCTGTACGAAATAAAAACCTGCTCCTGAGATAAGAACTCTTACCTTGGGAGAAGATATTTAAGCCTGCACGTGTGATATTCCTCTCTAAATGTAACGCACTAAGGCATGACGCTGGGCTGATTGGGTACACATGACCCCTTAGGAAACAGCATGGAAAACGTTGACAAAGAGAAAGCAAACAGGCACGTGCGCTGAGCTCCGCTTCTTGTTTTTTTTTGTGTCGACTGTTCTATTTATTTTTGGGCAAAAATTTATGTTATTAGTATTTCCCTGTGGCAACATTTATTGTTTTGTCTTCATGATCCGTTTATTGTTTTGGGGCTTTGGCCAGTGAAAACCATAAGGGGAATGCAGCTTGAATTTGAATTGTGTCACATTTTTAAAACGTTCTCTTTGTTTGTTCATTTCCAGATGCACAGTACGACCGTATGGTGGCTGCCCACTTTACCTCCGTACTACAAGGGACTATCCTTACTGCTGTCCTAAACCTGCGTGCTGACGCATGCATCGAGCTTTCCACCCAAGCGAATGTGCATCCTGTGGGTGTGCAAGTACTGCACAAATAAAAAATCATGGGCCTACTTTAACGTGGTGGGGGGGGGTACTTTCCAAAACTCAATGTACTGAGTACGTTCATGCATTAGTTAGGTTATAAACTATGCAACAAAATAAAATATAATAAAAATCGGAATCCTCAGTAAAGTGTGTCTCAGTTGTGCTGTTGGATTTTGTCGACATGGGTCGCATTGGCGCAATTGCAAGATTTTGTACGACGCTCATGAATTGCCGGGGAAAGTCTCTGCAATGCGTGAAAGCGATGTGGAAAAGGCAACCTAAGCAAGTCTAAGTAAATGTTGGCGCCACTGCTACTTATCTATATCCCTGAAGATCACGTTCGCACTACACATAAATGAATGTCTTGAAAATTTCCATTTACGGGCAATGTAAGAGTAAATATATAATTCGAGGAAGTAGCATTGTTGATTGGAAAGAAAGCACGGGGTGGTCGATCTGATTATAGAGGCCTTACCCTGCTACCCAATTGGTCGGAAATGGAAGGAAAACATAGTGCATAGACATGGCGACAGTTGTGATTACGAGAGACAGGCGAGGGCATAAGGTTGTACAAAAAGCACTACCTCCACCGCGTACTGTTCACGTTCAATACATCGCAAGGACGGCCCAGAGCTACAAGGTAGCTCCATGACGCTTCTTTGCAAAACTGTTGTCACGGCTTTAAACGCCTTCTTCGCATACCGCGGGAATCGCAGGGGCCCAACATGACGTCCTAGGACAATACCTCCTTGTTTAACCACGCCAGCGATGTCGCCAATTTTGTGGGGTTTCGCGTCCCGAGCAGAGTTTTTCAGAATGTGTTAATTGGCCTATGCAATAACGTACCTTCCATTGGGGATCACTGAAACGAGCATTGAGGCGTTGGTAGCGATGGATGAAAGCTGTGCTGAACAGCATTCGGTGAAACAGTGATGTAAGGTTTTATAGCTCACTTGAGTGCAGCCGGAACCTACAACAATGGTAAAGTAGATGGATAGGTCTTACATCCATTTAGATCCAATGTCTCCGATGAAGCACACGGCGCCGTGTCACAGACGCCCGTTTCTTCGAAGGAACTAATCCTAGAACGGTCACCGATTGCAAGTTCCCACTTGGCAAAAATATTCCAGATTCTTAATGCGCAAGCATCACTTACCTAATAATTTTGCTCATTTGCGCGGAAAAGCATCGTCCCCTGATCTCCCTCGAAGAACTTATCCATAAAAGTGTGTAGCTGTCACCAATATTCCCATTGGCTGTGTAAAGGGAAAATCTTTTCACGCAAATTACAACACTTACTGGACGCGGACCTATGATGGCCTTCCGTCCCCACTGGCAGCGACCTGAGGACCCAATCGAGTATGCAGCAGACCCGCGCGATTCTGTTTCTTTGTGAGTACAAGCCTGGTATCTCTTACTCGCAACAGGCGTCACCTACCGCTTTGTCTGTGAGACTCTTTCTATTCGTTCGTGCCACTGTTAAAACCGTTTTGCTGTTCTTCCGCGTGACGTACCTACATGCGGAACCCCACCAACACACGCCTGGCCAACTGAGTATCTTTATGAACTGGAGGCGTTGGTGAGAACTGTTTATGCGGCGCAGAGTGATGCACCGGAGATATCGAATCTTTTGGATGTGTGTGTCGTCTTGAAGGGCCAAAAACTAAGGCCGACTTTGAAAGGCGAAAAACCGCAGTTAGATTTTTGTGCCCCTTCATCGATGACTCTTAGCTTTTGTATTGTCTCTGGGGTGTTATGTGTGATCGTGAGTGTGCCTACAAGTTCCATTAGCTAACGAAACAACTCCTCGGTTTCGTAGAGCTACAATTGTGAGTTCTGTAATGAACGACCTGGGTTCGAGCTGCAGGAATACCAATATGTTTTCGCCACACGTGCATTTTTTCGCTGAACCAGGTTTCTTAGCTCAATTGCGGGCATTTTAATTTTGCTAATAAGAGTGCCTTGGTATGTTGTAAGGGGTTTAAAGGTTAGGACCGACGTATCGAACATTCCACTGACGTTCTCCGTAGCGCCCGAACGGCCTAGCTGGTAGCTATCTTTGAACAAGATATTGCTGACGCCCAACGTTAGCTCCAACATACATAATACGTTTAGGTAAACACCTTCCACTGGTATTTGAAGCTTGACATATAAGCAGTTTGACGTCAATTCACACATTGTCAGGCTGAACAGTACAGCATCCGACACTTAAGCTAAATACATGCCTTAGGACACACCGAAGTAGATGTTCCTGTTAGAATGAACGCAGCCGTCAGCCATCAAATCCTGTTTGGTGCGAATTCAGCGTACCCACCCACCATTCTCATATATGGACTTTAAACGTTGGCCGATAAAAACAAATATTTTGTGAAGAGCTCGCGGCCAATCCACCATCTCGCCCTTTCTATGTGACGCAAGCAAAGTAATAACGTGCATACATGCAACTTGAGGGGTATCCTCCAGGAACGACGACAGATCTCTTCAATGTTGATTGCCGGTTCACAAATTATCATTGACGGTGATGTCTGCATTCTATTCACGTGCGTGAATTAATAACACCAAAAAACCTGCCGCTGATGCACTCTCCCATCAAAAGAGTTGCTAAAAACCAACTTATTTTTACCTGCAAATATAAAAGTGGTCTACCATTTAAAAAAAACCTGTTACGGCAGTGCTGCCTACGCCCAAATTGTGAGAATCTCGTAAAATCCGAGTCGACTATACTTTGAATGGTCATCCCACTGTATGGAGAAAAGATGGGTTATACAAACGTAGAACAGCTTGGTCAAATCTGCACTGCAACATTGTATATATATATTTGGGGCACTTTGGGCCGATGTATAAGAAAGGGGTGTGGTTCTCATGGGGGTAAATGCGATTCAGTCGTAAGATAAAAGTATGAACTTGTTTTGCTGCCACGTCCTTGGATAAACATGGCAAGCAGATTCTAGCATTTCCGGCAGTGCTCACAGACGGTGGCAGTGAGAGTAGAGGAGAGTACTCATAGTTCAGAAAAATATGTGCCACCCGTGAAAGTCGCGTGGCATGGGGCTTAAAGTTTTGGGCCTCTCCATTTGTAAACAATTAGTGTCATTCGACTCGGTGAAGACGGATGACCTGCGAAGCGGGAAAAGTACACGGAGTGCACGAAAACAAAGTTTGTTTGTAATAGGCTATTGAGCATATTTTCAAGTCAATTGACTCCACCTAACTTGCATTGACCTGCTTTATTCTAGCGGACAAACATGGAGCTGTCCGCTTGCCTCCCGCTTCGTTTTTGTACACACTAACGCAATGCGCTCGACCACTGAAAACCTCAGACAGGTCACATCGGACCGTTTATACACGTTTAAATTTCCCGATAGCACAATGAATATGTCATCAATACGGGCATGAAACCTATAGCTGCGCGTGCACGCCTAATCCCAACCCATGCACGCATTAACCGCCAACTGGTTATGTGCGCGTGCTAAGAAGTTAATGAGACCGCTGAAACGGGCGCTTTGAAAGCTCCTTACGCTGAACACGTAATATTGGCTCACGTCCGTGTTCCAAGCGGGCAAGTGGCACTTAATGCGGGAGGGATTCGCAGTTACTCGACGAGCTAGAACTACTAAGACGGTAGCGGTGGTAGCAGCGGCTTTACGTAGTTTTGGCGTCCATTCGTGCTTCTGCTCCGGCCTACGCTTCTTGAATTCCCGCTCTTCCTTTTCCAAGCGAACGACATGCTTGCGGCATATAACGAGTTAAAACCTGACGGCCTCCAGCTTTATTCTAGCGGACGAACATGTGGTTCACTCGCCCCCCTCCTCCCCCCCCCACCTTTGCAGGTAGATTTCTGTCTGTCTACACACCAACCCGGACCCAAGCCGCTTGATTACGGCCGACAGTGGGCAGAGCTCTTTGAAACATGAAAATTTCACCTTTAAATCTCCCACCAGCACAACTTGCATGGTATCGCTAGCGGCACGAAACCCAGCTGTTCGCACACGCCGTCCTCTTTGCGCCCCGACTGGTGAACGCATAAAAGCTTAACGGTGATTGGCGCATGCTTAGATGGTAAATACAACGGTGACTCCGAGCGTTTCAAGCTGAAGAAAAATTATGCTCTCACGCCTGTGTTCCACAGGCCCAAGTTGTCCTTCAAACGGGGGTGGTGATTCGAGCTACTCGGTGATGAATGATTTGAGGTTGTAGCGGTAGCGGCTATATGCTCGCCAGCGGCGGCTTTCTGTCGTTTATACAGTTAAACCTGGATTTAACAAAGTTGATAAAAAATCTAAATTTTTTATTACATGCAGGTTCCTAGTTGAGGCTCACATGAATGACGCAGAAACAAAACGAAAATGCTACCCATCACTCAAGGTGAACACCACTTACAGGAATTTATTTCAGTGAAAAACTGCGTTATTTACGCATGATGCTTTCCGAAGAGGTCAGGCACTACATTGCACACCAAAGAACCAAGTTCACGCAAACACGTATTCACTAACGTAACTTAATTATCACTTTCGCCTTTTGACATTTTTGGGTTCCTTAGTACGTTTAGAGGAAAAACGTATGCTGCAAGGGCTCCTCTATGTTGAAGTTGGTGCTGTTTTGCACTAAAAATTCTTTAGGGGGTGCTAGCTGGGATAGTGTACCGAGCCGCTATGTTTTTCATACTCGCCATCGCAGACGGCATTTAGAATTGCGAGCTTGTCTTGAAAAACAAAACTTTCTCTTTTCTGGCAGTAGAACTCATGACATACAAACCGACATCGCAGGTAGCAGTGGAGACGCGCGACTACCCGCCGCCAAGCAGGCCTAGCTCGTAACGGACAATGCACTCATGCGTGAAACGCACTGTAATGCGAGGTGTGGGTGAAATTCGCTAAATTAGTGCCTAATTTTAAGAGAAAGTGGAAACAACAATGTCTCATTGACGTAGCGAATTTGTTAAATCGAGGTTAACCGATGCGACGCCTTCATTAGTTACAGGTCGCAAACACGTGGGCTTCAACGGGGTTTGCTATTGGAAATTGAAGAACTTCGCCAAATCCAGCAATTCGTTACATATAACTTCGTTACATTCAGGTTCGACTGTACTCCCAGTCGCGCTGGTGTTGATTCTCTGCAATCATCTGAAACGGTCATACCGCCGTTCTCAACCGACGCGGAACTTGTGAAAGGGGCATGGGTGGTGGCGAGTGGAATAGCAGTTTGAAAAAGGGGGACGGTGGAGGCGAGGAGAAGCCCCAGAGCGGCGCTGAGTAAATCGAGTTCACCGGAATGGAAACATAGGGGTTACACATATACAGCTTCGCAGTAAAAGTTTCGGTGACACTAGTACTTCCACCGTATTTTGACAAATCGATTTTTTTTTACGAGTTACGGACCCTGTAAGTCGTTTCTTCTCGCTGTCGTGAATCGGCGTTGCACGGCGGACACTACTGGGGTGTCTCAATATGCGGGTGCCTCCGCTGCCACCGAGCCATCACTACGAAGGCCGTCAGCACGTCGAAAGGTTAGCGGGCAGGGAAAGGGGAGAGAGCAACTGGAAAGTGGCTGTTTCGCTATTTGCAGCTGACGCAATAGGCAATGTTATATGGCCTGCGTACGAAAGCGGAGTGGACAGAGAGCGCGGAGAGTGGAGAAAAGGTCTCTTTGGCAAGAATCGTCAGTCTGTTGATGCACTTCTCCTGTTGGTGTTGCTTTCCCTTCCCCTTTATCCAGTCTACTCGCTTAGTAGCGCCCTCGGAAGTGCCCGCTGAACAGCGCCGATTCGCAGATGAATTCAATTTATACAGTGAACTCGCGGTACACCTCCGGCATGTTCCACACCGCCGAACTGCAACCCTGTTGTCATTGGAAAGCGTGCACGCCAGAAGGAATGTTATAAACGTGGGTGTAACGTGTGGTCCCGGTGGGTGCTGTGACGTTGGAGCTTGTGTTTGCGTGCGTCGTCGCCCGTTCTCCGCGTAGAAAAGAGACCTTCTCACACTCTCGAAAATAAATTACTAGATGCTCAATAAATATTATTAAGTTTAATCCAACTGTACAGTTAGAAACCACGTTATTAGGGAGCAGCGTTTTCCTGAGACAAAAATTGCGTAGGCATATTATGAAGGGCGCAGTTTCAAACTAAGTTCACATTGGTGAGGTAGGAAAATTCGGTAAGCTAACATTCGCCAATTTCGAGCCACATATAGCTTGCGGAAAAATACAATTCATTGAAGTTCTTCAACCTTTAGCCAGATGCCGTGTTGGGGGTACGCGACAACAAATGTAGACCCAATCTCCAGTTCTTCCTCCTGAAAACTAATAAAAATTTTCAATTTCAATGGGTACGGCAAATTTTGTGGTCTTAGAAAGTAACCCCGTGTTTTGGCGGTTGCTGTTTGTACTGCTCTGAACAAGATAGAGAGATTCTCTACGGAACATACGTAGCGCGAAGACTAACAATAAGGGAAGCATCATGAAACGCAAAGGCTGGTACGTTCCATGCAAAGAAAGCTACACAGTCGAACCCGTTTATAACGAACAGCGTGATTTAACGCGACTTGTTCGCTATACAAATTGATCATTTGTAGGGTTCAACGCACCGACCCTACGCAGACGATGAGCCGCGCCGTAGTGGAGGACTCCGGATTAATTTTGACTACCTGGTGATCTTTAACGTGCGCCGAAATTTCGTACACATGGGCGTTTTCGCTTTTCGCCTCCATCAGACAAGCAGCTACCGCGGCCGGGAATCGGCCTCCGGCGTCGTCGTCCTCAGACGCGCAATGCCTTAGCCACTTAGCCACCGCGGCGGGTATTCGGAATACAAATATTTTCATACAACCGAACCTGCTTATGACCAACGTAGCTACCATATGCTTCATAAAACAGGTTAGCAGTTGATTGAAATCCCGATAATGAAAGAAAGGAAAGGTCATGCCACTCACCATAAATATTAACTTACTCCAAAAGAAATTAATTGCAGAAAAATGTATTCGCGGTAGGTAGTTATTCTCGCCTGAACATTGCATTTAGTACCTTCAATGAGAATCGCATTTTCGACACACCTCCTCATTTCGACGAACCTTAGTCTACTTCCCAGTATTTTCGCGCAGTTTTACCGTAGCACATGGGAAGCATAAAGGGTATTTTGCAACATGCTATCGTCTTCAGGCGGCGGCTCGTCGGCGGTACCAGCACCAGACGCCATCACGTCCACAATAGTTGCAGGTTATAGCGGGCTCGCTCTTACCGCAGCGTCGTAGTCAACTGTTGAAATTCCTGGAAGGTCACTTTTTCTGTCACGCAGGAAGCCCTAAATAATACGTACCAATCAACGCACGAATGTGAGCGCGTACGTTTTGCAAATTTATTGCAAAATGCATAGCTGGAACTTTATTTTGACGCGTGTACAGGCTGTTAAATTGATAAATGCGCGCTTTAACAAAGTTTCCTGCACGAACCGCTTCTTCGATTGCGCTTGTAGCAGCATCAACGAAGACGACGAACGACCACTCTGAGGCTCACTGCGCGAGCCTCGTGGAACGAGCGGTCAGTGCTCCCAGGAACTGCGAGCGTTCGGCCAGGCATAGCTGGCGCTGGCCCGTCCGCTGCTAAAAGTATGTGTTGTTCTGTGGCTCTGCGTTTTAAGTTTGAATGCACTTCTTAAGCGAGCCTGAAGCATCCGCCGCCGTCCGCATAGCAACAGCTGCGGGTGCGCGCGCTCCCCGTCTTCCTTGGCAACGGGGGGAGATGGGCGCGCGCTGCCTGGCCGTTGACATGGCACATACCCACGTGGGGGATTGGCAAGGAATCTCCGCGTCTTCCTTGGCAACGGGGGGAGATGGGCGCGCTCTGCCTGGCCGCTGACATGGCACATACCCACGTGGGGGATTGGCCAAGAATCGGGCGTGAGAAGGGCAAATGCACCCGCTTAAAGGAGTACTGACACGAAATTTCAAAGCTGAGATCCGCTCTAGCAATCAAGTACAACGACAACACAAATAGGTGTCTGTGAATAAATGCATCTTTCTTTCTTTGTAGTTGTGTGTGTGTGTGTGTGATCTCTCTTTCGCGAACATTATCGAACCGCGCTAATTCAACTCGTGCATTCGCACTTTCACATAATTCCCCTCGGGGAAATGCGGGGAATTTTCATTGCCTCGCGCTGCCGCAGATTGGTGACCACGGATATCGCACATTGCAGCCGACAATCACAACGCTTTGGATGCCCAGCCCTGAGCCACCGCTGCAGATGACAGCCATCGAACATCCTCCACCGCTCAGGGTGACGTGGCTGCGCTTTCGCTGAAAGTTCTTCAGTACTGGCCTGAGGACCCACAGCTTTGGCTAGCCCAGGTAAACAGCCGGGTCCCAATAGCTGGCATCACGTTGCAGAGCCAAAAATTAAATCACCTCGTGTCTGCGCTGCCTCCCGAGATCGCAACCGAGCTTCGCGACCTGATTGTTTCACCGCCGGCGGCCGCCCCGTTTGACAGCCTCACGAGTGAACTCATCAAGCGGACGACAATGTCAGAACTGTGACGGTTGCAGCTTTAAATATCTGAAGAACTCGGTGATCGCAAACCCTCACAGCCACTGCGCCACCTTCAACAGCTACTTGGAGAAAAGCAAGACACGTTCGATCAAGCTTTGCTTCGAGAGCTTTTTCTTCAACGCCTGCCCACCTTCGTTCGCTTGGTGCTGCGACTGCAAGCAGTTTATCCCTTTCGCAGCTGGCCCAACTTGCCGACTCCGTCACGGACGTTTCCAGTAATGAAGAACGTCCCGTATTCAACTTATCACTCTCTGAACGTTCCGGGCCCACTAAACCAGCACCCACAATACCGTGTCCACCCACGCTGCAGAAGGGAATTCCATGGTGACATCACAAGCTATCAGATCAGATCGCCGCTCTCTCAGCACAGCGCCAGCACTCTCCGTCGCGCGGCCGCTCCGTCTCGCGTCGCCGTTTGCCGTCGCCTTCAAGGCAAGGGGCATGCTGGTATCATCGCAACTTTGGAAAAGCAGCGCGGAAATGTACAGCACCCTCCACTTTTCAGGAAACTTCCCGGCACACCACTAGAGGTGACGAGTGGTGTCAGTTTCAAAGTAAGCGGCTTGGTTTTTGTGACGGACAAAACCACTGTACTGCGTTTTCTCGTCGACACCGGCCTGGAGGTCAGCGTCGAACCGTCTTCAGCGTTGTTCCGCAAGAGCAGGTGAGCCACAAGCAGCTTGCAAGCCGCCAACAAGACTGCCATCGCCACCTACACAGAGCAATCGCTGTCCCTCAACGTTGGCCTCCGAAGAACATTGCGATCGATTTTTCTTATCTTTGATTTGGCCTACCACATTCTGGGCGCAGACTTTCTGTGTCACTACAACCTGTTAGTTGACATGCACTGCAAGCTCCTCATTGATGCGTCAACGAACCTCTCTGTGCTTGGTATAGCATAAAAGGAACCGCTCTTGGTGGTCGCAAGCACTTCGTCGAAGTCCGTCTACGACAAGCATCTTCAGAAAATCCCGTGCCTTCTGCGACCTGCCATCTTCCTCCTCCCGTCCGACATGACGTCACTCACCACATTCTGACTACTGGCCTATCTATTCACGCTCGAGCTCGTCGCTTACAGCCTGATAGCTACACGATCGCACGGGAAGAGTTCGAACATATGCTTGAGCTCAGAATCGTTCGACCGTCGTCTAGCCCTTTTGCACCTCCGCTGCACATGGTGCCAAAACCGTCACGTGGGGACTGGAGTCCCTGCGGAGACTACCGGTTCCTTAACAACGCCTCTGTTCCCGATCGTTACCCGCTTCCGCACATCGCAGACTTCTCAGCATTACTTCATGCAGCCGCCAGTTTTCTCACAGACCACCCTTGCTAAGGCCAACCCTCAGATTTTTGGGGAGCCGGTGGATATTTCGAAGACACCAATAATCACGCCATTTGGACTTTTGTGAGTCGTTCGCATGCCTTTCGGCCTTCGCAATACTGCAAAAACTTTCCAGCTGCTCATTGACACCGTGACCCAAAGCGTTTCCTCTTCCCGACATCCGCAGGGAAAGAATCGCCAACGCCTTCGTTGCCGGATGGGTTTCCCCCTATGGTGTCTCATCAACTATCACCACCGACCGAGGTCTCCAGTTGGAGTTTGCACTCTTCAATCACCTGCTGACCCTTCTTGGCACTTCCCGCATCCGCCCCACAGCATAGCATCTCATTGCCAACAGGCCCGTTGAGCGTTTTCACCGCTCACTCAAGACCGAACTCAGGCCACAGCCGGACGCTACCCAATGGTCCACTTCCCTTCCGATGATTCTGCTGAGTCTCAGGGCTACTTTGAAGCATGATCTGCACTGCACGCCCGCAGAGATGGTCTTTGGTGCGACGCTACTCCTGCCGGGAGAGTTTTAAATGCGGAGCATTTCTTAGACTCGCGATGTCACTCGTCGATGTTGTCGGCGCCGTCCACACGCTCACTGCGCATGCGCGTCGCGTCGAGGCACAGGTGCGCGTCTCTCCCAAGTACCCTCCTCGCTCTCAACAACAGGTGCGGCGGTGCGGGAGGAGCGCGTGTACCCGTTGCACTCCGTCGCTCTCAACAACAGCTGCGGCAGTGCGGGGGGAGCGCGTCTGTGCGCGCATGCGTCGTAGCTACCCGTGTGCAGCGTCACGCTCAACAGTAACGGCGGCAGGGCGTGTACACGTGATAACGGCGTGGTGGGTGCGTGGAAAGTTCGCGCGCTTGTGTACGGAAGTGTGCGCATGCGCATCTCTCCCCCGTACTCCTCTCTCTCGAGCAAGTGCGGTGTATATATAAGCGGCGGAGCGCGCGTTCGGAATTCAGTCAAGGGCGTCTTTGCTTGGCTTTCGCTTGACTTGACGCTTTGCTGGACGGCACCAAGCAATAAGGACAGACTTTAACTTTACACTCTTTGCCTTCGCTTCTCCTTCATTCAATAAATAAGAATAATAAAGACGAAATAACAATTAAGCATTCCCGAACCATACCCAATTACGCAACATTCACGCGATGCCACCACCACTGCGACGCATTTACTCGAGTTCCCCCCGTGGGAAGATGCGGGCGGGTTTTTTCACTGATTCGGAATCATCGTCGTGGCATCATCCCACTGATTACGTGACCAAACAACGAGGTTCGTTTCGCTCACTTCGTGCGCCCACACAACGCTGAAGCAGCGTGCAGATGCCCATGTGCCCGTCCAGCTGACGACGTCCCCCTACGTGTTTGTCTTTTTCACGCAAAACTACAGCAGTTGAGTTTAGTTGAGTTGTGTTTCATGACACAGAAGCAGCTGAGGCTATAATGCGCCAAACTTTGTGTTTTGTCTACTTTTCTGCATTACCCATTTTCCTATCACATTACAGTTTGTTAAACAGCGTGGATTCTTTTAAAAAACGAAAAATGGAGGAAATTTTAACAAGAGCATTCTCTCCTAAAAGTAGACTGGGGTGAAATTAACTGTGTTCATTGTAGAGCAGCCTAAGATGTTTTTTCCTCAGGGACTCAGATTTGATTTTTTCTGTTGAACATTGTACCCCATCTTGTCACTTGTCCCCCCTTATGTAATGCCTTCGGGGCCTTAAGGACGAAGTAAATGCAATAAATGAAATGAAATGAAAGGAAGGTGTGGTTTACTGAAAGCTCTTGGCCACATTTTTCACGATTGTTATCTATCAAATGTGTATGTTCAATGCGGATACGGCACAAAATAACTTCAGTGAAGCGGTCTTCATCTGTGGGCGTAAATAAGGACGAATGTCTGCTGATTATGAACCTCATTTGAAACCAAAAAAGCGAGCCTCCGTCTTGCGATACTTTTGTTCATTAATATTTTTTCGGAACTTCGTGCGTTTTGGGCAATGTTGTCAATAAGAGAAGCTCGTAGTTTGCGTCCTAAAGTGTGTATTTTCAGTGATCTGCCAACTATGTATCGTTGAACTAGCTCTATTGCAGGTTGAGGAGGATCTTTGTTAAACAGAAGAAGCTAGCTAATCTTCAATAAGAAGTTTTGCAGTAAATGCCCCTGTCCGGGAGCTTTATCGGGAAGATAGCGTCTTGATTTCGAAGAATTTGTATTCGAAAACCAGGCCCATTAGCTCTTCAAAGTTCAAAACTACGTGCAAATTTCCCATGTGGGCATGTACTGCAAAGAAATGAATAGCAACAAGCACAACTTTTTAAATTTGTTTCCGTTATTGGACTTTGCTCGTCACAGCTCTTGTTTGGCGAAGCTCTCCACCGTTGTCTTTGTATCCAGTACAATCTTATTACTCCTGTCACGAATGTTGGGCCGGACCGCGTGCAGAGCAATCAGCCGCACGACTGTTCCTGAGCCAACTCACGCCTTATATCCACAAGGTAATCCAAACGGACAGGTACGAAAGGGGAAGGTCAATATTTACACCACTGGCGAGGAACTGGTCCACTACAGTCAGCTGGGTCTGGCACGGTGGATGGAACGCGGACGGGTCGGTGACTTCGGTGAGTCGACACGTGGTGGTAGTCTGTGAGCAGTACAAGACGTGTGCGCCGAGAAGCTTCAACCCGGCGTTGTGTTCCACGGCGGAGATTGTGGCGGTGCCGATGACTAGCGGCGGGATGGAGTAGCCTGGGCCCGAAACGAGGCCTCGCTGCCCGTGCTCCGCGTCACCGGCACACCGCTCACTCTTGGGACGGACTTCGGCTTCTCCCGGCGGCGTCCCGGGCTGTCGTCGGGCCTACACCGCGACGGGCGGAAACTGGAAGGAAGCGCCGGCGACGGACCTCGGGCCTACACCGCGAGTGCGCCGCCCTGCTGTCGTCTTTCCCGACCGCTTTCGAGCTCCTTCCTTTTCTTCTTCCCTGCTGGCCCGTTGCCTTCGGCCCTGCACCCCTGGTTCGGCGGATTGGCCACCACACTGCACTGCCCTTCACTACACTCCTCCCCTCTTCAGAAAGTTGTTAGAAAGAACTATTTTCTAGACGTTGGGGATGGAGAACGCCAGGTGAGTGTCGAAGAGTCGAAGAGAGGGCCTAACCACTAATCCAATTAGCAAAGTCACAGAGCACAGCCGAGTTCGTAGAAAACAAAACAGTTTACACACCAAAGTTCAAGCACGTCCCCATAAACAGTTCACATGGGCACAAAATAGTTCAAGCAATTGTTCAAGCTACCAGAAATAGAGAAAAGTCTACAGCGTAGTCTGCTTGAGTGAACAAGAAAACAAAAGAAAGCGTCTGAAGCTGTACATAGCCGGAACACGTTGTCCGGAGTCCCACTTATATGAGAATGCGTGCGTGTTTGCCGGAAGAGCCTACTGTTGCCTAGAAACTCGGCGCCTCTTCCGCTTCGGGGAGCATGAACCTCTGGTGTGAAAGACACTCTGGTTGCCTTTCCTGCGCCTCTTAATAGGTTGTCTGTGTCCTAACAATCCGGTAGGAAAAATTCCCCTGCACCTCCCCGAGGGGGATTGTGAGGATGCAGAAATGCATTGGGTGTCTTTTCCCACATCCGTCATTTCCGCTTCGTAATAGACAAGCGTCTTCGAGACCACGTTGAGCGCAACCGCCAACTGTAGAGGATCGTTCACGTCAAAGTCGTCGGGAATCGTTTCGAACTCACCGTCAGCATCATCGACGTCGTCTTCGTGCGGTTCCTCTCGTTCTCCGCCGTCATCGAAGTGACCGAGCCGACTCCAATCGACCCGAACGTTGATGGCGCGATACAGCGGGGTGTGTTCCAGGTGCTTTAGCCAAGCCAGGATGTTGCCGCGCTTCACCAACCCGCGCTTGTACGTTGCCGCACTCATCAGCCTCCGCTTGATGTGAACGTCGAACGCAATGTCCTAGGGTACCATGCGAGGAAGGCACCGCACAACCTTCGATACGTCGATGGGCACGTTCACCGCCTGTCCCTTGATTCCAAACTGCCCGTTGCCTCGAGTCAGCCGCCTGATGCTCATGAAGGGGAGTCGAGGCGCGATGAGCCGCTCTTCGACCAGGTTCAGATCGGGAAGATGCGCCGGCCGAGGAGGATAACGGTAGCCAAACTCACGCAGCCCTCCTCTTCGCAGCTTTGTCTTCTTCTCCTTCTTCTTCTTCAACGGTTCCCCTACGGGAAGATGACGATGGTGGTTGAACGCGAAGCTATCTCGTGATGGATTGTTTGGTTGGCCAATCCCTAGGGGCATCATGCCACAATCATCATCAGACGCGCTGCGGACGCCGGCCGACGTACGCAAGACAACCCCCCGCTCTAATTCATTTCTGCATAAAAAGTAGGATTTAAATGCTGTGAACAGGTCACGTTTCTTACGGGTTTGTGGCTTTCGCCTCCGTTGGCGCTTGCTTTTAAGGGGTTTGTGCGAACGGTAAGGTGGAGTTCCTTTACGTTGCGTACCACTTCGCGGTGTGATCCGGAAACCAGTGGTTCGTCCTGCGTAAAAGATGTCCAACGTCACACTCTCGTGGAGAAGTGAGCCTGTTGATATTATTTTACTTCGACGCGTTACGTGGTGTTTGCGTCTTCTGCTGAACTTCCGAAAACACCTAGTCTCGAGATGGTTGGAAAATAAATGAAACTGTCGCTGCTGGGATGTGCGGCGATTCGGCGCGCAGTCCAATGTTTTCGAGGCCGAATGTGTCGCAGTCTGCTTGTGGCTCTTTCGTTTCCGCGGTCTCTTTTGAGAGCGCGAAAACGTCTCAATGGCGGCTGCCAGTCCTTTCGGATAATTGACTTCTGGGCCGTTTTTTGAATACGTTTCGAGAATAATCGAACCCGGTTCCTTGTCTTCCTCAGGACCTTCCGCGTTGTCGTCATGACTATCCGGTGCTTGCAAACAAAGCTCTGTTTCAGTAGGCACTGAACAATTAACAGGGTGGCTAGGTGCGGAGACTGGCTCATGTACGGGGGTACGCGATATGTCGGCCGGACGAGCGAGGCGTATGCGCAATTCGAGAGCGGCAATTTTCTTGTTCAGGGCGGCGATCTTTCGTTCATCCGCGTCCTTCCTTTCCTCGTACTCTCTGAGTGCCTCCCTTTCTTCTTCCTCTTTCCTTTGCTGCCATTGTTTCAGTATCACATATTTGTGCTCACCAGCGTCTCTCAACAGTGCAACATACACACCGAGCCGCCTCGCCTCCCTACTCAACGCTAGCTGCCTTTTTAGCTTCTCCTTCTCCGTGTCGAAGTAGTTGCGGAGGGCTGCACCTGTCAGTCCCAAGTCTTGCCCCGCCTTCATTATTCTTTCCAAGCCCGCGATATACATTATGGGATATTTGCGTGGTTGTAGGGCTAACACCAACCGGACTCCTCTGTATTAGTAACACGCCAACCCTGGCAGGCTCGCCACTTTTGTCATGAATGTTGGGCCGGACCGCGTGCAGAGCAATGAGCTGGACTACTGTTCCTGAACCAACCCACGCCTTATATTCACAAGGTAATACAAACGGACAGGTACGAAAGGGGAAGGTCAATATTTACAAGACTGGCGAGGAACTGGTCCACTACAGTCCGCTGGTGCTGGCATGGTGGATGGAACGCGGACGGGTTGGTGACTTCGGTGAATCGACACGTGGTGGTAGTCTGTCAGCAGTATAAGACGTGTGCACCGAGAAGCTTCAACCCGGCGTTGTGTTCCACGGCGGATATTGTTGCGGTGCCGATGACTAGCGGCGGGAGGAAATAGCCTGGGCCCGAAATGAGGCACACCACTCATTCTTGGGACGGACTTCGGCTTCTCCCGGCGGCGTCCCGGGCTGTCGTCGGGCCTACACCGCGATGGACGGAAACTGGAAGGAAGCGCCAGCGATGGACCTCGGGACTACACCGCGAGTGCGCCGCCCTGCTGTCGTCTTTCCCGACCGCTTTCGAGCTCCTTCCTTTTCTTCTTCCCTGCTGGACCGTTGCCTTCGGCCCTACACCCTAGGTTCAGCGGATTGGCCACCACACTGCACTGGCCTTTCACTACAACTCCCCCTCCGTCGCCGTCTGTCTGCTCTCTCCCTCACCCTTCGTCCTGCGTTACGCTGTTCCTTCCGGTCTCAACTCTCCCCTTCACAAGCTTTGCAGATCGTCTCCGATAGTACATACACGCCGTTTTTGTATACTACCCTGCCAGTAACGTTTTCGCAAGAATGGTGTGACACACAACGCCTCAAGCGATATTCTCTGCCACGCAGACGATAAATAAAACGCCCGGTCATGCAACGCCTCATTCGAAACAGTTCTGCTAGGAGACGGTAACTGATGCGTACACTCTAATCCTGGTAACCCATAATGTAACTTCTAAACGGAAGTAACCTATAAAATAAAGGTTACAATGAATCGATTTTGATGTTTTCTTTATCCCAGTCCATTCTAAGGGTTACAAGCGTGAAGTTGAAAGCGGTTTATAGGTTACATTAATGATTTATAGGTTACATCAACAAAATCTGACATGTAACCTCTACGTTGTAACCTATAAAACGCCCTGTAACCTCTAAGAGATGCTCGTCGCACCTTCTCTCCCGGCGGCCGTTGATTTCTCCGTTGCATGACGGGATATAGAGAAATGGCGGTGCCGGCAGGCCCGGTGGCCGCGTTTTCGCGCCACTCGAGCCTTTTAACCGCTGTGATACCCCTACGATGAAGCGAGGATTGCTGTTACAAGACTTATTTGTCGGCGTGAGTCGCGGAGGCTGCGGCGAGCCCATTTGTGACTGGCAGTGCTTCACGGCCCGTTCTTCTACGACCAGCAGCAAGTTCGCATGTTGGACCAATGCCCCGGCGCCAGTGAAAGCTAACTCGGTGAGTATATTCCCGTAACGGTTTCCGTATTTTCATTGGATGTATCTTTTCGCTGGGGGCTTTTCAATTTAAAATTGCAGCATTCGAGAGGGATTTTCGTTACCTGACTGGTTGCTTCGCTGGACGTTTTCTGTTGTCCGCGGCGGCAATTGAATGAAATCACGGGCTTGCGTTCGTTGCGTCAGGCTAGAGCGGACGATCGCGAAAGCGCAAATAACGGCGCCCGTGACCTGCTTTCTGCTCTGTTTGCACGCCTTCGTCATGTGTTGAGCGTTTTGTTTACGCTGTTCGCTGCATCGGGCGCACTTGACCAGTTATTGGTCCATGTATTTGTCAGGTAGCTCTGTTTGAATAATTGAATTTTTTCCCATTAAAGTCTTATATTATCGTGCTATTCTCTGGGTATTATCATTTTGTTTCAGTCGTCGGGAAATGTTCATTTTTCTCGCTGCATATATTCGAAATGGTGTCCATTTTATTGGTCTTGTAGTAATATATCCGGATAAACACAAGGTGTGTGCTGCAGAAAAGTAGTCCACTAAATGCTGCCCGAAATTTCTAAACTCACTTTTGTCCAGCACAAGCCTCTTTTTTGTGAAAGTTTGCCTTACGGCACAATAAAAAAGTTTTCGTATGTACAACACTCTTCATTTTTTTCATTATTTTCCTTGAGTGGGTAAATTTGGTGTTAGTCATTTTAAGACAGCGGGCCATTTCCACCATGTTAAGTGGTTTATTATTCTCATTCGCACAAATCAGTCGTTTATTTATTCGCGTGGTATTGCAGGGCAAATGATTGTCTCGCGTGATCCTAGTGTACTGCAGTAAAGCGACTTTACAAAAATGGTGGTATGTATGAGCCAGCATGCAGGCTGCTTGATTGTTGTTTTTTGATGATACAGAAATTGTGACGAATTACACAGAGACAGGTGCAGGTGTAAAAATGGGTTCTGCACCCTCATCGGATCCTGGCTGTTCAAAAAGTGTGGTTGCATCTGGCTACCTATGCTATGACTTATCGGTACTACTGTTTTTTCTTGCAGGCAGTGTTCCTTGAGCTGACAACCAGGACTCCTCTGCGTATGACACAAGTTGAAATGAAGTCTGATTTCAGCGGAAACAACGTATGAAAATGAATAACTAAATAACTAAACTAAAACTAAATGAATAACTAAAACACATTCATTCCAATATTCTTTGTAAAGATGGCACCCAGGCCTGCACAGACAAAAGAATGATTCACTTGTAAAAATGCGAGGCCTTTCTTCAAGTGTTATGACGTTATATTTCGTATCTTATTTTGCCTCATGTTTAGTGACTCTTTCTATCAGTTCGCTACTACATGAACGTTATGAATTCACATAACGATTTCCTCAGCATAGAGCTTTGTAATGTTTAAGCAACTCTAGCTATTCTATAAGATGCGTGGTTTTGCAGAGCCAACAAGAACTCTTTTTCTAAAATAGCTCTGTAAGAAATCTCCAGTTGTTAGTGAGTGCTTGTGCTGTGTTCTTTTCTTCGTCTTGTCAAGTTTGAGGTGTTCTTTCATTATGAATGTATACCAACTTCCCAGCTCTAAAGCCTATTACATTTTAACCCAGAGAACCCTTCGAGTCATTACAGGTACAGACCTCCTGGGAATGCCACTTGAAGATCGGTGCAAGTTCTATATGTATCCTCTCCCACAACACATCTGGACGAAGAAAAAACGTAAGTTGGCGATTCCTTTTTACTGATAGCCGAGGAAGAAACCACCGATAAGAACACTTTACTTAAATGAAAAACGTTTCGGCTTCCACGTGGGATCCTTGTTCAAAATGAAACTGCCAGTACAAGGGGGGGTGGGGGAAGGAGGATGTTTAAGTACAGCCAAAAATGTGACGCAGTTGGTGTCAGCATCGTGATGCACGTTTCCTGGGTTTAGTGCGACGTTCGCTCTGTTGCGTGTACTAGCGATTCCACATGAAGGCGCGGAAACGTTTTTGTTTTCTTTTTTGCAAATGTATGTCAGTTTATCTCGTAGCCCAAAGTTTCTGCCTGTTCTGGGTGAGCATGCAGAAACATTTCGCGAGATAAACAGGAACACGGCATGATTAAAATTCGGGAAGGTTGGCCGGTATGACTATAGTGGCTTCGCGTTGTTCTGAACAATGCGTACAAATTACTCTGTGTAACGATTACTGAAATGATGTGAAATTATTAGGAAAGGCCGTAAATCACTCCTCTGGTGTGGCCTTTAATTTCATTCTCTGGTCTCCGTCTTCATTCCCGTGCAATATATTTTTAGTACTTCACATGCATGTGGTTTGGTGTGAGGGGCTTCTGGTTGCACTATATTTTGTTCTTTTTCTGAAATTTTCTGTAGATGGCTCTTCAAGGTGGGGAAATCCAAGTGACGGCCCCTCACATATATACCTCCATCTGCGGCAGCAGGGAACAAGATGACGACGGGAAATCTTCAGCGTGCCCTGATTTTGTGCCTGCTTGTGTACTACGTTAATTTCGAGGCTTATCTCTGAATTTTCCCACGCGCCTTTTTTCATGCAGGAAATTATAGATCCCATTTAGAGTTTGTCCAAAAGACAGATTGCAATCGGCCTAGGAACTTGTTAGTGCTGCATAAAAAACGATAACTTGGCGTGGGAATCAAAACTCAGTTGGAACTGTAAAGAGGAACCTATAATATTAGACTGAGTGAAACAGAGAATGTAGGGAACATAGCCATAAACACTGCTTTGTATGAAAAAGTGAATTTGTAATAAATGTTATTTCTACTTTCCCACATTCTGCGTTTTTTCTGTGGGGAACCATGACAAGAACGCTGTACTGGGAAAGTGCACCCCTGAGAACCATCTTATAAATGTAGCTCAAACTCGAATTCGTCTGAAATTGTTCAATGGCAGTATCCAAACAATTTGAAATGCTTTGCATACATCCGTGCAAATATTGAGGTAAAGAATTTGTGTATTTGGCCATGTTTGTGAAGCTGTTCACGCAACATTTATTAAATAGGTTTAATAAGGATATATGTATAAACCGAATTTTACCTGGAAGTCTAAAGCAACATAGGAAACACCAATTCGCACAGGAAGCCGCACTCGTCTAATACTCATTAAGGAACGATAATAACGTTGGGGTGGTTCGCAGCTTTGCTTTTTAATAAATAGCCCACAGGTGTTTCATAATAATAAATGTGAATGTTCAAAACTACTGATGCCAAACTTCTGGAAATGTGCTCCTGTTAAATGCGCAGATATGTGTGCATGTACTGCAATTCTCTTTTGATAATCATGGCCTAGGTTCTCAGACAAGAATTTTTGGCTTAAGGCTATGTTATAACTTTGGCGTCCTTTTGAAGTATGCTATCAAGTGCATGTTTCCACTCAAGCTTGGTTTCACTAAAGCCTAATGTTGTTTAACTAAACTCAATTTACCAAAAGACCTATCATGCATGTTTGAAATTAATACTGGTTTCTTTAATGGCACAAAGCTGATGCAAACATCAAATTTAGTTATGCCTGTTTATAAGACTTAAGCGTTGCCAATACTCACGAAGATTTTTGGGCGACAACCTGGGTAACGATTATCGAACAAGTATTGCAATGCATATATATTAAGACAACATTTTCAAGCTTTTTGGCTCTGCTGTTTTAGGAATTATAAAAGTAACTTCTCTTTTAGCCCCAGCCGTGTGGCCGGCAGTTTATTCAAGGGACGAAGAAAAGACACCCGACGCAGAAGTTTAGACGGCGCAATGGACAGCATGGTCGCACATATCTTCCACTAACGCAATGTTTGTTTACCACGCGGGAAAGGCGCCTTCGGGGTGTCGCCACAGCGGCACCGGCGAAAGCGCGCCCGGCGCGCAACATCACACCTTCCAATTTTTGTGGCCTTGGACGGCGGTAGATGTAACTTATATAAAGGTATACATGCTGAAAGCTGCAAAGTAACCGATAACTGCGTAACCCTTACGTGTATACGTATATAAAGGTTACGAAGATATAGGTTACATTTGTACCTTATAAATTATAGGTTACAAAAATTCGAAAATGTATACCTCTATTAAGGGTTACCCAGTTTAGAGTGTACGCCCCTGCTGCACAAGAATGGACGCATGGTATAAACTGCGGAAGCCATGTAGGGCGAATCATGAAGCTTTTTACCATATACACTAGAGAGGAACCTCGCGCTAGCGCCTATGCGGCTCACATCAAAGCCGTCTGTGTCGTCATGGGCTGCCATTATATCATGAGCTTGCCTTAGTTTCATCATTTGCTTGTAATCAAACAATTTGTGGCCGTATATTCGAACACAGTGCCAAAAAATGCCAATAATGGTGTGTTAGTATATAAGTGGAAAATAAAAGAGGCTATTTTAAAGCTGAGGTAAAAGGAAGCAAAGTGTCTTTTTGTCGGAACTGTTGTGCCCACTATTCGGGTATTCAAGCTGGTAGTTAACAACAATGTTAATATTTTGGGAGAAACTTATTAAAAGCTCTCATTTTATTCGTTTCACGATTATTTCAAATATTAGGTTGTTTGAAAAGCATGAAAAAGTTCTTGAGCGTGCTAATGAAATCGTCGCCTTCGTGTTGAACCGGTGCACCGACCGCCAGTTACAGTTTAACAAAACTTCTCGCTGAGCGAGTTGGCTCATATTTGCAGAAAAAGGATAACGTGGCATTAAACAGCCGTGAGTAAAGACAACATATGGACAGCCGTAGGCGCCCGTATATGTCGTATCTGGTCGTCATCGAGTACATTTGGTTCCTTTTTTCTCGGCCGCTACAACTTTCGGGGCGGCATATTACCCTCTCGGTGATACGTTCTTTCCACGCCAGCATGACCATGTTAGATACGATCGCGCACTGCCTGCTCTTTTACCAATCATGCAGTTGCCCCGGCGCACGGCTACCACAGAACAGCCAGCATTTCGGGTGCCTCTGTAGATCGTAGACGTGTTAACGCATAATAAAGGATGCAAATTGAAAACTGCTGAAGAATCCAATTGTCATACCAAGCCCAAGCAAGAAGCCGAGATCTTCCCATAACCCCGCCCCCCCCTCCTGCCCCCCCCCCCCCCGACTACATGAATTTGCAGGTGGAAGGGTGAACTGAAGGGCTTGTTGGTACATCATATCGTTTGAAAACAGCGCGGAAGACGGGACGGAGCAAGTAATAGACGACACAAGCGCTCTGTCGTCTATTACTTGCTCCGTCCCGTCTTCCGCGCTGTTTTCAAACGATATGTTGCAGGTGGAGCTTCTTCTCTAGTATACCATGCCATGAACCACCTAAAGAAGGCGCAGGACATGTCTGCAGCAACCTTATTACGCACATACCGGCATACTGTATTCTGGTGGCGGTCGCTGGTGCGGTCGCTACCAACTTTTCCGTGGAAGCTGCCCGTCCCGTAAAACGGCAGCTCACACAACACTACCTCCAAGGCGGTAATGGACTGAAAGCCCCCTCAAAGTCATCGCAAAGGGGATCGGTTGCCTTGTTCTGCACATTCAATGCGCAGTAATTCTGAGAGACGAAAACAAGCTCGAAAGTCCTCCACTCCTAAGGAGAGGGGTCTGTCGGGATAGATTTATGCCTGCTACCGCGACCATGGAAAATTAAACACGACACAGCAGCCGCTGTCACTTCTCTCACGAGCTCAACTAGCCCGTGCAATAAATCTAAGGAGTTTCCTCTGCGTTCTAGCAGCCAGCGAACACTCCCAGCCCCTTCGTGGTTCTGGCGTAGTGACCGAAGCCCCACTCAGCCATGGCGTCCTATTCACCGGTGGGGTGGCGTTGCAGCCACGAAGTCACTTGCATTTGATGCTCCGCTAACAAACCTTAGCGGCAAAGAATGAACGAACGAATTCACGAGGCCACCGTCAGTGAATGCTTCCATAGTCGCGGGGGTGTCCATTCTTAACGAATAGTTAGCTGTAGTCCGAATACCCGCCGCGGTGGCTCAGTGGCTAAGGCGTTGCGCTGCTGAGCACGAGGTCGCGGGCTTGATTCCCGGCCGCGGCGGCCGCTTTTCTGATGGAGGCGAAAAGCAAAAACGCCCGTGTGCACGAGATTTCGGCGCACGTTAAAGATCCCCAGGTGGTCAAAATTAATCCGGAGCCCTCCACTACGGCGCGCCTCATCGCCTGCGTTGCGTCGGCGCGTAAAACCCTACAATCAATCAATCAAGCTGTAGTCCGAATGGTAGGAGATGCCAAGACGACAAGGTTTTACAACGGCCGCCTTCTTCTTATACAGTGAAAACACAATCTACGAGCGATGACATGACTTCAACGTCTAAAACGCACTCGTCAGTCTTCAAACACGCTGACGACCAGCTGAATTGGGGCGACTTCTGATACTATATATGCCCACCGTCCGCACATAAACAAAGCCAGCCACGTTTAACAGAGTCGGGATAAGGCGGCATCCCTTTCGCTACCCTTGAACTCCTTCTGTTACTTGGTTTGGGCTTGCACTGAGAGGCAGTGCAGCTACCTTCAAACCGTGCAGCCCATAATTTAGTGGAAGAATAGAACACAGAGAAAATCGGAGCTGCCCCGCGCCGCTTTTGGAGGGCTGCGCTTTGAAAGAAAGCTGGTGCCAGAACGGAGTTTTAAAACAAATAGCGAGATTATCTACTTTACGCAAGGCAGTGCCTATTGCAACTCGATTATAGAAGGCGCTGCACACGAATTTTCGCAGAAGCCGTGCTTTTTCAACGTGAGCGGCGTCAACTGGGAGCGCTGATAATTTCAAGCGTGGTCCGCGCGACTGCGCCACTGTCGAACGAGGTGGTCAAGTATTACTACTTTGTTAATTCAAACTATCGAGCTATGTGAGACCTTCGAGCTATTTCACACCCAAAGCGAGCTATCTGAGACCTTCCGAAATAGTGCCCCTGTACTCTTCTTGCCCCCGCTACGCGCATGCGCACTGTTTCCGCGAGGCGCCGTTGGGATGCTCTAGTAGTAGCTCGCACCAGCGCTCCCGTGTTCATCCCAAGGTGTGGTCGCCATACTACATATATATGAATATGCTTCACGGTGCAGCCGGATGTGGTAACAACGCGTTTTAAAGACGACAGTTTTTCTTGGGCTACCTGAACGGGCAAATCGTGGTCTGTCTGTCGGCATGTCTGTCTGCCTGTCTGTCTGCCTGTCTGCCAATGGATGCAGCCAGCCGGCCAAAGTTACGTTATCTGCGCAATAGTCTTATATACTCACATCTAAATCTGAACGTCTAAGGCTGGTGTTAATGCTCGTACTTGTCAACATTGTTGGACAAGAACAAGACACTACCTAAATATAAGGCAGAAAATCAATATATGAGTGATATTTGCAGTGTTCCTTTATTAAAAAATCTATGGATGCCTCCTTTTTTTGATAGCAAATAAAATAATACATGTACTGCAAAAACGCCTGCTGTTGCCCGCGATACATGGCGGAATTCAAACAAATCAAATGGCAAAAATAACTAAAGGTTCCACTATATAGGTTTCACATTCCGCTTGGAACGCTCTTGAAGTAGGGCAATGTGGTTCTACAAATGTTGTAGTCGGGTTCCTCGATTCACGCGTGTCTCCGCGGTACGGCAGCCCTGGCATCGAGGCACCCTAGTTGGAGCAGCGGAACGCGGGAAATTTAAATTGTCTTGAGCAAACCTGTACGTGTTATTTTGGAAGAAACGAGAGGAGTAAGGCACAGCCGGAGAGGTGTTGGGGAGAGAAAAGGGGTGCATTTACTTGCCAGAGGTGCCAGTCGGCTGTCGTCTTGCGTCAACATTTACAACGAAAGGGGCAGATACGGGGCCATTTTTTACTGCGAAGCAGTTATATGTCCCCTCCGCCCATCCCCCTCCTAGTTCCCTAGTTTTTATTCTTATGTAGCCGATTTACTCGGCCCCGCTATGGCGCTCCTCCTTGCAGTCACCGAGTCCTCTTTCGCAAGCTGCGCAATCGGCTGATAATGGCGGTAGCGCCTTTATCAGGCGTTACCAGAGCAACTTGCCGGCTTTGAACGCCGACGTGAGCCGATAATAATTATTCAGCACGAAAGGCTTTGCGCGCGATATTTTCGCCCGTGTACCTTACGTGTTTTCGCCTAAGAACGCGCCCATCACCGTTACCGTGTTATGCGTGCACTGGTTGGAGTGGGAGAAGGGGAGCATGCCTGCACAGCTATAGTCTTCATGTCGCTACTGATTACAAGTGCATTGGGCTGGCGGGAAATGTGTACGTGGAAGTCTGGCGGCTCAATGCAAGCTGTCAGATATACGAAATGGTCGAGCGACATGCAAAAACGCCCATGTGTACGAGATTTCGGCGCACGTTGAATATCCCCACGTGGTTAAAATAATCCGGAGCCCTCCAGTATGGCGCGCCACATCGCCTGCGTTACGTCGGCGCGTTAAACCCTACACTCAATAAAATAGGTCAATGGCCGGGTGGTTTGGGTTGGGGCTGGTGCGCTAGAAAGAAAGTAAGATGCCTACGACGCGGGACGGAAACAGACAGGCAAATGTTTGTCCAGTAGAATGAAGCTGGAGTGCTTCCCGGCTTTAACTCCCTATGGACAGACGGGTGTCGTTCGCTCAAAAGAGGACTGCGGGAATCAAACGATCGTCTGCCGGAACGGAAGCACGAATGGACGCGAAAACAACAGAAAGACGCTGCCGCCGCCCTTTCCACTGCATATTCAAGCTTTCCGAGTAGCTGGGAATCTCTCCCGGATGAACAGCAACGTCGACGTGAGGCAATATTTCTTGTTCAGCTAGAAGGGCTTTCGGAGCGATACTTTTGGCGGTTCCTTTCAGTTAGAAGAACCTGCGCATAGCTGATTGCCGGTTCATTAGGCACGAGTTGGTAGTGGACAGAATAGACGGGGGTTCACGTGAAGTTATGGGTTTCATTCCGTCACTGATGACATGTCTGTTGTGCTGGCAAGAAGTTTACACGTGTACGTTCGCCACGCCAATGCGAACTTTCCACTGTCCTCAATCGTCCAGCGGATTGCGTTGGTGTGTTCGGCCGACTCTAAGATGCCTACAACGCGGGTGGGTAACAAGCTCCATATTTGTCAGCTAGAATAACTTTTAAGTCCTCCAAAGTTTCGATGGGCTAAATGTCAACTGCTCGATCGCAAATTACAAACAAGGGTGTTTTGTTTCGTGCATTTAAAGTCCTGCGTCCAGCTGCTCAGATCATCCTTCTTCGCAGAGTGGAAGGGCACTAATGTTTTATGCTTACGTGGCGATCGACTTTTGCGCGCAATCAGGCAAACTTAGTGCGCGCGGAAATTACAACCTTGAATTCAGTGTTAACGTGCGCTGCATATTGGACGGGGGACGGGGACAGTGAAAAGACAAACAAAACGATGGTGCGCAAACTAGGAACTAGTTTATGGACAGCTGTATGGTTATTTATAAGTATGCGATGGTGAGTGCACCTTCATAAATTAAGCATATCTTCGTGCGCGTGCGCTGATGTACCCTGGGACTTTTGTTAGGTAATTTTTGTCTCTTTATCTGTGCCGGCTATGGTGGGCACTCTGGTACATTTGTCAGGTTCCACTGACAGCATACTGAAGGTCTGAATCCTTTCCCGAACCCTTAAGTCTTTCGAGCGTGATAGCACATTTGCTTGTTTCAGCTTTGGTTTTCATCCGCATTTAGCGCAGTGGGCTGCGAGGTAGCATAGATATTGTAGTTCATTGCAAGCATTGTTGTGCTCTCGCAATCTGTCATTTAAAGACCGGCGCGCTTGTCCGATGTAGGATGCGCCGCAGGGAAATGGAATTTTGTGAGCAACTCCAACTGCGCAGTCGACGAATTTGTTGACGTGTTTTACACCACCAGATACCCGCCCTTGTGCGCTTTTTATTTGGCGAATTTACTTTTTTTCACATTGACTTTAGTTTTGAAGACGCGGAAAACACAACTTCAACACTGTGCTTGCTTCCAACTTTCATTCAATCTAGGCGATACGAGGTTGTTTTTGTCTAGTTTTGCTTTTTCGTTTGGCTTTCAGTTAAGTATTGTGATGCATTTCTCGGTCACGGAAACTAACACCTGCTTGGTGTATCCGCTGGACATTAGGCGTCGAGTTTACAATAACAAACGTTCTGAAGCGCGGTGAGAACACGAATTTTACAGCTTGCATCGTGCTTGACAAGGCAAGACTTCGTTTTGTAAGCTTTGAATGGCTTGAGTCAAATGATAGCACACCCTCTTCTCACTTCTCGTTTTATATGCCCAGCATGTTCGGTCGTCTTGAAGTCGGAGTTCCAGGCCTTCGTACTGGGGGCGACTTTCCTTCGCTATTTCAGTGGTAAACCGTAGGCCTTTTTGTGCCACTGCAAACATTTTCAGACCTTGTTCTCCCCTTCTTCTTGAATGCGGTATACGTGGGAAGCAAACTACGTAATCATCCACGTACCGGAAGCACCAAGAGACACCTATAGATATGCTCTAAGCTCTGGCTTCACTCCGGGGGGCTTCAGCCATGTATATGTAGGAAAGCAGGTTGCATATCGCTATGGTATACAGGATTTAATTGCCGCGCGCAAAAATTGAGCCGATTGTGCGGAAACGTCGATCACCGCGTAAACAAGAAATGCGCTGTTTCCACACCCGGCTGCACGGTGAAGTACATTCATAGCTATGAACCGTATCGCAATTTCGTCGTATATTATATCCCTGTACTTTGGATGCGTCTATGTAGGGCAGACGGGACGCTGGCTTGACAAGCGATTATGGGAACATTACCATTTAAATAAAGAGGCTACAGGTTCCAACTTTTCGGCACAATGCAAGCAGTGCGGTTGCACACCTTGTTTTGCCGATACTTCAATACTGTTCTCTCATAAGAATTAGCCGGCAAGAGAGCTGGTCGAGGCAGCAGGCATTCTTTAACGGTCGACGGATACTGTCAGACAGCCTTCTGTGGTTTTGCATGAAAAAGAGACTTCATACCTGGATATAGGCTGAAACTGCTTTATAGCATGTATTTTCTGTGCCAGCTGCTAGGGTATTTATTTCATTTCTTTTTTTGCGTGCATGCTCTGTGCGGATGAGATATATGTATATATTTGTGTTCTTCTGTGAATAAATTCAGTTGAAAGTTAGCGCTTGATTTTGCCTCTCTCTTTTCATGTTTTCTTCCACGACTTAGCGCTGTTAGCCTATATGGGGCGACAAAGACCTTGAAAATAAATTACGTGCCGTAAAACAACGATGCCTCGCCTTAAAAGAGTTAGCAACTTCAAATGAAAATAGCTGCGTTCCAAAAGGGCTAGAGTGCCAAATTACGAGGTGGGGCGACGTTATCAGGGGAGGGTGTACGCCAAAAGTTTAAGCTGAAGAGTTGGATAAGAGGGTCAGTGGGGCGCGCCATGAGGAGACAGCAGAGTCTGGTGCGAGGAATCCGGAGGTGACGCTGACGAGACATCGACATCGGACCTAAAGCTTTGGCTGGAGCGGACCAATGGCGCAGTGGTCCATGCTCCTCAAAGGACACCCCACAGGCGCTTAGTAGGCCCCAATTGCGACGGGCGAGTGCCTACGAGCACCGCCAATACACCTTGCGCACGCGGTTGGACGGAACACATATTGGCGACGCATCCAGATCTATTTATTGTCTCCTGTGCCGCATGGCTAGTATGAGAGTAGCCAGCGAACTGCGCACTCACAGAAATACAGCATCAGAGGCTCGTCCACGCCAATTCTATTCAACCATGGTTACGGGAAAGCAATGCCAGGGCCATTGTTGGTGAATGGGCACCCCCATTCCATTTTGATTCCATTCTAAGGAATTCGAGCTTTCCCTCATTCTAGTCCCTTCAAGGCCCCTGAATCGCAACATATTGCCCGTTCCCTCTCCTGGAATGGCATATAAGTTCAATTCCATTTCTGTACTTTTTCAGCGTAGAAACTACCTCCTGGTGTCCATTCAGGTACGTACCAATGCATCGATGAGGTGACGTTATCAGGCGCGTTGACAACCGCAAAAATAGGCGTACACATCGCTAATTTCGGGGGGATGGTAGCACCTTGGTGTCATCCGGTGCTGTACAACCGACTTCCGAATTCATGAACAGCTAGTATTTTTTATACGTGGTCAATGTGCATCATCTGCATGTTGTAATGAGTTGCTCTTGCGTGGCGCTAAAGGAAGAATTGACTGATTGATGAGATATTTTTCTATTTAAAGACGGGGATCAGACGTCCCTGCTGTGGGAAGGCGGGGAGGGAAAGAGGTAGGCACCCACTAGATTCCGCGCGCGAGGCTGCTGGCAACATCGCACTGGGCTGATGGGACTTGTGCTGAGGCTGTCCGAGTATGTATTAATGCAAAACTTCTACATTAGAACGTTATAAAACACTATAGTTATGTCGGTGAAGATGAAAAGTGGAGCAGTGCAGAATAAGACGTATCACGGTAGCTTCACAGTCGAGGGACAATCTGTACATATGCGGCGGGCAATATCACCAGCTTGACGCCTGCTCAGGATGTGGTACAAGGTCTCTCCGCAAAATAGTCTGGAGCTCTGGCTGCTCATCTGCAGCCTCTCCGGCACTGATCTTTCGATATTTGCGACCCCCCCCCCATATGCGGACTTGCCGCCAGGCGACCAATTCGAAATGGAGGGAGTGCGACACTGCCTCAGTTTTTTTCACTGAGACAGGCTGACACCCATCACTCTTACACTTCAGCCGATCCACAGTAATACGCATCAACAATGTATTCGACGACATCCCCAATGCAGACCCTCGCTGAACAAAACAGGCAAAACACGTTCTGGTCAGCTTGGTTATCTTTGTACCGTCTGTGACGTGTTTCCTGGATACCGGCTTCGCGTATCATCCCACCAGTTCCAGTACACTGCAGTAGCTAACTCACGCCAACGTCGTCCGTACCTTGCTCACATCAACACGCAGTTGTACTCCACAGAAGTGAGGAGTTCTATGTTGACAGCGCGAGGTGCGGTAGGGTAGCATTTAGAAACAACGATGTTCGTTATTCGTCTTTGCAAGGTCCACTTTTTTTTAATAAGTTTATTTTGCCTATTTTTTGTTTGGGACTCAGCTCTTTATGTTCAATACAGGACAATTTTTGAGAGCAATCTAGTTGCTCTTGCCATATGTTTCTGCATGTGTCTCTGAAGCTGATCCACTGTTCTAAACAATTAATTTCGCGAGCTCTTAGCGGACTGTTTCGGAGCAAGCTGTAGCGATATGTTTTTGCTACATATCCCTTTGGTTTAAACTCAGGCGCACACCAAGAGGGACACAAGTAACCAGTTAGCTCACATGGTTGCTCTTGAGGGTCTCACATATCCACGCTTGGCTTCATCAGACTCACCCCCACAGTACACAAAACTACCGCCAAGCAAAGATCCTCAGTCGTCAGCGCCGTCAGAAATCCCCCTCCGTATTTCTTCACAGCGCAAAAGCACCTCCCTAGAGAAGGAGGTTATCGCTATTAAGTTGGTTATTAGTTTAGATTTTGTGCTCTTTCGAGTATTGTTTTAGCGTTCGTGTTCCCTATTGTGTGATAAATTTGTCTTATCTATTACTCCAATGCCTCCGTGTCTATTCTCTTCTGCCCGAGAAGGACGATGTGACACAGTAAGGATTTGTATGTTGAGAGTAAGGAAAATTAAGGTTGTTTAAGTTCGAACATTATTAGAATACCTTAAAAGGTAATGTAATTTTCTAAAATTATTTCAAAAAAATGCTACAAACTTTCAGTCATTCCAGCAATAATCAACATGGATAAAAAATCAACAAGGATCAAAATGCTCAACAGAAGAAAGCTTTCGCGTTTATCTAGAAAATGCCTGAATTTGTAATGAATTAGGATTAGTGTAATATAATGATTTTAAGAAAGTAATGATCGAAAAGCCAGAAATAATGTAAAAATTGGCACTTTTCCTAACAGTTTTTTTGCGGAATAAACTCCAAAATAAAATACAATGTACAGATTTCCCTCATCCCAGTTCTTTGTCCAGGTATGTGTGTGTGTGAAACGCGTACGCAAAGTTTTATTTCGAACAAATATATTTTGAACAGTTATGTAACGCCAGTTGCAAAATCTTGTTTGAAGAAAAAAGTAAATATAAGTACGAAACCACATGGAATGGGTTTACAACCCAAAATGGCTTACATCTAATCGTTACTGATTTTTATAACCGATGCGGTTTGTTGCAGATTGCCAGTACAAGGTCAACCAGCGACAGCTTCCAATATAACAATAGTATGAACCTAATTTTTTGTAACTTGTTTCTGAATGTTTATAGGTACCGAAAAAGTTGGAAACAAATAAATGTTGCAGTTTACTTTTTGTAAAAAATGCAAACCTGTCTGATGAAGGTGAAGAGCGTTCATTCAGCATTGCACATCTCTCTCATGGTTCTTGTAAGCTTTATACGAGTACTGATTGCGCAGACAATGACCAGAATATAAGTGATAACATTCGAGACAAAATAGGGTAAGAAAACTTGAAAATGGACAGGGTGCTACGTACAAAGAATATATTTCGTTAATGTATTTAATTTTGGTGTCGTGACCCGAGGGAAAAGGTTGGAAAACTATTTGTAATTAAATGCAAAGCTAATCACGATAGGAACTTAGAGTTTATTCTCACTTGTTTATGAATGCTCAGAGATATCTTAGAAACGAATAGACAATAAATTCTCACACCGGAATTTGCGCAGCGACGCCCACCGAACTCAAAGAACATTCATTTGTGTTGAATCTCAATTTTCTGAGTTATGATTGCGGAGGCAAGATGAGAAATATCTGTGTACAAGGATACTGTCTAAATACCATCAGAAATACTCCAAATAGTTATGTAGAAAGAAATTATTGATTTCTTTAAGCAGTGCAGTTTAGTTTCGGTTCCTGAATACCACGACAAGAGCTCGAAAACACCCCGCCACTCCACAAAGCATCATAACATGAACACAATTTTTTCTAGAGCCTGATAACTGTTTCGGGGTGCTCCAAATAGACAAACAAAAAAATTTAATTTCTTAAAAAAATTGGCTTTTTAAAGTTGCTTACCACGTTAAAGATCCCCAAGTGGTCAAAGTTATTCCGGAACCCTCTACTACGTCGCGCCTCACCGCCTTTGGAGCGTCGCCACGTCAATCGAACAATCAATCAATCAAGATTTTTGTGTTTTATTTTTTTACTGCTCATGATCAAGATTGCCTTTTTGCCATGTGTGCCCCTATATTCGCACTAGCAAAATGAGCTGTTTTTATGAGCCCTTCTGTACATGTGTTGTTTTCACTGAACTCTGTTTTGGGCTACTCTGTTCTTACACTTTAAGAGTATTATTAGCTCCTTCTATTGTGCGCATGCTTAGTAGACATATGCTGAAGGCACGGCTTCGATTGTTGTCTGATTATCTGCAGTAGAATAATGACGGCGCCAATAGTGCGGTTGCGGAGGAGGTAATGGGTACTTTGGCGGGACCCACGTCACCACGAAATTCATCGTATGGACTGGCGCAGGTCCGCTCACCGATAGTGCTGTACCCAACAACGTGATCACGTTTCTTCTTTTTATCGTTGCCAGTATTAAACCGTCCAAGCGTGGATGCTGAAGCCATTCTAACCGAAACCTCGATAAAGAACCTCTTTCGCATGCTGTTTCCACGGCTACCTAGCGCAAATTTTGGTATGCCCCTTACGGGACCCCTTCGGTATTCGTCGTCACCATGAAGGGTGACAAGGCGAACTCCGAGCTTCCGTACTCGCTGTGACCGACTGTGACAGAAATCTTCTCAAGTAAAATGAAGAAACGTTGAACTTTGGCCGTCGGGGAGTTCCCCAAGCACCGGCAGGTAAGTATCGTATGAGAATACAGGCCCAGAGTTTCGGGACATTGCCAGATAGAAGGATAACACAGGTAGGCTTACATTACTCATTATCGACACCTTTTATATGTGGAATAACAAACTCTCCACACCCCAAAAACTAATGTTGCCTAAAAAGGTTTCTCGAAGTTTTGTTTGCAACTGTTGACGTCATCCTTTTGAGGGGTCGTATAATTACTTCCATTATATATATTACAGTAGGTGGGAAAATCAACCCCTGTTTCTTAACAAACGGTATTCATCGAATTCCATATTTGGAAGGCATTACCGACGACCCGTACGAAAACCAAGAACGAAGAACCCGAGAATCTCATGCGGACGTGAACAACTATCAGCGAGCCCCAAAGCTCCTCACTCAAACCCGCAGGGTAGAAGTGGACATTGGGGTCACCCGCAGCCGTAGCCTCAACAGCTCGCAGAGTGTAGTCTGTGAGTAAGATTAAACAAATGAAACAAAATGGATCTGCTCGATGCCCTGAGAGAGCTGTGAGTGCGGGACAGCAGTAAGGGGTATCACCATGCCTCGAGAGGACAAAAACCTATCAACAAAACACCTACTTGTTATATTCCACCTATACACACTTCCCAAATTCATCAATGCAGGCTTTGTGCTCAGTTCTGTCCAAGTCTACATCCTGTCAGCACACTTTATGCTCTGCTCTGTTCGAGCAACTTCCTGTTAACACAGCTATATCTCTGCTTTTATCATCGTATAGTTCATCACTTTTGGTGCTGTGGAGCGCTAACCTAAACTATCATTATTTGCGATTTTACTTTTCCAAGAAATGTCTTTGCGATGTCTGAGTAAAAATGTATAAGTATGAAATAAACAATGTTCTACTGTTTATTATTTTCGATTTTACTTTTGGATAAAATGCCTTTGCGGTGTCTGAGTAAAAATATTGTAGTATGAAATAAACAAGGTTCTACTTTTATTATTTTCGATTTTTCTTTTGTATAAAATGGTTTTGCAGCACCTGAGTGTTCAAGTTATTAATAAAAGTATGTTTTTATTAAATAAACAATGCTGTTGTTTGTCTCCCGATCACTTTAGAAGTGAAAATATAAAATTTATTGTCTAAAGGCAATACTTGCTGTGATAGCATCTAAAAAGATTTTCTTGAATTACTATACAGAATCAGTCTTCGCAAATAAATTTACTCAGAAGGGGCTAGTTTTGTTGAGCAGAAGAATGTTTAAACGGACCATAAGGGCGATTTGGTACGAGGCTAAGATACATAGCTTAACAGTTTACGCCCAGGAAATCAAGGCATTTGAATAACTGTTTGGGTCCTTGCTCATTTTCTTCGAAGCATTTAAAGATTTTGACTCGGTCCCTCACTCCGTGTTTGAGCCGTACCCTGCTTATATAATTTTGTTGAAGTCTTGAACCTCTACAGCTGCAAGCATATCTACCCTATTTCAGCTGTTTGCCGGATTTCACGTGAATTCTGATAAAATCAAACAGATTACGGCAGTACCGTAAAGGTGAATTCTAATTATATATTAAAATGCGCTAAAGTTAAAGCTAGGGTACGATGCGTGCCGCACCACCGAGGATCATTCTTGCGAGGAGAAATCTCGACAGAAGAACGTTATCGATTTTTCCCTTCATCTGAAAAGCACATACCACGGCCTGGAATTGACTTGGGTCATTTGGATCAGAAGCACAACACTTTAGCCGCCGAATAACGGTGGTGTACAAAGAACAAATCTCTGCCGCCATTTTTTCAGACATCAATTAGGTTGGTATGAATCGCAGGTCTATAATATGCCAATATGTTCAATGAATGAGGTTATTCTGTCATCCTGTGTATAACACGCAAGAGACCGCAAAGTTGCAGCGGAAATGAAGCGTGCTGCCTAATTATAAAACAGTAAAATTATAACCAACACCAAAAACAAAGCTTGTGAATTCTTCAATGCAATGATAAATATTTAAATAATTGTTGCTGTGTTGTTACACCTTCAAACGCGTTACAACTGATTATGAGGCATACCAGGAAATTTATACTGCAATATTTGCCGTTTCACAGTGACATGAGGTGGAATATCCATGTACCCAAAACATGTCACCCCAGGTTCGATAGATGCCTTCTTTCGTATACTCCCTTATATCCCATTTTCTTTTCCCGGTTAAAAGACACGCTGTTTGCCCGCGCGCCTAATGTGGGATGCGTAATTGAATTGGCCATTGCTCCTTCTCTACTTATACATTGTGCAATGAACTGAACATAGTGTGGTAAAATTGTTATATTTTGTTTCCTGTGGCTTGCGAAAAGACAAGACTATTGGCTGTTTATCTCAAAGCATTCAAATTTTCCCTGCTTTTTTCTAAAAACTGTCTCTGGAAATTGTTTTTGTATCGGAAATGTAGTTGACTATACTTATCAGGACAGGAAACACCTCCTTGATACCACCGTGCAGCGGCTCCGATTCGCTCCGAACATGACGAAAGAGTCAGAAATTTTGACCTACACACCTGTTTTATTCATTATTAGGAGACTTTGAGCTTTTCATTATTCAAAATAAAAAAAGAACGTTTTTGTAAAATTAAACCTTTATTTTCCCGTCACTGCATTTCTTTGCTTGCAATGTGAAACGCTTTTATGCGTTACAGGTAGCATAATCACAAAGAGGAGAATAGCGAAACAGCCGAAACACAACAAGAAGAAAATGACAACCACGAGTGCTGACTTACAACTGACTTTATTTTTCGGCATGTCACACTGTATTCGCTTACAGAAAAAAATACAAGAAAAGCAGAAATAACGGAAAAGCTGGAGATAACCCAACTGGTCGTTACAGTGCACCCGACGCCATCTGCCACAAACACGTGCTGAACTATCTGTGAAACAAAAAATTAATCCCTTTTTGAGAGTGTGCGGTGACACATTTTCTTTCCGGTGCTCTATTTCTGTCGATTTATTAATTTCTCTAGTTGTTTTACATTTGTGTTTTGCAATGACCTGTGTTTTGTGAAAGACTGTAGCGCAGCCGCGGGAATTCCGAAACTGGACACCTAGTAGTCTCTAAGCGCGTATACCAACTCTAAAGCCACTAAAACGAACGCGCCCAAGCCTTAACCCTTGCAAGATAGCATTATTTACTACTGACTTAAAAGGTGTCGGAAATGAACTTCACCGGTTACTTTTGCTGAAACCCAATGTAGCAATTTAAGGCCCATACACGCAAGAAATTACACTTTTGAACAAAAATAATAATAGTAACCTAAATTGTTTAATATCAATACTCATTATTACATTTACTTCACATATATTCTTATTATTCGTATTATTATGTGGTCAAATTCTGCTGTCCATGCGGCAGCTCAGATTTCTTGACTTAGTTATTTGCGATTGAAGGTTAAAAAATCTTGTTTCTAGAGCTTTGCGCTTGTGTTTTTCTGTGAATCAATTCTGGTCCTGCTGTTGTCGTGCACAAGTCTTTAGTTGGTTCGGTCTTGTTTTTTCGCCACGTATGTTTGTAACCCGCTTCACTTTTGCATTGTATCCATACGTGTGCCAGCAGAAAGGTCTCATGGTTTTCATGGCCCCCATAATACTTCGGTGTATTCCTTCACGTCACATATAATATTTTTATCTATGTTTTCTACGCATTTTTATTCCTTTCCTACATTCATTTTGTGGTGCTCGCTAGCTCACTTTCTTTTTGCTGTGACCCTTTGTGCCCGTTTTAAAAATATTCTGCAAGTACGAAGACAGCCTGATTGTTATATCTGAGCAATAAAAAAGTATTGATATAAAATCAACTCATATATGTAATGTATTGTTCCTTATTCAGTGTGAAGTGTTCTTTTTGCCTGCATCTTCCAGTATACACATGCGGTGGCCTAAACGAGAGTGACATTCTTTACCTTTATAAATGTCTACACTGCATAGATGTATGAAAATTATTATAATCATCTTCGCACATCCTTTCCCATTACAGCAGGCACCGGCTAAAGCCAAAAGTTGTTGACTATACAGTTATCTCTATTCTCTCGTTGCGCTTGGTGTCTTCGCCTGTTTCCGCATCCTAGCAGACTAGGGTTTAGGAGACACGTCCCTGAAAAAAAGGCGACTTCGTAGTGGTTATGAGGAGCGTTGAGTTATCGGTGGAAATCGATAGCGTTGGGGGTGTAGGACAAATTGCTTTACTATGCCTTCCATGAGATGCGTGCGTGAGAAACGTCTCCAGACCAACAACTGCGGTGTATGCAAATCAAACAAGTGGTGCCACGAGAAAGTTTAACCAGGGAATTGGACCCCGCTGCCGTTACTGGGTTCTCATGTAGAATAGGGTAGTATGGTAGCCTTTTTTACAGCTCTCCTTGGTAACACAAGCAAGCACGTGAGATATCTCTATTGCAAATCAAACCCCGCGCTTTGTATCGATTGCCATGTGTGCTAGGGACAATCTATAGTGGGATCCGCGATAATTCTTACTTGCATGTCAGCGCAGAAGTTTTACCGGAGCACAGTTCTTTGCTGAAAAATGTAAGACACCAAACAGAGAGTGGTTTAAATGTTTTGAGGAAAAGATCACGCGTGCTAAAACCTGTTTCGCTTACACAGGACACGCATTATGCTGTCTACCCTGCGAATGTATGAACAAGACGTTTTCGTGTAGGCAAAACTCAGATTTAAAGATTTCAACGAAACAGAAAGAACTGGACGTAGACGATGGCCCGGCGCACATGTCACGCCAAGGAAAATAGCTTTCTTTCTCGAAATTTCTTCTGTATTCCTTTACCTACGTTTAACAGCCACTCTGCCAGCAAGTGAAAGCTGCGGCAGTTGGCTCTTTGCTGGATCAAACCGAGGGTATAGGGAAGCAGCCGGCGACGAAGTAGAAGAGACAGACAAACACCGTCTACAAACACCGGAAGTGCCACGTGGACTACACAGGTTAGATTTGGAAGTCGCAAATAATTTACTAAAACAGTAACGTAATACCGACGAGGTATATTTAAAATACCGTTATGTGGCTTGGAATTCAGGTGCGTGGTCACGACAAAAATGGCTGTTTCGCAGCAGTTTCACCTTGTTTGCTCTAGGCTCCAACTTGAACATTCGTTGTAGTGCGAGAGTACATTTTCTTGAGTGATGTTCTAGGAGTATGTATGTCCGTCACAAGGCACCTCGGCTTATTTGTGCGATGCCTTCAACGAAACATTCACCTAAATGTATTGTTATCACGTTTTTCGGCCAGTTGAAGGAAAACGGGAGCTCATATTTCTAGTTAAACGTAATCGCTCCAACGCTTTTCGATTATTTACAGTTATTGGAGTTATTTTCTCACGGCACGACGAAGACTCCGGCAGCCAGTGGTCTACGTTCAAAAGCTTGCATTGAATGGGAACCGAAGGCAGGTATCCGCAGACTCAACCTCACCTTCGGCCAAATGGGTACAAATAGCTTAGTATTGCGGATGGCAACAAATATATTTAAAACCTTAAAATTATAAAAAAATATTTTACTACCACCAGTGGTGAGTAACATAGTTTGAACAAAAGCTGAATTTAGTATTTAAGCTTATAGACGGATAACGGGTAAGTGATTCATAGCGGCGCTGTTTGACTAAACGTCAAACAGCGTTTGGCGTTTGCTGTCATTATCCATCATTAGTTTTATGCATATCGTTTTTTTCAGCCGAGCGCTCCTACCCTGCTAGAAATTCCTGGGTTTGCATTATCGTTCCTTTTTATGCTATCCATTGATCGCTTTATTGCTCAAATTTTGCTTCCACGAATTTATGGACCCGTACTTGTTCCCGGTAGCTATCCCAGTATTTTTTTCACTTCATCTCTTCGTATTCCGGCGCCTGGGGCATGTGTATCTTCTGTCGCACTTGAATTCGAAACAGGAAAATTATATAACGGAATTAATGGGACCAGTAGTGAGTTTTGTGGCATTCAAAACGCCGTGGTACTCCTCTAGGTGTCTGTGACATGCATTTTGTTGTCGGTGACTGTGTTCGAAGTATATCTTCCTTGTGGAATAATGCCGTTTGCCTTCTCCGGATGGCAGCTGGAAACGTGGGTCACCATTTAATTGTTCATTGCGTGGTACGTGAGAGCTCGTGCTAGTTCCCGCCTAAACTTCAGCTGTCGTTTAAACCGATTGACGCGCATGAGTGCTGCTTAGTGTTGTTAGTTCTTGCCAAGAATGAAGCGGTCACATACATGTGCTTCCGTTTGTGGGATGCGAGTTCTAGACATACCCTTCCTGGCTTTGTGTTTTCCGAACAAGCGGCCATGCTCCCACTGCAGGTTTAGGAATTCCAGCATGCGACGAAGCAACACTCGCGCTCAGTATAAAAGTTATGCTTGGAAAAAAGCTGCTCGCGCTACTTAAGCGCGAGCACAGTCAACGATGGCGTGATGGCGCCACAAAAAGTGCCATCCTAGAATGAGGTTGTGAGAGCATTACGAAAAAACGGTGAGCTCAACAATATACAGAAACCCTTTAGTTGTAACCCGAGCAGTCCATGTGGCCAGTGGTTCAACAAGCCGTGTACTAGCGGTGCCGAGAGTAACACCACCTCTAGGCGTCGTTACCTGTCGCAGCGATAGGCAACGTTTCCTGCCAATAAAAGACACTGCAGCTCCAGTGTCAATAAGCGCCAGGGTAGCAACACCACCAACACATACTCCCGTTGCATTGGTCGGCGAAGACGGAGGACTGGGACAATTCGACGTTCACGCAGTGTACGCCTCCGAAACTGTGGCGTCTAGTTTTCCGGATCACCGTTGGTAGCACCACGGCGCATCGAAGAGAGTGAGCGATGTCGTGGAGACAGCGAGCGACGGCTGGCAATGTCGCGGTTATCAGACGAAGCAGGTGTCGACGGCAACCGGGTTACAGTGAACTCAGTATTCTAGTTCACTATAACCGGGTGGGAGCGTGCTTCATGGCGCAAAACGTACGGGTCACGACTAGTCGCGTGTACCCGTCATGCCACCACGGCAGTAGCGCGTGACATGTCCGGCATTTTAACACGAATAGCAGATAGGGCAATTACCCGCCGTGCGCCGAGGATTACCGAATGGAGACGCTGGATGCGGCGTTGAACCCCGTCAGGGGCGTAACTCTGAGTGATTGCCATAGCCGCAAAGTAGCGTCCGGGTACGTTTTCATTCAAAGGTCGTGCAACGATGTTGACATAGGGAAAAGGCCAGTGTGGCACGGGGTCGGCGAAAGTCAAAGGAGCGGCCATCGGCGTTTGCGGCAAATAATGGCGTGTGCCACTGGAGCTACCGCGGGATTGGGATGTCGGGTGCTTGGAAGATCGTCAGAAATTTGTCGTTGTATTAGGGTTGGTGGTAAATCCGACTGAGGCTGATCCGGCGGACAAAAAAACCTGACGGGGCACCTCTTCGCAAAGAAACTACTCAATTCTGCAGAAGAGTTCCCCACTATCACCAGACACAAGTCTGCATAGCGAATGGCCTTCATGCACGGGTTTTCAAGTGAGGGCCATCTCTCTGCGGTTTTCAGAGAACTCTTGGCACGCTTTGATGACTTAAGGAACAATCCGAGGGTTTTTCGCGAGCAACATTTGTAAGACATCGCCGTATATGCCTTTAAGGATATGGTTGATTTTACCTTTTCGGTCATACCTTTGTTTACCCTTTCACACTAGTAAAGGAAGTGCTCGATATAAGACGTAAATTTTTCGTTCGTGCGCTGAGAGCGTTGGCAAAAACAATGTTCAGCGCACAGTTTCCGAACTGCTGGGCGCCCGAACACTTCGGCAAATTCGGCCTTGAGGTCTGACCATGTTCGGAAGTCAGACCCGTGATTCTTATACCACGTCTCTGCGATACCGATTAAGGAGAAAATGACGTTGTTGAGTTTAATTTCATCATCCTAGTCGTTATGGGTTCTCCCCGTTCGTAGGTGGCGAGCCAATCCCCACCGTCCTGGTCATCCGTGCAGTTGAAGAAGGGGTGATCCTGTTGACGGTCCGGGCCAGGGCATATGATAGGTGCCACAGTAGGTGTGGACTAGTGGTGGTTACCGTGAGACATCGTCGAGAGAAGTGTTCGACTGCGCAGCTCCAGGGTTGATAAATGTGGAACTGAGCAGCACCACAACCTCCACGAAAAATTGTGAGGGAGATAGTCCATGTTCCGGTAGAAGGCTGGACTTGTTTTTTTTGCTAACGAGGCGTCAGCGCAGATGGGGCGAGAGGAAACGACCAGCTTTTGATGATGATTATCATGATGATGATGCCCTCAAAGGTTCTGAACCACGTACGCACAAAGGGGGATTGGACAGGTCTAAATTGGTTGCTGAAATATTTGAGGACCTCAAAATACAAATTTATTTTCGGAAATATGCCGTAAAAGGTATCTTCGTTATGAATAAAACCCGACTTAAACACTAATAAGCACCCTTCAGCAATTCAACCGACCTAAAGAAGAAAGACAGAAAATCTTCAATGCAATTGTATATATCGCTTCTTGCGTACCTGAAATTTGTTGCGCCAATATAATGTAAGTGAAATCGATAAAGTCAGTCCCAAACCCTCAGTTAGGTCCTAAAGGTGTCCAGCTGGTGAGAGACTGCGACAGTCGAGAAAAAAATGTTGGATTGTTTCAGGGACCTGGTACCGCACATATAGTTCCGTAGGTGAAAGCTCCGATCTCAACAGATGAAAAATAGCCTTGGAATCCTATAGCGCAGCTCGGTGAAGGTCACTTCGCGAGCCTGACACTGAGCAAGTGTGTCCTTTTCCTGAAGCTGTATGTGGTGCATATCCACCCACGGGGATTTGCCCGTTGTGGCTGATGCTCATCACAGTTCTCATGAGTGCAACATTCTTACAGCCTATTTATATATGTACTGTGTCTCTAAATGCCCTCGTAAAAGCGTATTTTACATAAGGTGGTCACATCCGAAAGACCGCTCAAGTTACTCTAACAGCCTAACAAGGATCATTAAGAAATTGGGGCAGCTTGGCACTTGTGGCGCTAATGCAACGTAAACAACGGAGCTGGCGGCCACACCTAGCGTGTTTTTGATTCGGCTAAGTTTATGCCTGCTTAAGGGTATAGACTCTACCACGTGTTCTGCGTGGTTAAGCTTCGAGACACAGGAAAGTTTGCTACGTAGTGTCCTCGGTAGCCCCGAAAGAGCAATGACCACTAGGTCATTAATGTTTCTACAATGCACGTGAGCTCGTAACTCCAGATCTTCTGCAACTCACTTACGCTTCGCCACCACTTTACCGATATTCGGCAATGGACCAAAGTCATCGTCACAGTTCCCGAGTAGCGGCGCAGCCGCTTTCACGCCGCGCTTCCTCTTCTTCGGGAGCGACGCTCCTCTTCTGTAGTCCCATTTCCCCCTTCATTTTAGAGAGAGAGAGAGAGAGACTAAACATGTTTATTGTTTCTTATTAAAGAGTCCTTAGGGTGGCCTCCTCAGTCCAGGAGTCCATTGGCACGGGCCGCGTCTTCTGCCCTCTCCACCAACTTGCGCTGGACGTCGAGGGAAGAGCTGGCCAAGGCGCTCTTCCAAAGCTCATAGGTGTGGAAGGGATTGGGCGGATCAAGTGGGCTTTGTGTACAGCCGCCGACCATGTGAAAAAGTGTTCCAAACTCCCCGCAGAAGCGGCACAAACGGTGATACAGGGTGGGGGCTATGTGGTGGTTTCTGCTAGGGTGGGGGTAAGTATTAGTTTGCAGGGCACGAAGTATTCTATCGTGACCCTTGGGTAGTTGTTTGTGCGGTGGGGCGTACGTTTGTCTTTGGAGCCGATAGTCCGTTGTAATCTCATGAAACGAAACTACAGGAAGCGGACGCAGATCTTCTTCTTCAGGTGGTCGGCCGGTCAATTCTCGAGCTGTGAGATGGGCAATCTCGTTCCCTGAGAGTCCAATGTGCGCAGGCGCCCAGATTATCTTGGCGGGTCTTCTTAGTGGCTTCTGTTGAAGTATTTTAAGTGCAGTTTTGTGTATTCTCCCGCTGGAAAAGTTGCGACAAGCCTGTTGAGAGTCAGTAATTACGGTCTCAACCTGAGTTTGGGTAAGCGCTAAGGCAATGGCCACTTCCTCGGCGAGTAGAGGGTTGGCTCGGTCCAGTGATACGCTGGTGCGGTGCTCTTGGCCTATAATAACTGTTGCTACTGAGGCCCGCCTTCCGGGATAGAGGGCCGCGTCCGTGTACGCCACGGCAGGATGGCTTCCATACCGCTTTGAGATAGCACGGGCTCTTGCTTCTCTGCGGTCGGCGTGATGCACTGGGTGCATGTTTCGCGGTAGCACGGGTACTGTAATGTGGCGTCTGATATCATGCGGGATGTCTGTGACTTGGGGTGTTGGGTTTTGAAGCGGAATCGTTAGTCCAAGTCTCGAAAGGATGGATCTGCCGGTTTCTGTAGTGCCTAATCTTGCCCTCTGATGGGATAGATGTGCCTCTATGAGTTCATCAGCTGTATTGTTGAGTCCGAGACGAAGCAGTTTGTCTGTCGAGGTGCTGACTGGTAGGCTCAGAGCCTGCTTGTAGGCTTTTCGTATAATGGTGTCCAGTTTCTTCAATTCCGTTGTTGAGAGCAGAGCATAGGGTATTGCGTAAGTGATCCGCGAGATGACGAACGCCTGCACGACTCGGAGTGTATCGGATTCACCCATTCCCCTTGCCTTAGTTGTTATGCGCTTGAGCATGTGTGTGACTTGCTCGGTCATGGTCTTGAGCTTGTTGATTGGTATGATATTAAGTGCGAATGCACTCCTTAAGCGACCCTGAATCACGCGTCCACCGCCGTCCATCCGTCCGCACCACATACCCACTTAGGGCGATTGGCCAAGAAGAGTTCCTAATTTCTTTAGCACATACCCACTTAGGGCGATTGGCCAAGAAGAATTCTTTCGCATCACCCGTGAATTCCCACTTCCCCATCGACGACTGCTGCTTCGCCAGGAGCGGAAGTCGGGGCGAGTACTGCGGCGTCTACCTCGTCGGTCACGTCTACGCGAACCTCGTGTCGCACGCCGTGTCCACCTCGCCGGCCAGGGACGAGTCGCCGTACAGTGCGGTCTACACCGACGCGTACTCTGGCGACGGAATCGTGGTCGTCACCCTCTACCTCGCGCCAAACATCTCGCGCGACGACGTCGTCGAATACGTGGACGCGGCAATGGAGAGCGTGGCCAGGCGCGTAAAGCCCTCGGACCCGGTCGTGGTTGTTGGGGACTTTAACGTGGACGTGCGAAAGGGCGGCGAGTGGTTGACGGAATGCATGCTCGCCAACCACTCCATGACGTGCCTACCGCTAGAGGCTCCCACCACCATCAACGGCAGCTACATCGACCTGGCCTTTGCGAGGAACTGTCTGATACGCGCGGTCTTGCCACAACTCTTGACCGTACATTTCAGTGACCACAAGGCGGTCATAATGACCGTCAACTACAACAACAACACCAACAAGTGCTGAATAAAGAATACTGTCGTTTCACTTTACTTGCGTGCGTGTGTGATCTCCTCGAACATACTTTAATTCACCAAGATTTCCAGAGAACGACTAACGGGGTGTGTGAATCCCGACTTGATCACGCGGGGGTGTTAAATGCAACTAACGGGCCAATGCCAACACAGTTCAACATAACTCCCCCTCATAGCATCACCCATGCATTCGCACTTCCCCATGCTCCCCTTCGGGGAAATGCGGGTGTTTTTTTTCTTGTTCGCCTGAAAGGTGACGCCCAGTAACTTGATGCTTTGAGCAGGGGTGATAATGTGCCCATCTATGTGTATGGCGATGGTGGGTGTCCCTGAAGCTTTCTATTTAGTTGGAGATACGAGCAATAGTTCGCATTTTTGAGGGGCGCAGCTCAGCCCGCATGACCTTGCGTAGCCATTTACTACGTCCGCTGCTTCCTGTAGGCGCTCCTCCATTGCTCCCACTGAACCCGTGGTGGACCAGATGGTAATGTCGTCCACGTAGAGACCATGATTTATACCCTGAATAGAATTAAGTAGTGCAGGGAGTCCGATGAGAGCAATGTTAAAGGGGAGGGGAGATAGTACAGCCCCCTGGGGAGTTCCACGTCCTCCTATTGGAAAGGGGTCCGTGGTGTGGTCCCCTACTTTGAGTATGGCTTTCCGATCTGTGAGGAAAGACTTGACATACTGGTAGGTCTTGACTCCGCAGTCCAGGGTGTTCAGCTTCTCCAGGATGGCCGTGTGTTTTACATTATCGAAAGCGCCCTTTAAATCCAGTGCCAATATAGCCGTCGGGGAGTTACGAGTTGCGGGTCTCATTGCTTCTTCTTTGAGCTGGAGCAGTATATCCTGCCGTTGATAAATGGGGTCGGAAACCCACCATTTCTGGGGGCAGTTTTCCCGTGTCTTCGAGGAAGGATTGAAGTCTTTTGAGGATGATATGCTCCAGGAGTTTTCCTATGCACGAAGTAAGAGATATGGGCCGGAGGTTCTCTATACTGGGTGGTTTTCCTGGTTTCGGGATCAGGCGAACTTCCGCGGTCTTCCAGTCCTCAGGTATTGTTCCTTCCTTCCAGATATTATTGAAGTAATTGGTGAGCTCCAAGAGCGACGGGTTGTCAAGGTTAACAAGCATCCTATTAGAAATGTGATCCATTCCTGGAGCTGTGTGTCTTCTCAAAGTCTGTATGGCTGCGGTTACTTCGTGCAGTTGGATGTCTTCGTCAAGCGCCGGGTTTGGTGCTCCTGAATATGGTGGTAGAGGTTCTGTTGGGTGTGTCTGGAGATACCTGTTCTTGAGGGCTGTGAGCAGGTCTTTCATGTCTCCAGGAAATTGGTGTATGATTGTAGCCATGTTGTGATGGGACTCTGTTTTGCTAACTGAGGAGTTGATCAAGAAGCGGAGGAGCTTCCATGTTTTTGCAGTGGTGAGGGTGCCGCGAAGGCCATCGCATAGAGAAAGCCAGTTTTCCCTGCAGAGAGAGTTGGCGTACTTCGCAGCTTCTTGTGTTAGCTGTGCGATCCGTTTTCGTAGCCTTCGATTATGTCTGCAAAGTAGTCCGCTGCAAAGCAGTCCTCGCTTCCCAGATGTGCAGTAAATGAGAGTCGATGCACAGCGTGGCTGTGGTTATTTTATTATTTTGGTGTGTGCAAGGAAATCCTGATGAAGTTGTTTGATCCAGTCGTGTAAAGAGATTTCCACTTGGGTTTCTTCGGCTGGTGAGCGGTTGCTCCGTTCCTGTCTGAGCTTCGTCCAGTCTGTGAGGCGAGCCCGACCTATTACTGCTTTGTAGTCCGATCCTATTACAGTGGTAGATAGAATGGCGTGATCGCTGCCTTGATATTCACCCGTGTGGATCCATTGAACTTGAGGAATGTTTTTCGTAAAAGTCAGATCGGGAGCTGTGTCTCTGGTGACGCTTGTGCCAATGCGTGTAGGCCTACTGTGGTCGGTGACAATCGTGAGGTCTTGAGATTCTATCAGCGAGTGTAGCCTAGTGCCTCTTGGGTTGGTGTATGCGTATCCCCACAGAGGGTGAGACCAGGCTTTTGCAACTCGCATAGATTTCCGAACTCGCCACTGAAAGTCTCCGTGACTGGCACGCGCGGACTGAGCGTTCTCCAAGGTCGAGTGGTGTCGGCGGCCACAATCATGTTAGCGCTCGGAGATGTGTTTCTGCGTACCTTCGCTAGCCCAACCACCAGCTTGAACAGCATTCCCTGTTGAAAAATTCAAATGCTTATTTGTCTAAAGTCAAACACGGTACAAACACAAAGCTTTTGAGGCGTGGACTTGGATCGTTCGTGGTTTGGACCTTGATCGCTGCGGTTAAATTACTTTTCACTTCAGCCACGATCATCGTCATCATCATCAAAGAACGTTGGCTTGCCAAAAGTGCGTTTTCGCGTAAGGTCGCCATCAGTGAGGCAAAGAGACTTTCGCTTTAAAAACAAAGGTTCTGGTTAATAAAACTGCAAAGTTATTGTACAACCTTAGAAAACATGACGTGGAAAATATAACTTGGAAAATACAATTTAATGTAGTAGTAGTTGGTAATAATATGACAGTATAGAGAAAAATATAAAACAAACCTTTGAAATTCTAACACCTAGAGTATGTACTAGCAAGTAATAGTAGTAGTAAAGTTTTTTTATAGGAAAGAGAAGGTCCGTTGGCCAGAGGGGGACATGGAAATAGCACCTGCGCGCCCCACTCAAGGCACGAACGCACGTGAACTGTAGAGGAGAACAGCACGCAAGAGATCACGCCACGAACCCTGGAAAGAGTGTGGAAGGTCGAGCTTGCCGACGCTGGCGCTCTTTACTAGGGGGACGCTCACGCGCGCTCGGTACGGCCTTTGGCATTTTTTCTGGTAACACCGCACGGCGGACCAAAGGGCCTAAACTGTTCTGCTTTTAAAAGCGCTTTCATTCTAATGCGCTCGAAATTATTCTTTAGACCTCTTATAAGGCATGCCTCATTGCCAAGGTGTAGATAAGCCCGTCAAACACCAAATTTTTTTTTTGTGGCCTTGGTAGACAGGTGTTCCCAGTGCCCGCCAAGGGCCTGGATAGAACTAATGAGTGCTATCTTGGCAATCTGGAGATGGGGACATTCTATAGCCACACAAGGCACAAATACCTCAACTCGTCCTCCTTGGGTTCCTGTAACTTCTGCGGCTAGTAGGCAGATACATCCCGTATGTTATGGGCCTACCAATAAAATCCAGTAATAAACGCCAAAGTGAAGACATCTAGAGATTGCCGGGAAGCGGCATTGTCCAGCTTCTGGGACCTAGAGTCTGAGCGGCCTCTGGTCCAGCGGGCATGCGTGGCGGCTTCTACCAATGGGATACCGTACTAAGGAATATTACCAAGCCAGAAAGGCTTAACAGCCTGTCCTTCCATTTAACCCTCTCTTGCACACTAATAACTTTTTTCGCTCTGCACCGCGCACTTCACATAATGGTATAATTTTGGTATAAGATTGGAATGCACATCCTGGTGCCGTTCCCTACGTCACGTATTCGAGAACAAGTGGATTGTCGTAGCGACAGACTACATGACGCGCTACACAGAGACCGCCGCTCTTCCGAGGGGGACTCCGCAAGAAGGCGCGAAGTTCTTCATAAACCCAGTTGTGCTGCGACATGGAGCCCCTGAAGTCCTAATCACGGACCGCGGAACGGCCTTTACTGCGGAGCTTATGAAAGGAATCTTACCACACAGCAACATGGATCACCGAATAACGATGGCGTACGTCCCCCACACGAACAGACGAACGGTACGTCTGAACAAAACAACCGCGGATATGCTGCCTATGTACGTCGACGTTGAACATAAGACTTGGGACGAAGTCCTACGATATGTCACGTTTCAGTACAACACAGTGATCCAGGAAACTACGCTGATGACACCGTTTGAGCTTGTCTATGGAAGATGACCGACTACAATGCTTGACGCCATGCTCCCGCACGTAGAAAACGATGACCTCGAAGCCGACGTCCAAAAATCCTTTCAGCGTGTGGCGGAGGCCAACGGACCAGCAGCAGGTGCATGCGGGACGCTACAACCTCCGACACCGAGACGCCAAATACCGTCCAGTAGATCGTGTTGGATTGGACTCCCATTCGACGACGAGGACTCAGTGAGAAGGTTCTGCGACGGTATTTCGGACCCTACCACATTCTACGTCGTGTTGGCCAACTTACCTACAAAGTGAACCATGATGGTGATTCCCGCCCATCACGACGACGCACGCGACCCGAAGTCGTCCACGTGATCCGCCTCAAACCTTACTGGGCAAGATGACAGACTTTTATTGTTGTTAGTTCGGACTATCGTTTTATGTTAGCATCGGGTCGATGCACTCTTAGACCGGGAGTAATGCCGCGAACCATGCATGGAGTTCGTTTGTTTATGTTTTGTTGTTACTGCCCGGCCGCGTCAAGCTCTGTTATCTGCGTCCCAAGTGAAGCGCGTGTTCTCTTCGTTATTTTTATGCCGCACTGGTTATTTCATTCTGATACGGTGAGCGTTTTGCCCTAACGTCACTAGCCTAGAATAATCGTTTTAAACGCGGAGCGTTTCTTAGTCGCATGATGTCCCTCGACCATCGGCGGCGGCGTCCACACGCTTACTGCGCATGCGCGTCGCGGCGAGGCGCAGGTGCGCGTCTCTCCCCCTTACCCTCCTTGCTCTCAACAACAGGTTCAGCGTTGTTGTCCGTCCGCACCCCTCCCTCTACACTATAAAAAATAGTTATCAGCGCCTGGTTTCGATCCCACGACCCTGTGGGCGGAACGCGAGGTACATGGTGCTCGTCCCACTGCGCCACAAAAGATTTGATTGATTGATTGATTGTAGGGATTAACGCGCCGACGCAACGCAGGCGATGAGGCGCGCCGTAGTGGAGGGCTCCGGATTAATTTTGACCACCTGGGGATCTTTATCGTGCGCCGAAATCTCGTACACACGGGCGTTTTTGCTTTTCGCCTCCATCAGAAAAGCGGCCGCCGCGGCCGGGAATCGAACCCGCGACCTCGGCGCCACAAAAGCGACACAGAATCAAAGTCTACGAACGTGCCTTTTATCCTTGACTCATTCAAACTACGTCAAGAAGCTGCTGATACACGGCAGCAATTGCATCGATCTCGTCTTCACCAGTTGCTGCAACGCACGACCACTGCTTAAAGACCCCTTAACAGTACACTTTAGCGACCACAAAGCCGTCGTTCTCAGCGTCCAATACAACAGCAACAAATAAATAAATAACGACTTACAACAACCTACCCCTTGCCTTCACTTCTTGCGTGACAAAAAAAGAAAAATTGGGCCCATCCATCCACGAGGGGGGACTCGAGTCGCAAAATCACGAAAGTAATAATTAATATATGAAAGAAAAATAATAATAAAAGTAATAAGCAATAATAGTTCGCACATTCACTACCACCCCACCACCACCCCCAAACACTAACGTTAACGCAATACACCCACCCCCTACGCGACGCATTTACTCGAGTCCCCCCTGGTGGGGAGATGGGCCCAATTTTTTCATCTACAACGTTCTGGCTGTAAACCGCCGGTTCGAGAAAGACTCGCGCTGAAAGATAAAAACTTGCAGTGCGGACGTCGCGGTATTCGACTCGTCGACGCTCGCTTGCACACGTCACTTTGCTGCTTCGCCGCCTGCGTATTCTTTGAGTTGCTGGGGCAGCACAAGTTCTCTCCAATAAACGTGTTTTCCTTGAAGACAACTGCGTAGTCTCTGGCTTCGGGACAATATACTACTTCTCTGAGGCATCGGAGGCATATTTGATGAGCTCGCTACCTCAAGATCAGTGCGATCTCATAGCGAGGGCAAGAATAGGAGCTGCTGCATCTGGTGACGTAGACGCACGTTCCACCATTGGTATTTCTGCCATCTTTTTACCACATTGTGCTAAGCCACAACTATTTCTTCCAGCACAACTTCTCTCTGTCTCTTTCTTGAAAAACACAAAATTGCTCAGCCCGGCCTAGCATCACAGAATAGACATTTTAGTACACTCAACCTCGTTAAAACTGCCCAACACCTTGCATCCGCAACCTTTTACGCTCAATTTTTCAGCCACAGCAGCGCAGATGCCTATGTCTGTCCTGGTACATGGCTATTAAAAAGGCTGGTTGCTAGTGTTTCTATCATAGAGAACCTTTCGCGCTCGTGAAGCATAGATTGTAAGTGCAGCAGATGCGTACGGAAACGCTCCGTGGGAGCCTAAGTATTGCTATCGCGCCTTACATCTTATGATACAGATGTAGATGCCTGCAACTTTATAAAACTGTTTGAAGTGTTAAAAAGAGACTGAAGTGAATTTGTCAAGCTCCCGTTTTTGCTGTTTTTGCTTGCACTGCGTAGACTGGCTCAAACTAGCAAACTTTTCATTGCTGATCCGGTTGACGATTCGGTGATAATTTCACAAAGCGCAAAAGAAGAAAAACTACCATGCGTGGTTTGCGGCGGCCGCACCAACTAAAGGCTGCGACGACGGGATGAGGCGCGCCGTGATTCGACGATGCCCAAGGTTAGCAACAAAAGAAGTTTCGGTTCCGGTTCTGTAAAACAATGTGCTTGACATCCGACGGCATCGTTGGATGGGCATTCTCTATACCTCAGTAATCGTCGTCCCGCGCTTCTGCAATGTTGTCGGCTGTAAAATGCATAAGATAAGCCTCCCAGGACGGCTTGGAATCATAGCAATAACTAGCCGAGGCCCACGCAGTGCATGAACGCCCTCCGCGTTCCCGCAGACGCTCAAATGCCATTCGCTTTCCCCCAATATTTGGAGCTTGACTCACTCATGCCTGTTTCGTAGAAAGCGTGTTCGCACCAGGCCAAGGGTCTGTTGATTGTGGCCTGTGCCCACTGCCCGCAAGCAGTGGGGGTTTTGGCAACAGCACGCCAACGAGAACTCGCTAGCGCACCAGTGTCAGCCTGCACGCGTTCTGTGAACTAGTTTGTGGAGCAATGCACGTTGCTGCCCAAGAAAAGGTGAACTCAGCACAGAAAACATCGGCGGAAAACAGAAACGTTAATTTATATATAAAGAAAAGAATGTACCCGTGGGGATTCAAACTTGTGACTTGCAAGACACTTGCAATGACATACCTAGCGCTCCAGACCACTCGGCCACGGGCTTTTTTTGTATTTATTGCCTGTATTTGACAATTCACAACAGATTACATCTCAACATTGCAAATATGTACACATACAAGAGGTGGAGTTGCAAGCCACTAGAGTGCTGACTTTGTTCATTTAAAATGCCCTCATATAGAGTAGTTGCTCTATTTGCGGTAGCCAATCAGGTAGTTATTGGTGGAACTTAATAACTTCAAGAAATCGCCCAATGCTCTCTTTGAAATACTATCTTGCACATCGCGCATCAATATCATTGTACAACCTTGCTGTACGAGAGTGCCATATACTATGGAGACCCAGTTCCATGACTAAATCGTAAGGCACTCCATCCTCATTGTCTATTGCAAGGAAATGTATACCGTGAGGGTATAGTGAAAATCTTTGTGTAATGTCCTCTGTAGCACATCCCAAAAATATACACCCTCCCAACAATGCAAGAATACATGAACTATTGTCTCGGGGGATTTACAACTAAAATAATCTGTCCCCCATGGTACGAATAACCCCCTTTCTTCCATAAACGTTCGTACTAATAATGTTCCTGTATGTAACCTAAACATAAAGAATTTGACCTCAGGTTGAATCTGCATTCTTTTAACCCTCTTAAGCACATCGCTACCGGGCCTTCCACAGTACATAGTCCTGTACATGGGAACCGGGAACACAACATCGACAATCTCATGGTACAATTTCTTACGCGCAACCATACTTAAATACTCCTTTGAAAATCTTGCGTTTAAAAAGTTCACGCTGGCCACGACCTCTTTAAAATATCCAAAGATGCCTCCCGTCATGTATTCAGCCGTAATCACAAAATCGGGGAGAACCCTGCCTAGCCTTAACTGATACATTGTAAGAAGAAAAGGGTCCCTTACTTCTCTCAAAAAAAGAAATCAATTTACTAGTTGCCGCACAAATAAATGCGCTAGCCCCACTCCTCCATCTTTTACACGCCTAAAAAGGTTGTTACGACTGCATCTCTCCCAATTCGGGGCCCAAACAAAAACAGCAAACACTTGGTGCAACTTTTGCACGTTCGTGCGTGAGCAGTGCCACACCGGTCACACATACCACAGTTTGCATACCAAGAACAAATTACACACGGTCGCCCTAGAAGACGTGGTCAAAGCCCCGTTCCAGTTGTCCGCTTGCGCGATAGTTTCTTTTATCTGTTCTCGCCAATATGGTTCGCTATTTCTATAAAACTGTAGGAGGGCTCCCAGATACCTAACTGGGGTCATTGTCCAGGCTACGTCGGCAAAAACGCTGTGGGTCGATTGCCATTCACCGTGCCAGAAACCAAGACATTTTCCCCAATTTACTACGCTTCCGGTTTGTTGTACTCAACCGTTTTGTGACCAGGACTACTCTATAAATGCTCTCTTCGTTTTCACAGAACAAAGCAATGTCATTCGCATAAGCCAGCAGTTTCACTTCGGTCTCCAGGAGGCGGAATCCACGAATGTCTACGTCTTTTTGGATACGCAAACACAAACTTTCAATGTAAATACAAAATAATAGTGGGCTAAGTGGGCATCCCGCCGCACCGAGCTTTGCACGTCAATGGGTGCTCCCAATGTCTAATTCACCACTAACCACGTAGTGCAATTTCGGTACGCCAGAGCCACCCCATCTTTGATAACAGAACCTACATTGATATAATCTACTATACAAAGCAACACTTCATGTGACACACAGTCAAAAGCCTTCTCGAGATCCAGCTGAAGAACCGCGACACCTACTTTTGCGGCTTCGCTACACTCAAGCACGCACCTTGCCTTGTGAATGTTAGTACTTATAGATCTTCCTCGTATACCGCAGGTTTGATGAGAGCCTACTATTTTATGGATCACTCCCTGGAGTGTACTTGCTAATATTTTCATAAAAATTTTATAATCAACATTCGTGAGTGAAATGGGCCTGTATGAAGTCACTTGTTTAAGTTTTTCCCCATCCTCTGTTTTTGGGATTAATATCATGTGAGCGGATCCATAAGAAGCTGGCAGGACATTCAAATTAAACGCTTCATTGAAAACGGCAGTTAGAAATGTATCTATTTCCCATTTAAATTATTTATAGAATGCCGCACTTGAACCGTCCGGCCCTGGCGACTTCCCCGGGTTTAAATTGTCAATAGTCTCTTCAACTTCTCTTACGGTTATTGGCTGCTGTAACAGCTCCTTCGTTTTATCATCCAGTCTCGGCATGTTGCCAAGGAATTCTTTCTTGAAGTTTTGCATATCAACACACCGGAAAGCAAAAAGCGATTTGTAGTACTCGAAGAACGCTCGCTCAATGTGGTTGTTATTGTCTGACATAACGTCATTCCAATCAATCTCGCGTATATGGTTCCGACTAGCGTGCGCCTTCTCCAACTCCAAAGCCCTCTTCGTAGGCCTTTCATCCGCTATCACCTTTTCTGCTCTTGCTCGCACTAGCGCTCCTTGATAGCGTCTATCATCTATTATTTCTAGTTTTTGTTTTGTTTGTCTTATGTCGTCTCTGTAAGCCCCAGGCTGTTTGCTTTCTTGTTCTGTTAATGTTTGCAGCAATGCTCGTAGCGATGTTTCCTTCTTATTTTGTTCGTACTTTATGCAGCTGCCCCTTTCGATAGCTTTAAATTTGACTGCTTGTTTAGTTAGTTCCCACATTGCCGCAACCGTATTTTGGCCGTCCTGTTCAATTTTGCTAAGTTTATTCGTGACTAAGCTAGTGAAAGCTTTGTCGTTTAAAAGCTTTGGATTTAACTTCCATAGTTCCCATGTAAAACTATTACTCCGTTTTTTACACCCAATCCTACACTTGACCATACAACGGTCAACACTGTAGTTGCGGCACTTTGGAACAAGTTCTAAAGTTATGTATATACGGTGCAGCTGGGCGTGGCTTGTACACTGGATGTGCGTGTAATGTAAGCTTCTGGCTCCCTCCATACATTCAGCAACATCCTCCATCCCGTATTCTACAATCTGCTGACGTAACAGATCAGTGTACGCATCCTTAAAAGGCTGGCTGCTTGTCTTATTACGTGCGGTTAAAACACCGTTAAAGTCCCTGTAAGGTCCACTTATGCGGTCAGTGGCCAGGCGCGCAGGCTGCGTGTGAGAACCCGCCACTCTGTCTGGCGACGTAGCACTGCCACCACTGCGCTGCAGCCGTCGCCAATCCGTCACGGCGCGCACGGGAGACAGATTGTCTGGCCCACCGTACACCACAGGGATGATCCCCCATTGAGAAAGCAGACAGCGCCGCCGGATTCCGGGACCCGTTTGCTTGACGCACAGAGGTGGTGGGATTACCGGCGTCGGGACTAGCGCCGCGCGAGCCTCCATTGTTAACGTGCCCTGGTCAGCATGACGCACTGTCGCCGTCTTTCGCTATCACCCCGCGGGGTCGCACGCACCTGCTCGTCTGCGAGCGTGCCGTTGACCCAAAGGCGGCGGCGCCTCATTGAATATTCCGTGGCGTGCTGAGTGACAGCTGTCTACGCGAATTCGGGCACTCCCTTACTCCTGTACAAAAGCTACAGGGGCGTTCCCGAGAGAGAGTGATTTCGAGGTTTTATAAGGCCGAACTTGGCCGTTGGAAATCGTTCTCGTCTCAGCGCTGAGCTTGGCAGTTTCCGGCGGGACAAGGAGTCTCGACCGTTAAAGCTAGGTTGCTATTTGGAAGCCCCCTAGTCGAGGTTAAGATCGCGTCGAAGGTTTAGGGTGCAGCGCCGTACCGGGCAACTAGACGGATCTTGCGGCGAAACAGAGTCTCGGCTGTCGTTTCTCGAGCGGTTTGTGTACGCTCCGAGAATAGGAGAGTTAGACGAAGTTGAGGAGCTCGAGTGATTTGTGCGCACTCGGAGCTAGCTTCTAGCTGCAGTTTGAAGTTTTTCTTTTTATTACTCATGTACCCAGTTTTCTTACTATAAATAGCTGTATATAAACTTCTGTTTCACTTAATCAACCTCAACGCCTCGAGTTCGTCAATTCGACCACCGTCTTCAAGAACTTCAACACCATCGCCCTGCCAGCCTCCTGCCAAATCAACCGGAGCCCGGGCGATTGGGTCCCTGATCGACACCGGACTTTGGGGAAACGAACTACACAGGGCCATCTTTACTGGCGCAGCCGACAGGATTTGGCAGAAGAAATTGCAAGGCCACAACCAGGGGCAGCAAACAGACGCAAGACCGCCTTCATCGGCGGCGGCCGAGCACTGCGCGGAGTGGAGAGGTTGAGCCATTTAGCGCACAGGGCCAACGACGCGGCAGCCGACCACTGGGGGTGCGGTTCAGTGGGATTTCTTGCGCTTCGTTGTGGCGGTGGAGGCTGAGTCCGGGGTTGAATGGTAGTCACGCGGAGCATGCAGACGAACGTGGCGGAAGGAGACGGAAATGGTCAGACACATGAGGCGCCACCTCAAGGAGGAACGGCGGCAGGAGGGGTCGTCCAAGCGGAGTCTGATGCAATAATTCTTATACGAATGCAGATGGAGTTTCAAGAGCGAAGGTAGGAAAGAGCGCGCGAAGCGAAAAAGCGAGAGAAAAAAGGCAGGGCGCGAAGCCGAAGAACGGGAGAGAAAAGAAGTGCGCGAAGTTGTGGAGCGAGAGAGAAGAGAGGCGGGAGAATCGAAAGAACGCATACAAAAACTGAAGCTCGAATCTGAAGAGCGGTTGCGAAGGTATGAGTTAGAGCTGGAGCGGAGAAGGCAGACGCCCTTGCGCTCGGACACCCGCGAGCAGAAACAATGGGGCAGCGAGCTTTATAGCGATAGTGAAGCCCAATGGCGCCGGCCAATGTTTCGGAGTTGAACTTAGCGATGCGAAAGTAAGTAGCCGTGGCCCCCTACACGAGGCTAGCATTTCGGCCGATGTCGAAAGCGTGGAGATGGACATTGGGATAAGGAGTGACGAGGTAAGCGCGTCAAGTGATGCCGTAGAGCGGTGTAACGAGGCGATGCTTTAACATGACGAGCAGCCTCGCAGGGAGAGTTCGGGGATGGAGCTGCAGCGCATAAAGCAGAACCCGTCGAGCAGGCCCAGTTATGCACTGACAGCAAAGTTGAATGAAGGCTGCCCGTTTTTCAATTTGAAGCCGCGCGAGAACGAGATAAGCGGCCGTGGCTGTGCACGGGAAGCGAGCGGCTCAGCCGGGAACAGCTGCATGGAAAGGGAAAGGAGAGTGAGGAGTGTTCCAGCGAGCGCGGAGTCAAAGGGTAGCCCTGTTGTTGCGAGTGTATGGCCGCAAGTAACGTTTGCACCAGACACAGCGCTAATGCATGCTGAACTTGCTGGCACGGGCAGTACCCAAATTCTAATCGGTGGACCGGAGGAGACTGGAGTCGCGCAGGAAAGTCTTGGGGCCCGTTGCGCTCCCAATTACGCTCGAATGTTGTACGAGAAAGTGAACTCCGTGTCGGGCGTTCAGGAGCTCGTCCAGAAGAGAAAGGAGATAGAAGACGAGAAAGCATGTGACCAGACGGAGCGAAAAAGAGATGGAGTTCACGATCAGGCTGAGGAAAAGCAGAAGTTAAAGACGGATAAGGGAGCTGAGAAGGTGGACTGGGTTGAACATGTAGAAAATGTAGAAGAGGAAGAGAGAGAGAACGCGAGAAGACGGAGGATGAGAAGCTCAGAACGTTTGGAGAGGGTAGGAGCGATACGGAAATGTCGTGTGGGTAAGGTAGTCTTGATGGTGAGAGTGTAGCCGAGGAGGCTGATGGAGAACACGAAAACGCATGCGTGGAGACTGCGAAACCATAAATGAGAGCTCCCGAGGAGGTTTCGAAGGAGAGAGAAAAGGCATGCGAGGAGGCAGCTACAGTTGAAACAGAGGAACGAGACCCAATCGGCGATCTCGCGAAACCGGCGTCTGTGATGGATCTTCGTAGCTTTAGGGTTGGTTGCGGCCATTACCAAGATTTAGTCGGGAGCCGCGCTGGATGGGTTGACGCACTAAGTTCTGCTTCCTGGCAGTGTGTCACAGGCGCGAGTTCTGAGTTGTGGTAGGATAAGTGCGTGCTGGGACGGCTGGAAAAATGTCTTGGTCAGGCCGCAGCTCAGACTTCCCCTAGCGTGCACGAGCGGTTTTTGGTAATAACAGATGTTGTGAGGTTGTTGATTTGGGGCACTCTATACGTGAGGGAAAGAATGACCCCGTGAAGGTCGTGGCGTTCGCGGGCCGACATTCCGCTCCAGCATCAACCCTTCGCTCACGCCGCCAGCATGCGGCGTTGCCGTACGTTGGGGCATTAGAGAGGCACGGCCACGTGGCCTATGGGGCTGGAAACGGTGTCGCATTTTGTGATACCACTCCGTCTTCCCCGAAGTTGTGTTCGCCTCATGAGGCTAATTTGTCGAGACTTGCGTTGACATTGCGACGCTGCAGTGTCTGGATCATTTGCAGAGGGGGCTGGAAGTACGCGAAGGCACTCCACTGCTTTCAGAATGTTGCTTGGGGGGGGGGGGTGCGGGGGCTAGTATTGAATTGCTTCCGAGTCTTAACCTCGCCACGACGGACGTGAACGTTCCCGTTCATTTGTCCTTTTTCGTTGGTGGTGTATGTGTGTGTGTGCCGCGGATGTGCGCGACGAGATGCCTCTAGTGCTCGATCCGTGCATCGAATTGATCGATCCGCGCACCGAACTGAACTTTCTGTGCACCGCAAGTGAGCGAAAGCATAGCTGAACATTCTTGAAGGAACGTTATCAGGCTACGCCGTCAAGGAGGACATTTGCGCGCTTGCGCATAGTGGCAATGCAAACTTTCTTAACGTTGTATTTTGGTTGACTGCATAATTGCCCGTGCTCTTTGACAGTCCTTATTCCTTTTGTTCTTGTTGTCGAGTGCCGGAATGTTTGTGCGAGGTTGCTGTTATAGCGCGCATCAGTGTTATAGCTTGAGTTGTCTTTTTGTTCGTGGCGTTTACGTGACCCGGAGACACGACCCAATTTCTTTTTACTTGCACTTAGTGTTTTCAGCATTTTTTGTGTTTTCTGTTTGCTAGAGTATTCTGTCCCGGTTGAATGGCTAGTGAATAGGTTGTGTTTGTAGCTTAGGTGAGAGGAGTTCGGATCAGCTGAACTGCAGAAATGGAAGGGTGCTCATTTGTGGTTATACCTACCTCCTTCCACGTGTTTTTTTTCGTTTGTTTGTTTGTTCCGCTGTTATTGCGGAAAGAAAAATGAAGCGAGTGGCCCTTTTAAATTCTTTTCGGATTGACTGAACCAAGAGGTCCAGTAACCCTCTTAAAGGGGGGAGTTGTAAGGTCCACTTATGCGGTCAGTGGCCAGGCACGCAGGCTGCGCGTTAGAACCCGCCACTCTGTCTGGCGACGTATCACTGCCAACACTGCGCTGCAGCCGTCGCCAATTCGTCACGGCGCGCACGGGAGATGGATTGTCTGGCCCACCACATACCACAGGGATAATCCCCCATTGAGAAAGCCGACAGCGCCGCCGGATTTGGGGACCCGTCTGCTTGACGCACGGAGGTGGTGGGATTACCGGCGTCGGGATGAGCGCCGCGCGAGCCTCCATTGTTAACGCGCCCAGGTCATCATGACGCACTGTCGCCGTCTTTCGCTTTCACCCCACGGGGTCGTACGCACCTGCTCGTCTGCGAGCGTGCCGTTGACCCGAAGATGGCGGCACCTCATTGAATATTAAATGGCGTGCTGAGTGACAGCTGTCTACGTGAATTTGGGCACTCCCTTATGTGTGTACGAAATCTACAGGGGCGTTCCTGAGGGAGGGTAATCTCGACGTTTTATAAGGCCAAACCTGGCCGTTGGAAATTGTTCCATTGTTGGAAATCATTGGAAATCGTACATTTCGCGTCACGGGACGCGCTACGCGTTCCCTCCCGCTGCTGCACTGTCACTCGGGCTGCGTTGCCCGGGCGGCGTTTCCGCAGGGTTCCTATCCGGTGGAATATTGGTCCTGGGCCTGAACAAAAGCCGTCGCCCTTGAGTCACTTTCTCTGGTGGCTCTCCGATGTGCGCGCATCCTGCGTCGTCTGTCTCTTCAACGTGCGGAGGCTTGGCTGAACCCGCCGCAGTCACAGCCATGACCACTTCCATGGTTTCGTCCCCTTGCACCAACGCTGTCCCGGAGGCCCCGGCGTTCGAGCGTCTTTCGTGGATCTTATCCCTGCCCTCCTTCAAATGCCATTCGCGTTCCGCGTGAGTCCTGAGCGTCTCCTTCCTCCGCGTTAGCGTCGGCTTCACTCGGTGTCGTAGCGGTAGTTCCAGGGGTCTCGCTGCCACCCGTTCTTTGCGCTACTTTCTCTGCTTCGGCGACGTCCATGAGGTGCTCAGCAAACACCTCGGGGCCAGCGCGCCTCTTTACCGACGGGTACGAGGGCACGCACTCCGCGGCGAGATGTCCGAATCGCCGGCGCTGGGTAGAACGCGGCACCTTACACTCACGACGCACATGTCCCTGTCCATTGCAGCGAAGACACTGCATAGGCCGGCTGGCACCACCACAAGGGCAAGCTCTCCGGCGACTCTTATCTGATGTGGCATGTCGTCCAGCTTGATGCCTCTTTTCAGCTTGAGCAGCACCGTCCTCGTCGTTGACCCCTTGTCTGTAACGCCTTGGACACGCCAGCGTTCGCGGTTCACTTCGGCCACTTTGCCGCACGGCGCGAGGGCGGCACGAATGTCTTCGTCAGCGACGCCGTGCAGCAGCCAATGCAGTTTTAGCCATACCTGTTGGTCTTGTGGGTCAATGATGACGCACCGCCGGCCCTTAACCTGTAGCTCGGTGACTGCTAACATCCTCTTCGTCGCTTCAGCACTGTTGAATGTAATCGCCCACACGTGGTTTATTTGGTAGGCTCCCAAGGCGACAACCTCGGAGAGCAAACCAGTTTGTGCAAGCGCGTCCCTGAAGTCTTCGACCTTGAAAGGTCTTGCTTTCACATCACCGTGCAAAAATAACGTGTTCGCTACAATACGACCGGTGGGCAGTTGGGCCAGTATTACCTGATAATCCTGGCTGTCGCTTCCGTTAGGCCTGTTTCCGCCGCTCTGCTGAGCCGCCATTACCGCTCCGCCGGAGCTCATGATTCGCACGTCCGGCCACGGGCGAGCGCTCCGGCGTCGGAAATATAAGGTATATAATGTATAACCAGTTTTCTCTTTTATTTAGTTTTAGCATTTCGAGCAGCTTAGGTGACTATTTGTTGTATTGCGCTCGTGCAGTAAGCGTCCCCCAAGTTTCCACAATATCTCACGTCTAGCAATTGCATTTCTTAGACAGAAAAGCGTTAACAGATGCGTAGTCGTGATGCTGACCGCTGTGCTTGTTCGCCCAGCGCAAGAAAATGCTTCCCGCACCCTAGTTTTGCGCTGTACGGTAAAATTACCACTTCATTTTATTTCCTTAGTACCTATACTGACTTCGTTGACTCTTCTCCCGCCTTCAAGAGGCCTTATATTAAAATACTGGCGTACCAGTTAGTGAAGCGTCGCATATGCGCTTGTGCAGCGCTTGTGTGAAGCGACCTTGACTTGGAGCTAGACAGAGTGTACAAACTAACGAAGTAAAGAAAGGCAAGTAAAGAAAAGGCAACGAAGTAAAGAAAGGCGGACGAACCGCTGGGCCGACTGACTCTGTCTGAAGGCCGGGAGCCGTGCAGTAGCGCAGCCAGTTGACAGCTCATCTCCTCCCGACGTCACACGAAAATGCCACAGAAAATGGGCGAGGGTGCAGAGAGGAGGACCGCATTTTCCAATTGATTTTTCTACTAAATAAATTCGCGTAAACGCGCTCAGAGTGGTCGAAACAGGGCCTAGGGACTCCGGACTACAATTTGCGCTCGTGATCCCGCAATGTTTACAAATCACTTCAGTGTCCCTTTAATAAAGGGGGATGGAGGGCAAAACTGCCTAAAACGAGATTTTTTTATTACAGTGCCAAAATATGCTAACATACTGGGGGAACGTCTCCACAAAGTGGCATTCTCGGATGCGCAATCGAAGCAATAAAAAAATGATGCTAAATGCGTTTACTTGTGGCGTAGCTTTGCCGAGTCACCGCACGTTTCGTGTAATGCACAGGGGTATTTACATTGATGTTTTTTGCTTTGAAAGGTGTAGGAACTTTAATTTTTATAAGTACAAATATTGCGCATAGTTACTTGAATTTCCCTGTTCTTTCGCACATCCCGCAATGGTGTTGCATTTGTTAAAATAGTATTTCGCATGTATTGCGAAACCTTTGTTTATGTGAGGTTTCTCTTACAGCAGATTAGAGTGATCATTCTCGCGTAGCGTCTACTGTGCCAGTTGGATGTTTTTGCTTTTCTCACAATGTGTGGAAGAAGCGAAAATTTGAAACAAATGAAACGAAAACATTGAAGTGCGTTTCTCCTAACACCATTTCAGCTGAGAAAAAAGATTGCTTTCGACTTTTTGAGTTCCCAAAATACTTGATTGATTGATTGATTGATTATGTGGTTTAACGCGCGGCAGTAATTTTTCCACATGGGGATCTTTAACGTGAGTCCAAATCTTCAACACACAGCCTTTTTTGCTTTTCGCCTCCATCAGAAAAGCGGCCACCGCGGCTGGGAATCGAACCCGCGACCTCGTGCTTAGCAGCGCAATGCCTTAGCCACTGAGACACCTGGGAGGGTTGTCTGAAATAATATATCTGGTGTTGTTTATCAATGCAATATACGCATGTTGAAACCGAATAAACGCGTTCTCACCAAAAGTTATTTTTTATTCACACAGTCTTGAAAATTGTTACAATTTGTGTTTGTGATATGTAAATATTGTCTTCATGTTCAGGTTCAGATTCAGGTTCAGAAGAAAGCCTGAGATATTTAACACATACACCCCTGTGCCTGCAAAAACATTTCTGAAAATGTTCCTTAAGCCGATAAAAAAGCAGCGGATGGTTCCGCTGTCATAGGAACCAGTAAAACACGAAAGTGAAATGTCCAGCGAAATCTGCTGCTAAACATGATATGCGGGTCGGTCGCTCTCTTTCGCTGTGCTTGGCGAGCGACGTTCTGCTGGCGAGTCGGTTTGGGAAAGGTGTACTAGCGTCATTTTCATGATGGATATGACGTCAGTGAAATCTTGGGGTATTGCGGCATAAAACACGTTTGTGTTACAATATAAAACCCGAAAACAAACTACCGTTAGTATAACGTACTCTTTATTTTAAAGGTTGCTTCTCCGCAAGCAGACCCTCTTGCACGCTTTACAGGCCAATCCCTTCGTTGAATTGGCGTCCCTTCCGTGACGTATATGATGTCATCGAAATCTTCGTGTATCCGGGAATAAAACATTTTCGTGCCAAAAAGCTGAAACACTCTAAAACATTTACTACAAAAACGTTTAATTTTTATTCACAAAATATTACACGCTGTTAGTAAGTATTTAGCATACATACCCTGCAAATTTCAAGTTGATGGCTGAAAAGCGGCAAAGGTTGCCGCAGACATAAATGGACATCTACGACCACTATCCTTTCCCGACTTAAAGTTACCACCTGGTTGATTACTTGCTTACTTTTCAATTTGCACTGGCGGCTATCCCGATTATGGCTACGGCGACTGTAGTTTGTTTACATTTCGGCTATTTGCTGTACCTTTAGCAGAAATGCGCTTAGCGAGCTGGTTTAACTTCTAGAACTATCCAAACAGCGACGCGAAAACGGAAGTAGGGCTTTTAAAGGGTCATCTTGTCGCGAAACGTTGCTAGGTTCGTTTGGCTTTCCCGTGACTCACTGGGTGTGGCCGCCCCGCGCCTATAAAAGGAAACGTTTATAAATTTAGAACTATTAGCGCTGGGAGGATCAAATTTGTTACAAAGGTGCTGTAGAACTTTATGAAGCAGGAGTGCAAAAGGATAAGAGCTCCCACGGCAGATGTCCCGACGAAAATGTGAAAATGCGCGCAGCGCTTTCCAAAGGCGTCATCGATAGCCTGTTTTCTGTCGTCCCCACAGAGCTATACTTTTCAAATGTTCAGGATAAATGTTGGGCAATGCCCCAAACATAGTGAAGCGTAGGTTAGGCAGCGCTACATTGTATCCGTGGAGTTTTCTTTATCAAATCAAATAATCGTTGTGCTTTCTATCTCTTTTTCTCCCATTCCTAGGCTTTTACAGCTCCAGCTAGTACCCACGAAGTATGCCACGACTTCAAGGAGGCGAAGTTTAAGGCAAGTGGCAACAGCGAGGGAGCACTCGCAATTTTGAAGGACACAGTGGCATCGGTACAGCCGCGACACTTACATTGTAACCCCCCCCCACCCCTCAGTACCCTTGAAAACTACTTGGACTGCGCCGTAGAGGCAGTACTGAAAACAACAGACGACTGAAAGTTCCTGCATATTTGTAATCAGTTTTCTAGTATAGGAACGTCCTTCTTTCACGGTATACGCTGGTTTGGTCAGTGATAATAGATCTGCACACAGAAATACTTGATATTTTAAAACTATTTCGATAATTTTTTAGACCTTTTTTGCAACAGACTCGCTTATCGATCTCGTGGATTCTTTGTTTAAGCGAACCAGTAAGAGAAACGTTTTGCAGCAAATGAATTTGTGTAAAACATACCATAAAGTATACAACCACGTGTTTTCGGCTTACCACGAAGCCATTACATTCCAGAATATTAAAACAGAGTTGGTTTCACATAACTGTTGAATAGACCTTTAATTGCACAATATTTTGTTCTGGGCAGAATTAACTAACGTTTGTTTAAAAACTTCCATTTCTTAAAGCGCTCCGTAGAAATACTATTAGTTCCGCCAGCTAAAGTCTAAAATTTGTTATTACGGCCTTTTAAACATACCTTATTCACTTGGGTCGTTTTTAACGAGCAACGTCATGATGAAATGTTTTACTGGAACAGTTTTAGCGTTAGAAGTTTTCGGCAGCGCACTTTGTGTGGTGTTGAATAGTACGCACAAAGATCTGGCATCGCAGTGGCTTCCGATGTGGGTGGCTAGACACGACGAGGTAGTAGTTACCACGTGTGAAAAAAACTGGCAGCCATTTGATGTTTTCCTGTTGAAAAACGCTTTGGTTAAAGTTGTCGTATGGTCGCGGGCAAAAAGAGAAGTGCTCCATCTTCGGTTGATGGAGACCCTACGAGACAACATAAGAACCGCAGCCGTGGTTCCCGCTGTGACCCCAAAGCAGAAATGGCGCCTGAATGACATCTTATATAGGCCTTTTTTCCTCTGTATTGACTGGATAATCATCCACTGTGAAGACGACAGCCTCGAGGAATTTTTGAAGTGGGGTTTTCGCGATCTCAGCAGATGCCCTGCCGGTGTTGTTCCTCGCAAGAGCGCGAGCCCAAAGTGCGAAGAAAACACGATTTCAGGCGAAGGAACACCAGTAGTGTTCTCGCGCTGGGGCCTTACTCAAGAGAGGAAAGGGGGGCGGTCAACATGGACCAGCGCGTTTAGCGGGGCCACCATTTCCTGTTTATACGTCACAAAGGCTTCACAGTCCAAACATACGATGAGCAGGTACGAGCAGAACATCGTTCGTGCCGTTTATCGAGCTCTTCGACATGTCAATTCAACAGTTACCTTCAAGAAACGTAATGACGAAGAGGATTTTCTTGACGAGATCTACCGCAATGAAATTGATATTGTCTTGAAACTGCACAGTTTACACTACGTATCGCATCCATTATTTTCCTACCCCTATATTTCATTTTACCGATACGAGCGATTTTATGCCTACTCTGATGCCGGAGAGCGGTGGGTGTCATCTGTCACTATTTTAGGGCAGTCTCAGGTGGTTTTGGCGTTGTCGCTGCTATCCGGTGCAGCAGTGTGGCTGGCTCTCTCGGTTGCAGGCTGCGTACCCCTTGGAACGATCCTCAATTGGCGCGCTAATTTCCAGATCGTTTTTGATGCAGCAACGTTCACAACCGCTTCCCTATTGGCTACATCGGCGTCAACAATGTTCGATGGCGCCACATCTGGCTTTCGTTCTCTCGGTAGAACCGTATGTTTTATCGTTGCTATATGGCTTTTGGGAATGATCCCATTATCAGTCTACTTTCGTGGTGTGCTCACATCGCGCATGTCTGTCTATGTACCCCCGAACCCTGTAGACACATTACGTGAGCTTGAAGCGCAACTAGACTCGGGGAAGATTCATCCATGCGTAGTGGAAGGCAGTGACATGCACCATCGATTGTATAATGTTGACCTGTCCACTAGCGGTATTTACCAAAAACTTCGGAAGGCGTACGACGATTTTAATGGTCAAGATGCACTCACGTTTGGTAATTTTGAGCAATGTTGGCGCCACTGTGCGACGAAGTCCGGTTTTGTGTGCCTTTACAACTCTTTACATGAATTTGGTGGGAATATCGGGAAGAACACCGTCGAGTCACGGGAGCACTTCAGCGTTAGTTTTTTATCAATTCCTGTAAGAAAAACGTTTCCTGAAATAAGAGCCATGCGTAATTTGCTGCAAAGAATGTCGGAGACAGGCTTGCATTCAAAAGTCAGCAGCATCGCAAGAAATGGCCCTGGTCAAAGCACGAATAAGCGACTGTTGAATGCCAACGAGGAAATCTCTGGAGAGGTCGCACTGAAACTTTCAGAGCTTTGGTCGTTTTGGGTCTGCTTTGTGGTGTTGCACCTGTTCTCAATCACAGTGTGCTGCCTTGAAATCGCAACCGGCCACTGGTCACTAAAATGTGGCTTCATTTGGGGTTACCAGACCACAGGTTACCGCGTAAAAATATTTGGCCGTTTTCGGGAATATTTAATTGGAAGTGCTGTACGGACAAGAGCGTCTGCGAATAATGGAAATCGTCGCCCATAGACTTTCTTCATTTTATGTTGGCTTATTTCCGGTTGACTGGCTGCACAAAATTAATCATTATTTTCCTAAGCGAAAATGTTAACACGCGAAGCATGATGCAAACACGCAATGAACAACCACAACTGAGGCATTTGTCGCTTGGTTAGCTCCACTTCCGCTTAATGACCCCTCGGGCCCGCAAGACGCTCACGAGTACGCTCATGAATGCCTGGCTGCCTAAGTGCCTGCTTTTCGGCCGAACGAATCACCTGTGGCCTACCATAGGCCTGTGGACGTCAGCTCGGGTCATTTTCATCATCAGAGCTTGTTGATGTGGGTTTTACTGTATTGTGGTAAGTATACAGGCCTTCGACCAACGAATTACCCGTTGCCTCCCGGAGACCTGCGAACTTCAATGCAGATAGTCATCATGACCAGAGCTCCTTAATGTGTGCTTCACGTAATGTTGTTTAGATCAAACACCGCACGTTAAAGTCAGTTGTTTCAAGCTTCACTTCACTGCTTTCCTGGGTTTTTCCAAAATGAATAAAACCTGCTGTAAGCAAACTAAGGTTTCCTCTATTATCAGCAACGACGCATGTAAGAGGGCAAGAATGTTAAGATGTTAGGGCTAACACTTCTCTTTCGGTGTGTATCTTTTAATGAACAGATATTCGGCTCGACATCACAGTATCGTTTGTTCAAATTTTCTCAATCACCAAGCATTCATTCTACGGAATGACCTTTTCTCTACAACCAAATAATGGCTCTCAGTAAGGCTTGCCAGGAGACCAGACATCACTTTAAATCAGAATTCATTGAGTGGGCATTGGTAATCCGTCACTGACATGCTCACCAGTGATCACTGTATTCTGAATACTGAAGGCACCAACTCCAGTTATCGACGGTTTGAGAAATATTTTTGTATTAGAGACCTGCACAATATCCGTAATGAATCGAACCGGTTTTCAAAATCTGAACACATGATGACCTAAAACCCCACTCTGAGCAAGTGGACGAATGCCAATACTTTCCCGACCACCATCCCCGACTACCAGGCCACGGCAGCACTGCTAGCATGCAGACCGGTAATCCGGTTATCTTTTTCGTCCAGAATATAGTCGCCTTTGGTGCCGCTACCAGTGGACTACGGAGGATCTGCGAAAGCGCCAAAAGTCAATCTAATAGGGGTGACTTACGACTACGACGCAAATGCCGCTCCAACACTCGGAATCATCACCAACTGCTGGCTTCACCGACCTACAGAGACAACAAACCACGCCTGCGGCGGTTAGAACGCTGCCCTGGCCACCTTCCGGGCACCCTCGGGTGTAAAGCTAGGACAGCGCCACCAAAGCCTCAAAGGGCAAGGCAGCACTGCCAGGCTGTAGACAATTAATCCGCTCGTCTTTTTCGTCTTCGTCCAGGTGAGCAAACGCTATGGCAAATGCTTCTGATCTAGCGACCTTTGCCTAATTGTGCTGCCCTGCCCAAGGGTGCTTTGTCCTGTGCTTTCTGACATGCTGTTGCACGCTTCGTATTTACTGCTTTTATTTGGTGACGTCGAGACTAACCCGGGGCGTGACTTAGCTAAGATAGCGAACCAGATAAAACTTATAGCTAGTGACATACAAGAGATTAAAGAGGGGCGATTAGTTTTCATTGATGCGAAACGAGAAAACCTGGCCGTACTCGATATCAAGATATCAAAATGTATGGAACAAGTATCTAACCTCCAGAAGGAAATAACAGCTCTTGAATTGAAATTAGATGACTTGGAAAACCGAACGATGAGATCTATTCTGATATTCTACGGCATGGAAAAGGACAAAAACGAAAATAAGGAATCTCTCGAGAAAACCATAAATGAAAAAATTCTGAAGGATGTTCTACACATAGAGCCTGTAGCCATAAAATGGATACACCGTCTTGGCCGAGCCGCCATAGAAAGAAAAAGACCAGTAATCCTGAAACTCTTAGATTCCCGAGATAAGCAAAGGTGTTCAAAAACTGACATAAACTTAAAGGAACGGACAATGCGGTAAGTGAGGACTTCTCATTCCGAGTACAAAGCATCATGAAAAAACTGTGGAATAGTGCAAGAGCAAATAAAGATGCGGGTGAAAAGGTAACTATAGCATACGATAAATTGTACATAAAAAGAAAACGTTCATCTGAGACGATGAAATAAGCACAAAATTATGAATTAACGCAATAATTAACCCAGATTAATGAAAAATTGGGCCCATCTCCCCGCCAAGGGGACTCGAGTAAATGCGTCGCATAGGGGGGGGGGCGCATTTCGTTAACGTTTAGTGTTTGGGGAGTTGGTGGTAGTGAATGCGTTGTATCAGCAGATTCTTGACGTAGTTTGAATGAGTCAACGATATAAGGCGCGTTCGTAGCCTCCCATACTGTGTCGGCTTTGTGGCGCCCTGGGTAGAGCACCATGTACATTGCTTTCCGCCCGCAGGGTCGAGGGATCGAAACCAGGCGCCGGATAGTATTTTTTTTATATAGTGTAGGGGGAGGGGTGCGGACTACGACTACGGACGTCAACGCGGGTGACATCGTGAGTTACTGAAATGCTCTGCATTTAAAAATGGCAAAGTACCAATCAAAGAACGCGGAATCACCCACCACCACCAACAACAACAAGAAAACCCCCAAGACAATAAAGTAACAGCACGCGTCGCAGGCTGCGACACCCGAAATGAGCTTCGTGAACGTAACCGCTCGTAGCATACTTAACCAACTAGAATCGCTATAATCCCTACTGCTCGGACTTGACCCGGCGTTCTTTGGCCTGACCGAAACATGGTTAATCACCGATGTTATGAACGATGAAATGTCGCCCCCAAATCACGCCCTAATATGGAAATACCGGCCGACGCGATGCGGAGGAGTGGCTAATATGATAATGAAAGAAATCAGTTACACAGTTCTCACGGATGTTGATGGTGTAGAGGCTATTGTCGTCAGGCTAATGTTTGGGTCATGCACTGCTACTGTGGGATGCTTCTATCGCAGCCCAACAAGTGACTGTAACGTCTTGCAATCACTGCACGAGTAGATGCAACGACACGTATTATGTTCGCTGCTGATATTACTGGGAGCTTTTAATCTACCAGATGCCAACTTGCAGACAATGCAGTTTTCTTCCACGTGCTCAGAGATCATGCTTGCTGTTATGTTTTCTTTTAACCTTGTTCAAATTATTACCCCAGCGACTCTTGAATTCAAAGACTTCTTCGTATATATTAGATGTAATATTTCTTAGCGAACATTGTTCGTCGAATGAAGCAAACATTGAAATTACTCATGGCATATCGGAAGACAAACTCACCGTATGTTCAGAACAGGCCAGTTTACTCCCAACCTAAAATAACTTTTCTTGACTTCCACTCCGCTGACGACACTTCGATTGTAGACCACCTTGATTTCGAAATCGGCTGGTTAGAAGAACTATCAACCGAAAGCGTTACTGATGTCAAAACGCTGCGGTAGAAAGTTACCGAAATAAGTTTCCACTGCATAGATAACTACGTGTCGCATAAAGTAAAAAAAATGTCGAAAACATAACCCATGCATGCGTTTTGCATGCTAAACGCAAAGTAACGTGATTGAGAAAATCATTGAAAGCAAAGTCTGAAGCATCGAGGAGAAACACACTTTCTGACGCACTCAACGACAAGAAATTGAAATAAAGGTAGCCAAAAACAATTACTCCAACCAAGTACTCCCGGGCTTTCTAAAAAGCTCTCCTATAAAGTTTTGGAATAACTTAAGCCCAAAAAGTCCGAAAGAAAGGAACAACGCAAGAAAACGACGCTTAATTATTACTGTAGATGCGTCTTCAATAGTCCATACATAGATACCCAAAATCTACGTCATTTAAATCCACTATCTATAATGGAAGCTGTTGTGGTAAACCTTTTGCTGAACATTGACACAAAAAAGTAACGGTGCCGACAATAATCCAAACGCTCTCTTAAAAAGTTATGCCGAACTGATAACAAAAAATCTTGTCTTGGTTCTCAACGAATCATTCTCAACAGCGACGTTAGCGAAAGACTGCAAAACGGCCAAAACGGTTCCCGTACCCAAACAAGGCCAGTGTGGCACCAAGTGATATTTCTGACCGATGTCTTTAACTTGCAGAGTAAGCGAGCTGCTTGAGCACATTATCATAAAGCACATAACCACACACCTAGAACGTGTACTTATGTATTAACACCATGCCAGCACGATTTTTATCATGAACTATCAACATTACCTTAACTTGTAAAACTAACACACGATATATGTGTAAGCACATACAACCATAACCAGGTTGACGTATGCTTCTTGGACCTTTCAAAGGCATTCGTTCGGGTACCACACAATAAGTCCGTAAAAGAACTAGAGTCAATTATTAACGACGACGACACAATTCTCTGGATAAAAAACTACTTAGCCAACCGTTTCTAGCACGTAAAATCCAATGTCAAATTTTCAAAATTATCACATGTCACATCGGTAGTTCCCCAAGGTTACGTCTTGGCTGCAACCTTATTTCTCATTTATATAAATGACCTGCCTTTCGATATTACAGCCAACATTCTAATATTTCCTGACGATTGCGTAAATTACCGGGAAATTAACACCATAGAAGAAAATCTGCCATTACAATCTGCACTAAATTCTTTATTGCTGGTGTAATGACTGGCAAATGTCCGTTAATGTAGAAAAAGGCGCTCATTTATCAATAACCAGACGGAAAAATAGGTACGAAACACATTTACTACATACATAATAGTCCTAAATTCTGTGTGCAGCAGCGCAAATAATTGGGACTCATCTTTACGCAAGATTTCAGATGGGGTGCCCACATAAATTATATCACATTGGCTGCACGAGGCAGACTGTTTTCTCTCAGAAGACGCTTTCGATCAGGACCACCAAAAACAAAACAATTATCCTACAACGCTTTTGTGAGATCTTTACTCGGATACTCTATCATTATCTGGCTCCCGTATTCAAAAGTACACATAAATAAACTAGAGCGAATACAACGAAAAGAAATTAGGTGATAATCGGTACGACACAACTACTTCACCAACAGAACTACTGAGGAATGCCGGTATTGTCAGCCTACAGAATCGTTGGAAACTAGCGGGTTTAAAATTGTTATATCAACTCTTTATTAAAAACCTAAACGTTGATACTTCAAGGTATCTTACTACCATAGAAAGGAGGTCCATGCGGCATAATCAGACTAGCATTTAAAGAATACAATTATCGCACTGATGGCCTTAAATACGCCTTCTGTCAAGTAGCTGTGAGAGATTGGAACGGTATGCACTCATCGATTACTGGTAGTGCATCTATGAAACTGTTCCTAACGCTAGTTGATTGATTGATTGATTGATTGTGTGGTTTAACGCGCCGACGCAACGCAGGCGATGAGGCGCACCGTAGTGGAGGGCTCCGGATTAATTTTGACCGCCTGGGGATCTTTAACGTGCGCCGAAATCTCGTACACACGGGCGTTTTTGCTTTTCGCCTCCATCAGAAAAGCGGCGGCCCGGCCGGGAATCGAACCCGTGACCTCGTGCTCAGCAGCGCAACGCCTTAGCCACTGAGCCACCGCGGCGGGTACCTAACGCTAGTTGAAGACTACCTACATGAAGCAAGTTAATCAAAACGACTCCGAGCAGATTGAACAGAGTGAACCTAAGTGTTAATTTAAGTGCGTCTACATGGTTTTCCTTCTCTCTCCCTAGCTCACATCTGTTGTTCACTATTACTCAGTAGCCTTGTGACAAGAACGTTCCGCTAAAAGAGTTTGGTTTGGTTTGGTCTTCAAGCTCTGCTGCAAAATACAACCTCCAATTTCTGTCTGTGCTTTTGTGGTGCATTGAATTGCCTATGTTTGGTTGCTTCGTTTTCATTAACTTTGCGTCGCTTGATGCTTGCGATTTCCGATTTGAAATTGGATGTTCGAACCTTCTCTTTGCATGTAGAAGATGTGACTCACATGTTTATACCCTTGTTTTTCTGTATGAACAAAGACCACGTCGTGTATTTCAAACGACTGTATCGCCGACCTGCAAAAATCCCAAATAGGATAGGCAGTATGTTAAATAAATAAATAAATAAATAAATAAATAAATAAATAAATAAATAAATAAATAAATAAATAAATAAATAAATAAATAAATAAATAAATAAATAAATAAATAAATAAATAAATAAATAAATAAATAAATAAAAAAATAAAAAAATAAATAAATAAAATAAATAAATATTAAATAAATAAACAAATAAACACATAAAGTTTTCGGTTGCACATGAGTGTGCTCGCGGAAGCCTCATTAGGCGCTGGAAGCGGAAACAGTTTATTCGCCGCTTCGGAACAGGCATTTTGCCCAGCCAACTACACAAGTATACGCGACTTAGCTCCCGGGAGATTACTGGCAAAATATCTGCCACCGCCTCAACGGTACTCTCTATCTACTGCATGCCTGGACGCTAATAATGCACGTACAGAGGGCAACACCCTTGTCTATAACACAGGTTCCGTACTTATAACCTTATCTTGCGTCGGCCGAAAACATTTGAAGAAAACTATTGTGCCATTCTAAAGACTTGACCATATAATTTGACCTCAACGTTTTTTGCGACAAGTTTGAGTTCGCAGTTTTGAGAGGTAACCAGTTGAAGTTGGGCTCAGTGTTATAGACAAGTGTCTTGCGCACTGTACTACAACCTGAAAGCTCCTAAACCGCGCAGCAAAAATGCCTGACAAACCTGCTGCTCAGTACTATTATATTTGCAAGCTGCTTCAGGAGCGGGTGGCCACATATATATCATCATAAGACAACCCAAGTGTGAAGCAGGTTGTTTTTACAACAAGGTGGTGAATATGACCCGACAGAGAAGTAGGATGCTGAAGGCTTCGGACAAAGACAAAGTATATTGACGGGACCAATTGGGAAGACAAAATTCACAAATAGCTATAAAGCCTAATAAATATAAATAAAACAGTCCTACGCACAAAGCAGTTCGGGCTCACGTGCGAGGAGTCAATGTCGTTCGTGAGCTGGAACGGTGCGCTTGCCGGGTTCCCCAGCCATTGACGATGCCGTGGCGTTGTTTTTCGTGCACTAGGCTCTATGCGCTTCTACGGCGCTCTTTTCGATGCCGGTGCTACCGCCTATAAACGATCTGCCGGATTTGGCACGGGCGCTCCGTGGCCTGTCTCTATGCTGAAAGTTGCGTCGTCGTCAACGGGGAAGATGCGGCTCCGAGCATAAAAACCAAATACAACAATTTACATCAAATTCTGCCGGCTAGCCTAACCACCCTACCGGCAAACATTGAGGCTGTTCGCTCTTAAATGCGTTCCTCGGTTCAAGACATTGTCCGCAATATAACTAATCCCATCGCATTTGCCCCCGCCATGAATCCACACTACTAATCGCCCATCGAGTAAAGACGCTGAGGTCGTTCGCATCTGGCAATGAAACTGCAGGTGCTACCGCCAGAAACGTGGAAAGAGCTGGGCTCTAAGAATGGCCGCCCTAAGAGGAATAATCAATGACGGACGGCCGAACAAAATAAATGAGAGACCAGACCGGACATTTGTGGCAATACGCATATGCGAAATCAAATGCCAATAAAGGCAGGAGAAAAGTCGGCAAAAGTATTCTACCAGCAAAACAGCGGTACGAAATGAACAATTTGGCCGGGGGAAATACTGGTCTGACTTGCGACCGCACATTTCCGATAGCTCTTAGTTTCTGGAGAAGCCCAGAGTGCCGTTAATCTGATATTTGTTGGTGCTATCCGAAAGATTGCCCGACAACCGTTTTTAAAGCAAAGCTTTTACCTCTACCCCCAGGGTTTTTTTTTGCGACTGTTGGGGTCAACAGAGAACTCGCGCGAACAAAGAAAGGAATTTACTGGCACCACCAGGAATCGAACATGAAAGTGATAGAATAATAAAGCGAGAGCTATTTGAGTGACATATTTAGCGACCAGCGTAAGCCGAGACGGTGAAGACAGGGGGTGCACTAACGAAGCTTATCTACCGGTTTAACCACTGCATTATCCCTGAATGCCACGTGATAGCGCTACGCGACCTCTCGCGCCGCTGTGCGGTCCGCCCACGGCATGTTTAGCGGCCCTGTGCGCGCCTTGCGTATGCGATAAGAGTTAGAAAAAAAAGAAAGCTCACATAAACGCATGGCATCTCACTTCTGGTAAGTTAATGCGCTAAAGCCTGTACCTCCAGTGTTCCCGTAAAAAATCACAGCTTCTTGTCGACCGCCCTCATGCCAAACGACACGTCAAGGAATACACTCAAATACTCCATGGTGGCCAGGCCATCACTCCAAGCCCCAATATAAAGGTCCTGGGCCTACATTTCCAGTCAAAAACCAACATTGACGTACCCTTGCACCGCCTCAAACAGAGCATCAATCAAATCATACACATGATCAGGCGAGTTGCCACCAAGAAGAGAGGCCTCAAGGAATATGATACCTTCCATTAGTTCAAGCTTTAGTCCTCTCGAGAATAACTTACGTCAACCCCCTGTCTTCTTCTCGGCAAGGAGGGCATAGAGATGCTTTATGTAATGATTAGAAAGGCGGTTGAGCAGGCCATTGCTCTTTCCATGAGTGCGTAATCAGAGAGGCTGCTTAGCACGGGGCTACACAACACGGTGGTAGAGCTGAAAGAAAGCCATCTTTCTAACCATAAGCTCCGATTGAGCAGAACTGCGGCGGGTCGCCGCATCTTTCACCAGATTGGCTGGTAGCCCAGAATATCACCCCGCTTCATGTAGTCCCGGACTCTTGGCGACAAGAACTAAAGATAATCCCTTTTCGTAGAAGTATGAACCCCTCACATGACGAAGGTCACCGACAAGCAAGGGATCAAGCACTCAACACCACCCTCCGTGGGGATCATGCAGTTATCTCCACAGACGCCTCCCGACATCAACGGCAGCAATACGCCATCATCGTGGCTACCTCTAGAACCAACCTCCTTGCGTGTACTTCACTCAAGACCCAATACATGACGGCAGCAGAAGAGGGAGCCATCGGCCTTGCTTTCACTCAACCAGGGGTCCGGAAGGCAGCACCGATTCCCAACCACCATACCGAAACTAATAGTCGGGTTGGGTGTCCCGACCTTCTGTGCGTATGATAAATAACACTCCACAAACGGTTACACTCACCTCATCTGGACACCCGCCCATGCTTCAATGGAGGGCAACGAATATGTCCACCAACAAGCCTGGACTTTCACCCCACCGTGCTATGGAGCTGCACGAGGACAGTCACCCTCTTGTCCCGTTCAGGGACATAACCCAGCGTAGTCACCTTCAGAGACAGATCCTACCTTCCCCTTACCCTCACAATGCAAGACCTCAAGCAAAACTGGTGACACACTGCCGGACCTATGGATAACCATACATTTTCATACCATGGTAAAATTCTGTGTGTTGTTTTTCCGGTTACGAAATACACAAAAAACAAATATCATACAGAGATTATGTGGCGGCATCATCCATACATTCATGTAGGCGTATTGACGCACTACAGAGCCTGTGTTAGAGAAGTGCGTTTGTTTGGAAAATAAATACGACTTTTAAATACTGTGCGATGTCTTTGCTTGTTTTTATGCATGTGCGAGACTGTTTGTAGAGGAATCTTTCTCTGGAATGACGGATTTGTGAGTACACGAATATCACGACTCATTTGGTGTCTCACGTTCATGCACACCATGTAAAAGTGACCCCACGAAATAGTTCACCCAAGAACATGTTTGTTTAGCATTCCGCACGCCGTAAAATAGTCCAGTGTTAACTCTTAACCAAGGTTCTGGAGCTTAAAGAGATAATGAACGTGGAACTGTGCATTATCAGCCAAGCCCCGCAAAACACGTTTATTTGTATGACTACGCTCTTATTTAAGTGCGTGTGGGCAAGGAATTTAACAAGCTGAAGGAAAGCTGCAACATGTCCCACTCTACGTACCTTAAACTTTTATCGGAAGACGTGATGTTTTTTTTTAAAATTCCAAATGTCTGATTTTGTTTTTCCCAGCATTGTGATTTAGGTGTGGATACACCTATTACTGTGAATATTTAGATAAAATAATTTATTCCCACACCCTGATTCTACAATATGTGTGTCAGCTTGTGTTGCATTAACTGAGCTCTTTTCATTATCGTGGTCATAATCGATTAATCAAGTTCACGCCATCAAACAGACATAAAACTCCACAAGGCTATACTTTTATTTCTTTTATTCACTTTATTTGTATTTTCGTCGGAATTTCAGAAATATTTGAATTATTTGCTTTTTTTCTGGCATAAATATTCGCACAAATTACTTTGTTATCTTGCGGGCATATTCTTAACGAGTACATGTCCGCGACGATCACAGGTGTCGTGGCATACCTCACTGCTAGGCATTCTAGTTATGAGTATGTGGGAAGGGGTGCTTGCATTTCTAGATGCCCGGCAATGTGTGCATATTTTTTTTTACTATGTTCTGATTGCTTTCAGTGCAAAAAAACTTCTCTACGTGCGGAATTGGTGCCTTGCTTGTTTTTACAGTAAAGGTGCATACTCCAGGGGAAGGGTCAGGCGGTGTCAAAAAGGGCCGTCCGCTGAACGAGCGCGCTTTCGCGAAAAAACTGTAGTTAGAGAGTAGTTAGCAGTAATAGGATAGTGCATTCCTGGGTATTTCAACCCGACGTAACACGTGTTGGTGACCTGCATATACTGTAGCAGCGTCGGCGTGCAGTACAGCGGCGGTAGTCTCGTAACTGTCCGTTTTGAAAACGTGCCTTTCGCGTCCCTTTCATCGTGACGTACTTCCGGTTGAGGAGTGGGCCTTTAATTCAAATACAGTAACTGTTCTTGCAAATGAATTTTAAAGAGCTGAAATCGTATCAGAGTATCTTTTATGTGTTTATTTGAACGTATTTTGAAAACCTAAACACGATGGAACTTTTTTTGTTACGACGTTGAAAGTTTTCACCGCAAGAAGAGGAACGAGCAAAGATGGCGGCGGCAGTCTGCTGTTCTCTTGTGACAGTGAATTGTAAACAATGCTGTGGCTACTCAGTTTTTTGCGGTTGAAGTCCGTTTTCAGCTCCGTGACAATGCCCGTGCACGAAGATAGCCGTCCAGTTACGCATTTAGGGATCGACGCACTTGTGGCATGCCGACGCGGGCTTTTCCAAGAACCTGAAATGCTGCTTTAGGTCGTTGACCTTGTTGTGGTGCTCTACGAGTGAAAAAATGTTTGGGGGGTATTTTTGTTTCTTAACAACGTACCTCTTGCGCGAGAAGCCTACGAACGTTAAGCTGGTATGTGTAGGCGTAAAGTACCAATAAAGGGTGACAAATATCATGCGGAGTGCTTGTGTTATTTTGGTCGCCTGCTCAACAGCTATCACGCTCGCAGACGACCATTTATTCCATGGCACCTGCTGATCATTAGCTAGCTCGCAGACGATCCTTTATTTTACTGTGTGGTGAGGCGTATGATGCACAGGCTAATCGCAGGCTGCGGCAGCGGTATCCTTTCTTCGCTACAGACCACTGACTAGAAGCCACCGGCAGCGAAGAAACGATGGGCGCACAACACTTGCTCCTCGACGCTAAGCCCGCGCGTCCGCGTGAAATTGCCCAACCTCGGCCAGTGTAGCTACCGCTACCAAAGTGTATGCCTTTTTTGCCCCCCCCCCCCCCGGTACTTTTCAACATTTGACTTCCTTGTGAAGCGAAATCTACGCATTTTATCTATTTTGTTAGAGATGTTTCACTGAATAAGCGCTATTATAGCTAGGCTTGTGTCGAATATGCACCAAAAGCCGGCTTTTCGGGCGTACCCTTTCTTTTAGAAAAATCAAAAGGCAGGGTAAAAAAAGTTTTCTCGATTCGTCGACTGCCGTAGCTGACTCCATGCCGGCCACTTGTTTAAAAGGGGGCCATTGTTTTTAAATAGAATACTTGTTAAGCGGCGCGAAAACTTAAAAACTACAGTTGATTTCGAGGTGGGAAAAATAAAATTTACCAGGACACGCCTGTACCACGCAGTGCAATTTTTTTACCGGAGTTACCAAAACAGCACCAGAAAGCTCACAGAAAAAAATTGTAAACGTGACCGTTTTGGCCCGACTAAATTGAAACAGCGGGAACCCATGATAATTTGCCGAATTACGCGGGTTATCTCAGAAGACATGCTCATAACACTATAAACAGTGAAAGGCTTATAATACTTTAGTTACAACTTCGACGCCCACACAATTCTTGTCAGGGGTACATGAAAGGTCCTCCTCGCTGCAGCGCTATGTAACCGAAAAATAAACAGGGCTGCACCATAAATACCACAAAAGAAAGTTTACAAAGCTGAACAAGTTAGGTCCTTTAGTTTAAGAGAGACACTTTACTCAGACTCACGATAAGTTCAAGCACTAGCGGTTTCCCTCAGGGCGAGCGTGTCACAGCCGCTGCTGGCATCTCGGATGTCCATACGCAGAAGCTCGCAACCTTAATGGTTATGGTAATGTCGGTATATCTCCACCCTTGGTGAAGACATGTTATTTCTTTGTTGGAGGGCGCCCAACTTTCATCGCCTGAGGAAATGCCTTATGGAGGAGACCCAGTGAGTTTTTCATTCTAGTGATTATTGCGAGATCAATTCACCCTGTCTGTTGCACCCAAACGGCACTGGGTCAGCTACCGCAGTAGTCACATCACGAGAGCTCCTTCTTGTGTTACCGGGCTATTGGTTTTTGCTCAAAGAAACGTTACGCCCATAAAGGGGCGCTTGTTGGCCCGTCTTCGCCACAGGCGTAGAGGCGCCGGAGCTTATTCAGTGAAACATTGCAAATATAAACGAATAAAAATTTGGTCTACTCTTTAAAAGGATGACAAAAGTTAAAAACTACCAGGCGGTGGCACAGAATACAAACAGACACCACTTTTATCAGAGCGCGAAGCCACAGGAACAGGGGCAGTAGCGGAGCACACTGCACGAGCACGGGCCTTGAACGAGTCATTTTACCCGCTCATAACTTTGGCACAAAAAATGATGTAACATGTTTTTGAGCAGTACTGTTGACCCTCTTGAGAAGACTCTTTTCTCCAAGTGACAAGAAATTGGACACCCGGACTTTTTATTTTTATTTTTAAAGTTACACATTTTAAAGAAAGCACAGCAGTCAATCATTTTTTCTGTACATCTAAATAACTTCTTTTCTAGCTAAGGAATATTTTGGAGATATGTTTAAGAATACCCATTTGACTATTCCGATCACTTAAAAGTTGGTCACAATTACGAATAGGGAGATAGGAGGCGTCACATTTCGCGACAATCTAGCTTCATGCGCGAATTAGCAATTGCTCTCGTTTCTTTTGTTCAGGGCAGAACGCAAGCGTTATCATTTTGGAGAAGTAGTTCTTTCAAACAAATCGTAGTCAGAACCATCAAAACTTTCGCAGAGCCGCACAGTTGAAAACACAGCCCTCAACAAGAACCCCGCGTCACCTGCGCTGCCTTTCAATTTTTTTCTCGTGAAGTCCGCACGCTAGAGCAAAACGGATTGCAGTTTTAAGAGATTCTCGGGGTTGCACATACGCGATCGCTGAGGTGGCTCAGTGTCTAAGGTGTTGTGCTGCTGAGGCCAAGGACGGGGGTTCGATTTCCGGCCGCGGTGGCCACATTTCTGATAGAGGCGAAAAGAGAAAACTCCCGTGTGTTCGAGATTTCGGCGCCCGTTAGAGATCCCCAGCGGCTCAAAATTATTCCGGAGCCCTCCACAACGGCCCGTTTAAACGCCTCTGTTTCGTCGGCGCGTTAAACCTGACAATCAATAAATCAATCAATCAATCAATCAATCAATCAATCAATCAATCAATCAATCAATCAATCAATCAATCAATCAATCAATCAATCAGCTAATATAATTAATTAAATAATAATTAAATAATAATTATTTATTATTTATTAATAAATTAATTCATCAGTGCATGAGCATTGAAAATGTGGGAAAATACGAAAAAGCTCGTGTCCACGCACGCAATTCCGTACTCTTATGAAATTACTCGGAATTCCTTTTCAATTACAGTCATTAGGAGAAACTAAGAGAAAGCGAGACACCAGCAAAAACAGAATGAATGCACTCAGAGACGAGCAAGGTAATATTACGCACAAGATACGCATGATAATGAAGGTAGGCCAATGATTCACCACCAGACTGAATTCCAGCGACTATAGTGCAGGGGAAATTACTCATCGTACAAGCTTAACTAGCGATGTCCCACTAGTAAATAAACAGGGAGTAGGAAAGGCTCCCAAGAGCATAAAAAGAGAAAAAGGAAGAGGAGATCGTGTGAAAAAGGACGAGATATTCTACTAGAAAAGCTTGTTGTGCTGTTTTCGGAACATTTGAAGACAGAAAAAGTGTCCATAGCATTGAAAAACACCAGAGTTATCCAGATGTAAAGAAGGGTAGATGCCAAGGACCCTAAGAATTAAAAACCACCAGCCTACCCTCAGTTGTTTACAAGCTGCATACGAAAGTTATATTTAGACGCAAAAGGGGCAGCCTGAACTTCCAACAAACCAGAGAGCAGGCATTAAAAAAAATAAAAGAGCAATAAAAATACTCAGAATACACTAAAGCCCTTTACATGGCATTTATATAATATAAGAATTCGTTTGCCTCAGTACACATCGCAGCTGTGCTAAAAGTACTTAAGGACCAGGCATTAGAAGCGACGAACATTAACCTACTAGACAACTAGACGAGACCTACTAGACATAAACCTACTAGATAAGAGATGTACGGCGAGCATACCACTTCCCAGCAAAGCTATATATTCCAGACGCGAAGTCGATTAAGAGGGGGAGATACCATCTCGCCGAAACTGTTCGCGGCAAGCGGGTATTCAGAAAGCGTGACTGGGAAACTACCGGATTAATGGCAAATGGAGAATACTTCGGTCATTTGGGGTTTGCATACGACATAGCCTTGCTGAGTTAGACTGCAGAACACCCGCAAAAATGCTTGAGGAACTGCAAAAATGAAGCACGGCCCGGGGAGCTGAAAATATTATGAATAAATCTGAAGTAATGGAAAATAAGCTTGCGAAAAAGTCACGCGAAAATAAATCTAAAGAGATGGGCGATAAGCATTGCGAATGCCCCCTCTTCAGCTTAGCAAATTAAACGCAAGAAGAGGGAAACTAATCAAACTACATGGGACGGTAGTGCTGGACCAAAATAAGTGAGAGCAATCCCGCGCGGAATAGGAGTCGGCTGAAGAGCACTCGATGAGAACTGCCAAATATTGCAAAGTAAGCTACCTCTATCACTTAAGAGAAAAATGTACAGCCAGTGGATATTGCCGGTGATGACATACGGAGCTTTAACTTGCCGCCTTACTAAACAAATGGAAAGCAAACATAGGTGGGCTCAAAAGACCATAGAACGAATACTAACAGAGTTGCGCGACCATCCGCCATGTTGTTATCAGAATTGCGTCGGGAAAGCCACCCGCCGCGCGTGTGGGAGCAGCGCCGGAACGCTTCAGGCGGCGGCTGAAGAAGCACAGGGGAGCGTCGGTTGGTTGCGCCTTAGAGCGGGTACGCTGGATTCCTACGATATCGCTCACGCTGCTACCGCCCTCCTCGGCGGCAGTTGCGTGGCCGTAGAGTGGGCTTTCCTGCGCCGCATCAAATAACCAGAGCGACGCCACCATGCGGTGAGGGGGAAAAGGACGCGCAACTCTTAGCTTCGTGCAAGGGCCCTACAGCGAAACTCTAGATTTAGGACGAATACTGATTCTCAGCCAACATAAATTCTAAATGAGATGCCCTGCTCCGAAACTGTTTATGCGCTTTGTCTGCGATGCGGTCATTGGCATGTGCATGAAATTTAATTTACACGAGAGCACGAACTGCAATGTAACGACTTGGAATACGCAGAGCAACAAAGCAGGCGAATAAAGCGGGGAATTCTTCAACTTCGCCTTCGAACTTTATGTTTATGTGGCGTGACAGCCCTATATTCAAAATTATGGCATTTAGTTTTGTTTCTACGATGCACACTGTCCGGTATTTCTGTTAAGATGAAGGTATATTGGCGCTTATTTGTACTAGCTAATCTAGAACTTACACACTGATCTGATTGGGTTACTTATCTATTGAATGAGTTGTTGAGGCTGAGAGTTTGCCGTGTGTGACTCCTCCTCGTGCAGCCATGCAGTATCAAAAGACATTATCCAGCTCTTTTCCAAAGCGAGTAGCTACACACTATATGTCTGCGACATCTGCTGGGCAGACCTGTCTTGTACTTTTCGCTAGACCTCGCGGTGCTTGCCGAACCTCTGGTCTTGAATTATCTGGACACTCAAATAGTGCGCCCTTGTTATTCCACAAAGTAGCGGGCCGGGTATTACAGTAGTGAGAGGCCGTCTGTTACGCAGGCGATCATGTGACCCGGGTAGGCGGATCGATGAAAAGTTACGCCATGGCATGACAACGAGACAAAAACATATAATCTTATGCGCACACACAAACTATCGAAAAATAGACTACGGATCGAAAGGGCAACAAACTGAAGCACACGTTCAACGCGACGGGTAAAAAAACACAAGTCCGCTTACGAGTTCGATGCGGGGAAAAGCAACGACATGCTCACGACACGGTCGGCTCTATGCTGTGACGGGGTGACGTCGATGAAGTGTGTTGGAAACCCGTAAGTGGAGCGTGTTGAGAACTGTCCGTGGACCCTGTGGGTGCACCGAAAACATGGCAGGACACTTTGTTTGTGTCACCGGATATGACGGCAGAGCTGTGATGGCCGCCGCTTGGAGCACTTCACCCGCGCGCTCGTGCCTGGTCCGTTTAGGCCTCGGCCCCCAACATCGGCCCGGAATGCACGCCGAGAACAGGCCAACGGGCACAGGCACCCGGCTGGCCACAGGCGGTTCCTCCTAAGAGACAGCTTCTGAAATGGTTCTCGGTGCTCGGCGCAAGCATGGCCTTGGTTCGATCCGGAACCGCCTCCCGAGCGCAATCTTTGTCCCCGTTACTGCAGCGCCGTCTCGTCGCCCGATCCGCCAGTACACTCCCCTCTCGTACTTCTGGCCCCATGTTCCGGTGGTCTACCTCTTTCTCCTCTTACACCGCTGGTTCACCTCTGTCGTTTGCTACCGTGATTTCGCCGCATGGGGATGGCAGTTATCGCAAGTACCAACATTTCCTCAACCCATTCCTTCTCGCGCACTAAGACCTTTGACCCTTCGAGGTGGCTCATTGGTTAAGTCGGATCTAGCCGATCATTTAACGAGTTCCTTGCCCAGAATACCCGAAGACTGAGAAGGAACTAAAGGGCTATCAGTACTCGGATCAGTGGAGAACTCAATGAAATAATCGAGTGTACTCTTTGTGGCTGGGGCCCGCGTAGAGCCGGTGAAAGCGCATGTTGGGGGGAACGGTCTCAGGGCCACCACCCCCTGTCAGGTTTTCTCTGTCTCTGAAGGCCCGAGCACAGCAGGCTATCAGGAAACAGGTGGCAGATGCTGCGAAATGTTGAATGTTTTTTCCTGATGTCACTCTGAGGTAACGCACCAGACATAAAATGGGTCAAATTGGTATGTATCAGATCAAAAATCCAGCCGTTCCTATTCCCTACCTAACTTCCATAACCCATATCCTTCCCTCCCTACTCAGTCCGTCACAACCGAAACCCTTCCGGGGCATCCAAGCGGGATCACTGTGGTTTCCTCGAGCCAGCTCTCCTTGTGTTTGTGTTGCTTATGGAGCTCCCCTATTTAGTTTATCGCTACGCTTCGGTGGTTTAAACAGTATTTGCAGATAGGCAACTTCATTTAGCTGAACATTGGGTTAAGTCGGCCGTACTGATGTGAAACTTCCCGAAACAATTTTTTTGTAACAGGCGCCACTCACTGGTGTCCTATAGTGTGTACCAGAAGAAAATGTTAGTGCGCAGCTTGTTCGGCCCCTCGTTACGCATTTTTTATTTATACATTTCTGTGCACTGTTTAGTATGTTGGAAGAGTAAATAGGCGTTCTTTATTAAAACTGACACCTTTTCGTATTACAAAGTTAATCTATCCAGTGCAGTGTATACCGGAGACGTGTGGGCGGTAATATTGTTGTGCAACACAAACATGCACAACGCACATCTAGTCAACTGTCTACAGGAAGTCACTCCACCTTTAGCCAGGACACTGAAGTATATTTAAAGGTATGGCAACTGAAGCCTTTCCCAAGCGCATCACTGATTATCTTGAGACATTCTGTGAATTGTTTCGGTGTTCATGTTATGCGAATGTGTTATTTCACAAACGGGTGACGTTCTGGTTTGTAGAATGTTCTCGTTCCAGTGTTGTGCACATTCAAACACTGTGTGTGGTGAACAATCTGTAGAAAAAAAAAGCACAGACCTCACCCGAATGGCGCATTTACTTATATTTCGTGTAAGTATAAAATTACCAAGAAAATAAATGCACGTCTGTTGCTCCTCAGCCCCTTGCACGACCATCCTTGATCGTATTGGAAGAGTGTGTGCTGTTTTAATATGTTCAAGGCATCCAAATATGTTGTGTGCAAATAAGACGTGTTATGTGTTTGTAACTGATAAATTTAGGTGTTAAGAAGAAATTCACTGGGTGTTATGTGACCTTTTTATGGAAAACAAAGATTCGCTACGTCGATAATGATGATGGTGGTTGGGTTTTTATGGCGAAAGGCCGGCTAAGGGCAAAGAACGCCAAGGAAAAGTTGTTTGATGAGGACGAAGTTATAGTAAGTGTAAAACATTTAACAAAATTCCGTCATTAGTGAAGTGTTTTAACTCAAAATGGCATTGTAATGGCAAAGCGCACCATAAAAGTTTTATGTCGTTTCATCAATAACAACACTGTGTTTGCAATAAAGTTTTGAGACACAAAAACGTTTTTTTGAAAAGGTGAGATTTATGTTTACACATTCAGAGGTTGTATTAGTGTTCATAACATACGTGTATGTGTGGGATATTGTATTTCTGAAAAATAAAGATGCAAACCTGGCACTGATTAGGTGTCTTACTGAAAATTACTGACGCAGAACGTGCAACCGAATATATTTTAAGTTTACCATTTTGCACGTTCTGGATTTTCACCATGATATCATGTGGAATTTAGAAGTAGTTCTATATTCTTTATTCATTAAACGGTTACTGGCCCAAGGACCTAAAATTAGGTAAGGGGGCATTCGGAAAGATACGGATTAGCGCAGATATACTGGAGCGCAGTATACTGTGCAGATATACTGTGTTTTACTACACCGTAGAATCGGTGTGGGTGTGGATGCCAGTACGCCAGTGGGGCCGAGCCAAAATACTGCTTCGCTGGTACTTCGGGCCCTACAAAGTGGCGCATAGCATTAGTGACCTCAACGATGAAGTTAATCCGGATAGTAGGACGCAGTCCTCGCCGCGGAAGAACTTCCGAGGTTGTGCACATCGTACGCATGAAGCCATACGACAGAGGCAGTTCCCGCTCTTAACGACCACACTCCCACGCCAAGGCCAGTGTGGAAGTTGACCTTTTTTCTGATGACTCTACGAACTTGGCTGGTGAGGCGCCGCATCGTCGTCATCCGGATGCGAAGCCATCCTCGCCTCGACATATACCATGGCATCGGGACGATGCTCGCAGAAGAGGGGGGTAGTATAACGGTGGCTATAATTACAGTGGCAATGGGCCATTCCGCTAGGACTGGACAAAGGAAGGAACGAAGCCCTCTTGCCGGTGCTTTTGCTCCCGCGACACCGCCATTTCGACTATCCGTGTGCCCAGTAATTAAAAGTGCCGACTAGTTTGATCCACACGCTACAATATAATGTGCTTTAAATGTTTGCCGCATGCGCTTGTCAATAAAATCAGAATATAGTCGGATACAAACTTAGTTAGGCATCTCTTTAGCACTAGAAAAATGTTAACAACTTTCCAGTCTTGTAGAACGAGCAACCGGTTAGGGATATATTGCGCAAATACACATGGGACAAAGACTTGGGTACAATGTTTGGGATACCGTCTGGGCCCGTAGCAGTTATATTTTCAGGTCCCCAAAACTGTGGACTTTAGTACCAGGCGTAGTGTCAGATGAGGGGCATGAGTAGTATTGCACATCCCGGGGAACAGCCCTTGAAAAAATTACTCAATGTACGATTAGAAAAGTTAGCCTTGTCAGCATCAGCAGCAACGGAAGCGGCGTCGCACGTTTCAAACGGAATGCTAGTATCATCTATATGACTAGGATTAAGGAATTTTCTATTTTTTGTGATTATCTCCCGGTTTTAAATCCAGGAAAAGTGACAACCTTTTCTTGGAAGTTTTGGTCTGAAGCATTATTTGAATATTTACCTGCACGAGGGCAGCGTAAATGGTATGTTCTTTCTGAACCTGGTACTTTTGATTTGCTTTGTGAACCACGGTTTATTTTCTGTTCATCTCGAAGTATTTTAAACGGGACATGTACTTGTAACGAAATTGAGAGGTGGTTTAGTTTCTGATGCCTCAAACTGGAGGAGCGACAAACAACTCACCCCTGCGTGCGAAGCAGATGATGTAGTTCGCACCGGCGATAGGTACACGCCTGATCAGCCCTTGGAGCGAGGCACGAGTCGTGACACTGGATGTGCGTAACACAAACACGTACTTCCACTCTAACAGACAAGACAGGAAATACACGGGGGGTCATGGCATACACGCTCCGTGCAACACACCTCAGTTGAAACCCGATTGGGGTCAGAGCTACCAAGAGGCCAACAAAGAGTTCATTGAACACAGCGAACGAAGCGGTACTCGCCGTTACGAGTCCAAGGAGGAGACAGTAGATGAAGGCCGTAGTAAAAGGTACAATAAGCGGGGTTTGAGGTTTCCACATCTGCTAACAAAGGCCATAGAGGAACACATACGGCATGGTGCACTGGAGAAGGCGGATATCTAAGCCCGCGCAGTCCACTCAGAATTACGACCAAGAAGACCGAGAAGAAAGAGTCTGAAGGGGAGACCAGCCTAGCTGAGGTCCGGCTGATGGTCTTGCCGTGGTGACGGGTGAAGCTGCTGGCAGTCTGTGGAGGGGTGCCGATCACAAGCGACGCAATTTGGGCGAACTGCGGACGCGCACTTTCACCTCCCAGAAGCGATCTTCGGGATTCCGGAGTTCACCGCCGTTGTCAATCGGCCTCTCCAGCACATCTCTCAAGACCTACGCCGCATCCCGACCGTCCGCCCGGCCACCGCCAGTTCTCACTCCATTGACCCGCTAACCCCGCGCTGCACCACGCACGCAGCCCTTCTGGCCGCACGTCTACCGGGAATCCGCCGGGTGTGAGATTCCGTTAGTTGTTGCACTCTCGGCTTCTTCCATCCCCGAAACACATGACTATCTGGCCCGGGTGTAGCAACGCAGGCAAAAACACTATTTTGTTACGCCGTACGCCTTTTCGCGCCCCCAAAAAAGTGAGCAGCAAAAAACAGCCAAGCAGGGATATGAATTTTGCGATAGTAGATCGATGAGTGTTTAAAGTTCTTGTTTGAGCAGGGACCACAGATCTTCTATATTGGTGGAAACCCTAAGGAATACAAATGCTTCAAAGTATTCTTCTAAGACCAGCGACATGCTACCCAGGTTGTCCATGTGACATAAATAAACTTTACTAGATCGGATAACCGGTGCATCTAGGCAGAGATAAACTATTCCAGCTGTCAAGCTTTCGTTGTCATTAATACGAGGTATATGTAACACTGTGTTAAATCCGGTTACTTTTCAGTTTTTGAAAGACAACGTCCAGACTTGCCTGTAGACGGAGAGATACGGGTGGGGACTTCAACCAACTGAAAGAGGCCGTGGTTTACAATTTACTCACCGAAAGCGTTGGAGAGGGCTGACTGAAACAAAAACACATGCATCTCATTTCGCCAACGAACATCAGGCTAATAAAGGCATGTTTAGGGGTTAGTTGGTACAGTCTTGAATTCGATAATAACGCGCGCTGCATATTTGGACGGGCAACACGGACAGTGAAAAAGACAAAACCATACGAGGTGCGCAATTTGCGATGGTGCGCATTGGTTTTGTCTTTTTCACTATCCGTGTTCCCCGTCCAAATATGCACAGCACGTTATTATCGAACATCAGGCATGAAGAAGTCTCCACTTAGTAGAAGGTAACCTCTGGTACGTGAATGTAAGATGTTGGACACGTCCAATAAAAATTGATTGCTTCTATCGCAGTGTGGTCGCTAAAAAAGCACCAGCTCAACACAGATAGAAGTAGCAAGCATCACCTTAGACAATACTGACTGGCACTTGAAAGTATTAATATCGAAAAATAGGCTCGGTATGCGCTTATGTATGAAAAATAGGCTCGGTATGCGCATGTACGAATACGCCTCGATCGTGCGCGTTTTTGTTTTTGCGGTAAGCAATGTAATAATTCGGGACCCCGCACGGGGCACCTTGAGCAATCTTGGTGACGGTGTTGGCGACACCGCGGACCCCGAGCCCCCGACATAAACTGCAACCTACCGTGGTGATAAGTTTAGAGGTGAAGGGTAGAAACCTCAAACGGTGGCCGTAGGAGCCCAGGTCAAGCTCCGGCGGATGGGCTCTCTGTCTGTTTACCAGGCAGGGAGTTCCGGGACCTCCTCAGATATCAGGGTAAGGCTGTGGAAGAAAGTACCCCCGTCCCCTGCTTCTATACATGCTGTATGGTATTCTCAATCCCCCCCTCCAAACGTGATCGGTCCCTGAAAAGAGGCCGCACCGAAGTATCATTTCCATCCTTACCAACGATCTCAATCCCAAAGCCAGCCAACTATCCCCGCTTCCTGATCATTCAATCCGTTGAAAAAGAAAAGCCTGGTGCCTCTCTCTCCGTTTTCTTGGTCACGAAGTTCATAGAGGGTATAATAGGAAAATCCTACAAAGCAAAGAAACAGAAAACGGGAGAACTGTTGGTCGAAGTCAATAACCAGCAGCAGGCAACAAATCTCCTGAGCCAGACACGCATTGCAGATCTTGACATCACGGTCACGCCCCACCGAAGCCTTAACAGCTCACAGGGCGTCATCTCAGATCCTGACCTCATGACTGAAACAAATCTGCTGGAGGGCCTGAAAAGTCAGGACGTAACAGCAGTGATGCGCATAACGATACGCAGAGAAGACAAAGAAATTCCTACTAAACATCTCATCTTAACCTTAGATCGATCAACGCTACCAGGATTCATTAACGCAGGATACGTTCGATGTTCGGTTCGGCCATACATACCTAACCCCCGCTGCTGCTTTAAGTGCCAGCGGTTCGGGCACAGCACCAACTCTTGCCCGGGCCATCTGAGCTGCGCAAAGTGCGCCCAGCGTGATCACTCATCTGACAAGTGTCCATCCTCAACCCTCACCTTCGCCGACTTACAGGGACCCCATACCGCCTACTTTCGAAAATGTGAGGTTCAACCAGGAAAAGAAGATAATCCCCGTGAAAGTAACCGAAAACATCTCCTTCCCCGAGGCGCGAAAGAGGTTCGCCTTCTTCCCTCTGGGCAGGTACGCCGACGCAGCTCGCCGGGGAGCGGAGCGGCGTCTTGTTTCGGCGGGGACCCAGTACCGCCAGTCGGACCTGGTCCCGCTCCCCCCCCCCTCCCCCCCTGGGTTGCCTCCGGTGGCCCAACCCGCTTCCGCGCCGCTCGCTGAGCCAGCAGCGTCTGTGGTGGTATCCACGTCCGGTGGGGATGGTGGTGGTGGTGGTGATTTAATAACAAAGGAGGGAAGAGAAAAGGCCTGGGGATATTGTTGAACTCAACGGGGAGTTCACCCTCATACGACCCAGTCCAGGGAAGGAGATTGGGGCTTCAAAGGATAGGAAGAGAGAAGAGGGAAGAGAAGAGCGGTTGGAGAGTGGAAGAATGTCTATATCGCGTTCGTTTAGTTCATGACTCGATGGCTACAAACGCAGCGCTAGTCCTGTTGTAACCAGGAAGTTGACTAGGTGCTGGAAGACCTCCCGTCGGATGGCGTCCGGTACCGTGGGGAACAGGAAGTCTTCTAGCTTGTGGCTTGGGGCACCGAGTCGCTGGAGTTCGGCCCGGAGGTGTGTCCTTGTGGTGTCGTGCTGCGGGCAAGAGCACAGCAAGTGCTCTAGCGTCTCGGGCTCTGGGCAGTCGGCGCAGGTGGGGGATGCTCGGCGGCCTTGATGGTGCAAGCGCGCTCCCACGTTGCAGCAATTGAGCCGCCGGCGAAGAAGGAGCGACCGGGCGTCTCTGCTAATGCATCCGGGCAAGACCCGTGGGGCCTGGCTACTGACTACTCGGGCATCTGGATGCATGGCCTCCACCACTCGTGCCAGGATAGTCCTTGCAGCGTCAAATGACACCACATCCCGGGAGGCTGCTGCTGCCCCCACTGTTTCCTCCTCTCCACCGGCCCGAAGCACATGCGAGGGCCCGGAGGAGATGGAGCTGGAGGAAACCGCAGCTGTTCCCACCTCTGCCGCACCGCCTGTGCCACCCGGGATGCTCCTTACGCCCTCGGCGATCGTGGGCAAAACGAAGGGCACCACAAAGGGTGCCCAGTCCAAGTCTAGGGGGCCCAGTCCGCTAGGCACCCCCTTGCCCTCCGATGACGACCTAGACCTTGGGCCATTCCGGCATGCACCACAGTGGAAGAAACGGGCTCTGTCGTCCAGGTCAGTAGACAAAATCAAAAAGCCCCTTCCAAGAGTACAAGCCCCGAAAGCCGACAGATAAACACACACATACTCCAGCAGATCTAAACTTTAATAATGGGAAGAGAAAATATCATGCAATGGAACTGCAGAGGCCTTCTTAAAAATCTTGATGATGTTCATGAGTTACTGCATCCCAATCAGCCAAGTGTCATGTGTATACAAGAAACACATTTAAATTCCAAACATACAAACTTTTTGAATAGTTACCGGGTATTTAGGAAGGACAGGGATGGTGGTGGTACATCTTCCGGGGGTGTGGCCATCATTGCCTGAAAAGTCCTTGGCGTGTCATTCTATCCAGTTACAAACCGTCCTTGAGGCTGTTGCCATTCGCACCGTAATTTTCAATAGGCTGGTAACTCTATGCTCAGTTTACTTCCCTCCTGATTTCCAGCTCTCGACCTCGAATTTCGAGGGCCTTGTAGATCAGCTACCCACACCTTTCATTCTTTTAGGCGACCTCAACGCACATAACTCTCTTTGGGCGTCTGCTCGCACAGATGCCCGAGGTCGCCTTATCGAAAAATATCTATCTTCGGGAGCATGCCTATTCAATAAAAACAAGCCTACATACCATAATATAGGACACAACACTTATTTACACCTCGATTTGGCGATTGGATTGGCAGTACTCTTTCCATCTCTTGAATGGGATGTTGGCACTAACCCTTATGGCAGTGACCACTTCCCAACCACATTAACATACATAGGTAAAGGCCCGAACAGTTCACCTTCCCATAACAGGTTCAATGAAGATAGAGCGAACTGGAGTACATTTACAGAAACATCTAAACTACACCACACATCCATTGAACACCTACACGTTGAAGAAGCTACCCAACTCCTCACGGCGCACATCCTCGACGCCGCCGAGAAGTCCATTCCCCACGCCTGTGCTGCCCCGCGGAATCAGAGGAGGCCGTGGTGGAATGAGGACTGTAGGCGGGCGCGAGAGGCCCAGAACAAGACGTGGGGTATCCTCCGTCGGTACCCCCCGTCGGGTAATTTTTTGTTGTTCAAATGGGCCAAGGCGTTAGGAAAACGTGTGCGCCGTGAGGCAAAACGAGGGAGTTGGCGCACCTTCCTTAGATCCATTAGCTCATACACAGACGCACACAAGGGATGGACAAGAATACGCAAATTTAAAAGACAACACACACATAGCTTGCCCCTGGTCAGTACAACAGGGAAAAAAAAAGGTTCCTGCGTTTTTGGAAGACCAGGCTAACACACTTGCACAACACTTCCAACACGTTTCCAGCTCTGCACACTACACAAACACTTTCCTAAAACATAAAAATACTTGTGAAAAGAAGTCTCTACATGACAATAACAGGTCAAAATCTGGTTACAATTCTGAATTTACACTTTATGAGTTGAGGGCTGCCCTGAGCACATGTAAACCTTCAGCTCCAGGTGCAGATAAGATTACATACACCATGATACATCACCTACACCCAGACACTCTTGAAACACTCCTACACCTATACAATAACATAATGCTTTCGGGGCACATCCCAAAATCTTGGAGGGAGGCTATTGTAGTGGCGTTCCTGAAGGACGGTAAGGACCCTTCTTCTCCCGCCAGTTATAGACCTATAGCCCTCACAAGCTGCCTGGGAAAGCTTCTCGGGAAGATGATCAACAGGAGACTCGTGTACTTCTTGAGTACAATGGTCTTCTCGAGAGTTGCCAGGCGGCCTTCAGGGTGGGGCGGTCTACAAATGACCAACTAGTAGCGCTAGAATCTTACGTTAAAGATGCCTACCTACATAATCAATATTGCATGGCCGTGTTCTTTGATATTGAAAAGGCATATGACACTACATGGCGCTATGGAATTCTTAGAGACCTCAAATTCTTTGGTATATGTGGTAACATGCTGAACACTCTGTCCAGTTACCTATCTTTACGAACATTTCGTGTCAGAGTTGGTTCGGCACTTTCAAACTTTCACGTGCAGGAGAATGGCGTGCCTCAAGGTGGTGTTTTGAGCTGCACTTTGTTTATAGTGAAAATGAATTCAGTTCGGGAGGCATTGCCACCAACAATCTCTTGTTCGATGTATGTGGACGATGTACAAACATAATTTAAATCGTGTAATATGTCCATATGTGAACGACAGATCCAGCTTGGGGCAAACAAGCTTGCTCGCTGGGCTGATCAAAACGGTTTTAGGATTAATCCTGGAAAGAGTACCTGCGTCGTCTTCCCAAAGAGGCGCGGTATCCAACCCGACCCTGAAATTAAATTGAATGGTGACTTGATTCCTGTAAAAAAGGAACACAAATTTTTTGGTGTCGTAGTAGACGAGAAACTAACATTCATCCCTCACATCAAAGAAATAAAACATAAATGCCTCAAAGCAATAAACATACTTAAGGTCCTTTCACACCACTCCTATGGCGCGGACAAGCAACTCCTCTTACGTGTCTTCACAAGCTTGGGGGGTCCCGCTTGGACTATGGGAGCGTGGTTTATGGGTCGGCAACAAAAACAGCGCTGAAATTGCTAGACCCAGTGCTGCACTTGGGGCTTCGCCTCGCGTCGGGCGCTTTCCGTACAAGCCCCGTACAAAGCCTATACGTCGAGTGCGATAAATGGTCCCTAGATCATAAGCGAGCATACGTAGATCTCCTGTACGCGTTTAAAATTTCGTCAATAACCCACCATCCTTTCAAACCATTTATTTGTAATACATCTATGTCCCAACTTCTTCTTAATCGTCCATCTATCTCTGCTCCGTTCTCACATAGGGTGAGACAGGAAGTGTCAGAAGTATCTGTTGCCTTTTCAGACACCTACAAAACAACCTTTTCCGACTGTTTACCACCATGGCAGCTTCGCCCCGTGTCGTGCGATTTGTCGTTTGTAGCGATTGATAAAAAACGAGTACCCACAGCTGCAATTCTTCAGCACTTCTTGTTCCTTCAAGATAAATACAAGTGTGCCGAATTCTTTAGCGACGCGTCAAAAACAGCCCGTATCGGGTCGTGTGCTGCACACGGACGTGACTTAAAGTATCTAACAGTTAACTCGAAAAGCAGCGTTTTTACGACTGAAGCCTATGGGATATTTCTGGTCTTAAAGCACATAGTTAATCATAAAATTCCCAAGTCCATCATCTTCACAGATTTCTTGAGTGTAATACGCGCATTGTCATCTAAGCAGTTCTGTAAAAACCATGTTATTCATCTAGTTTACAAAATCATTATGTCAGCATATGCATTAAGGCTTGAAGTGACCGTATGCTAGGTGCCAGGTCACTCGGGGATCGCCGGAAATGAGACAGCAGATCAAATGGCCGCTGCTGCTGCACTTGCAAACACGGTGGACATAACAACAATACGGTAACTGACCTTAAGTCACACATCAGACAACACCTTCGCAATACATGGCAAGCACACTGGAATGAACAGGCAGACAACAAACTACACCTTATAAAGACACTCTTGGGAGCATACACCACTGACGCACACAACAGGCACAATGAAGTTACCCTGGCTCGATTACGGATAGGCCACGCATGCAACACATTCATACCTGCTCACGGGATATCCAAGACCCTTGTGTAGCAGGTGTGGAGACGGCCTATCCATGATCCATGTGCTACTTCAATGCAAAGCACTCCACACAACACGACAGAAACACTTTGCCGACCTCTACAGACAACACATTCCACTACACCCAGCATTGTTTTTAGTGGATGATCCCATGATTCCTGTACAACGCACCTTTAAGTTACTTAGTGACATCAAGTTTTTACACCTCGTTTCCTATGACGCATAGTTGCTTTTAAACTCGACTTCATGCCACGCACCATCACAACCTGGCCTTTTACACCAGCCATCCTCATTGTCTTTTACTGAATTCACTTCTGTTTTTGTTGAACGATTTTAGCGTTTATGGTTACATCCTTCATACCTAACCACCGTTTTGGCGTTCTTTGCCCTCAATGGCTTTGCGCCATTAAACACCAACCATCATCATCATCATCAATTATTCGTAAACGCTTCAGGAGATGAAGTTGTGTCATATAGCCACAATCCTGATGCACTTATTAGGTATTGGTTAATATACGATGACCGGTCAGCCAGTTCATCGGATTTCATTTTTAAACGGTGGCAACTGACGCGGAGAACATTATTATCAGATGATTATGCATCAACATAGGAACCAGTATGGTTAACAGTAGGACGAAGAGGCTTCCCCGGTTTTGGTACCTGGTAAGTTATAGAAGCAGCGCTGCGTCGTAAACGTACAGGCGGTCACAGAATAAACCGGACCGAGCGAGCGGTGCGCGAAAACTATCGGTGCGTCACCTTCCGGCCCAGCGCCTGCTGTCGAGATAGCGGAGGGCGCATGCGTGTCCCTCCCTACAGTTTGTGCATGTAGGTTTCCTTGATTGTGGCTGCAGCACTTCATTCCTCTCGAATGCGACGCGCGGCGGCGCCTTGACAGGCGCGCCTACCGAGCGGCGTGATGCTTGGCAGCTGCCGGCAGCGTGCGCCATGCGCTGATACCGCGTAACTGCGCGTTCATCTGAGAATGTTTGTTTGGCGCTCTTTTTATCATTTTATTGACTGGAACGCAAACTGGCCTTGAAGAAAGACTACGATAAAGATTCCCACGTGACTGAACCAGTGGTAGTCGTTATGCGACGAACACACAGTTGATAGCAAGAACTGAAAACAGCGACGGTTTATTCGCTTCGAAACAAAAAAAAAACATCGGTGATTTTTCGAGTGGTTCCCCTGATTAATTGTGTGTGAAGTTTCCGTCGTTTTGGATAACTTCACGAATGCGTCGGGGGAGCGACTCATAAAGAGACTTTATGATTTCGGGACGGGAGCGCAGGCTTCCCCATTCGTCTTGCACTGCCTGCCACAACTCGTCCGCCGTGCGACCGCAGTCATTTTGTTTAGCGAGATTCATCTTCATAATCCCCCACACATTTTCTATCGGGTTTAGGTCTGCCCCGCACGGAGGCCACCGCAGCTCTCGTACCGCGTGGTCCTCAAGAAGTGAGCTCACGACTCGTGCTGTGTGGACAGGGCTTTGGTCCTGTTGCAGTATGAAGCACCCGTCCATGAACGGGCCGTCCAGGACGTAGGGGAGCAGACTTGTGGTAATAATGTCACAGTACTGGGAAGCATTGAATGACCCAGAAATTCTGATGAGGGGTCCCAGGCCGTCCGCACTCATTGCGCCCCATACGCTGACGGAGCACCGCTCACTGGAAAGGACGCTTTGGATGTAGCTTGGCTGGTATCTGAAAAATGAATAAAGCGAATTCGTATTCTAAATACAGAAATACATTCAAGAAGGATATCTCCGAGGAAAGATATCCCCGAAAATATTCGGAGGGTATACTAGGTAAATATATGAAAAGACACTCGCCGTGTTTGATAGTTTATATCGATTGAAATTACAGGCACACTTTTTAGCGGGATGCTGAACCTCCACTGGCACGTAGGCGAACAGTATACTGTATAAAACTGTTTTATCCTGTATAACACTGTGCTTCAATATCATCCACTTTCTATTGCGGGAATTAAAAAATGCCCCGTTAGCTGATGCGGATCACCTGAAGTGTTTCGTAAAAAAACAGCGACAAGAAACGCTTCACAAACGGTGCTTATAAAAATACGATTAAAATTTTTCAATTGAACCCAGCTGAACAAAATTTACAGGGACATTGTATATCGGTTACCCCGAAATATAGGTATTATCAGGCAGTTATGAATTGCTAGTCTTAAGAATTACGCTTAGCGTTGCATTCGGGACCCCCAAGGAATGCTCAGTAATTGTCACATTAAACCGTGCTCCCAATTTGACCTCAATTTGACCTGGTTTATGTATCGTCTAGAATGCACATGACCAGCTACGTTTCACAGTTCAGTTTCGTACCTGCAGCCCATCGGACGCCAAACACGCCGCTCTTGATCCCAGCGAGTGGAGAAAATCGATTCGTCTGTGAATATGACTTCCTTCCACTCGTCCGTTGTCCACTGCTCCACCGCCCGGGCGAACTCCAGCCTTTCCAGCCTCTGGCGGTCCGTCAGGTGCGGTTCATGCGCTACCACGCAACTCCCGAGTCCCGCCTCCTTCAATCGTCTTCGAATGGTCTCGCAAGAGACATTCAATGAGAGCTCCTGCCGAATTTCTTTTGCAGACAGGAAGGGATCTGCCACAGCGGCTGCGACAATCAGTAATTCCTGCTCCTCACTTGTGACTTTAGGCCGCCCGCTGCGCTCAGCGTCAGTGAGTCTGCCCTGATCATCGCGGTAAGCTTGAATAATGCGGCTTACAGAAGTCCTAGACCTCCCGGTGAGGCGACAAATTTCCCGCTGAGTAGTCCCTTCGATGAAAAGTCGCACGATGTGCCTGTGTTGCTCGATGGGGACGCGGGGCGGCATTCTTCTCGAATCTGGCCATGCAGGACGAGTTACTTGCTTTATGCGCTTCATAGCTATCACTGTCCAATGGGTGACATGGAAGGAAACGCCTCATTGCTTTTCGATAGCAATTCACTTACAACGCACAATTGTGTATTTCAGTATATTCTTTCGAAGCGAATAAACCATCGCTGATTTCAGTTCTTGCTATCAACTGTGTGTTCGTCGCATAACGACCAGCACTAGTTCAGTCACGTGGGAATCTTTATCGTAGCCTTTCTTCAACGCCAGTTTGCGTTCCCGTGAATGAAGTGATAAAAAGAGCGCCGAAAAAATATTCTGAGATGAACTCACAGTTACGCGGCATCAGCGCATAGCGCACGCTGCCGGCTGCTGCCAAGCATCACGCCGCTCGGTAGGCCCGCCTGTCAAGGCGCCGCCGCGCGTCGCATTCGAGAGAGACGAAGTGCTGCAGCCGCAATCAAGAAAACCGACATGCACTAACTTACGGAGGGACACGCATGCGCCCTCCACTATCTCGACAGCAGGCGCTGGGCCGGAAGGCGTCGCGCCGATAGTTTTCGCGCACCTCTCGCTTGGTCCGGTTTATTCTGTGACCGCCTGTACATGCGTTCTCTGACGATAGGCTTCCTTGACGAAATTTGTACTTTTGAGGTTGCTGGTTTCCTAATTTACGAAGCGTTTTTTGCACTATCTCCACCGAAAGAGATACCCTTTAAGCTTTCTGCATGATAAAACCGCATTCCTTTTCTTAAACCAGCAAAAAATGGGGCGCGCTTTGTTTTGTTGGAAGACTCGATGCCTGTGTGCTCTATGCCTGTTAATCAGGCCCTATCGGAAAACCCAGCGGCGCTGGAGCTCCGCTTCCAGCGAATGCCTGATTATGGGACTACCTAACACTGAAATACGCCGGACGCGAAAACGGTGGAGCGCGCCGGACCCTGGACACTGGAACACGCCGGTTGCGGAAACGCGTGGATCCGGCACGCTGGAACGTGACGCAGGAACACGCCGGAGACCACGCCGTCTCCAGCGTATAGCGTGGCCGGTGCTCGCGCTAGGCCTTTTTCCTTTAATAGCCTTGTAATTACAAACCCGCATGGCGGTTAACAAGAAATACAGAATTCCTTCGGGGAAATCTAAGTAGCGCTACAAAATTTAGCTATACTCATTTGGGCACTTTTCAACTGAGTTCGCCCTGCTGAATGCATTGTTTCATCATCGCGTTCCGTCAGTAGCGCTCAATCTGTTCATTAAAGGAAATTTATTCTTCCGGATAAAAAAAATTAAACGAGCATCGACAGTTACCGTTCGAAAATTCTTTCCTTATATATTTAAAGGCATTAAAACACAAGTAAACACATATTTCTTGAACCTTTTATTTTCAACAGCAAAACGGGAGAATTAAATTAGAAAGTCAATTCTTAGCTGGATTCTTTGCCTTGGTGAACCTTGATCCGTTGACAATGCATTCGTACAGCAAGGCCTGGAAGGGTATCCTGCGACGAAAAGCGCACGTCTCCGTGGTGCAGCACTATCGCGAAGAGTACACCCGCACGATACCTGACCAAGTCATGCAGGGGTCTTTGCAATTTCAGTCGATCGTCGAAGCACATCGCACGTATTCCAAATTACGCTGCCTCCGAAAGTCGTCGTATCCATTTGCATCAAAGTGCCAATATTCCCAAGCACCACGGTTTGTCGTCGCTTCAGGAGTCGTCACTTCGAGATGCTTGCAATACGGACGACTGTTCTTGCTTCTACCCCAGCTTTCGTAGCTTCACATGTTGCTGCTGACACTTCCCGGAGGCATAAGATGCACGTTTTTATAAAAAAGTTATGCGTAACTTCAACTAGGCCCAGCGCCGATTACAAATGTGGACGGGCCACTCAGCCACGCAGCCACCTACGAATTTTGACCGAAAGGCGAAAAGCAGGGAGGAACGAAGTGCTCCCCGGCCGATCACAAGAGCTTGTTCCGCGCCGCGACTTCCCCTCACCCTTCTCAATTCTCCGTATTGTGGGCTCCCCCGCCCCGCGAGTGCTGTCACGCGACAGGTTTTCGTTAGTGACGGTGCATCCCCTGACCTTCTTCCGAGCGACCCTGCTGGAGCGAAGGCGGGCGTTTTCTTTCTTTCTACATTTATTCTTTTTTAACACATCTTGGTATTGTAATGGGTTCACTGGAGCCATTTCTTTTTTTTTAACACAGGTAGCGGCAACTGATTAGCTGTTTTTAAAATCTTACTTCTACTAAGCTTGATTGGACACATGGTTCGCGTTAAAATAAACAGGTTGCTCGCTAAAAAAATAATACAACAGCACGCATATTGAGACAATGGGGCTCTCAAAGGCCCAAAAATACATGTCACAATGTGAACTGCAATAATTACACCACGTCGTCAAAAAGCAAGTCTTGCTTGCCCTTTATGCGTCCGTTTTTCCAACGAGCTACCCTTATTGCCTGATTTTTTCATCAAAGGTTGTCCAAGGTACAATATATGCAATTGTAATTCACTCAAACAACGCCAGGAATTTGTGAAGGGCTTTATTTATCTATTAGTTTGGTTAGCGGGCTACGCTTAGATGTTCTAACATTACCGTGACCTGCGATAAGTTGCGTTGTTAACTGCAAATTTGTAGCGAAGGTTTTTTCAAACACGACCGGAATGCTAATGGCAGCAATACAACGAACTTTCTTTATGACAGACGCTTGCAATGCAATTGAACGACATGATCGTCGCTCGTACAGAGCATTGTTTCCGCGAAGCGCAGGCTAAAAAAGTGGGATTTTGTGGCACCGCACGGGCCGCTAACGCCAAGTTTCGGAGCATCTGCGTCGATCGCGGTGCTGTATTACAACCATTCGACCACGTAACCGTCGCGAGGCATTCCTCTGTCCAGCTAAGCAGCCGCGCCGTGAGAACGTACTGACCCGTTCACCCTATCTGAATCCCAGTCTCCAAAGGCAACGTTCCCGTGTTATTCGATGCTTTACAGCAACCTCCCCTCGCTGATGTCTTCCAGCGCGGCGTTTTCCAGTGCTTTCCGTTTTTTCTGGCGTATTCCATCGCTCTCCTAACGCTGGGGAATGCGGTCCCCGCGTTACTGTCGTCCAGCTCGGCGTTGTCCAGGGCATTCCGTTCTTTCCGGCGTATTCCATCGCTCTCCTAATGCTGAAAAACGAGGGGTTTTCTGACAGGGGGTGTATGCAATTCAGCGTTTTTCGGAGCAGAAACCAATCGAATGGTCTTACTGCATCCATGTATCTGCCCGATAATCCTAGAAGGCAAAGCATAGTGGACTGTTCCGGCTCAACCTATCCTCTCCGCCTTGTCCACGTGTTCGTAATTCATTTATGTAACATATCTGAGGCTGCAGGATGCCTCATCCACATTGGCCGGAAGCCTACTCATCTCTAACGAGCCCCCCGGAAGAAAAGAGTCTACGTCGCTTCTTGAGTGGTCGCCTCCGTATTTCGAATATTATCTAGTTACGCCAAAATCCTTTCCAGACCAGGTTCGACTCAGTTAATGCTAACCCGTACATGTAATACGGACCTGGTGGGGACATGTTATCTTGAGGTTTCCAGGAATAAACAAGTCCGCAGGTGAACGCAGGAAATCACTGAAGATTTAGTGATAGGTTCCTTTTACTTCTTCATTCCTTATGTTTTTCTGCCAGCAACAATGACGAACTCTCCTGTTTCTCTCAGCTTCTATTCTATTTTAAAAGACCAGTATACATCCGAACAGGAACTTCAACCTTATAGTGAGAACACGCTAGCGGCTGTCAAAAGCCTCTGTTTATATGTGTAATCAGAATGACGGCTTCGGCTAGGGGAAAATGGCGTAACCATGCCGACCAAAAGCTTGGCGCTGATGCAACGTCTCTACTTTAACAAGTACGTGTACGCGTATCAAACGAGCGCTGCCGGTATCGAATTTAGGCGTTACTGTGTCAACCGCCACCATAAATGAGCTTTTATTTAGAGTGTGGTTATCTGATAGGCACATATTGTTGGTCCATTATATTCTGAACAGGAAAAAGGAAGTGAGAATTTTTGAATAGAAGCCAAACCTTATCTGCTGTTTTGCACATCCCGGTGTGGTCTGCATATCCTAGAATGCATACAACGATACTGTATGTAGGCTCTCAAGAAGGCGCAACCGTTCGCACCATAAACAAAGTTCTTTGCTGGAGGATCTACGTCACTGTAGGTATGCAGTTTGAGGCCGAGGCGACAGGTGCCCAAACGTACTTTTGCAATCTGTTTATAAACACGATGCAACCACTCCTGCGTAGGTTAGAGTGGGAAATACGTGTTTTTGCAATACTCTCACAGGACAAAGCACTTACATGGTCATCGCGATTCTGTCAGAGCGAGAATAATCATTTTATTATCAAAGAATTAGGTTCCTCTGTTTTTTATTACCTACCATTACCCCTCGCACTGCCCCAACTTGAAAGGCGCGACAGTTGGGTCTTTAGCGTGAAAAATAAAAGGCCGTGAGAGCGAACCATTAGGCGACAAGGTTGCCGATGCCGACGTACGCCGTAACAATCTTGAGAACAGCAAAGGGGCCCTAAAAGGGTTAGTGAAAAATACTGTTTATATATTTCTGGAACAAAGCAGACGTTGTCATGTGGTTGCAGTAAGACAGTGGCGATTGGGGCACGAAATGCTCCTACATCTGCATTACGTATATCACTCTTCAATAATATTTGCACTTCTTGCGTTAAAGAGGCGCATGGATATTCAGTCATTAATTGTAAGACCGTTGTTGATGAAGAGATATTTTACGAGGTTCAAGGTGTCAGCGAAATAGTTTGGATGCAATCGAACTTTACCGAAGTTCTAACATTTCGAGTGCTTATTTCGGCTGAATAATAAGCAGAGGTCACAATTAAACGTAGTAGGGGTGTAACATCGTACCTTTATATAATCGGTTGAATCAGGCGTAATGGTTCGAGTTAAACTCTCACGGCGAAACATAATTTACATGACCAGAGTACGTTCGAAAAATACCATTGACTGGAAACCGAATTTTGGTTAACAAAAAAGAAAAAACCTCAGTTTATACAAAATCAGTATAACAGAATGCTTTGTGCAAAAAAAAAAGCTTGCAGCTTAAAGTGAGTTTCAACGTATTGGAATATGCGCAGTGAGCGATTCTGCCAGTTTACCCTGCGGATAGATTTGTTCGAAATTTTAGTTACAGCGAGCAGGAAGGGATTTGAGCCATAATTGTCTCAGTAATCGGTTGAGTTGCCTCTGATCGAGTTACTAAAATTCAACGCATATGCCGTTTTGTCCAACGCTGAGTGTTCCGGTACCTAATGAAATATTCATGAAATATTCTCATAAAATATTCGTAAAATGTTAGCTGCATGTTGATCATTTTGTTGAATGTAAGCAAAGAAAACTGTCTATTGAGCCAGGGTGAGAAAACCATTTTGGTTAAAATAATATCAAATATTTTATTATGCCAAGCCAGCGATATTCTGAGGGAATTGATGAGCCTAATCTTTTTAATATTGCAAATTTTGATGGAAGGAAGGCGAAATTAAAACACAAGTTTGCTTCAAGGTGAGTAATCTTTTCTGGTAGACTTCTCAGGATGGCCAACAGTTCCATTTTTTCGAGCGCTCAGCATTGCCGCCGGTAGATGTACTCAAGGGTGTGTTTTTTGGAAGAAACGGCCAATAACAGGTAAAAAATCTTTGACGGACGGACATTATACGCTGACGGACATTACGCTGTGTGATTGACGGACATTATACGCTGTGTGATTATAAGCTGTCCCTCGCACGGGGCACCTTGAGTATTCATGGTGACCGTGAGCAGCGACACCGCGGGCCCCGAGCTCCCATACATAAGCAGTGTCCAACCATGGCGAGGTGTTGAAAGGTGAAGGGTAGAAGCCGTAAACAGTGGCCGTCGGAGCCTTGTTCAGGCTCCGGCCGATGGGCTCCCTGCCTGTCTACCAGGCAGGGAGGTCCGGGACCTCTTTGACTACCAGGGCAAGCTCAAAGAAGAAAGTACCCCCATCTCCCTCCTTTTATACTATGCCGTATGGTATTTTCAAACCCCCCCGCAACCGTGATCGGCCCCCTAAAAGGGGCTGCACCGAAGTATTGTTTCCCCCATTGCCATCTTTGACATTTCCTGAACCAGATCATTACTCTCGATTTCTTGTCATAGAGTCCCTCAATCCAACCCACCCTCTTGCATCTCAGTCAGTCTTCTTGATCGCCAAGTATCTTGAAGCCATAATAGGAAAATCGTATAAGTGCAAAAAACAAAGATCTCGTGAACTCCTAATCGAAATAAATGACAAGCAGCAGTCTGCAAAGCTCCTCGCTCAGACTATACTGGCTGATCTCGACATCAGGGTAACACCCCATTGGAGCCTCAAAAGCTCGCAGGGTGTGATATCCTAGACAGATCTCCTGAACGAAACGGATTCGGATCTCTTTCCCGGCTTGAAGGATCAGGGCGTCACTGCCGTGAGACGCATCACTATCCGCAAAGACGACAAGGAGATTCCCACCAAGCACATTATCTTGACTTTTGACCGCGCGGCTCTCCCACAACACATAAATGCAGGTTTTATCCGTTACTCCATCCGCCCGTACATCCCGAACCCGCGGCGCTGTTTTAAGTGCCAGCGGCTCGGGCATGATAAAAACTCTTGCCGTGGCCGAACGACGTGTGCGAAATGCGCGGCGCATGATCATCCGAGCGACAACTTTCCATCCGATACCCTGTCTTGTGGGAACTGCGCGGCGGGCCGCATGCGGCGTACTCCCGCAAGTGTGAAAAGTTCCAACTGGAAAAAAAGATAATCAACATCAAGGTAACTGAGAACATCACCTTCCCGGAGGCGCGAAAGAGGTTCGCCTGTTTCCCCCTGGGGAGGTACGCTGTCGCGGCTCACCGGGGGGCAGGGCGGCGTTTGGTGTCCACAGGGACCCAGTTCAGCGCGTCTGACCTGGTCCCGCCTCCGCCCCCCGCTGGGTTGCCTCACGCAGCCCAACCCGGCACCCCGCCGCTTGCTGAGGCAGCAGACGTTGTGGTGCAAACCACTTCTGTTGGGACCGGTGCCGCTCCCGCCTCTGCCTCCCCATCCTCCACTGCGTTGGAGGGTGCCGAGGTGATGGACACCACGGGCCCCGCACCGGCTCCCACCGCCACCGCACCGCCTGTGCCACCTCTGGCGCCCCCGGTGGTGGCGGCTCAAACGAAGGGCTCCCGAAAGGCGGCCAAGTCCGGGGGGCCCGATTCGACGGGCACCCCAAGGACATCTGAGGACTGGATGGACGTCGCGACGTTCTTGCCTGCAACGCACCGCAAGGAGCGGCCTCCGACGCCCAAGCCAGCAGAAAGGCCCAAAAAACCAAATCCTAGAGTAACAGCCCCGAAAGACTCATGAACACACATACACACAGACTTCAGTAACTTCTAAATCTCCATAATGGGAAGAGAAAATATTACTCAATGGAACTGTAGAGGCCTCATTAAAATCTTGATGAGGTCCATGGGATATTGCATTCGAACCTTGGAAAGTGTGATGTGTCTTCAGGACACGCATTTGAATCCCAATCACACAAATTTCTTAAATAAGTACATGGTATTCAGAAAGGATAGGGTTGGCTGCACACACTCTTCGGGCGGTGTAGCCATAATAGCCCGGAAATCCCTAGCATGCGCCCGTATCGCTCCCAACACCGTCCTTGAGGCTGTAGCAATACGCACAATATTTTTAATAGGTTGGTAACGGTATGCTTCATTTACATTCGTCCTGATTATGAACTTTCGAGCTCTGACTTCGAGGCGCTGGTCGACCAGCTGCCGGAACCCTACATCCTAACAGGCGACCTTAATGCACACAACTCTCTTTGGGGCTCCTCCAGAACGGATGCCTGAAGTCGCCTGATAGAGAAATTTCTTACATCTTCAGAAGTATGCCTTTTCAACAAAAAGCAGCCTACATATCATAACTTGGGACATAATACATACTCACATCTCGACTTGGCTATTGGTTCTGCAATTCTCTTTCCATGTCTTGAGTGTGGCGTGGGCACTGACCCATATGGTAGTGACCACTTCCCCACTTCCCAAACATATATAGGTAAAGGCCCATGCAGTCCATCTTTCCATAACAGGTTTAAAGAATCAAAAGCAAACTGGAGTATATTCACCGAAACATCTAAACTACACCACACAACCATAGAACACCTACAAGTGGAGGAAGCATCCCAACTCATCACGGTGCACATCCTCGACGCTGCTGAAAATTCGATTCCCCACACCTCCAGCGCTCCGCACAACCAAAGGAGGCCGTGGTGAAATGAGGACTGTAGGCAGCGCGAGAGGCCCAGAGCAAAGCGTTGGGTGTCCTTCACCGGTACCCCACGTCATATAACGTGATTTCTCTTAAACGGGCAAAGGCTTTTGGGAAGCGAGTGCGTCGTGATGCGAAAAGGGAGAGTTGGCGCACCTTCCTCACTTCCATCAAGTCATACACTGACCCGCGAAAAGTATGGGCACGAATGGGTAAACTAAAAGGACAGCAGACACACAGCCTGCCCCTGGTTAGTACAACAGGGGACACACTGGAAGACCAGGCTAACACACTTGCACAACACTTCCAACGTGTGTCCAGTTCAGTGCACCACACCAACACTTTCATAAAACACAAAACATCCTGTGAGAAGACAACATTTCATACACTACGATTCAACACTTGAACACAGACACATTTGACACCCTCCTTCACCTGTACAACAAAATATTTCTTTCGGGGCACCTCCCACGGTCATGCAGGGAGGACATCGTAGTGGCCTTTCTGAAAGAGAGGAAGGACCCTTCCTCTCCTGCAAGTTATCGTCCCATCGCCCTCACAAGCTGCATGTGTAAGCTGTTCGAGATGATGATCAATAGGCGACTCATGTACTTCTTAGAGTACAATGGTCTTCTCGACAGCTGCCAGACTGGCTTCAGGGCTGGGAGATCCACCAACGATCAACTGGTTGCATTGGAATCGTAAGTAAAAGATGCCTTTATCCATAATCAGTTTTGCATAACAGTCTTCTTTGATAGGGAAAAGGCCTATGACACTGCCTGGCGGTATGGCATCTTGAGTGACCTCAAGTCGTTTGGTGTCTCCGGCAACATGCTGAACACCCTCGCTAGCTACATGTTTGAAAGAACCTTTCGAGTAAGGGTTGCCAGTGCACTTTGCAATGTATATGTGCAGGAAAATGGCGTTCCTCAAGGCGGTGTCCTGAGCTGCACACTATTCATTGTTAAGATGAACTCGCTCCGGAAGGCATTGCCACCAACCATTTTCTATTCTGTATATGTAGATGATATCCAAATATCTTTTAAGTCGTGTAACTTCTCAATTTGTGAGCGCCAAGTCCAGCTTGGGGTGAACAAACTTGCTGGCTGGGCGGACACAAACGGTTTTAAACTGAACCCTGTAAAAAGTACTTGTGTTGTGTTCTCCCGGAAGTGCGGAATTCATGCGAACCCTGATATCTTTATTAAGGGTGTAGTAATCCCTGTCAGAGGGGAACAGAAGTTTTTGGAATTATTATTCGACAGTAAACTCTTATTTATCTCTCACTTGAAACACCTCAAACTTAAATTCCCAAAAACAATGAACATTCTTAAAGTCCTGTCACACCAATCTTATGGTGCTGAGAAGCAGCTCCTCCTGCGGCTTTATACTGCAGTGGTAGGATCTCGCTTGGCTTATGGCAGTGTTGTTTATGGGTCCGCGACGAAGACGGCGCTAAAAATGCTTGACCCGGTGCTTCATTTGGGGCTTCGTCTTGCCTGTGGCGCCTTTCACACTAGCCCCGCTGAAAGCCTCTATGCAGAGTGTCACAAATGGTCCCTGTATTACCAGAGGACATACACTAACTTGTTGTAAGCCTCTAAAATCATGTCTATAGCAAATCATCCTTTTAATTCAACCATTTAATGCATCATCAGAGCAGCTCTTTGCAAATCGTGCATCTATTTCCCTGCCGTTCCCTCTCAAAGCGAAAGCAGAAGCTTTTGAGCTGGCTGACATTTTCACACATCCACAACACACCCCTTACTGATTTTATTACGCCACGGCAACTCCGGGCAGTTTGTTGTGACTTGTCCTTTCTGCAATTTTACAAAGCCAGGGCACCAAGGGTAGCCATTATTCAGCATTTCCTCTCCCTGAAGGAGAAGAATCAATGCGCAGAGTATTACTGGGACGCATCAAATACAGCTACGGCTGTGTCTTGTGCTGCGCATGGGCCGAGCCTCAACGTGTGTAAAAGAATGAACTCCCACAACAGCATTTTTACGGCTGAAGCACACGGCATTTTACTTGTGTTACATCACATCGTTCAACATCAAATTTCCAAGTCCATAGTGTTTACAGATTCTCTTAGTGTTGTACGTGCACTTTTCTCAAGAACACGCTCAAAAATTATGTAAGCAATCTTGTTTTTAAGGCCGTTATGTCGGCATACGCCTCAAGTCTTCGAATAACAATATGTTGGGTTCATAGCCACTGTGGAATAGCCGGGAATGAAACCGCAGATCAAATGGCCACTCCTGGTACACTCTTGAACACAGTGGATATAGCAACAGTGCCGTACACAGACATGAAGCCACACATTAGACACCAACGTCACAACGCATGGCAAACACACTGGAGTGAACAGACAGATAACAAGTCACACGTAATAAAACCACACTTGGGAGCATACATTACTGACTCACACAACAGACACATCGAAGTTACCTTAGCTAGGTTGCGGATAGGTCATACACATGTAACACACTCACACCTGCTCGCTCGGTCTCCAAGACCCATGCGTAGCTGGTGTGGGGAGGGCCTATCCGTAGTCCACATCTTTAATTACATGCAAGGCACTCGACACAACAAGACACAGACACTTCAATGAAGTATACAGAAAACACATTCCGCTACACCCTTCCTTGTTTTTGGGTTACAATGCCATCGTCTCTGTGCAACGCGTTTTTAATTATTTGTCTGTTAACTTTTTAAACCTCATATCATATTATGCGTAATCAACACTGGCCCTATACACCCGACATCTCCATTGGTTTTATTAGATTTTACTGTTATTCTGGCTTACATATTTTAGTAGCCACTGTTTTCTGTTGTGTAATTTTGTGTGGCGCTCATTGCCCCAGCTGGCCTTGCGCCAAAAAAACCCAACCATCATCGTCATTATAAGCTGTCTTTAATGACAGACAGCTGTCTTTAATGACAGACAGCTCTTAATAACTAAGTGATAGTGACGGCGTGCTGACGCACTCAGCCCCGTTTTTTTGATGAAGTATACCTCTATAACGTCCAGCTCCGTCTTGTTTTCTGCTTTTTTTAAGAAAGTGATCTGGTCCAGGAATGGCGTGCAATCGCACCGGTTACAGTGATCCGCCAAGTGCCCGCCCGTGTTGCTGCTTACAGCCAGCCGGTGCTCTCTGGCCTGGTCGTTGAAGCAACGGGCCGTTGGGCCAATATACACCTTCCCGCAGTCAAACGGGACATGTAACATCATAGACAACGCAAATACGAATCGTGGAGCGCACGACCGAAGGTACCGGTGCCGTCACGTGGCCGCGGCCGTTGAAAGCGCAATGGACATGCGCAGTTGAGATGGTGGGTACGAGGCTGCTTGTCCCACTGCGATATGTTGCCCTCTGCTTGCTCGCATGCTTGCCTTGTCACAATGCCGCAAGAGCGCTGAAAACGACTGGTAGCGATGCGGCGCGAGATAGTACCTGCGGCCACTGTGTGCTCGGATGACACGAGCGCCTGCTCCCCGTGTGTGCTGGCATCACATTGCCGACCTAATTTTGCATATGGGGTGCAGTAACTTGCGCAAAAAATGATGGACACCTGCGTCACGCCCAAACCATGCTCAGTGCTGCCCTCTTCGCAGATTTGTACAAGCACTGGGGTGCCTGTCAAAAAAAAACACAAGAAAATCGGCCGCCAAATTGTTGTGCAAGGGCAACTGGCCTTAGAATTGTTGGACCTGCCAACCTTCTTAGTTTTTGTTAGTATTAGAATCCTGCCAGTAATTTTCCCAGCCCACACAATGCTTGTAGTTAGTGTATATCGTTATGTATGTAATGTGTGTAATGTATATGTAATATAACAATAATGTATATTGGTAATGTTAATGTATCTATCGTTTGCTACAATCCCCGAACCCGATAAATGTCTCAACCATGACTACGTTAAACGAAGGCGCATTCTTGGCAGCCAGCTCATTGTTCAATTCCCAAGCCACTGCATCAAGAACGAAAAACATAGCATGGCCATCAAAATTTAGGCAGCGTGCATTTATTAGATGCAAGGCATCTCTTACACTCGGCCTGTATTTCCATCCGGCGTGCATGCGTCCGCAACCCTCCTCCTTTCCTCTCGCCTGCCAGCTGCGTTAGTGCGTTCTCCTCGCCATGCCAGCTCTGCGTCAGCAGGCCGTTAGCGCGCGTATGCTACACTCTCTCTCGTTCTCCTCGCCATGCCAGATGTGCGTTAGCGAGCATGCGCGTCTCCCTCTCATCACTCTTTCTCGCGGAGCGGCTATATAACCGCGGTATCTGCGGCGCGCTCCTCATTCGCTCCGTCAGTCGCTCTCGCTGCTACTGCTCCGACTGCTGCTGCACCTGCTGCTCCGATGAGTTGAAATGGACACTAACATGCCTGACCACGTTGGCTGAGGCAACCGTAACCAGCTCCAGCGAATTGAACCCCGTGAGATGCCTTCCATCACCCCAGGGTTTCCCTCGCGGGAAGATGGAGAGATTTTATTTTTGTTTCAATTTCTGTGCGCTGGTTTTCTTCAAGAAATCATGATGAACTCAGCACAATGCCTTACGAGAGCGTGCTCAAGGTTCCTGAGCAAGCACTTGCCGCAACTGCAGGCAGTTACGCGCCGCATTGCTCTCAACGCGACCAACACCTTCCGCTGCAGTGGCGGTATAGTACTTTCAGTGCTTGCAGCGCTCTTACGGCTTGGCGAGAAGGCAAGCAAGCGAGTGAGCTGAGGGCAACATATCGCAGTGGGACACGCAGTCTCGTTCCCGCCATCTCAACTGCGCATATCCGTGCGTTTTCGACGGCCGCTGCTAGGTAACGGCACCGGTACCTTCGGTCGTGCGCTGCGCGGTTCATATTTGAATTGTCCATGACTGTAGGTGACATTGGGCGTGCTTCTTGGTGCATGGTGCAGGTGGCTTACTCGCTATCAAACAGCGAATCTTATCCAGCATGCAAGCGGCCGACAATGTAATGCGTACATTGTATCTGGCCGCTACCTTATTGTGGTCTAGTGTATGCACGTATGGTATAACGGGTACTTTCATATTTTCGTTTTGCTTGGCCATCTTTCTGTCATGTTTTAGCCTCTGCAAAAGGCTTTCGCACACACTCTAATGACGGTGGGGCAGGATCGGGCTTTTTGTAAGCGGCTGAGCTGATTACTGAAACCCATTCTGATGCAGATTGTTTTCCTGAATGAGGAGGATAAAGTTTACCAGGCGGAAGAGAAGCGAGGCAGGTTTAGCAACGGAGAAAAGACACGGTATATTAACGGGACAAATGAAGATAAACTGCACACATGAAAGTTAGGCTAATATAATAAGAATTGACTAAGAGAACAATAAGTCCCATGAAAAAAGTCCTACTCACAATAGTTCTGGCTCACGTGTGGGTCCCTGTCGGTGAGTTGCTCAGTGCGCAGGACTCGGTGCGATGGTCGTTGGCGCTGTCGTAGCTGAATTATGCCGTGTCGTGCGAGGTGCCGTGCGATGACGCGACACTGCTGCCTCCACGCTCGCTGGTCACGGAAGTTGGCTGCTGTGAGGTCACCGCAGAGACGGCGTTGCCAGTCCACAAGGCCAGGGGGGAAATATGGCTCGGCTCTGAGCCTCCTGGGCGTTCGCGTCCAGCAAAGAACCCGCCGAGAGCCGCGTTCCTCCTGCCTTCAGCATGTCACCTTCATTCCGACTTCTCGTCCTCTTCTTCCCCATTTTCTCCCGCGCTCTTCTTCGGCGTCAGCACGCACCTCGTCTTCCTCGGTTATATGAGCCGTACAAAGCGCCTCCTCACACCCATTTAAGGCCGAAGTGAGGCAATTGTTAGCAATCCCTCTCTTGATAAGTTTAGAATGTGCGCTGTAAAAAGGTAAAAGGCTTTTCTTGGTTCTAGGGCTATACATTCAGCAAGGAAGTGCTTTTGTGAACCTAAGTTTAAGGTCCAGAAACTGAATTGAGTCATCTTTTGGTAATTCACGTATAAACTCAAGACCTCCAGGTTCCGCCAGGAAAAGATTACTTAGAACTGCCAACGCACCGTGAAGGCCAAGGTCATTAAGATTTAAAAGCATCTGGTAGTCATCCACGCATCTATCGACTCAAACCACATTATGATTAAGATAGCCAAGAAAGAAGTGTCGGCAAGGTTGCACTAAACCCTTTCCCGCTACATCAGCTTCACGCCTCTCGGTAACCCTTACTAACATACGTAGTTGATTGCCAAAACCCGAATACCTTTGTTCTTTATTGGAAGATAACGACACGGATGTTGTGGTTCTAACTGAAACTTGGCTGCACCCAGATGTGCGCGATAGTGAAATTTTCCCTGACTTCAATAACTACAACTTCTATCGGCGAGACCGTGTGGGACGACGGGGGAGGCGGTGTGCTGATAGGCATTAAGAAATCTCTGTCTTCGTTTTCTATTCCTACAAACTCGTCCTTTCAGATAGCCTGGGCAGGATGCACGACTGCAACAAAAAGAATACTGTTTGGTGCTTGTTACCACCCACCAGCGGCCGATCCAAAATTTGCTGACAACCATCGTCAGAGCCTTGAAATGGCAACCCACAGTTTTTCTTCAGATTATGTATATCTTCTCGGTGACTTCAACTTTCCTCAAATAGACTGGCTTACGTTGTCTTCATCATGTCAAAACTCAACTAACTTTCCTAAATTTTCGTTAGATCTCAATTTGTTCCAGGTAGTTAATGAACCCTCTCGGGAATCTAATACACTCGATCTAATCTTAACCACTGCACCCGAAACGGTTGATAAGATATCTTGCCTGGATGGCTTCTCCGACCACAAATTACTCCACCTATCACTTCGCATCCCACTAGCTCACGCCGGCACCGTTACGAAAAAAATCCGCCACTTCAGCAGGGCCAATTACATTGAAATGAACTCGAATCTAGAACATTGTTCTCATGAGAAACTTCTGCCCAATTTCACTGGACGCACAATTGAACAAATTGGGTACTGTGCAGGAATTATATGGCGACTTTGATCGATCGTTATGTTCCATTAATAACCATTACAAACGACAAGACTAATCCCTGGTTTAATCGATCACTACATAGACTTCGAAACACGAAAAAGCGCTTCTATAGGGCAACAAAACGTGGCTCCAATCCTTCGGCTTTCATAAAATACAAATATAATTCCCGAACACTTACGCCAGTGCAATACGTGACGCAAAAAAAGTACTACTCCAGCGACTTGCCCTTTCTTCTTCAGCACTATCCTAAAAAGTTTTGGCGGACTATTGCACCTGAGCAGGATTATCATCACATTACACTACACGATAATAACCAAGCACCAGTGTCTGCTGGTGAGTATGAAGCTCTGTTTAATAACTTTTTTTTTCTTCTGTGTTTACGCGTGAAGACTACAGCAATGTACCATTTGTACCGGAACTGGACTGGCGCTATATGGAACCCATTACCATTACTGTTGATTGCATTTCTCGTCTCATTGCTAACCTAAAGGTCTCTACATCAGCCGGTATTGATAACATCAATTCAAAAATACTGCAAAACACTTCATCAATCTAGTCAGATTTTATGCTATTTGTTTATTCAATCCTTAGAGTCAGGGAACCTTCCAGCCGATTGAAAGGTTGCTAAAGTCGTCCTCGTTTTTAAAAGCGGAAACAAGCAATCACCAGATAATTATCGTCCAATAGCCCTCACATGCATTCGTTGTAAGATGCTTGAACACATCATTGCGTCGCATGTTTTCAGTCATCTAGAAAGTAATAACTTTTTCTTCCCCTACCAGCATGGATACCGGAAATACTTTTCTTCTGACACGCAATTACTAGAATTTACTACCAACTTACACTTTACATTGACGCAAATCAGCAAACCGACTGCATTTTCCTGGACTTCTCAAAAGCCTTCGATCGCGTAGCCCATTGTCGACTAATATCAAAATTATCATCCTTTAAACTAGACTTACTATCTTTAACTTGTATACGTAACTTCCTGTCTCTCCGTCAACAATTTACAGTAGTTAATAATTTTTCCTCCTCCCGTTGCTATGTAACTTCCGGTGTTCCTCAGGGTAGTGTTCTCGGACCCCTTTCGTATTTGTTTTATGTTAATGACTTACCACGTAATATATCATCCAGAATGCGTTTATTTGCAGATGGCTGTGATGTATACCGCGCCATCACTAACGCCGCTGACCACATAGCTCTTCAAAACGACCTTAACGCTATTTCCCATTGGTGTGAACTCTGGCCTATGTCCCTTAACCAGTCCAAAAGCAAGTTTGTATCGTTCAGCCGCAAACGTAACATTTCCACCTTTAAATATGTCCTAAACAACTTACCTGTCTCCCAAGCTTCCTCATACAAGTATCTGGGCGTGAATCTAACTCACAATCTTTCCTGGTCCCTGCATATAACTACTGTTTGTGCCAGAGCCTCCAGAACCTTGGGATACTTACGTCGTAATTTAAAACACTGCCGTACGAATGTCCGTAAACTGGCCTATTTAACGTACGTCCGTCCTCGACTTGAGTTCGCTTCCTGTTTGGTCCCCTTATCAAAAATACTTAATCTCTATGATCGAAGCAATTCCAAACCGTGCTGCACGTTTCATCTCTCAGAAATATAGCCGTAATTTTAGTGCAACTCAAATAAAGATTGATAACTCTCTCGAACCCTTGGAAACACGTCGCGGTGTTGCCATCGTTTGCTTACTTCACAAATATGTAAACTGCTCTTATCTACCCCCCTTCCTCTAGAAGCTCCCGTGCGCATGTCTAATAGACTAAACAACCAGCGAAGTTTCAAACGCATTTACCGCAACACCCAAGCATTTAACTATCAGCACTGGCTTCAGCCGTAACATTATGGAACGGTCTTCCTAACTCAATAGTTTCAATCACTGACCATACATTATTCCGCAACCAAGTATACCGGCATTACTTACCATAAAAATGTAGCTCTGTATTTCCGTACATATCTGTATATGTGTACTGACTTTGTACCTAGTGCTCATGTTTTTGGCACCATTTATTTGTTTGAGTACCTGTCGTATTCTACACCTTTGCGTTAGACACCATCATTGTAAGAGTACATTATGTTTTTCCATGCCCTTCCTCTTTAAGTTATGTTATATAACCACATTGTAATGTTTTGTACTCTGTTTGCTTCTGTTATATTTTGTGTTTTTGCTTTTCTCGCCCCCCCCTTACTCAATGTTCCTACGGGAACCTGTAAGGTAGCGTGAATAAATAAATGAATAAATTGTTTGAATGGGCATTGATCCCCTTGTCAATGAATGTAAAAAGATGTAGCACAAAACAGAAGCTGCATATGCCCTATGCACATTCTGTCGTCTTTTTGACCGTAGTGAGATCCTTTACATATGATGATGATTGACTGCAACTAAAATTATAGATAATCTAAAAACTGCTCTCAGCTGAAGGCAGCCCGGTTCTGGAAGTCAATTTCCCCCGTCTCTTCGATCGTCTCACGTACAGAGGCAAACAAACCACGCTGTTGTACAAAGCAAAAAAAAAGCGTCCACGTCAATAGAAAAAACCGTTGTGGCTCTCGTCACCTTTCCTTCTGCTAAATATCTTGTACAATAACTGTAGAACTACGCATCAAGAACGGGTTCAGCATGACCAGGCTGCTGAGGTTGTGTTGCAAAATATGCTAACTTTATGCTTCCATGTTCCTTTCCCAGATACTATGACCCTGAGCGGGAAATCAGGCTTGTGCGATTTGCCCGTGAGGACTTCAAAGTTATTCTTCTTCGCCTTTCTGACAGAATATGGAAGGGGCTCCAAGTTCTCGGCTTTTAGTAAACGAAGCGCCAATGACTTTTCTTTGTAGTGCACGGCGTGTGTTGATTTGAAGTTCTTTTGAATCGCCACGTGGGCTTTCGCATGAAACACTCTTTCTGGCATAATTACGAAAGCGCCCACCTTATCAGCTTCAATATTGGCAAGGCCCTATAACTTTATGCTGTTTGCAATATTGTTAAACGGAGGTTTAGTCGGAGGCTTGTCACTTACTGTGCTCAGAAGGCAGTCCACTCCATCACCAATGGCTCGATCCCTTTCTTCCTCACTCGCACGGCCCGCTAACATTTTCCTGGTTGAATCTGTCGGATTTGAGTTTACATGTGTATTACCAAAAGATGGCTCAGTTTAGTTTCTGGACCTTAAAAACTTTCACGAAGGCACATGTTTGCTGGATGTATAGCCCTAGAACCAAGAACAGCGTTTACCCTTTCGGCAGTGCGCATTCTCAACTGATAATTCGGGCGATTAATAACACATGCCTCAATTCGGCCTTAGCCAAGCCTTGTGAGCATAATTTGGTTATGGCTTTAAGTTACCAGCTCAGCGTCTACAAGACGCTCGATTCACTCCCACCGTCATTAGAGTGTGTGCGAAATCCTTTTGCAGAGGTTAAAATGCGGCATAAGGATGCACAAGCAAAACGAAAACATGAAAGCATACTTTAGGCCATACGTGCATACACTAACGCACAAAAAGGTGGCGGCCGATACAATGTGCGGATAGTATTGTCAGCCCCTTGCATGCTGGGTAAGATTTGCTGTGTGATAGCGAGTAAGGCACCAGCAACATGCACCAAGAAGCATGCCACCTGCTTCGCAGAATGTGCTAGCAATGTTGTGTACAGAATCCCGTTGGACTACGGGAAGGTGTATATCAGCCAAACAGGCCGTTGCTTCAACGACCGGGCCAGAGAGCACCGGCTGGCTGTTATCAGAAACAGCGGGGGGCACGTGGCCGATCACTGTAAGCGGCGCGGTTGCACGCCATTCCTGGACCAGACGACATTCTTGAAAAAAAAACAGGAACCAAGATGGAAAAAGAGGTTACCCTGGCTTACTTCATCAAAACCGCAGGGGATGGGTGCGTCAGCCCGCGGCCACTTCCACTTGGTAATAAAGAGCTGCCTTTTATAAAGACAGCTTATTATCACTCAGTGTGGAATGTGCGTTAGTCACCAATGGTATGCGTCTGTAGTAGCAGTAGTGCGCGTGAATGCCGACATGGTAAATGATATTATTTTATTGTTGAGCCGTCAGCAATTATTATTTCCTTGCAGTGATCTTGTATCTGTACCATTGGCATGGTATAAAAAAGCGTGCTTTTCATGAATTTATTTTATTTGATAGTAGAGTTTAACGCGCCGACGGAACGCAGGCGATCAGGCGCGCGATGCATGGGCGTTCTACTGCAAAGCAGTATATGTCTAACCCCCCCGCCGCCCCCCCCCCCCAAGTTTTTATTCTGGTGTCATCGATTTACTCGGTGCCGCTCCGGAGCTCCTTATCACCACCGCTGACATCTCTTTCACAGGAATTTTGACGGGAAAGCGGTGTCAGAAACGCCAGCGCCATTCGCCGTCTTTTTCAGAAAAGGAAACTACTTTTTCCTGAGTTAGTCATAAGTGAAGAATCACCTTAAGCGCTGATATTACGGATATATCACTATGGGCAAAAAAAGAAAAGGGCGGAACCCTTACGGTACCCGCATTTCGCAACCATTTTCTGAAGCTTCGGTGCAGCTACCGGGGAAATGGCAGAGAAAGCACAAAGCACAACACAAAAGAGAAGAAGAAATTAAGGAACGTCGCAGGATAGATGGCGAACCCTGAGAAACATGTAGACATAGACAAGACGCCGCTTCCAGCGAAACTTTATTAGTGAAAAACCCTAGGATTAAGTACACTGTTTTGACGTCATGAAAACGTCACACCAATAGCGTGTGCAAACCTACACGTGTCCATCTAAAAACTAGACTTATTTGAGTGGTAATGCTTCTGACGGTGTACTGATGCACTGTTACCCGCCATATGAATGTACTACGCCTCCCCAATGTCACTTTATTTCTTATTTCTGACAAATTTTATTATCGTGGCCCGTTTGAAGAACGGAGTGCCGTTTGTACCTTGCAGAGTGCACCTTTTGCAGTGCTCAGGCATGTGCCATGTACGAACAAAGGAAAAGCACATTAACAAGTACGAAGCTGTTACAGCTTTAAACGGCAACGTTTCAACGCGTAAAAACATTCCGCTCTTTTTGTACAGTGCTGTTTTTTAGCTATGCCCTTTCATCGCACGCTGTTTTCCCCAGCTGTATTTTGTCGGACCGCTGGTATCATCCGTGCTTCTACGCCAGTGCCTGTTTTTTGCGGGATGTCTTGCAGGCCGTCTTGTCTTGCCCACACGATGGAGCTACTTTTCATCCTTTTAGGAGAATTGTCCAATATACAACTGTTTTCTGTGTTTTTAATCAGGTTAGAAGCCTCACGCGAAGGGTTGATTTTTGCTGCAATATTTGTTATCCTAACTACCTCTAACGATTTCCGCCTTAAACCTTTCCAGGTGTGCCCTACTCACAGAACGTATGCGCCAAGTTCCAAGTGAACAGGAAGAGAGAGAAGAGCTCTAACAATTTTTGAGGGCGCCCCATTATCAGGACTGCCGAAACCCATCTTGTAAGCCCCATCGGGTTGGACCATCACAAGATTCAGGAAGAGAAGTGCGCAGAAGACACACATAGTCAAATTTTTGGCTTGAACGTTCATGACTATTTGTAAAGACCCTTTCTGCATTCAAACGCCCTTGCTTCAGGGCGTTATGGTTTTCATCATTTGGCACTAATCTGGGCACTCAGATTCAGGGATTCTCTATATGTGCTCTTTGATTTCGGCTGAATTATATGCGTGTCACCGTTGCTTTCTAAATTATGGTAAACCTTCCTCTGGGGCAGTTAATTTAGTAGAGTGCTTCGCACATCATACTTGGAATGTGGCTTTGTTTCAAAACACAAAAAAGGTGAGCTGTTTCCCTCCTTTAATTCACGGGTTACTAGTGCATGCCTATAGTTTTTAAAATACGCATAAGTAAATGTATCCCGCAGTCCACCACTGCCCACATTTGTGTATTGCGGGCACGAAAATACATTTGTAGCTTTCTTTTCTGCACCAACGTTTGTTACACGATTATATAGCGAGAACCTTTCCCGCGATATTCTGACACACTGACCTCGGTAGTTCATGCAACATAACTGTTCATTCTAAGTAATTTTTAAAAAAAATACTAATGAAAATTTCAGCGGGAACAACCATATTGTTCGGCGTATACAACAGGGTTTTGTGTAACGTATGGAACAACACGCACAAGCAACGTGCATTGTCGTGGCTTCCGAAGTGGACGGCGATAAATGACGAAGTGGCCTTCTTCAGATGTGACAAACAGTGGAAGCCATTTGATCGTTTGCTGTTGCAGAACGTTTTGTTAAAGGCAACGGTTTGGTCTCGGTCCGCCATACAAAACTGGTTGATAGAAAATTTTGCAAAGAACAAGCGCACCGCCATTGTCGTTCCCACTGTAAACGTAGGGCAAAATGCGCGCCTTCCTTTCGGATATGGCCGCGGTACTCCACCCTTAATAGACTGGATAATTTTGGACGATGGGGAAGGAACTGTTAGAAAATGGAATAGGTTCTACCAATACCGCGGCACATTTCCGGCGTGTATTATCCCTTGCTTAGGTGCGCGGCCGGAACTTAAACCAAACAATGCTATCTTAAGAAAGGAGCTCCCGCAGTGGTGTTACGCCAGTGCCTTTCTTGTGAAATAAGACGGCGTTCCACGTGGACTCACGCATTCAGTGCAGCCACAATTTTCGCAGCATGTTTTTCACAAGCCCAAGTAAATGAGACCGTGAAAAGCTGTTGTGAATACTTTATTAAACGCATCTGCGAAGCTTTGCGACATTTTAAAGTAACGAGAGTTTTCAAAGTTGATGATGAGGCCAGCATTTACAGAGGAATGTTTTTTGGTGAAATAGACATTCATATGCACTTGCATTATATGAACGAGAATGACTTAAATTCACGTTCTTTTATTCTTTTTTACACTCAAGAGACCTTTTATGCTTTTTCAGGTGATGGAGAGCGCTGGGTATCATCTCTCGTGGTTCTAGGGCAGTCTCAGGTAACACTGGCTTTGTTGGTGCTGTCCGGTGTGGTTGTGGTGCTGGCTCTGTCACTTGCTCAGCATGGGGTATCTAGCGGACATTACAATTGCTAAATTGATATCCTAGTACTTTTAGACTCAGCAACCTTCACCATCTGCTCGCTACTATCTGCATCCACATCTACAAGGTTTGGTGGCTCCAGATGCGCCTCTCATTATCCTTGTAGAACAGTACTGATTCTCCTTACGGTGTGGATTCTGGGAATGATCCCAATGTCCACCTACTTCCGTGCTGTTCTCACTTCGCGCCTAGCAGTCTACGTTCCTCCGAATCCCGTTGACACGCTAGATGAACTTGAGGCACCCTTAGACTCAAGCGAGATATATCCATGCGTGAAGGGCAGCACCATGCACGCTCGGTTTACGGATAAGGAACACCCCGTCGATGGAATTTATGCAAAACTTCGTACTGCATACTTCCGGCATCCCAACGTGGATGAACTCATTTTTAAAGATTTTGACCAATGCTGGCGATGTTGTGCTACAAAGCTGGGTTTTGTGTGCATCTTCCTGTCTTCGAACACACAACCGGAGTACCCGAAGTTCGCCGGAGCGTCTCGTGAGCACTTTGGCCTCAGTCTGCTTTCACTTTCAGTTAGAAGGGATTTTCCTCAAAAGGGAGCCTTCCGGAATTTGCTGCAGAGAATGTCCGAAACAGGCTTGCATCCGGGAGCGAATACAGGCGAAATAGTAGGCAGTGGATCAAAAGCAAGTAGACAATTCTTGAATGGCACCGATGAAGACGCTGGAAAGGAATCCCTTAAAATTTCTGAGTTTCGACCATTTCTGTTTTGCTTTCTGACTTTGCACTTGTTCTCTTGTATGGTGTTCTGTCTCGAAGTCGCAATAGCAACTCACAAATGCAAAATTATGCCCGTTGAATACGCTGGTCCCGTGCTGAGCCAATAAAATATTTCAAATAACTGACACGTTTTTATTCTACGCTGAGCAATTGTTATATATAGGACCTGTGTGACGTCACCTCCCACAAAAGATAACATCCACAAGGCTACACACACAAGGAAATCAACAGCGGGTGGCACTATCAGCGCTCTGCGGCTGGCGTTATCACGTTACCAGATCTTGTTCTTCTTAAATGAAGGAATGGTAGGGCTCAATTTCGGGGCGAGAGAAATAGCCTCAAGCCGGACGACCGTTCGTCGCAAGGAAAACAATTATTTTTTTCGGAACTCAGCGAGACCCCATTTCCACTTGTATTCGCGCGACCTTGCAGCCTGTCCCACCATATCGCTTGGGTGCAGCGCGATGTTCGGCGCTCAATTCAGTCATGTCGCTGGAGCTGCTGCTACAGGTCTCCCCATAAGAGATGAGCGAGAGTGACGATCGTAAAGGTCATGTGAAGTTCCAGTGGACACACCCAGGTGGTTTTGTTGTACGGGGCACATCAGCTTCGAACGTATTTAGTCGATCAATGGCCACGGTGTCTTAGGTTCTATTGATGTTCACAACAAAAGTAGAATAGTGACGGACCGGAAAGGTAATGGGCCGCAATGGCCCCGGACGGGTCCGTAGCGCACGAAAACATGCGTGGCAGTTTGAGGTCAGGGTGCGTGTAAGTCGTCCGGTACTTTGCAATGCGTCTGTGTCGAGGCCGAAGGTGCCGAAAAACATTTCGTAGTTGACTGAAGCAGTCACTTAACGGGACAGGCTGCGAAGACTTGTCGAACAAGTCTGCTGGGTAAAGCGGAGATATCCTGTAGACGAGATCAGCAGACGTGCACGAGAGGTCCATTTTGTACCCGCACCGGACTCAGAAGAGCGTAAGCTGTAGTCGTTGGATCCACTCGGTTGCGCAGCCGTGCGCTGTCAGTGAAGCCTTGAGATGTCGGTGGAAACGCTGGACGAGGCCTTTTGACTGTGGGTGGTACGCAGCTTGTCGGAGGTTAGTAGTGCCATGAAAGTGTGATAGTTCTGTGAACATGGACGACTCCAACGGCCGAACGCGATCGGTAAAGACAGTGGAAGGCCATCTACAGCGCGACAACTAGATAGAGACAAAGGCTGAAGCTACTTTGGAGGCCGTATTGTCAGGAAGAGGGTATGCTTCAGGCCAACGGGTAAAATGGTCAACGCAAGTAAGGATGTACTGGTGACCCTAGCCAGGAAACAAGGTGCCAACGAGATCAATATGAAGGGCAGAGAAATGTTCATCGGGCCTAAGGAATGGTTTGGTAGGAGGAGCAGAATGCCGTTAAACTTTTCAACGCTAGCACGGCGTGAAGGCTTGTACCACGTCTCGAGTGTCAGCATTCTTACGTCACCAAACGTAGCGGGATGCAATCAGTTCTTGACATGCGCGAATGCCGGTGTGGGCCGTGCTGTGGATGGCGTCAAACAAGCCGCGACGCTGTGCAGCTGGCAGGAAGGTTCGGGGAACTCCTGTAGACGTCTCGCAGACGATAGACAAACCACGAAATGGTACGTCTTTAAACTTGAGAGCTGTATCTGCTGCACGCAGGCAAGAAAGCTCAATGGAATTAGCTTTCGTCGCAGCCAGTTCGCGGACGAGAAGCGGGTCGGTAGATGCTTTCTGTGTGCTCGGCGAAATGGCATTTACATTGTCCATGCGATTCGGAGTGTCCTCGGGGAAATTGGCCGCACCACTGACTTGTTGAATCTCAGACGTAAACTGCAAGAGGTATGCCAGTTGACGCACCTCTCGTGGAGTGTAGACGCTGTCAGGGAGGTTTAAGGCGAACGTGAGCGGCTTGTGATCGGTGAAGATTGTGAACGTGTGTCCTTCAATGTGGTGTTTGAAGTGACTAACCTCGAGGTGCATGGCTAGCAGTTCGCCACAAAAATCATTAAATCGTGCCTGAGCCGGAGTCTTTCGCTTGGAGAAAAATGCCAGCGGTTGTTTTGCACGTTTAACTTGCTGTTAAAGGACAGCTCCGATGACCGAACTTGACACGTCGGTCATTATGGCCAACAGAAAACTCGGAATCAGATGATCCAGCCGTACAATGTCGGCGAGAGCGCGTTTGATGGCTCCACAAGTGCGTTCAGCTGGACCGTAAATTGTTTTAGGGAAATGGGCCAGCGTTCGTGGAAAGAAGCCTGGCCAGAGGTTTGAGCAGCGTGGCAAAGGTCCTAATGAAGCGGCGTTAGAAAGGTGCGAGTCCTATGAACTGGCGGACCTTTGTCATCGACACTGGCATGGAAAAGTGAATAATGGCCTGGACCTTGGCGGGAAGTGGACGAATGCGATTGGCGTCCAAACGATTACCAAAAAAATCTGAAGCAGTGGCACGAAACTCGCTCTTCGAGACATTGATGACGACGCCATTAGGACTGATTGGATGTCCGCGTCTCCGCACGCCTAACGCCGTCGTCAACGCGTACACACAGTGAAACCGCATGTGATCGGCATGTAGAAACTGAAAGTATTTAGTAACTTTCAGAGAATACATCGCTGCACTGACCACTTGAGTCTTCACTGCCCCTCCAACATGTTGTTCAGAGCACTGTTTTACGTAGGCTTGTTTACCCCCACTAAACGCACGTTCAGCACCACGCCACTTGTTACACCGTTCTTTCACACGCTCTTGCATATCCCCCATGGAATGAACAAAATAGGGTTTGAGCAAAGAAAGTTTTGTGCGCGGTTCATTTGTCAAAAAACAACTGTGCAGGCCATTTCCTGTGACAGTGCTGCGAGTGCGGCGATATACACAAAGAAATTTGTCAACGCGTTTTTGGAATCATCTCCGACTATAGAGAGTTTTATTTCAGCACTTGTTTAAGCAAGGCTCGCTTGATATTTAGCACCAAGAATTCCGCTGCCCCATTAGATGAAGCGCGATAAGAAGGAATGCGAGCGTGTTTTATGCCATTAGCTTCCAAGAAGTCCGCAAATCCGGCAACGTGAAGTGCTGTCTGTTATCGCTTACCAATATATCTGGGAGCCCATTGGCAGCAAGTTACCCTGGAAGTTTTTCAATTGTCGTAAAGACAGTCGTGCAAATTAGACGCCACAATTCCACGTATTTTAGTACGTCTCGTTTAAGACCAAAAATAAATTAACGGACTTTACAGCAGTAATAATATTTTTCTGGGTCTATTCACGGGTGCACCAGTACAAGTCGCGCGGCGGGCTGAGCTGCCTGATAAATCTTACATCGGTGAAGATACTTTTTTTAGCCTCGTTGATACCTGTAAGCAAGAAAAATTTCTCCCGACCATTTTTATGTGGCATGCCCCCGGCTGCTCTTCGTGTAATAAGTCCAGCACATGATTCCCGCAGGGAGTCACCATTATAACTATCGAACCCCACAACACACAGCATTGTGCAAGCAGCAGTACCAACCGCCTGACGTAGAGAAGCTTTAAATGCGCTGTACAGTTGCTCGACAAGCCATTCAATATAAAATCTGTGACGGTGGACAAAGCCAGAATTGGGACCTTCACTACCGCTTTCGGGATTAAAGGGACAGTGGAGTAAAATTATAAAGCTTCTGTTCTTGCTTATCGTGCGGAGACTCGCTCAAATAAACACCGTTTGCATCGTTTATTCGGTCAATCAGGCGACATCCATATTATAAGGTCTGAAAGAGGTCAAACCACCATGAGAGGTCTACAGACCAGCTAACAAGCAGTGACGTAAGTACGCAATGCGATGTTACAGGAGGTTGTCCAAGATTAGAATTTAAAACAGTTTTGGTGTCGCTTCTGTGAAATAACATGCTCTGCATCCGACAATATCGATGACTGCGCATTGTGGATATCTCAGTAATGGGCATACCGTACTTCTGCCATGTTGCCATTTGTAAGAAGGCTGTGTCTAGCGTTCCGTCCAGACGGAACGGCCACTTTCACTAAAGTTCTGTCCATAGGAAACACAACTCGTGTTGAGAGCAGTCTCTCTTGATTTTTACCCAACCGGCCAAACCGCTACCGCTCACTGACTAGCCAGAGTCACTGATAGTTAATAATCATTTTTAATAATTACAGATAATCCGACTAACTTTAGTACAATCCGGACGGATCTGCAAGCCGCCGCAGGACACCCGCTTCCTAATGTTTCAACAACTGCAGTAGGTCTTGGTATTTATCCTACCAGCCAAACCGCTACTGCTCACTGACTAGCTAGAGTCACTGATAATTATTAATCATTATTAATAATTACAGATGATCGGGGATAACTGGCGATGGTTACGTAGGCCTTGACTCCAGTGAGCGGGAGCGGTTGAGCCGATGGAGTAAAAAACCAAGACCGACTGCTCTCACCGGGTGAATTGTGAAGCGGGCTTGAAGTGTATAGCTATTACAAAACGCTAACGACGATAACACACACACACACACACCAAACAACGTTGCGAGAATCGAACCAGGGGCTACAACGTCCGTAGTCAGCGGCAAAACCACTACACCAAATACCAGGACGAGAAACGGCGGCTAATCGGCTGGTTTTGATTTGGCGTTCAGTCTGGACGGAACTTTAGCAGTTTTTAGCGTTCTGTCTAGACGGAACGCTAGACACTTCCTTGTAAAAAAACGTCACATAAGCCAACCAGCGTGGCTTCTAATTGTGACAATTACTAGCCAGGAGGAGTACGCCGTGTATGAACGCCCTCCGCGTCACTGCAGATGCTGCCGACCGCTGTACTGCTGTCCGCCGTGCTATTTCACCCAACGCAGAAACTGCTTCACGCACCTTGGTTTTACGCTGCACTATAGCATTTTCGGCTGATCTTAATTCCTCAGTACCTATATTAACTTCGCTTACTCTTGCGTTACCTTTATTTGCCCGTTTTTTTTCTAGCTTACCAGGCAACCAAGCATCGCACGTGCGCTTGTGTTGACCGACTTGGACGTAGAGCATAATTCAGTAGAGAGACTTGGAAATCAAATTCACACTGTTTAATGCACAAATGTGCATGGCCTTTGTTTCAGCTGAGTGAACGACGACTCGCCGGCGGCCGGCCGACAAAACTCTGAGCCGACTGATTCTGCGGGATGGTCGTTGAGCCGTGAAGTAGCGCAGTCAAGCCAAATCATGTTCTTTTGACGTGATCCGAAACGTTAAAGGAAACGGCAAGGAGGGTGTACAGAGGTGGACAGCACTTTCCAATTGGTTTTCCTACTGAATAAATCCCAAGCAACTGCAGCGAGAGTGGTCAAAACAAGGCCCAGAAACTTTCAACTAAAATTTGCGCTAGTGCTTCCGCAATGTTTTGGAATCACTTGAACGTACCTTAATTGGAAGGTTTTCCTAACGGCCAACCATTTAAAAGACTCTTTCCTGGTCCATCTGCCTGTGGAGGTATCGGCCCAGCATCCGCAAGTTCGACGTTCTTTCCGCGTTGATACTTCAGCACGTTCTTGCAAGCCGCAATCGTCATCCCCCGTCGTTTCATGTGGTCTGCTGCAAGGATAGGTTCATGGTTTACTTTGCCGAGAATGCCCAAGAGTGGCTAGAGGTTGGTGTACACAGTGAATGGCCTTCTGTAAAGTTATCTGTGAACTTTTTTCCACGAACATCAAGACAACGGCCTCGTGGTAAGCCCGTACGCGGAATCGTCGAACACCACAACTATCGGCTTTAGCGCACTGTAGAAAGGTATGACACGACAGCTTGTGAGCATCCTTTCAGTCACGACGAAAGCTGCACTGCTATATTTCATAAAAGCCCACTGTTCTTCGTCTAGGAAACCTGTAAAGTGGCTGTACAATTATCAAGATGTTGGTATGACTTCTCGCATAAAATTGTAACATCCCCTAATATCCCCTTAGTAATGTCTTGGTGGGGGACCTACGTGTTCCCATGATGGCATTTTCCTTTAGGTCGATTGGATACGTTCTTTCTACGTTCACCTTGTAATCCATGTATATTACCGAATTGTGGAAACGACACTTGCCTACGTTGAACGAGATGTTGTCACCATGTGAACTTTTCAAGACCCCGCTAGAGTGTCTTTTGCAATCAGATGAGTCCGAATCCGCCAGCATGCCGTCGTCTGTCCGACACCCGAAGATGGGTATGCCACGCAATAGTGTATTCATTGGAGGCCTAAACATTACAAAAGCACTGGCCACCACGTATGGTATCTGAAAATGTTTTCAGATCGTGAAAATGTTTTCAACCCAAATATTCAGACTAAGTGAGACTTCTAAGAAACTCGCTCAAGGAATACTGTCAATACAATTGATGGCAATGACTGAACAAAAAAATGAAATTACTAACCTAGCCAAACAGTTTATGAAGATTATACTTATCATTCCGATATGTACATTGCCTGTTATGTAAATATTTTGCGCAGAATAGCACGGCTACATGTTTTGTATGGTGTTTTGTATTTTTTCAATGGCTGCGGCCGTATGTGGAGAAGAACCCTTTGTATGGTGAACGTTTTGGCAGTACAAATCTCCAAAGCCAAGCATTCACAGGATGCCGACTATCTGTAACCTGCAAGTGTAAAAAAATTCTGTTGCATGTTTACACTGTTGGAAATTGCATAATCAATGCTTATTGCGACCCAGTGACAATTACTTGAGCTACTTAGGGTGAACAAATATGCTACAAAACACAGTGTGCAGACAAGAACGCTGTGTATTCTGAACATTCCTGTCAAACACAGTATAGAGTCAACTTTGCCGTAGCGTGTTTTCAAACTACTACATCTGATATTTGCCCCCCAAGTATATCAGATGTTTTGCCTCGTCACCCTATTGTCGAAGGCACGTTCGATCTTTATGAAATGTTATAAACATTATTTTGACAGTGTACAGAATGCAAACCAGTTTAATAAGAGGAGGGTGTTTGATGGTTAGGTAATGTGTGACATGTAACTCTTGGACATCTGGAACCCCGGAACTCTGAAACACAGTTTTTCAAAGTTGGTTGGGAAGAGACAATATCTATTTTGTGCACCGGAACTAAGTATAGGTCCTTTGCCTGTTTACCTCCTGTTCAAATGCACGCTGAAGTGGCTGGCAGGGCCTTTTGAGCTTTGGCTAGACTGGTATTGTTGTGAAGTTTTCATTTTATTTTGAGGCGTGCATTTACCAGGGGGTGGTTTTAAATTGGTTATTTTTTTAGTTGTAGTTTCTTACAAAAAATTAGGTGTTCAGGCAACCCAAACTACTCTAATCTCCTTTGTGTAAGCATGTCGCAAAAAAAAAACTTGTTTGAAAACGTGCACTGTAACTCACATAGGTTGCCATTGCTTCTCCCAAATATGATTGTCTGTTGAGTGTTCACGAATAAGATGTGGACGTTGCTTATACTGTTTCAAAATGCAAAGCTGTTCTTTTGCAGGAAATAGGCGTTTTTTCCGGTCCTTGACATAACATTGCTTTGTGCACAGCAACTGTGATGCAGTGAGCACTTTTGTAAAACCAATTTACACACTCCTGGTTCTCAAATCGTGTTGACTTGAAAAAAGTAACTTAATTTGTCTGCTAAAATTAAAGAGAAGTTCGCTTCATGTTATCTACCTAATATTTGCACCCTGTTTTTCGGTGACTACGCGACCATTTCTGACAATTTTTCTTCGTTGTAAAGCCGTTGCTCTAAGAGAAGCATGCGTTTTGTATTTATATATCTTCATGTTTTTCTGTCGTGCTGAAACAACACGAGGGTGGTGCACATTGTTGCAAAGCAGGTTTCACTACCCACGTTGTGTATACTTGTTGACATGCCACAAGTTCTGAAGTCTGCTCATGAATAACTTACACAGGTTTACTTGTTCTGCCGCTTCCAAAAAGTACATTGGACTGCAATAGTAACGTTGTGAGCATTGCGTATAGTGTTTTCAGCATGCTGATGAGGTGTTTAACCGCATTCGAGAGATTGGTCTTTGAAATATTTGGTGTAGCTCTTTGTCTTAAGAATTGCCCTCTGTGCTTTCAACCTTTCTGTGCAGAGTTTTACAAACCAATTTTTCAAGACATGTTTACCTCAGTCAGTTCAAAAATGTACACCACAAAAAATAATTTCATAGCTTTTCGATGCGACTGCATCTCATTCACTCGCCTTGTCCCTCCATACGGCGTTGCCTGTCCACACCCCTCCCCCTACACTACAAAAAAATAGTTAGCGGCGCCCGGTTGCGACCCCACGACCCTGCGGGCGGAACGCGGGGTACATGGTGCTCTTACCACTGCGGCACAAAACCGAGACAGAATCAAATGCTACGAACGCGCCTTATATCCTTGACTCATTCAAACTACGTCAAGATGCTACTGCTACAACACATGATAGGGTAATGATTAACACTTGGAATAAAAGAAAAGAAGCTCCCACTTACAGCAACAATGATGGAGTAAAGGTCGTTGCGACAGCGAAGCCCCAAGCATACCACTTAGAGAGATTGACCAAGATTGGCCAATAAAACATAATAATAATCATAAAACACAATAATCATACGCGTTCCCGACACGTTTCACGCGATTTCAGAATAAATCAAACGGAATCACCAAGTGAACCCCACGATGCGTCGCATCTACACAGGGTTCCCCCCGCGGGAGGTGGGCGCAATTCCCCCTGCCCCCCCCCCCCCACTTTAAGCAAAAGGCAGAATTGAAACAAGGTGCTTTATCCCTGCTGAGACTTTTTCCCGCCCCAAAAGGCGTTGTTAATTTAGGAGGTTACCGTTTCGGTCTCACCTTTGTTTTGGATTGCAGTGTTGTGCGCATAAGAACAAAGAGTGCCGTGATCGTTTATGCAAAACAAAGTAGCACAACACACTTTGTCACAGCCAATTGATATATTGCAACTAGTAATAAATGTGCGGGAAAATAAATAATTGTAGCCCGTCAACCCCCGCTAAATAAAATGCTCGATCTTCAGGAGGACCTTGGAAGCACTGCTTAGACATGTTTGACTGTGCAACAGCGGTTTCTTAAGAAATATTCATGCATTTGCTGTGTACTGCTTTTGAGAATGCATTGTCGTGCGGAATATTCCCGCGTGTTATGTAACAGGTTCGGCAAAACAAAAACAAAGCCAAGTTTGTCGAAGCGTGTTAACACAATGGTAGTGGTTTTCATGGGTGCCCCGGAATGAAATAAATATTTCCCGCTTGTTCACACGTCTGTCAAATGCACGCTTGATCTTCCTTCTTACCTTTAAGATCTCGTTGGTCTTTTCGCAGTATGTAACACTGCTGATATAAAAGCAAATGCGCGGTTATGTTTACTTTATTCGAAGTTGCAGTGTTTTCAGGATTACAGCACTGCGCGGAGGACATTTCTTTGAATCGAAGGTACTACACCCATGTTGTCAAAGCGGAGTGACAATAAAAGGGTAGTTTTTAAATGTGCAGTGACAATAAATCAAACTTTCTGGCAATCAGCCTCTGGTGAAATAATGCTGAATATTCTGTAGAACATAGCATTTGGTGTTGTTACAGTGTTCCCGGTTTGCAAATCTTTTGCTTAAAATGAACCGATTATGCATTGCTGGAATTTCAAAAGTTACAGCATGTATGGTGTAAAACGCAATATGCGTGAACGGTGGTGAGTAAAAAAAAACAGCAGATCAGGCGTTTTCAATGCGCTCTCTGAAATTACATCTAGAAAAAAATATTGCAAATTCAGGGTATACTGTGGACCGATCCCTATTTCATAAAGCGTACGCCTCCATCCTGGTCACCACCCCGCCAAATGCAGGCGTAATGATCGAGCAGACACGGGGAACATTGCTCAGAAGCATTCGCTACACGAACTACTAGCCGCAATTTGTTTTGCCTCGCGCAAACTCCTTGTTATGTACGTCAACAGTAGATAATAAAATATTTAGTAAAAATACTCGGTATTTTACACTTCTCGTGTTGTATACTTGAGTGCTGAGAATACCAAAAATCACTGTTTTCTTTTGCCCACCATCTACCTCTCCTTTTGGCAGACGTCGCACAGGCCACATGTAGTTGCTAGCCCCAAGCGTGGTTTGTGAACTGCTCATAGTGTCTTCAAAAACTACCCGACGTCATGACTTTTTTCATCAGCTCATATTGTGGTCCAAACCTCTGATACCACGAGAACGTAATCCTAGCCATCTTTATCTGCACATGAGAGCTTTGCAAGCGACGTTAAGAGGGTAACAAAGTTTTCATGATCTGTTTCCACCACACCTATCCCCATCTATTTTGTAGTTTTGGGAAGCAGTTTGCATATGGGTAATAGGAACAGAAAAATATGTTGCTGCTAAGAACAATATTTTTTAAGTAGTGACAAAATTGACAGCTAGTTTTTCAGGAAATTTGAAGGACGTTAGCCTTTCGTGTTCTACTTAAACGTAGAAGATTTGCTCTTACTGTGCAGCAATTCAGCCGTCCAAGTACAGTTCAAAGAATGGTTGAAGAAAACTCTCACAAAGAAAAAAGCCTTTTTATACACGCAAGATTGGCGGCAATGTCGGTATTTGTGAACATTATTGAAAGAAATTTCCAATGAACATATTTCACGCGAACCATAAATATATCAGTGTTCTTGCAGTGTTCTTTTACGTAAAAATACATGGCGAATTGATTAAATCAAGAAACGCGCTCAGAAAAATGTAAGCAGACCATAAAGGGGTCTACCGCCACTCTTCTGCCTGGCCGCATTACAAAAAGTCAAAGAGAAAGAACAAAGAAATCTTTCAGTAAATTAAGGTTCAATGAAGCACCGTCATCAGCGTATGGCGTGGGGACAACAATGGGGTTTTGTTGCCAGATTATTTACAGCGTTGCGGGCGCGTCTCCTGCTACGCGTCAGAAGAGCCGCATTCGCGTGTAAGAACGTTTCTACAAATGGCGGATTGTCTTTTTTGATGTGGTTTTTTCGAGATTGTAGTGTTTTCATAAACAAAATAGAAAACATGGTTCAAAAAGTATTTTTTTACACGGTAACGATATTAACGTCAAGTTCAAGTAACACCTTTTCCGAGAGCGGTAAAGTAATCAAGGCTTCGGGCGTGGTAGTTGCTGTTGGGTGCTTCTACGGCTTGAAATTCCAGGCTTTGTTTATGTGAACATCATGTTTATCACAAACTGGCTTTTTTCACCAGATAGTGCCAAGCCCCACCACTTTGATCGATAAAAACGTACGCCCACCTCCCCTCGCGGAAACCCTGTGTAGATGTGACGCATCGTGGGTTTCCCTCGGCATTTCCGTTGGGTTGATTCTCCCGTCGCGGGAAACGTGCCATGAACGCGTACGATGCATTTCCGTCTACTACGGGTTTCCTGCATCCCGTGCACTCCGCTTTGCAGCCTCATCGTCGGTGGGGCTAGCAGTTCTGTTATTTGGCTTGCCGGTGCTGGTAGCGGTTGCGCGGACCATCGCGATAGCAGGCTTGTTAGTCTCCATTCAAAGCAGCGTTGGAAATCGGAGCAACGGCGCTGGAACGACGGAGCGGAGCGGCGCAGGTACCGCGTTGTATACCGCGGCATAACGCGACCGCTAACCCGCAGATAACGCTGCGGTGAGAGCGGCGGAGAGCACATGCGCAGCTGGCGCGGACAACGACGACGCCTAATGGATGGAGGGATGCATGCACGCATGGACAAGGCGGGTGAATGAGATGCGTCGCATCTAAAATTTTAAAACATGCAGTGGTGCGTAGGGTACCAATCAGCGAACATATACGTTTGAGTATGCGCCAATGCGCACTCAATTCCATTCCAATAAAAGAGAATACTCAAATATGTTTGAAAATACAAGTTGAACAAATGTTACAATTTAAACTAAGAAACTTTTAGTGTTCAGAACTTTCAAAAGCTATATCAACCATCGTCAGCCTCATTTCGCATTGATCCAAGCTATATAACCCACTGTAACAAAAACGTTTTGGAGAGGAAGTGCATACACTCAATACGCCCATCCGCATAACGAGTGTACGGAAGGTTTGGTTGCAGTGCATTGCAGTGGACCAGCTTATTCATATTGTAACGCACCATGACCTTCACAGGTTTGTGGGATGAAGTGAGGGTTCATTTGCAAAGCCAAGCTGAGGACCGTCGCTGAGCGTGCTTTGCGAGCCCAAACCCTGAAAAAGCACCTCCTTCTTTTCCTCGTCACAGCCTGTGCTATTGAGCACAACATTTTGCCAGTTCAGCAGCATTACCATATAATATTTAAATCCTAACAAAGCTTCTATCATCACTAGCTGTGAGATTCATTCGGCGTTTTGAATTTGAAAGTATTGCGGCAGGGATTTGCCTATAGTCAATGACATTATTTGGAGGCCGTCGTTCAAATCCACAGCCTCTTTCATTGTGCTGTCACTGAGCATTAGCACAATGGCATTTAAAGATCCTCATTAAATAAGTACACTCATCGCAATATCATGCGTTTGCGTTATTTTCTGGCAAGTACTGGGAGGTCCAGAATACAAAAAAGCGCAGGGTTAGAATGAAGAATAAAAAAAAACAAATAAAGCGGGTGCGAAGTTCTTCACTACGCTGCGAACCGCACTGGCGCCAGCTGCGTAATCGACTACGAACAATAACACGTGAAGTGTGCTCTTTAAATGCCTTTACCCCCTCGTTTCGGGAGTAACACCCATCTCTGTCCAAGGCAATATAAATACAAAAAGGAACAATTTTAAAGCCCTCTGTAAAGCTCCATTCCAATCGGTATTCACATCAGGAGAAAACGTTGCCGCTTCGAATCCTCTGTATCCATATCGCTTGTCGCTTGCATCTGCCCTGCCTCGTCTCACTAAACAAGTGCCTTTCCAGACTCCCTTCTGTAGCTGCAGCCAAAAGCAAGGCACCCTGGCATTCTGTTATCGTTGAAATTGCGTTGGAGAGCAAAATGTAATAAAAAATTGCATAAAATAACTGGTGGAATTCCATCGCCGCAAGATCGCAGTCCCTCGCCCAAGGGAAGAACTGAGTAGGTGGGCTGTAAGTAATCGCCACCAACCACATGACCAAACGGTTTAATGAACGCCGCGGATTTACGCTGCGGCCGAGAGAAAAGTGTGGCGGTACTTTCCAAGTTCCAGTAACTTTATATGGGGCAACGCAACGCTGCAAATTTAAATTGACTTCAGCAAACTTCCATAGTGTTTGTTAGGGAAAACGGAGACAGCAGGGGAAGAACATGACACGTGAGAAGCGAGAAATATGCTTTGCGGATGCGGCACACGACAATGGCGTTTAGGTGAAATTTGCAATACTATTTGCAACAATAAATCACATTTGTAATATTTGCACATTGTTTTCGCACGCTGAGTGCGTCTCTCTTAGCGCTGATAGGCATTGCATCAAAGAGTGCACAACAACAGACGGTAGCATCTTCTGCGAATTTCTTCCGAACATGCAATTTGGCACTCATGTAAGGGTAGCCTCGAAATGAGACGAAAAATGTTGCGAAATTCCGCGCTGCATCCACATGGCCGGCAATCGCAATACTGTTACATGTCTCAGGAGGTTCGGTTTTCAATAGCACTTCAGAATCACCAACAGAAGCTACCAAGTTGGTGAACTCGGTAAATGACGAATTCTAACATCACATTTGAAAAAAAGAGCGAAATTCAGATGGGACATGCGAGCCATAAAATCGTTTTGCTTTGCGCAATGCCAATGCAGTGGTGTAAAGTCTATTTAAATTGTGTGCTTGTCTTTATCATTCGTCAAATTGGCAGCAAGATTGGTATTTCTGCAGCACTGCGGTGAATGCAGACCGTGGGTTCCTAGAATGCAGAGTGACTTCTTCCGCGCTTTGGCAGAGGGGTACTTATCTCTAGAAGTAATAGGGTAATAATATCAAGTGGTCGGGATGGCAGGACTCACGGGACATGAGCAATCACTTCTCTTCACTAAAAATTCGTTTTGCTGCTGTAAAACGTCCATCCACATTCCTTATTCTTGGAGAAAGGTTTGTCATCAACCCTATCCCTGAGTGTTTGGGTATGTTGTCAAACACGATGTCTTTATAAAGACGCACTTTGGGGGTTGTGGAGGGGAAGGCTCGAGCATGATTTAAAATGCACAGACCTTTTTTTTCTCGTTCATTTGTTAGCGTCATTATCAAGTTATAACATTTCTGCGCCTTCTTACTGACAGAACTGCTGAATCCATGCCGTAGCCTTCGAGATTTCCTTAAAATTGTCTTGCGCTTTGGCATGTACCGTCGAGCCAACCGTTCCTCAATGGAAATTCGGCAGCAAGAGTAGGTACAGTGTTTCGCACTCTCTCATCGCTTCAATAAAACCTGAGAGGTGCGCTGTCCAACCTATACTAAAGAAGTACTGTTCTTGCTTGCGGAAGCTTACTCACTATTTTGCGCTGCTGTTTCTTCACTAAGTATTTTTACGTCCTCTGTTAAAGCGTTATACCTGAATGTTTTAGGCACATACGCTGTTCCGTAGAGGCAGAAAAATACAAGCCAGAGAGGTGAATGTGCGCCTTTAGGAGGAAAAGCAGAGCAGGTTAAGCCTGGAGCTACTGCTGCGTCTTCACTTCCTGCGTAAATATGGTGAGTAGGGAAAACGAGGCTTCGGACAATGCTGAACGTGCCTAAAAACATCCCGACATTGCTGCGCAAGGTGCTGGTCAAGTGGCACAAAAGTGGCAGTAAAGTTCAAATAGAAGGTCAACAGTTGATGTACGCAAGATAAAAGTACGCTATCGCCTTCACATTGTTAGAAAATTACAAGACACCCACTACATTGTGTACCTGTGAAGGGGTGGGCCACGTTAGGCACTTTCGAGAATTTGAGACTAGTAGTCGGGCGTTAGACAACACAGGTGATTATATTGCAAGACTGAACGGACGACCGACATGAGCGCAAGATAAACGACAAAAAGGGACGATAGCATCGGGCGGTACGGTACCCTGAACACTAAGGCTAAAACACGATGGAAAACCAAACGTCCTACATAGTATAGGGATGTGGCCGGGTAGTGTCGACGTGGTGGCGTCGCATCGTAGGTCGTAGTGCTGTCTCTCGTCGTCGCACTCTCCGGCGGGAGTGATGCGGGCCCGTCCCTGGCTGCTGTCCCGGATTTGGGGACAACAGGGCGCCGGCAACTTCGAATGGAGGGTCACGACCACACCGGGCGCCGAGCGGGATGACGTGCCTGTGTTGCCGTGTCCTGAAACCGGTCGTCTTACACAGCACCGGCGTATTCACTGATGATACTAGTTCAGCCGTTCCAGCAGACATTCCGCCAGCCGCACATGCCAGACTTCTTTCTCGGCCGGGTAATCCGCACACACCCCGCTGGGAATTGTCGGTGGGTCCCGCTGGAGCTCCTTTTGCAAATTTTCGCCTGACTTGCACATCACCACAGTACCCTTTATTTTTTGTTTTTGAGGACGTTTCTGCTTTACAAAGATAAAAAAATCACAGAGTAAGCTACACATTCCAAATGAAAAAAAGAAACCCGCGCCTTCCCGCGAGGGGAACACGAGTAAATGCAGAGCATTGGGGGTGGTTAACGCTGCGTTAAGTCGCGTTAGGGTGGGTAGTTGGGTCGTCGTTGCGTTGGTGTTGGTTTGGGGTAGAGAGAGGAGAGTAAAGTCGCGTTAGGGTGGAGCGAGCGTCAACCAAGGAAGGAAGGAGCAACGCAGTGACAAGCATGAGCGACCGCTAGCCGATATATTTGCAGCGCGCGCAGTAGACGGAGAGCAGTACGGGAGGGAGAGCGCGCATGCGCAAGCAGTGCGCGCCCTTCCACGCCCCACCGCGCTGCTATCACGCACCTGTTACGGCGAGACCGCGACAGAGCGAACAGGCTGACTACGACGCATGCGCGCGCCAGCTGCTGTTGAGAGAGAGGGGGGAAGGAGGAGAGGCGCACCTGCTGCGGACGCGGAGCTGTGGACGCCGTCCGACACAGGAAGAGGCGAGGCTAAGAAATGCTCTGCATTTAAAAAGTGACCCATGGCGTGACGAGGGTGTTCCGATGTTCCACTTCAGTTAAACTTTGTTTTTTGTTTTTAGCAAGATTTCAAGAGGTTAGTTAACCCTGTAATGCTGAACGTATCAATTTTGGAAGGTTTTCAGCGTTTCTGAACTGGCCCGTTATGAATTGATGGATATTAGGAGATCGGCAAAAAATCTCTCCCCAGATGGGAACAATGAAGTGAACGGAAGTCGTGAACAAAATGAAACAGAGTCGAGTAATGATTCCATTGCAACTGCCTGGTTTCTACGAAATAATTCTGGTTGCATTTATTTTTTACTCCCAGATTTCCCATTTGAGTGCTCAACTAAATATCTACCGCTTCAAGCCCTGGCAAATTCCCCTTCACCCCCACCCACCGCCCTGAGAGTTCGAACCACTTCATCAAGGAGAAGAATAAGATATGAACAGCCTTCTTGCGAAGCGTTTTCGAAAATCATTGCAAAGCAGTGAAGAGCTTCCTTACTTCGTTAGTGCCTTGAGGCTTGCCCACGATTACTATCTTGGAGAAGAATTCTAAAAAAGCAGCAAATGATGCCAACAGGAATCAACTGTTTTCCATTTGTAGTTCTACTGTTATTGAGGCCTTGTTGCAACTTTTTAGTGCCTTTTCTGCCAAAACTCAGTCAAGCAATCCATGAAAGTCAATTTAAATAATGTTTTCCTCAGATTGCGGCATCAACATAAGTGTTTCAATACAATATGAGCCAAATCGAAACTTACCACCCTAAAATGGCCCAAATTCAAGGAATAATTTTTCATTACTTGTGGCCATCAACTTCCCCTAGCTGACATGTCAACTTGATCACATAATAGTTCTGACGGCGCTCTATTTTGGTCCGGCAACAAACGTTCGCTTGTTTCGAAAATTCGCGTTTTGTGCATCTCGGTCATTTCGAAAAAAACTCCTCATATATTGCTCTCGTGCTTGGGTTTGTTTATTGGGTTTGTATTGGGTTTGTTTATTTGTGTTTTGTTTTCACCGACCCGCTGCTCCGGGATGTGTTATCTGTGTTATCTGTGGACCAAGTGAAGTGCGCGTTCCGTTATATCTTTTTAGGCCGCAGGTGTTACATCTTTTGATAGGGAGAGAGTGTTTCGAGCCAATGTCACCAGTCTAGAATGTTTTTCTTTTATCTACAGTGTTATGGATGCAATTCAACGGTTTGAGAAGCACTCGCGCCGAGTGATAAATGCCGGCAGCGCCGACGCTGCGATATTCGATTCGCCATCGCTCGCCTGCGCACGTCCCTTTGTTGACTGCCACTTCAACGCCTCTGTATTTTTGAGTTGTTAAAAGTGCACAAGTTCCCTCCAATAAACTTGTTTTTTCGTTCCCAACAACTGCGCTATCTTTGACTCTGTGGCACCTGGTAGGTGCTGGAAAGGGTGACTGCTATGGCATTGTTGCTCGCTAGTCCTCGAGACCCGTGTTATACAACAGAAACAGGCGCTTGAGACGGGCATAAGACAGGCACGAACATGTATGGAGACGGCACGCTGTAATGAGACGGACGTTGCATCACAAAGTGAATGCGTCACTAAAGTCAATCCCAATGTCGCAATGTTCTGCATTGGCGGAAAAAAACTATCAACAGTTCACAGGTTATTCTAGAAAACACACCCTTGATGGACTAAACGGCACCCGTGGTCTGGTGCAGTCGATGAAGTCGATGCTGCTATTTCCGGGTTGTAGGCGACTTTTTGTTGGTGGTAACGGGGTACACAACTCTGCAAGTCGAAGCCGGCGCTTTATGCACGGTCCACGAACGGCTGTCACTGCAGCCTGGCTGAGACTCCGGGAGTCTTTAACCACGGCTTCGGCAGACCACGGCTACCGCATCTTTCGGATAGGCCTGCGAATCCTGGCTCCTCCGATTCAACCCCGCTTCTTCACTACCCCGATCTCTTCTTCCTATTCTCCCGTCCCTTGTATACCTCGGAATTTTCTGCAGGCTATTCTGTCGGTTAACCTGTGGCACATATCCCCAAAAGGTGATTGCCCAACTTCGTGTTATTTTCGGCATCATCCTAGCTTGCCGAGCCTAACACATTCGGTTTCCTATAGTTCCTCACAGTGACGGCGATCGGTCGAAACGGTCTGAGCCACGGCTGGTTTGAGATAGATACTCATCGATCTCGCGTGGACGTTGGGAAGGTTGAGGGCGAGGCGCGTCGACAGAGAAACCACGCTGTACAATCCTCTTGTACGGGCAGCGATGATCGATGTGGTCGACCTCTCCGCAGTAGTAGCAAGGCGGAAAATTATCGGGAGTTTTCCCCACGTCGGCATGCCTCGGTGTCTGGTATTGAACTACAGGGGATCGGGCGGCAACAGTGGACGGCGGTACAGCAGCGCCTCTTGACGACGGGTTGGAGCCAGGCGGGGTAGACTAAGAGCTGCGGAGTAGGTCATAGCTTATGGCTCGCGGGGTGTTTCGGGTGGCGAAGCAGTCCCCAGTGCCTGCTGAACCTCTTCTCGGATGACGTCAGTCAGGGAAGATACTTGAGGTTGCGGCGTCGTTGGAAAACTTTTCCGAAGCTCCTCCCTGACTGCCCGAAATGTCTCTGATAGTGTGTCGGAGCTAATAGCCCCGGAACAGACAGTCTCCGACGCAAGCGCATAGAGAGGGCGGTCGTACTGCCTCGTACAAATTTCTAGCGTCTTCTGCAATGTGGCGCCCTCTAACATGATATCTTGCACCCTTTCAGGGGGTTTCCGGGAAAGAAAGCAAAAAGTTCTTGCTTTACTCTTCACACCAAAAACCTGACTTGACTTTTTTTATTCCGTTATTTCGGGGTCCGAGAGGCGAAAGAGAAGCTTTATCTCCTCAACAAAGATCACGACCCCTTCCTTGGGGTGTTCTGTGCGCGTTTCCAACAAACGTGCGGCTTGTTCTTTCCGTCCGACGGTGGAGAATGTTTTAACGGACTCGCCTTTAGAGAGAGTTCAGCCTGTTTGGGAGCTTTCATGGTTCTCGAACCACGTTCGGGCTGTATCTCCTCAATAGGAGAAAACATGGAGGACAGTTTCTTCGTTATCCCTCCGGTTAAAAATATGTACTTGCTGAACTTTCTCCAACCAGTCTACAGGGTATTCACTGGAGGATCCGCGGAATGATGGTACTACCCGGTGTTGTTCCAGCACGATGGCCTGGAGTGCTATCTCGCTCCTTGTTCTCGGTTGCACCTGTATTTCTCTTGTAGAAGATTAAACTCGGCCGTCAAACTTTGCAGACGGTGGCTGGTTCGGCTTGGGCTGGCTTGTCGTATTACAAAGAAGTAGGGAGCATAAAGAGTGCGCACCCCCTACTTCCACCAGATGCCACGAAATCAAAGATGACGCAGGTGTCTTGAAAGAAAAACAAGTCTATTCGAGCGAACTTGTGTTCCCCTAACAACTCAAAGAATACACAGGTGGCAAAGCAGCAGTCAACAACGTGACGTGCGCCGGCGGGGGTCGGCCAAACAAATACCGCGGCGTCTGTGCTACCGGCATTTACCACTCGGCGCGATTGTTTCTTGAACCGTGGAATTGCATCCAGAACACTGTAGATGAAAGATTATTCTAGGCTGGTGACATTAATCGAAACACTTTTCTTATCAAAGGAGATAACACGTGCGGCATAAAAATACAGAACGGAGCGCGAGCTTCACTTCCACGAATAACAGAGCCCTAGCCCAGCGCAGCTTTTCGCAAAAACCAAACATAAAAAACATACCCAATGCATGGTTCGCGCCAAGATGTGTTCTGATAACTGTGCAGTGCCAATTAGTGTTGGCTCTTCTTTTTAAAAATGTTCTCGTTGTTAAATCATTTTTTTTTGGCAGTAGCTCCATAAGAATACATAAAATAAAAATAAAAAATAATGACAAAAAAAGAGGGAAATGTCAAAATAAACACGCCTCCGACCGATGAATGGCTATACGTCTATGCCTTGAGAACTCTTATGTTCTGCTCATGTCCCATGACTTATATATCGAACTTCATGCTATACGACGATCCTTACGCCACATGCAATTTTGTGTAAAACAACTCACTTACAAAGAAACCTACTAAAAAAATACGTGCTGGCAAAATATAATTGGCATATTCATTGATCCCAAAACGAATCAAATAAATAATACCAAGGTCCTCTTTACCCCTAGTCGCTGCAGGAGGAAGCATGTAATCTTTTTCACGCAGTTGAAAAAAGCATTCAAATGTGCTAGCGTATATAAATTGTATGCAGCTCTCGGTTATTTTAGCGGTCGTTTTGCACCTTATTGAAGTATTCCTTGTTCAAAAATCAGCGAATTTTCAGTCCTCAACTTTCCCAGGTGCTACACTAGCTCACATATTTAGGACCAGATTCAAAGGGGGCCAAGTTCTATGAGAACAGCAAGGTAGACGAAAAGCTCTGGCGATTCAAAAACAGCCGGTATCGTCGGACCAGGAAACACAAAAAATTGGACCATTTCAGCTGGGAACAGCAGAGAACAAAAGAAAACGTGAACCTAAAAACAATATTGCGAAGTACGCCCAGAAATATCTCTTTTTATGTTCATGAATATGCTCATTGAATGTTCTTGAATTTTAATGTTTTTGCTTCACGTAACTTTTGTTCTGGGAATGCTCGAATTTCTTTCGATGTGTCCATCTTTATCTTGACCTGTGAAAGTTTGCGCTAATGCAATTGTTATCAACCACCTACATTTCTATTTCTCCTAGGCTTTTGTACCCACAGATCTAACTTGTCTAAAACATTCAACAAAGATAATTACCAACCACCTTTGCGTAACCTGCAAGACATACACAAGAAACATCATGTTACCCGTTAGCTTCATGTAACACCAATGTAATATTCAAAAGTTTATGAACGTTCAGCATGTCCGAGAATATTATGTGGGTACCGAGGCAGCTCTCCATGCTTTTAGGGGTCATTTCGTTTCTTATTTAAATATACCTTTTTCTCAAACCTGCAATTTTCGCTGTGCTCAGCATTTTCAGGAGCTACGCCCGCTGTGATATTAGGCACAAGATTCAAATTGACCAAGTTCCAGGCGACCAGCAAGGTAGATGGGAGCTGCAGCAATTCGGAAACAGGCAGTACCGTCGGAACAGGCAACACCAAAAAATGGGTAATTTCAGCTTCTAACTGCAAAAACGAAGGCAGAAAGGAGCACCTAAAAACAATACTGCGAAATACGTGGAGAAATTTGTTGTATTGCGCGCCTTTGGGCCACGTGACATGTCACTGCACTCTCGGGCACAGCGCCCCTCTCTGTATATAAACGCAGCTCGCCTGGGAGCGAGGCTGGCGAGGCTCTCTCTCTTTTGTTGCACCCATTTAGCAGGCCTCTCAAGCTTGGACGTTCCTTGGTTTCCCTATAGGCGGCGTAAAAATCGACACCAACCTACAGCGGCAGTTTTCCTAATCAAGTCCACCAGACGGCGCAACCGAGAGGTTACTTTTGGTAGAGAATACAAAACATTCATTCCGTGACTCAGAGAGCCAACAAAGTTCGCTTACAATGTGTTGTTTAAAAAGGTTATTAACAAGTTCCGCATCAAACATCTGTTGAGCAAAATGTACGCAACTTTTTACGAACAGCCGACTGGTGCACCACCTCGCTTGTGAATTCGCAACCACAAAGCCAAGCTAAGCCAAGCTGGATTGCGGTTAACTTATTCTCTGTGGTCTTGTCAAATCTAGTTTTCTTGAGTATTTCTGCGCTGTGAACATGCAGTAAGTGTGATACGTGCCACCGGGAAGGCTCAGCGACCCGCGTGAGCCTGTTGGAGCCCGTGTTAGCGGGGCCGCTGTACCGCCGCATCGACTTGTTGTGATGGCGCATCTAGGCCTATAGCCAGGCTGCGACTCCTCTTGCTATTGGCATCACTCTTCGTTTTACGGACTCGCCTCGGTCCAGACCTCGCCAAACGTACGTGTTGCTCCTCACGACGGATGCGCCCGTCTGAGCGTGCTCGCCACTACAAGTCTGTCTCGCGCGCTGTGCACGGAGTTGGTTCCCACCACCTCGCTGAAGCATCGCCCCAAGGTATGCCGCCACATGTGCGCACCCCTTCCTGGCCGCCCGACAGTCACGTTGTGCCTCTTGCTCGCTGGAGACATTGCGATCAATCCCGGCCCCAAGCGCACGTCGTCACGTCCTACTTGCAGCCGCTGCGAAAAGGTTGTGCATGACAACGTCGCCGCTCTCCAATGTGATGGATGCGGAAGGTGGGCACATCGCACGTGCGAACTGATGACGCTCGCTGTATACCGCCGCCTTTCATCGTCGACTGAGTGCTGGTTGTGTGCCCTTCGTTCGAAATCTTAGCGCAAGTGAACGAGTTGTTATGGCAAAAAAAAAAATGTCACGAAAGCGACTGCCCCTGTAAACTTGCAGATGTCAATAAACGATTTGTTCTCACTTGCTGCTCACTGTGGTCTGTGCCAGTAGAGGCCATCTGGTCACCTGGCGTAACATCACTTCACTAGCGCGGCGCAAGTAAACACGCGGCCAGCCAGCAACCAGCAGGAGCAGCGAGCCGGCGGCTGCCGTGCGAGAGCAGCCATGTTATTAAGGAGCTCAAGCGGCCTGTGCAAAAAGCATCCGCCATGTTTACAAAGCCTTGTTTCAGCGGCACCAAGCGGGCTCCCACCGTAGTTCACGACGCCGCCGCTACGCTTTTCTGGCACTACAGGCAAAGCTAGACCTTTGCTTCTCTAAAATCCTCCCTGTTCTGTGCATTTAGTCACAATGGAATAAACCATTCCCGTGCCTGCCACGCTGGTGTGCCGCCCTCGTCTGTCGTCCTGGCATGAACACAACATAATGGCGACGAGGACAACGAGCCTGCGACGGGCCTACGCCCCCTTCAACGAATGACGGACACGGCAGCTGCACCAAGGGACGGCGACGCTGCAACAGTGGAAATGACGACTCCTGCGGAAGCTGGAAATGTCGCTGGAAACGTCGCTGTCGGCTTCGGGTTCGGGCAAGTAGAGCATTTTGACGAGTCTACAAACGACTGGCTTTCGTATGAAGAGCGTTTGGTAGCGTACGTGCGCGTTAACAAGGTGCCCGAGGATTTGCGGGTGGACGCTTTCGTAAGCCTAATCGGCCCAAAGACGTACGCATTACTGAAATCTTTGACCGCCCCTGATAAGCCGTCAACAAAATCGTTTGACACGCTTCTTGAACTTCTTCGGAATCAGCTTTCCCCCAAGCCATCTGTAATTGCGGAACGCGCGAAATTTCACCGCAGAACGCAGAAAGAGGGCGAAGCGATATCAGCGTATGTGGCGGAGATAAGGCGACTAGCCCAAACGTGCGAGTTCGGAACCTTTCTCGACGAAGCTTTGCGTAACCGCTTTGTATGTGGCCTTCAGCGCGTCGATATTCAGAGGCATCTTTTCACGGAAGATAAGCATTTGACCTTCCTGAAAGCTGTCGAGCGCACTTTGTCATTAGAGGTGGCATTGAAGAATGCAACGGCAACACACGCACAGCCCGAGGAAGACGCGGAACTGCACAAAATGCAAACCTCGCGACCGAAAGTGTTGCAAACAGGAAATTGTTATCGGTGTGGGTCACCGAAACACGGAGCCCGGCAATGCCCACATGGTAAAGCCACATGCTTTAAGTGCCATCAAAAAGGGCATATTCAACGGGCCTGCAAGGCAAAGTTTGGAAAAAGTAAGCAAGGGTTCCAGGTTAGGGCTTTAAAAGCCGACATGGAGCTGTCCAATGAACAACGTGACAACTTCTGCAGTGCCAACGCCCATAGTGGTAACACTGACAGTGCAAGGTGTTCCCTTGCAGATGGAACTGGATACAGGAGCTGCAGTGTCCATTATTCCAGGAAATCTTTTCAAGCGCCTTTTCCCTAGCATGCGCCTCGAGGGCACTACTCTTCGGCTGCGCACATATGCAGGAGAGCTCATCACGCCGACCGTTGTGGTAAACGTCACAGTGGAATACAGCCACAAGCGACACGTTCTTCCTCTCTACGTTGTACAGCAGGAAGGCCCACCGCTTTTTGGACGAGAGTGGCTACAGCACATCCAGCTCGACTGGGCAAGCCTCAAGGAGCTGCATGCCATCAAGACAGCGTCGCAAGCCTCACGGGATCCGCCTGCAGAACTCGAGGCACTTCTCCAGAAGTAGTCATCTGTTCAGTGACGAGCTCGGAACAATTCAAGGTGAGAAGGCACAAATTCATTTCAAAGATAATCAGGAGCCTACGTTTATGAAGGCAAGACGAGTACCTTTTGCGCTCCAACCTTCAGTCGAAGAGGAAATTGGGAAGCTGACGAGACTGGGTATACTTTCGCATGTCAGCAGTAGCAAGCACGCAACGCCAGTTGTACCAGTTATAAAGAGCGACGGGTCCATCAGGCTATGCGGTGACTATAAAATGACCGTAAATCCAATATTGGACACTGAACACTACCCTCTTCCCAGAGCCGACGAATTGTTCGCAGTCCTCGCAGGAGGCAAAAAGTTTTCGAAGTTGGACTTGAACCGAGCGTACCAACGGTTAGAGTTGGATGAGACTTCAAAAGGGTATCTCACACTGAATACCCATCAAGGATTGTATGCAGTAAATCGCCTCCCTTTCGGAATTCCTTCGGCTCCGGCAATTTTTCAAAGAACTATGGATAACATACTGAAAGGCCTGAAAGGAGTGACGTGTTACATTGACGACATCATGGTAACAGGAAAAACGGACGAAGAACACATGCGCAACTTGGAATCCGTGTTGCGACGCTTGTCTGAAAAAGGGGTGAAAGTGAAACCGGCCAAGTGCGAGTTCTTCAAAGATAAGCTGCAGTATTTGGGCCACATTGTGAGCGCCGAGGGAGTGCAACCAGCAGACGATAAAATCAAGGCTATAGTGCAGGCGCCGCGACCAACTGATAAGCATCAGTTGCGGTCACTTTTGGGTCTTGTGAATTACTATGGAAAGTTCGTGCCCAACCTTTCCAGTGTTGTCTCGCCCCTCAATAGGATGTTGCGAAACGACGTTCCCTGGTCATGGAGCGACCAGTGCGAGTCAGCCTACTGGCAGGTGAAGGATCTCCTGTCGGCGCCCCCAGTGCTGACGCACTACGATCCCACCGCTCCACTACAACTATCGTGCGACGCCTCGGCGTATGGAATCGGCACGGTGTTGTCACATGTGGATGGCAAAGGTCAGTGTCGTCCTATTGCGTACGCATCACGTACGCTTTCTAAGGCAGAAACTGGCTACAGCCAGATAGAGAAGGAAGCGCTTGCCTTAGTTTTAGGAGTGAAGAGGTTTCACTACTACCTGTATGGACGCACCTTCGTCCTCGTTACGGACCACAAACCTTTGCACACAATCTTGGGCCCAAATACAGACATTCCAACGATTGCGGCAGCGAGACTGCAACGTTGGGCCGTTCTTCTGTCTGCTTACACGTATACGCTGAAGTTCAAGTCATCGGCAGAGAATGCAGATTCCGACTGTTTGTCACGCCTCCCACTTCCTGATCACAGCGAAGAGCCTTCAGAAGAGATGTTTTACGTTTTGCGTTTCAGTACATTGCCTGTGAACTGTCGGGACGTGGCACGCGAGACTTGCCGCGACCCTGTGTTAAAGAATGTGTTGCATTACGTGCTAAGTGGGTGGCCGGATCGCGCTCCAAGCGACGAACTGAAACCATTTTTCCGCAGGCGGTGCGAGTTGTCTTTGCAGCAGGGATGCCTCGTGCTTGGTACCCGTGTGGTCATTCCGAAGCGCTACCAGTCCTTCATGCTCGAAGAACTTCATCAGGGACACCCTGGCATAGTCAGAACCAAGGAGTTGGCGAGAAGTTACGTCTGGTGGCCCACCATTGACCGCGACATTGAACGGCAAGTGAGCGCATGCCAATCTTGTCAGTCGCAACGTAATTTGCCCTGCCCCTCTCCACTGCACCCATGGGCCTGGCCTACCCGACCGTGGGAGCGTGTTCATGTAGACTTTGCAGGACCTTTCAAAAGCACAATGCTACTAGTTGTGATTGACGCGCATTCAAAGTGGCCAGAAGTGTTTGTAATGAAGCAAACGTCAGCTGAAAACACTATCAGCTGCTTACGCGATTTGTTTTGCCGCTTCGGGTTTCCCGAGACGCTCGTCTCAGATAACGGGCCGCAGTTTACATCTGCAGAATTTGCTGGGTACATGCGCAGTATAGGTACGCGTCATATTCGAACGGCGCCTTATCATCCAAGTAGCAATGGTCAAGCAGAGCGCTTTGTTCAATCACTGAAAGCATCGCTGCGAAAATCTGCAGGGCTACCGGTGCCGTCCGCTCTTGCAGATTTCCTTTTGGCATTCCGCAACACCCCCCACACTACCACAGGCGAAGCTCCAGCCGTGTTGCTCCTGGGAAGACGCCTCCGCACCCGACTCGATGCGGTCAAACCGTCGGTTCAAGCAAAGGTAGCAGCAAAACAGTTCACCCAAACTCTCCGCAAAGGCTCATCGAAGCGACACGACAGACATTTGACTGTGGGTGATAGTGTGAAAGTGCGAAACTTCAGGCGTGGAGAGAAGCGGTTGCCGGGGATAATTCTTGCTCGTACAGGACCTGTGACTTACAAATAGTGTCATGACCCCTCGTGGTGTGTTTCAGTGGACTCGTCACAGGAACCACATCGTTCGCGTGCCGCCCGAGAAAGACACGTCCGCTCCATTGGAGCCCATCGACAGCAGCGGTGCCCAGCGTCAGCCAACCACGGGTCAGGACCTTCAACCTGTTCCGTGCACCCACCGCAGCAGCGGAGATACCCCCTTCGACAGAGGCAGCCGCCGGAGAGATACCAACCATAGTTATGTTGTCATTAAATTAAGTCTGGAGGGATGTTGTATTGCGCGCCTTTCGGCCACGTGACATGTCACTGCACTCTCGGCCACAGCGCCCCTCTCTGTATATAAACGCAGCTCGCCTGGGAGCGAGGCTCTCTCTTTTGTTGCACCCATTTAGTCACAATGAAATTAACCATTCCCGTGCCTGCCACGTTGGTGTGCCGCCCTCGTCTGTCGTCCTGGCATGAACACAACAAAATGTTTCTTCAGAAGTTTATGAACGTTTCTTGTTGAATTTGCTTGGGTTTGATTGTTTTTGCTTCACGTAACTTTCTGTCTGGTGATACTCGAGATTGTTTCGCTGTGTTCACTTTTATGTAAATCTGTGGAATTTTCTGGAGAGGCATTTCTTATGGAACGCGTACATTCTCTCGTTGAGGGAAATATTTTTACCGAGCTTTTGTACAAACTACTCTACCTCGTCTAAAACATTGAACAAAAAAAACCCACCAACGAACTTCGAGTTATGCGCAAGACATACACAAGACAAATTTAGGAAGAGAAATTTATGACTGCAGTAAACTGCTCTCCAAAGAGGTTACATTGGGCCACTCCATCAAACAGGGCTAGACAATCGCCATCGCAGTGCTAGACTCTATAAAGCGAAACCTCTCGCGGTGTTGGCGAGAATGACAATGTTTCGTGTGCCTTCAACTAAGGTGGGTTCGATTTGCGGAAGGAGCAAAAATTGAATGCACAGCGGGGAGCAGGTACTCTATGCCTACCCCAGAGTAAACACCCCTTCTTTGAATACGTCTGGCTAGGTGCATTGAATGCGGAAGCGTCATGGCTTCGCCTGGCGATATTTTAGGGCAACAATGCATGTGTGCCCTTGGGGTTAATGGAGAAAACCATATTAGCGATTCTGTAGTTCGTGTGGTATTGAAATTGTCACTTCCCAGTTTATGCAATTGGGAAAGGGCGATTGCTGCTTTCCCGAGAAGACCAGGACAGATTTACGAATTCCTGCTTGCGGCGGCGACAACATAACCATTTAGGAATGACCATAAAGACGACAGCTTCACTTAAAGGCGCAAGGCACCTTTTCTAGTTACCATACCCCCAATGTTTTTGTAGTTAAAGCACGTGAGCTATCCTAAGTGCGAAGTGTCTCAGCAGCTTTTGTTGTACAATGGTAAGAAGCAGTTTTGAAGGTTCAGATAGAACAGAAATTTATGGCGAACCTGTTAGGCGTTATAGTGTGTCCTACCGCAGCAACGTTATATTATTGTTTTTCTCGCTGACGGGGTATAAGGCGGCGGACTGACACAATTTTGAAAACCTAAATTACTCGAGTTCCTCTCAAGCATATGCCATCGAGAATGAGACCTTTCAAAATACGGTGTTGTCGACATAACGGCAGACATTAAAACGGGTACGGGGACGGTGAGCGCTCGAGGCACAGTTTTTTGCCGGAACAACATTAAAGCCCGGGCTCCGCAGAGTGCCTCTCACAGCCCGCAATAAACAACAAACGTGAACCAGGGTATACGATAAAGAACAGGAGGGAAAAAGCAACAAACCAACACGAACAACATGATTCACGCAGGTCGAGAGGGGGCGTTATGTAGAAGGAGAGTTGAACACTATACTCGGAGGGAGAGGGAGGAAACACCATAAAAGTATGGTACGTATAGAAAGGAGGCGGAATATGCACAGAACTGTCAGGAATCAGGGAAGCGCGAACATATGCAACGCGTGTCTGTCAATACATAGTACGTTTTAGGGGGTTTGCATTCACCTAAAGATCTGCCTTCAGACCGAGAACCAGGTTGGTTTTCAAGAGCGTATGGATAGGTGCTACTCCTAAATAAGATACGTAGGCTCATTTTCATCGATGGAAGAACTTATCTAGTTTCAGTGAATACTATGCTCCGGCAAACTTTTATTGCCAACGACGAGATAGGCAGAGAACCCTCGGTGCAGTGACGCGTCCGTAGACGTGCCTTCTTAAACTACAAGGCCATGCTTTCGATATTGACCGCCTCTTCTGTAGGCTTCACAATGTAGGCTTCAGAATGCTGCGCGCCATTCTGCCAGTATGAATACCGAAAAGAAATATTGATTTGAAACTTCGGGTTTTGTGCCGACTCCCCGATGTGGTTAGGGATAGTCTGGAGAGGGCTCAGGGACACGTATTGCTTGAATGGAGCGAATCGCGTTTCTCAGAGTTGATTGCTGAAGAGACTTCCTAGCTAAAATGCCGGCTTTTCTGCACTTTGCCTGAATGATGACGCGCTCTCATATATAACTCACCATTTATTTGGAAGTACGTTCTTGCGTGACTCCTGAGTTGGTAGGGACAAGTCGTTCACGTTCCCGAACAACTGAGACAACAATTTCGAAGGACTGCACAAGTTCACTAAAAGCATGTCAGCAAGGAGCATAATTTTATTTGCTGGGACTTCCACTCGTTCTTCATAACTACAATAAACTTCCACTCTGGCCGTGACGTAAACTGCGACTGTTCTCTCTACCACGATCAGTCATTGGATGTTAGAGCGAAACAGTAGGCGTCCTTTCAGCAGAGACGAACGTACGCCGGAGGACCTCTGCAAGAACCGCAGCGTGAACAGAACAGATTGTACCAGCAATAGGCTTAACCAATTTGCGTAACAAAAAGACGTAATTTACACAAATCAGCGTGGAAATTACGGTAATTTTTTTCTACCTGCACGTACACAGAGAGTGCGTAAAGGACTACTCGACATTACTTTATTTATCTTTTTTGGTTTGAGAGCGCCTTTAAATATTTAGTGCTCATGTGGCAGAATAATGCTGCTGTGTTTTTGTGCTTCTCAAGAAACTAGTTTGGCGCATAGAACAAAATAATAAAAAGTCAATACATGTCAGGGTATACTTTTTTGCAGAATTAAAAGAGCACACTAGTACAAGTTTAATAAAAATAAAGGTTAGCTGTTAAATTGCGTATATCTAATTGGTAGAAGTTGATGAAGACCAAAAATAGTTATTTGGCAAGCCAACTTCAAGGTGTGAAATATAAAAAAATAGGTCCTGGCCTCTGCAATGCTGCAGCCAGTATTCCGTATAATACATAATGATATAACCTTTGACCGTCCAGCGAGCGATATTACGGGTTAAAGCATCAGATTATTATATGCTGCGTGAAAATAAGTTGGTGGAATTTATTAATAGTTGGATACTTTTGTTAAAAGTTTAATTTTTTCGATTACAAGTAATAAAATTATGAAACTTCATATAGCCAGAATGTTTAGGTTGAAATTAGAAACGCCACAATTATTCATGAAACTACTTTTTCCAATATTTCAATAGTTGAACCATTCACCTCAGTATGCATTTGGACTCAATTTTGTCATTCCTCTGCGGGTGCCTTTTAGTCTTTGGTATGGTTCTTTTAGGGAGACGTTGATTTATTCATGAATTTTACATTTATTTCGAGAGGCACAATAGTCAAATGCCGCAAAAAAGCTGTGTTTATACCTGCTACAGAAAGTTCCCGCCGCTGTATAAAGCAAGAACGCCCACGAAAATTCGAGCTCTATATTTTCGTACCTTGCACGATGTGGTAAACTAAGCAGACATGGGTTTATGGTGCTTGATACTGTCACAAGTGTGTACCATGAATACGTACTATTTACTCCAAGTATGCAAAATTACTTGATTACTTCATTATTTTGTTGTAAACGTTACAAAACTTCCGCCTGCTGTCCATTTGGGGCCACGTAAGCACGTAGTGTTTTTACCGCAAACGGCTCTAACTATTGTTTTGTCGAATCACTCGATTGATTTTTTGGCTTTTTGTTATACTGAAACAACTCTCGGCTTCCAAAATTCTCATTCCTTCTCTCTGGAACTCTTGCAGGTGTTGCAGACACAGAGGAAGTCTGTCCCAACTCTTACAGGGGAGTAGTAGCCAAAGGCGAAGACGGGCAATGCTGAAAGAAACCGTGGGATCGGGACAACCAACACTGAAATTGTAATTATTGTCAGCTTGGTTCAGCAGAACGCTATGCGACCGCATGCACCGAATTACTAAGCACGAAGCTCACAGTGTCTGCCCGGACAGTTTATATACACATTGGATGTAATAGGGTTTTTCCCCGGGTCATTGCCTGTTACAACTACTCTCTCGAAACACGAAATTATCAGCTCGGTACTGTTGATCATTTGAAATTGCTTCTCTGTGCGCATTTACATTTCTACTTGCGACATTTCAAAGTTATAACTCATTTATCTTGTAAAATATTACTTCGTGGCGGAAACCTCAGAACAGAAGCGTGTTTTGTATAGATTCTGAAGCTTCCTCTTGTTGACAACGATAAAGCAAGAAACTACTGCCGGCATTTGAGTCATTATTTTGCTTTTACAGGCGGCAATTTCCTTAAGAAAAGTTCAATCTAGCAACCAGGTTTTAGACCTCCGCATTAAAGTGGTACAGTATTGCACGATTTTTTTAAAAAAAGTAAAATTTCCATCCAAGTTCTCACGGGGCATTTTCTAAAGCTGCACTGATTTTTTACCACTTCAGAACAAAGCAGTAAATGTAGGATTTTCTTTAAGCTGGCCTCTAAGACGCAAACAACGTTGCTATGAAACTTCTTTCGAGAACATTCCTAGTGTTCGTATTTGTAAGCGGACTTCAGTGTACAGTAGTCAACGATACCCACAGACAGCGTGCATTGTCGTTGCTTCGCGAGTGGACAGCAACCAGAGACGAAGTTGCTTTTGTCACATGCGACAAACGCTGGACGCCCTTCGATCATTCGCTGTTGCAGAATGCTGTCACAAAAGCTACGGTTTGGTCGCGAGGCAAATGGAAAGCATTGCGCGCTACATTGTTGGAAAACATGCGCAATAACATGAAAAGTGTGATTGTTTTTCCCAGTTTAAAATGTGGCCAGGATCGATGCCCTATCTTCCGCCTTGTTGAACCTTGTCCTTTACCCTTCGTTGATTGGATAATCTTCAATGATGAAGATGGCACTTTTACAGAAACGAAGAGCACTTCCTTATTGCGTGCCGGATATCCGACCTGCATAGTTCCTCCCATCAATGGCCAGCTGACATTAAAAAAGAATAACACAATTTCGACGCAGGGAGGTCCAGTAGTATTATCGCGCAGGTGCATTGCTCACCGGGTAGGACGGCGGTCATTGTGGACGGACACGTTAAACGCGGCCACCATTTTCGTGGCGTGCATTTCAAGAAATCTAGAAAATAACTTTACCAGCTGCAATGACTATTACTTTCAGAGCATCTTAAAAGCTCTAAGACATTCAAACGCTACAATTATATACAAGATTTACAAATATAGGGATGTCGCTCGTAAAGGAATCATTTGTGGCCTTGCAGACATTCTTATGCGCCCGGAAGTTGTGTCCCAGCTTCCCGGTCTTTCATTTCCCGCAGTTCTCCTTTACGCGCGCGAGGTTTTTCACGCCTACTCAGGTGTCGGAGAGCGGTGGGTGTCATCGTTCATGGTTTTGGAGCAGTCTCAGCTCGCTTTGGCATGGTTGCTCATCTCCGGTGTTGCTGTTTGGCTGGTTCTCTCAGTGACTGGCTCTATAGCATCCGGAACAACCCTTAATTGGCATGTTAATTGGCATGCCATCTTAGATTCAGCAACGCTCACTGTCTCGTCACTATTATCTGTATCAGTGTCCACGATATTCGATGAAGCAAGATCTCGTTCCCGCTCTCTAGGCGCAACCACAAGCATCCTTCTCGCTATATGGCTACTGGGAACGATACCACTTTTAGTGTACTTTCGTGCTCTCCTCACATCGCGCATGTCCTTCTCCGGTCTTCCGAATCCCGTCGACACGTTGGAAGAACTTGAAGCCCACCTAGACTCGGGAAAGGTCCAGCCATGCGTAGTAAAAGGCAATGCCATGCACTTCCGGTTTATAAGTAACGAATCCTTAGACCACGGTATTTATGAAAAGCTCCGCACAACCCACAATAGTTCTCCCAGAAAAGAAGGGCTCACGTTTGATAACTTTGAGTCATGTTGGCAACATTGTGCCACAAAGCCCGGTTTCGTGTGCATTCATTTCTCTTCAAATGAATTGGTTGCACAGTACCGTCCCAAAATCCCAGCGTCTCGTGAGCACTTCGGCCTCCATCTCACCTCAGTTCCGGTTAGAAAAGATTTTCCTCAAATGAGAGCTCTCCGGAATTTGATGAACCGGATGTCTGAAACAGGCTTATATGGCAGAGTGAATGAATACGATAGAGAGGGCGTTGCTCAAAACTCGAATGAACGACTGTTGAATGCCAAGGAGGAGGTTAAAGCAATAAAACTTTCAGAGCTTCGGTCATTTTGGGTTTGCGTTCTGGTTTCGTACGTGTTGTCGTTTGTGGTGTGCTGCCTTGAAGTGCTAACAGTTCACTGGAAACCGCACCGCCTTTCCGTTGGGCGTTACCGGGCAAAACCCTATCGCTCTAATTTATCTTATGGTTAATGACACAAAGTTTCGATTTTAGGGGTTGAAACCTTTTTGTTCCTCTTCTCATACGTTCAACCGCTCCCTATCTCGCTCTACACTGGAACTATTCTCGCCTTTGTGAATTTGCTCTTTTCTCTACCTCCCCTCTGCATTGCCTTCGCAGCTGTGTCGATATTTTATCGATTGGCTAGCCCTCGTAGTTCCCAACGTCTATACTGCCTTCTCGAGATGCAAATTTTGCATCTCTCCTATTTTTCCGTCACCCTTGCCTATTTTTCGAGCTTATTGGTGGTCGTGATGGTTGGGGGTAGTAATTAGAGCGGTATTATAGCGCAAACAAACGACCCACAAGAGATAGGACCCGGACAGGCTCTACCTCCTTATGCCTATCCATGTCCTCTCCTGGTGAGTCGTTTATTTGCCCTAATAATCATGTATTTGTCCATCCATTCTTTTTTCCTGTTCTTTTCTCACCTCCTTCTAACGCACTTGCCTCTTCGCACAACCATCGGAACTTTCAGCTTTAATGAACTTATTTATTTCCTTTCGAAACGGCCTTTTTCCCTCGTCTTTCTCTTCTTCCGCGCTTCCTCCTCCTTTTTATTTCTCCATCACAAACTGGCCCTCTCAACCTTATCGCTTTTTACTTACTTTCGTTCCCCAACTCCATCTGAACATTATTTGGCACTCTCTGGTCTTTCCTGTTCTTTTATCCATATGTTATTCACAGTTATCCACCCATGACATCTGCCTCTCTGTTGTAATTGTCTCACCATCACCGATTTCTTTTTTCTCCAACTTTCATATCCTCCCACTCCAGTCGCGAAAATTGCCCTTCGGAATTCCAATCGCAGTCTTTATCAACACGACCCCTCTCGTTACGCTCCTTCTCACATTTTCAGCTACCCCTCTTCTGACGTTAACCTCTTACGCTAAACTTTTATTCACCTCACACTCACTCTCCTCTCTCCACTGCAAAAACTCCCCCTATTTTTTGTCAAACACCCTCCATTTTCTTTTTTCTTCAAGCTCATCACGTTTTCCTGATCTCCTTCTCCTCTGTTTTCTCCTGTAACCAGTTCACCGTTTCCCTATGAGTCATGTCCGCCCCGTCACCGCCCGCTAAACGCTTTTCTGGCGTTAACCATTTCCGTGTTCAATTCTAATCACTCTCATTTTGCGCTCTCATCCCTTCCCCCCCCCCCCCCGACTAGTCTCTTTCCAAACTCCTGGTTAGCTCACCGACCGCTTATCCTCCGATTCCCAGAGGGCGAGCCACCTCCGAGCAAGCGGGTCACCATAGCATTTCCGGATGATTCTACTCAGAAATCACGTGAAACATTTTCTGCGTTTAGAAAATGGTAGATGATTGTTTTTCAATGTGCTGGCTTCACCCGCAGCACCGACTGCCGAACCACCCGCGTGAGCCCGTGCTCGTCCGGGCACTTGCCTCGCGGCGTGAGTGCTTGTGCGGTTGGTAGAGGAGAAGCTAAAGTTACGCGACCACCGTTGATCTGAATGCGTCGAAAGGGCGATTTGGGCGCACCGCATGGTACGTAGTCGTACACTTTACGCGCGAAAAATATTTCCCTATTCTTTTGGCGTACTTAATGCATAGCGTTCTTTGTCTAGCAACCATGACTTTTTGTGTTTCTAATAGACCAAAATGTTTGTCCACGTTTTAGTGAACACTCTAGATGCTACACCTTCTCGCTAAATTGGGTCTAGAGAGCGTGAAGCCAGCCACTGAAGGTCAGAGAGTGCAAGAATTCTTGGGAACCAAGAGAAAGCGTCGGTAGGTAACGACGTTCTGTCGTAGTGTTAAGCCTATCAATGAAGGCGGTATTCGGAGGGAATGCCGCACCAATAAGAAAACCCGCTATATGTGTGTATGGCAGTCCACGCGGGCCCTTAGCAGAAAATTCGTCTGATACTGAGCACAAAGCAGTTACTTCACGCAGCACTCCGTAAACAAAATATACACGCACGTAATTGTCAGCTAATGTCCGACTATGAAACCATGCCCACGATAGGCCTAATTATCAGCTATGTCGCTTCCCTGTAAGTGGAGCGACAGTTACTTGACCAGTTCGTTGCTAACATTCTCCACTCTTCACGGTTTCTCTGTATATAGTGGTACCATGTCCACAGAGGCATCGAAAAGGCTCACAAGCCCTAAAAAGGCCCCTTATATGACACTGCTGAAGCCCATTCACTGCAAAAACATTCCATGTTTCTTGGAACCTATCTAGAGATTTGTCCCTCTGGCTTCCCCGCTCATACGAAATATATAAAGCACCACCATCGCCTTCATCCTGGAAGACCCCCCGACCTTCAGCGGTGGCTCTGGGGACCCCACCACCGCTCTCTTTTTGACTTCCTTCGAGAGACAGGTGCCCATGTATATTTGTAAAAAAGTTATTTTTATGCCAACGGGCATTCTATCGCAAAAAATAGCAAGCAAATCTGCCGTCGTTTTTGTTCACTTTCCGAGCAAGAGGCACTAACCCAGTATGCGAACCCCGCCATTATCTCACAATGCATACTTCATTCTGTGAACGGTCGTCCTTTCCAGGGTTCGCGAAGACCGTTTTTCGATCAGGAGTACGGATAAGCAGATGAGACGTGTTCGAAAACTTGGCACGGCTTTTCAAAACGGTGCATCGTTCTCAGTCCTTCGTTCTCTGCATACTGTCACTCTTAACTGTGGCGGTGAAGCCTTTCCTTTGCCACACCAACAGTGTAAATCAAAAAGAGCTTGCGTAATGGTGAGCGAGTTTCCTTGTAAGCCGCTCCGCATGACCAGACACACCCATTCTTGCCACGTAGAACTTACCGCTTGTTGTGTTCAGCCGCAGACTGTATTGAAGGCGCGCTAGGAAGAAGGTGTCAATTTCGCCCAGACAACCATATTCATAGAGGTGTTTAGAAAGGTATTTTAACCTCATTTAACCAGAACTAGAGAACCGGTGGTTTTCTTGCGTGGAACCCACGACTATTCAGCGCACATAAACACGCACGCGAACGACATGGAGGTGCGGAGGTCGCCTCTTGTTTTTTCAACCTTTGCTTTCTATGCGTCCTTGGTGGTGTTAAATGTAGCACCATACGCACTGCAGCGGAAACTTGGGCGCTGGCTGGATTTTGTCCTGAGGGGGCGAACGCGTTGTACCGTTCTGGAATTGGGGGCGGGGCATATATTAATATGATCGAAATTCGACGGCTTCCGATGTCATGTAGAAAAGGAAGAACGCTCCTTTTTGTTCTTAGTGCTTACAAGCTTCAGTGTTTACTAAGCCGTATAGGTCAGAACCAAAAGGACTGCGTTGCTAATGGCAACAATTTCTTGAAGAAAACGATCGAAAATACGGGTTTTCGAATCAAGCTTCTTGATCTGTCGTCTTTCAATTTTTTTTTGCATTGCAGCGAAAGCATACCGCGTCCCGATAGACGGCGTTCGGCCATCCTCAAACGAAGGCGTATTCACAGGCCAAATCGAGTTAAAAGAACTCTCTACCGCGGTCCCACGTCGTCGCAGGGAATATGGTGGACTTTTGCAGAGCTCGACAGATGGTGGAATCGGCGCCTTCAGTGGAGTATCCGTTTAAGCCCGTGTCTATCCACACTCGACACCAAAATTGGACTTCACAGTCGAAATTGTCAAAATTGGAATATTTCTCAGCAGGATCAGACAGCTTCGTCTTAAAATCTTACTCTTTCCCTCACCGCAATTCGGTGGTGTTATACAAGCAAAGCAAACTCGGGGGTATTTCTATTTTTTCCCCGTGCTGATCGCGGAGAGTTCAAGTAGGGGGAGAAGGTACTTCAAGCATTCTTGTGGAGTTCCAGTGTGTTTTGGCGGTGCATGTGGCGTGACGTGTTTTGCGGCACACTGGGTTATGGACGAAGCTGTCCTGCCCTGTTCGCGTTCTCTGAATGGTTGCTCGTAAACACTTTCTCCGCTTTTATTCTGTGCTCGCTAATTTTCTAACCATGACATGCATGTGCTGCTACACGTTTTAACCAGTGTTTCGAACACAAAAAGTACGTGTTCGATTACGGCTCGTGGTCGCGTAAATTCCTTTTGTTCCGGTTTAGTTCCGGTTGGGCTAAATCCCGTATTTGAAGTAGTTGATTTATCAATGAAAGCAGAGAAAAATGTTTATAACTTAAAGTAACCGTGAAACCAAAACATACCAATAACAGTCCCTCAGTTTTGAAGACAACCTTAAAAAATTCTTCCACACCACATATTACGAAAAACCAACAAAACAGTGAAGATTGATCCGCCACTTTCTCGCTCAGCTGGGCGTTACTTCGTCCTACAAGCTATATTATGGGGTGCTTTCTCGAGAGATGGTGCAGGTGTCACCGGTTGACGTTTTTCATTTTTACAAAAGTTGATATATAGCTCTTTGTCACAGGTATTGGGATACCTCCACTGTAGTGTCGGCAAAAAAAAAAACGTTCGCTTAACAAACGATCCTAAACCGGCTCGGGTTGCCGTCGTGAAGTAAGATCGCGCTAAAACCGAAACTTTTTACTCTGCAAAAAACACCTATTGCAGCTATCACCGAAGTATTTTTTCTGTGCAGACAGGGCATACTTGTAATCGAGTTACCATAAGTTACCGGTTTTCAAAAAAAAAATTATTTCCAAGAAAATATTACAAACAAGACAGGTCTTCGAAAATAGCCGAAATGAGCGTCCTGTTTTTCTGCTAGCCATGCTATGGAGGTCAATTTTTTCAGTATTGCGCGTCATCTTAAATTCTTAGTGCCAACTACAAGAAATAGTTCAATTTGAAAACTGCATTTCACTGCCGGTGAGACGGACATTTGGCTGTAATGTAACAACCGATATAAAAAATGTCGCCGGTATTTTCTCCAACTTTTACAAGTAGAATCTACGACTGCTTTAGTCGCTTGCTTCAGAGATATTTCGTGTTGTTTTTGTAGTGTTGCAGCTATGAAGTACGAAATAGGAAGTTATAGCTGTATTGTGGTGAAAAGCTAGATTAATTTGTAATGAACTTCTGACGTCCCTGGAAGAAGAAAAATGGCGGGAACAAACCTGTCCGCTCACCTAGGCACACGTGATTACGCAGTGATGACAAGTTTGGTTATGTGACTGCTGCGATAAAAGAAGGAACGCTTAGAGAATTATAGGCCTTGTTGGACACCTGGGTTCTTTCTATGAACTCAACGTCCCGATCTATTACGCTCAATTTGAAATAAAAAACGTGGCTTACGGTTGAGCACACCTAAATATGCTTTAGGAAGTAGAGGGTCACAATAAGCACGTTGAATGAATTATACAGAAACCTTGCATATTGCGGCACAACGTGCCAGCTTCGTGGTCACGCATGGGTCACGCAGAAGCCTGGGTCACGCAGAACAAGGACGTGTGTCCATGAAAAATATGCAGATAGAGAGAAAAACACAAGCATTTGGTAGTGAATCAGCTTCAGCTAGTCTATTTCCCCAAAACTAGGTTTTGATTGATTGATTGATTTTAGGGTTTAACGCGCCGACGCAACGCAGGCGATGAGGCGCGCCGTAGTGGAGGGCTCCGGAATAATTTTGACCACCTGGGGATCTTTAACGTGCGCCGAAATCTCGTACACACGTGCGTTTTTGCTTTTCGCCTCCATCAGAAAAGCGGCCGCCGCGGCCGGGAATCGAACCCGCTACATCGTGCTCAGCAGCGCAACGCCTTAGCCACTCAGCCACCGCGGCGGGTAAAAAAACTAGGTTTTAGCTAAATATTTTGAACGGCCTAGACTGAAGCCCAATTATTGTGTATGATGAAGCTTGCGGGAGAAGCTTTCTTGAAGTGATTGCGATGCCGGAAGGTTCTCGAGTTAGGTAGCAGTAGTAGTAGTAGTAGTAGTAGTAGTAGTAATAGTAGTAGAAGTAGTAGTACTAGTAGTAGTAGCAGTAGTGTTAGTAGTAGCAGTAGTAGTAGTAGTATTATTAGTAGTAGTACTAGCAGTAGTAGGAGTAGTGTTAGTAGTAGTAGTAGTAGTTGCAGTAGTGTTATAGTAGTAGTAGTAGTATTAGTATTAGTAGTAGTTGTAGTAGTAGTAGTATTAATATTAGTAGTAGTAGTAGTAGTGTTAGTAGTAGTAGTAGTGGTAGTAGTAGTAGTAGTAGTAGTAGTAGTAGTAGTAGTAGTAGTAGTTGAAGTAGTGCTAGTAGTAGTAGTTGTTGTACTTGAAGTAGTAGTAGTGTTAGTAGTAGTAGTAGTAGTAGTAGTAGAATTAGAGGTAGTAGTAGTACCTTCGTTATTGTGATCATCGACCAACTCGGAAAAAATACTCTTCTTTATCAAACAAGGCGCAACATTAGATCATTAGCTGGTTTTCTTTTAAGTAAGCTGCTGATGTCCCTTTTAGCTTTGCAGATGCAGAACGGCTCCGCGACTTGCAGACGCCAGCTTAATTTGGCGCAGGGAGGCTGGAAAGTGCCCATCTCCAACTTTTGTCTGAATTTTTTGTTCTATTTACTCAAAGTGGTACACAATGCGAAGACGACAGACTTGGGCGAAAGAGATCCTAGTACTTGGTTTTTAGACCCTACGCCAGCTCAAGGGCTGAACGTTCGTGCGGCCGATTTCCTCTATCGCTTGCAGAGGAAGGGGCGGAATAACTGGAAAATTAGGGCCCTTACCCTTTGTAAGGAGGGGCTGGAGGAGGGTGGTAAACATATACTGCTTCGCAGTAGTAATTTTTTTGCCCTTCCAACAGATGCCTCATGTGAGACTTCCGGGGACCCAGTGGACTAACCAGTATACTTACAGAGAGATAGCACCAGCGGGAGCGAGCAAGAAGGGGTCACAAGTGTTACAAAGGCTTAGATTGCACATCATGGGCACCCAGCCTGGATTGCGAAATGGCTGCAGGGAGGCGTGGTGCTGATGCTGATGACTTCTGCGATAAACACGGCCAGCTCTCGCGGTGTTGGAAAGGATTATCAAATTCGCCGGAACGTCGTTGCTTTCACTAACGGCCTTTGCAAAGCTGTGCGAAAAAACGAAATACATGTTCCAACTGCAACACCACCTTCACAGCAGAAGTTTTCGCAGATGCAACAGGCACATATGTCAGCTTTGGAAACACATTTTTCAGGGCCCTTGAGTGGCTGACCTTGTGCCGTTATGCGATGAAGTCGCTAAGAAACAACCCAGGCGCAGCTAAACGTACAATACACAATGCAGTTTTTGATATCATGATGAGTGACATCGGGGTGACACTAAAAATTTTGGAAAGTTTCTGATTATCAATGTCAGCGGAAAACAAGGATTTACAAGTTGAAGAGGGAGGGGGGATGAAGAGGGTGAAAAAACGGGACGGGAAAATCTCTCCTTTTGAACCCTTTGCCAAGGCCCACGCTGCGCAGCCGTTCTGCAAAACAATCGTGATGTCAAGCGAAGGCACATCAAACGCCTCGAGAGAAACACTTCTCGTGGTCGCCATAAAACCTGCTCCCATCGCATTTTTCTTCCGGCGTCTATCCGCCTTCACCATTCCGTCTCAGCTGAGAGAGTTTGGATTTTATGATTTTACTCAGGTTCCCTGAGTGCAAGCCTCGCGTTGTAAGTATCCTTTCTTAAGAAAGGGGCTTTGATTTTTAAAGCTGCTTACATACGCAATCCGACTTCATGATTTAGCGAATATACGTCCCGCTCCTACACAAAAGCATATACACCTCCCACCGTTTATGAGGTGGTCACGAAGAACTCACGTCGGTGAGGCCTATGCAGGACATCAAAAATATTGTATCGCAGCTCGCAAGCCAGGTGTCGCAACTGATGGCGCAAATGACGCAACTGAGCTCGCGGGTAGCCAAGATGGACACGTTGGAGGCGAACGTGAATCATCTTTTACTTGCTCACAAAACCAGGAAAGCGGTGCCTTGTGTGAAGACCAGTGCGGAAGGGAACTTCACCGCGATGAATCACAGTCTGAGCCAAGATGGAGCGCGAACTAAGAAAAAAGCGGACGTCACGGTAGTTCTTCAGTGGAACTGCCGTGGCATCAGAGAAAAGTTGGGGGAGTTGCAGCAGTACGTAGAATCTCTCGAGTACAAGCCAGATTTAATAGCTCTGCAAGAGAGAAATAAAAGACCCAGACTCCCCGGATTTGTAACGTATACAGATCATACGGAGGGAAGCACGGCCGTCCTAGTGCGTAACACCATCGCAGCTACCCAACACTTGACTGACCAGAAGGGCTCACTGTGAGCACACCCTGATTGAGCTATATAGTAGAAGTATCGGAAGCGCAAACAATGTGTTTGTGCTCAGTGCGTATTGCCGACCAACAAAGAAAGGTCTAGATATCGCCGTTACATTTCAAGACGCCGCGACGAAGGCAGGCTCTCGCCCATTGCTTATCCTGGGCGACTTTAACGCTCCTCACACGACGTGGGGATACAAATTTTGTTCTAAGAGGGGAAGAACATTGGCGAACCTGATTGACCACTTGGACCTCACCCTCCGCAACGAACCATTCACTCCTACCCGTACAGGCACAAGAACCTCAAGGGACACCACACAAGATTTATCATTCCAAGCTGGGACCCTCGATGCTACAGCACAAGTCGGGAGTGAACCTGGGCTCGGACCACGACGTACTACGTATCACTATCAAAGGACCGGCGTTTAAGGCGAGGATGGGGACAGCACGGATCACGAACTGGGACAAGCTAAGAAAAGAGCAGGAAGACCATCCAGAGGAGGAGGTGGAGGACCGGCCGTACGAGAACTGGGACAAGGAGCAGCTGGCGCTGGTGGACAAGCACACGCAGAAGATTGCTACGACGCACCAGACTCCATGCATCGACGCACGACTGGCGCACCTTCGGGAAGCCAGACGCAGCCTCACCAAGCGCTGGAAGCGGCAGCGACATAATAGGAAATTGCGGAAGAAGATTAATGAAATTAGCAGGAAAGCAGCTGAGTATGCCGCCGCGCTGTGTAAAGAGAGTTGGCTCAGCCTCTGTGATGGTCGGCGCGGGACACTCTCTCCCCGTAAGACTTCGCAATTGCCCCGCCATCTCATAGACCCACTGGCCAGCAAAAGCGCTACCAACCGAAACATGGCGCGCACATTAAGCAACTATGCAGGAGGTGCGAAAAAACTAATGGAAGAACTCAAAGCCAGGTACCTGAATACGGAGAAGAGTGTGTAGCAACCTGGGCCGTACACAGGCACCTCTAATGAGGTCTTGTACAGGCCTTTCATCGACTCTGAATTACAAACGGCCATTTCTGAAAGTAATAGACGCAGTTCCCCAGGGCCGGACACTATTACTTACAGACTCCTGAACAACCTGAGGGACAAATCCAGACAAGAGCTCCTTGCACACATGAACAGTGCCTGGAAGAGCGGTGTGTTGTCAGTCACCTGGAAGGAGGCGGAAGTCCGGTTCATCCCCAAGGCTGGGAAGTCACCATACATAGATAACTTACGGCCCATCTCCCTCACGTCCTGCCTGGGCAATGTTATGGAAAGAATGGTGTTGAATAGGCTGCAAAAACATCTGGACAGCACTGATCAGATGCCGGACTCTATGTTCGGATTTCGGAGGCACTTAAGCGCGCGAAACGTACTGCTGCAACAGAAGGAAGAGGTCATGAAACAAGCCTCTAAGCAATCGCCTAGAGAAATCTTGGCGTTGGACCTCAAAGGAGCGTTTGACAACGTCTCCCACGCTAGCATCCTAGCCAACCTTCAGGACACATGCTGCGGAGAGCGGGCATACAAATATGTACGGGATTTCCTGACAGGCCACAGCACTCGCATCAAGGAGAGGGAAGAGGTATCTGCACCCATAGTGTTGGGAAGTAAGGGGACCCCACAGGTATCCGTCCTGCCGCCTCTGCTTTTTAATATGGCACTATTAGGCCTGCCCAAGGCGCTCGGAGTTAGTCGATGGTTTGGGGCACGCGCTCTCCGCCGACGACATTTCGCTCTGAACGACGAAGGCGGGCTCCTTAGGGTGGATTCAAGACGCGCTGCAAGCAGGCGCAGATGTGGTTAGTAAATACGCGAAGGAGTGTGGACTGCGATGTTCGCCTCAAAAATTTGAACTGGTGGTTGTCCGCCCTCGGGCGCCCAACACACAGAAGGAAGACGTGAAGGTGGTCCTAGAGGGCGAAGACATCGTTCCAGGGCCCAGTGTTAAGATTCTGGGGCTGACCATCCAGGCAGACAAGGCCACTACGTCTGTGCGCAAGCTTATGCATTCCTCAGGACAGATCCTGTACATGCTTCGGCGGGTGGCAACAAGGTGGAGAGGACTGAAGGAGAACGACACCCTGAGGCTGGTACAAGCCTTTGTGGTGTCAAGAATAACGTACGCCACACCTTACCTCTTGATGAACAAGGGAGAAAAGAGCCAGGTGGACACAGTAATACGCAAGGCAGTGAAACAAGCCATCGGAGCTCCCATGAGTGCGTCGACGGACAAGCTCCTCCAGATGGCTGTACACAATACAGTGGACGAGCTGGTTCAGGGCCACCTATCCAGCCAAAAACAGGGGCTGAGTCACACTAAGGCAGGCCGCCGTATCCTGGATAGAATCGGCTGGAGCGTGGCAGAGCTGACCGATCGAGAACAGCTTGCGGACGAATGGCTAGACGCAGTCAAGACCAAGCCTCTCCCAAAGAACATGAATCCGGCTCACCATGGCGGCAGGCGTGAAGCTAGGGCTCGTGCCCTCAACAGGCTACTGGAGAGCGAAGACGGTGTCGTCTTCACGGACGCCTCCAAAACCAAGGGGACGACCAGAGCAGTGGCGGTGGTGACAACTTGGGGGGAGCTGCTGACAAGCGCATCGTTCCAAATCAGAGATGTGGAAGAAACGGAAGAGTTGGCAATTGCCCTAGCCCTGACCCTTCCGGGGATTTCCAAGGTTGTCACCGGCTCACAGCAGGCGTACAGGAACTTCCAGTCAGGCTGGGTGTCCTGGCGGGTACTTCGCATCCTGAGAGACAAAACGCCTCCGGAGAGCCAAGTTGAATTTGTATGGGTTCCAGCCCACTCCTTGGTGGAGAGCAATTAGTTTGCCCACAGACAGGCCCGCGCGTTAACGTACCGGGCAAGGGTTGAAGAGGAGGCAGAGGGGAACCTATGGTGATCTACAGAGAGATAGTGCGCACTATCGAGAGGATAGGCAGAAACTTCCTGCCCCACACCCAGAACTCACGCGAGAGCAGCAAGTACTGTATCGACAGATTCAGTCAGGAACTATCCCTCACCCTCGCTTACTGAATAGCATGTTTCCAAATCAGTACGACAAGACCTGCCCGTTATGCAAGCAGCTCGGTGCTCTTCGCCACATGATAGGAGAGTGTGACGTCAGCCCAAAACACCCACCCCTCATCAGCAACTCCTCCACTAAGAACCCCACCCTTACCCCTAGCTAACGATGGGAGATCTTGCTGTCCAGCCCCGCCTTGGAGGATCAGCTACGGCTGGTTACCAGGGGCCAGGTGGCGATAGCAGCATATGGAATCCTGTGAAGAGGGATCCACTCTCATCCAGTGCGTTTAGCGCAGACACGCTGTGCAATTAAAGTTATTCCTCCTCCTGCTCGTTCCCTGGTATTGTAAGCATATCAGGCCTCGTTTTAATGCTACCGCCTTGGTGTTGACGTGATTGCGTGCGGTTGACAGTGACAAAACCTACGGAGTGAGTGTACGAAATAAATTTTGTTTCATCGAAATATAATGAAGCTGACAGTATTTTTCTAGCATGCGCGGCGAATAAAAACTAGTAGTACAGTAAAAGTTCGTTAATTCGAACTCGTTTATTTCGAACTTACAGTGAATTCCAACTGACGCTCTGGTACCGTCGCAGCTCTGTATATTTCAACAGGAGAAATTTCCAGATAATTCGAAGACGTCGGTATCCAGAACACTTAATTGAATCTGGGATAGTTGGTTTCCATCGCTCCTCGAAGAAATCTGCCCAGAGTGGCTACAATGTGTTCCAAATTTAAACCAAACCAAATTTACTTGAGGCCAAAAGAACAAAACAGATAATGTAGCGCGCGCGCTACGCTGCTGCGACTGCATATTTCGCTTCCACAGCGTGCGCTGCGGCGCCTATTCTATTGCTCAGGCGCAATCCGTGGCAGGTTTTCTTTGTGCCGCGGTCACTGGTATCGGCTCCACAGGCGTGTAGTAGCGCCTAATTTCCAATAACGATACCAGAGGCGGCTTCTTTGTCTCCTGCCCGCGCAGTGTTTCGCGATCTCCGTTCTTTTTGTCGTGTCCGCTAATTCAAACTCCCCTTAATTAGAACAATTTTATGGTCCCCTTCGAATTCAAAATAACGAGCTGTTCCTGTAGTAGGCAAATACATGAAGCAATCCTCCTACTTCTGTTCGACAAAGATATCTCGATATACCATAGCTTCGTGCGGCGTGCATTGCAGGTTTTACTGGGTTCCATTTATTGCATCCCAGCATCAGCTTGAAGTGCATAAGTATGAATTTCTACACTTCGCAAACGGCCCGCAAGTGTTGAGAACTGTAATATTCGCCATGATTCTGACTTTTAAGACAAACGTTCGCCCAAGAAGTGTGAGACACATTGACTGTAATGGATACAGAAAATCTACTGCCGTTGCGGCTTGACGATGAGATTCGATAAAATTACTCATCATAAAGAGGTGTGTGCTTTTGAAGTAATCGTTGCAAGAACTGTGGTTTCATTATGATGTTGTGACACGGTGTTCAGCACAACTACACGCTTAATTCATCGGCATAACGGCATGTTTATAATTTTGGATGCCGAGAATTCTGCTGAGAATAACATTGTGGGGAGAACATTTTGTTCAGAACAAACTCCTCAACACACGTTGTCAAAATGCGCTCACTAACACACCTGCAGGTGCCAGAAAAATAAATATTACGGTGTTGTTTCTTTGACTTTAATTTGCATGCACGCTCTGTCTTCATGGAGGCATTCTTGGCGTTGCTTAGAGTGACCGTGGTAGGCAAAGGCGTTTTTTTATCACAGAAGTGTTTATTTGGTGCTCCAGTATGTGAAAAAGCGTCTTTGTTGTTTTGTTGTTGTATAGTATTTGGGGTTGTTGTTGTCCGCTAAACAAAATAGATACCTCACTAAAAGAACCGACAAAAATGAAGAAAGCTCACACTGACCCGTAAGGCTTGAAGGTAGCGAAGCTGTACGCAACCTTCACGGCCATCACGAACATATAAATCACAGATTTAAGCAGATACTCCTTCTTCGCTGCCGCAACTGCCTTTACTCCTTCATTGTTGCTGTAGGTGTGAGCTCCCTTTATTTCCTAAGAAGCTATAATAATTGGACATCACTTTGGAGGGGCCTGTGCAATGACTTGTGGTTCTCATTCCGAGCAACTGTTCCCAAGATTACGGCAAACGCTCGAGCCTTTCTCGTTCCGAGCAAGCATTGTCACGATTACAGTGAACGATGGAGTTTTTTTTCACTGTCTCTGTCTACTGTTCTACATCGTTTTTTTTCTATATTCACGGGGAGGATACGCTCAAACATAATGACAGTGTGAGGGCGCCACATTGTCACGCAAATAAGAGCATACACTAAACTGGCGTTGACACCCCTGACAAAAGTTGTGATCGTTGTTGCTGCTTTCTTCGCGGCACACAGACAATTTGGGGATTGGTCTGTAATCGGGAGCCTGGAAGGCCAATGTGGCCTGTCAACAAACTTTACAAAACCATAAGTTGGAAACGTAAAACTTATGGAATGTTGCGTGCACTGTAGAACTAGAACCTAATGGTGCGTGAATAAAGCAGGTGCCCAACATCCGCCCGGAATCCTTATTCGGCTGTGGTGTGCGCCAGTCACGTGGCTTACTCAGTTGGGCACTAATAGGAACAACTTTAGGCGAAGCAACCAACGCATGTCGGGTGTAGCAAAATCGGCTGAAGTTTTTCCCGAAACAAGAAAAAGAAAGGAAAGGGAAGAAAGAGATGCAAATACGGTGTAGCAGTAAACAAGTTGGTAAATAAGTACGGCCAGGGTTTCGCCGGTAAAGAACTCTTCGCTGAACATTATAGCGTTTCATATTGTGCGATGACCGTTTCGTGTTCTTCAGAGGTACAAAAGTGATGTTTTCAGTGCCTTTGTCTGGAGGCAACTGGTTGTAAAATGTGCACTGAAAAAATGTGAACGTGTGTGGCCGGTTCAGGGCATCGTCAAATGCATCCTCAATTGTCCTCGGGACATTGTAGTCATCCGGACCAGAGAGTTGAAACAGTCGAAATCAAAATATAAATAAAAGCCATGTGTTGGCGAGCCATCAGTTTTACTACTTCAAAATGAGAATACGTAATAAACCTGACTTGTTGAAGCCGTATCGGCATGCACAGGATCACGGGTTGTCGCAATCTTTCCATTTAATTTGATACTGTTAAGCATTCTTTCTTCACCTTTTATTAACTAGCTTTCCTGCAAACCTTCAACTGTTCATCTCGAAACCCAGGGTTTCGGTTGTATCAGGATGCAGTGTCCAGTGTGTAGATGCTGTGTTCCGCATATTGGTGCGGGTAAAACAAAGCTTCATAACCTATCCTGTGAAAGCGTGTTGACAAGCGACAACAAAATGAAATGTGCAGCGGAAATAAGAAAAAATTGCTGTGAAATGTGTAACCAAGAATAATGACGACATTAGGGGCATTTATTACAGTTCTACTGAGATAGAAAGTTGTTTGAAAGGATGGCGGTGTTTGATGCTTAGAATTTTCCACGTTGCTGTGCTTTGTGGACTCGCACACTGTGTGCCGTGAGTGTTTGTGTAGCATAAAAGTAACTTAAAAACGTTGGCCACAAGTGTTGACAGAGGCACCTGTGTACCGAGAATCAATAAAGTGAATTGCATGTTCATCCTACTGTCAAATGGCTCTTTGCTGTTTTGGGGGACAGTGCAGGATTTGCTTAGAATTAGCGGTATGCAAATGTTCTTTTTGTAAAGAAGCGGATGTTTTTACATTCTGGTATTGTGCCGCAACAATTCTGTTGCGAGAAAATCAATTTTTTGCGTAAACTTTTAGCGTCTTCAAAGACGACAACTAGTTTTCAAATGTGCACGCGAAATAAATAATGCATTTTCTGCAGGTCTGCCTGCTCAGTTGATGCTCAAGCATATGAGAGATTGCAATATTGCGTACAATGAAACAGCGTGTGTGGTGGTGAAGGCTTGGTACAGTAAATTATGGGATGCACCATCAAAGTTTCCGGACGGAAAATGAGCTTGTTGAGTGAAATTGCCGCCTGAACTCTCCCGTAGTTTATTGTTCGGGATCGGCCGTTGCTGGGATCCCTTTTGTGTGACGCGTTGTAACTCCTCGTCCAAACTCTCTTCTGCGCAGAATCTAGACACCCTAACTGCAAGGCTAAACCAGAACCTCGAAAATTTTGCAGCATGATGTAATGAAAACTCACTCCAGATAAACCCCACAAAAGCAATAAATGTAATATTTAATACCATTATTAGGTACCCAGTTTCAGTTCCAAGCCTTTCCTTTGAGCGCACGGCCATTCATTTGTCAAGCAAAGTAACATTCCTCGGAGTTCTACTCGGCACTCATCTGAAATTTAATCTCCACGTGAACTCCAAAAAAATTGGTTTTTGGCATGGGCCTTCTAATCAGATCTCGAAGGTATTTTCAGAAACATATCCTGATATCTCTATGCTATGCATTAGTATAGTAGTTAAACGGGGCAGAAACTTGGAGGCTCACTAAGAGGGTTCAACTTAAATTGAGAACGACTCAGCGGGCAATGGAGCGGAAAATGATAGGTGTAACATTAAGGGACAAGAAGAGAGCGGAGTGGGTCAGGGAGCAAACTGGTGTTAAAGACATATTAGTAGAAATTAAGAAGAAGAAATGGACTTGGGCAGGGCATGTAATGCGAAGGCAAGATAACCGCTGGTCATTAAGGGTAACAGAGTGGATCCCTAGAGAAGGCAAGCGCTGCAGGGGGCGGCAGAAAGTTAGATGGGCAGATGAGATCAAGAAGTTTGCGGGGATAAATTGGTCACAGTTGGCACAGGACCGAGGTAATTGGAGAATAATGGGAGAGGCCTTTGCCCTGCAGTGGGCGTAGACAGGCTGGTGATGATGCATTTGTTCACAGCCCTCCTTATTACTGCATATCGCATTGGTGAAACATCTACTCTCCTCATGTGTCATGCTTCAATCTTTTTTAAAACCAAGCAGTTCGCCTAATTACATTCAGCCCTTACAACGCATCGGCGCTTCCCATCTACACCAGTCTGAAGATCCTACCACTAAAACTTGCTTTTCATGTAAAACTGGGCGTTACCATTTTTCGGGCTCGCACATACATTATAATTAGTAGCTTTTTAGATTTCCACCTAACAAACACCAACCCCACAAGATTTGCAAGGGTGTTTAACTTACTGCTGACTAAGGTCTGCACTAATTACGGCAAACAGCCATTTACGCAGGCATTGAACTATAAAATGCTTTACGAATAACAAATAAATTTTCTTACTCTATGCGATCATTCTACAGTAGTTTAAGATCGTCTTTGCTTAGCAATCTTTCCGAATAATAAAGTCTTGTTTTTCCTGTGTATAGTAGTTAAACCTGTTTTTCCAGTGCTAATAATGTATAATTTCTTGTTCTAGTGCTTGCTTATTGTATTAGCGTGTTAGACTGACCCATACCTAACTGCAATATTTTAGTATACTTCAAAAGTATATTTCTTCTACGTTGTGCAGTAGTTTAAGACCATGCTTGCTGACAATTTTTCAGAAAAATAATTTTCCTGCTTTCCCTGTTTATAGTAATCAAACATGTTTTTTCCAGAGCGAATATGACATAGTTTTTGTTAGAGTGTTTTCTTATATTACTAGCGTGTTAGCCTAACCCGTACCTCAGCTGCCTAAATATTTTAACAATATTTTCGCAGTTATTCACAGGAGGTCCCTCTGACAGTGTTACTTTGGGACCTCCTTCTGAACTAATAACTTCGTGCGATGTGTATGTACCGAAAAAATGTTTAATAAAAAAAAATTAGCGTTGCCCTCCATTCGTTCCTACATTCAATCTTTTCTCGAGAAACTCGCAGTGTGGGATCGTGCCCCTCGCGAGGGGCACGATCAAATGCAGAGCATTTCCGGGGGCGCACGACGTTAAGTAGTTTGCGTTACGTTAATGTTGGTGCACTTGTTGCTGTTGGTTGTTGTATTGTAATTAAATGAAGAGACGTAATTACGTGGTCACGTGACATCATTTATTAGCAGGTGGGTATGATTATTGTTGCGCAGTGGGAAGAGCACCATGTACCTCGCGTTCCGTCCACAGGTAGTGAATGCGTTGTATCAGCAGCTTCTTGACGTAGTTTGAATAAGTCAAGGATATAAGGCACGTTCGTAGCCCTCCATTCTGTGTCGGCTTTGTGGCGCATCTTTTGGATGCGTGTGTTTGCTTCCCTGAGTTTTGAACTTTGTTCGACTGTCTGTTAGTGCTTAAATTGTGTGTTAAGTGTCTCGTCTTTTGAAGTTTTCTAACATTTCCATGCATTAAAGAAAAAAAAAGTCGGCTTTGTGGCGCAGTGGGTAGAGCACCATGTACCTTGCGTTCCGCCCGCAGGGTCGTGGGATCGAAACCAGGCGCCAGTAAGTATTATTTTTTTGTATAGTGTAGGGGGAGGGGTGCGGACTACTACGGACAACTAGAACGGGTGACATCGTGAGTTAAAGAAATGCTCTGCATTTAAAATCCTTGAAATCGTTTAATCCTTCAAATCATCGAGTGCTCCTTTGCGCTCAGCATCAAGCACACCTGTTAGTTTGCCCGTATCATAATGTGGTTTCACGCCACCGAGAACGGCACTCCGAGCGTTGAGAGAGTGACACTGGCCAGTTGAAGGGTGTTTAAACAATCCCGAGAAAATTGGCGCGGGAGAAATAAAGCTGAAAAAATACAGCCACGCTGAGAGGGCCAACCGAGCCAAGTGCCCACGTTACGTTTGCGCTTCTCATTTTATTCTCAGCCAGCCCCAATTTTTGCATCCATACTTAAATACATGTTTTTATGTTTCCTTTAAAATTGTTTAGAGTTATATCACGCACATTGGTTGATAAGAGCTTCTTAGCAAATATAATTTTTTTAATCTTTTCTTTGAAGAGGAGATTTGTAAAGGTAAGGATAAACTCGATCGCTTCCGGGAGAGTTTCTACGGCGAGAAGTATCTGCCGTCAAAGCTACAGAATAACTAGCCAAGGAAAATATTTTAAGAAGCAAAACATCTCTGCATACGCAACAAGTCCTAGAATCTGAATCACAGGTTGGAATCTACAAAAATTGAGAGCATCAGTCTAATAGGTGGGTTGAAATGAACTGGCCAGCGGCGTTATTCAGCTTCTGTTGTGGCTGATTATTCCGAACAGTGGGCAGTGGTGAGTGTATCAAGTGGATAACGTAACGAGAAAAGTTGTAAGGCTCACTCTCCCTGGCGAAGAAGGCCCCACCTCCCAGCTCAGAGTACGCGTCGCACGCATGATCCAGGATCCCCAATAAGCCCCTCCCACCAGCTGCTGCATTCCCCAACCTATCTCTTGGACACGGAGCCTGGAGGGCAGCGTTATTTCTTTGAACTTCACCGAGCACACCCCAGAATCTGGTTTCCTGCCACTTCGGTGCAATATGAGGAGGAGGGATTTATCTGGTCCAAGGGAAAACTCAGAGATAGGTATGCACAAAGACTTCATTTTAACATTGGGTTCAGCGTAGAAACGTCGCCCAGGCCAAAAGAGGCCTTGCGAAATCTAGAGTTCTGGTAGTGACAGTCTCTTGTGTAACTCGGTCAGACTGCCCCAGAGTATACTCCCAGTGGGAGAAGGAAGGGAAAGGAGGAAAAAGGTTGTGCGGACCATTAGATAGGGAGTACAAGGATGCTTCGAGCACTCCGCATGAGGGGCAGTAAGAAAAGTCGAATTGGGTTGGGTACGTGTACACAAATACAGTGTGGTGTGGAAAAGTGTGTGTTTATAAGGGGCAATACATGTGAGCTGCCGTCGGCGTAAGGGAAGGGTGCGACGGAGGTATGCCACAGCTGAGGAGGGGTAACGTTGAGTTATGTCTCCGTACGGGAGGAGGATCGAGTGGGACATTTTGGGGATACAGTGTGTAGTCGTAACCGAAAGAGGAGCCCGGGACATCAAAGCTCGAGCATGTCAGTGGCTTTTACCACCTACACCGGTGTGCGCAGGATTCCACAGCAGCATCACGTGGTGGGCGGGGGGATTCCAAAGAAGGATTTTGGCAGCAGTAACAAAAATTTACGTCCCTTATATAATTTTGCATGTCTGTTTGGCAGTCAGATAAAATGATGTGGGGGCAGGTAGCTGAGTAAGAGCGAGGGCAATTGCCGCTTGCTCCGCAGTTGCTGAAGACGGGGTGGCGATTGAAGCTGAGACCCGAAAGGAGTTGCAGAAATGGCTAATACACTGATTGCAAATACAGTTACGTGTGGAGTAAGCCTCCGAGTTCAAGTATAGCATGTTCTCAGTGGGAGGGAAGAGGAAGGGGAGAGGTGTGCTAATGCGCGGTCTAGACGACGTCTGTGGTGATAGGTGGGGTGCATGTTTCGCAGGATTTGGTTAATGTGGAAAATAACGAGGAGAGGCCGGGAATATGAGCTGGATAGTTTATTGGTAACCGGAATATGGCACGATTCGCTCAAGGATATGCCAGACAGCCGGGGTCCGGGGAAGGCTTGTGAGATGGTCTACGTGATGTGCTCGATTTGTTCATCTGTGGTAGTATGTATTCCAAGTTGGAGAAGCCGTTAGCTGGATGGTCGGGGCGTGCGGAAGAAGCACTAACTGATAGGCTCTTTGAAGTAAGCCTTCGAGGGAGTGGCCTTGATAGGGGGAGCAGTGCGTAAGGATGGCGACAGCACAAGCGGCTGACCATAAAGCACAGCACCCGCGCATAGAGGTGAACATGCATCCTTAATAACAAACACGGAGCTGAATAAGTCGCAAGCTACTGCAGCACGGGCAATTGACGCGTAATAATAGGGAGTAGGGCAAACAGGGGGCTTCCGACAATGCTGAACGTGCCTAAGAATCTTCCGACATTTTTGTACAAGGTGCGGGCCAACGGGTACGAAATCGGCAATAAAGTCAAACAAGAAGGTATACGGCTGATATACACAAGATCAAACTACACTATCGCCTTCGCATTGGAGGAAAGTTACAAGACACCAACTACATTGTGCACCCTTTATTGTCATTTTCATGGGCGTTTCTCCTTTGCAGATATCGATAAATTAAAGGGTAAGCTACAGATCGAAAATAAAAACAACGTGGCCCATGAATGGACGACGGTGTTCCGGTGTTCTACTTAGGCCTACTTAGCGTTTTGTGTTTTAGCAAGATTAGAAATGGATGGTTAAATAACGATTGCCGCTGCTTGCATTAGCGGTGCAGGGCTTGAGAAGCAGTTCACTTGGCACCTCCCCCACTTGCTTCGTTTAAAACCCGCCTGTTGTACCTCACATTTATTTGCGGACGTGCTGCTGAAGGTTCTCTGTGAATGTGAGGCTGGGATCATTTCGTCCGCAGTCTGTCACGTCTGTCCAAAAGCAGACGGCGATAGCCCGCACTTGAACCCGCGGACAAGTCCAAATCCAACTCCCACGCAACGAATCCATAGTAAATGTTGTGCACCCGGGATGTGATGATATCGCAATCGCACAGACGCCGGTTTCACAGCGCAAGGAATGCACCTGTAATTTGCACCACAGAAAGCGTTTCTTTTCCCAATTGGCTCAACAAGTTATTGTTCCCCACCACTGTCAACCGCGCATTCCTCTGGACTTTGCGGCTGCCCACTGCTAAGATTGCTGGTTTTATTTTGTGGTGGGCTCACAAATGGCCAGTTTCATTTTTGGTGGGGTCAAAATATGGTAGGGTCACGTTTGTTATGATGATGATGATGGTTGGATGTTAATGACACCAGGTCAACTGGGGCAAAGAGCGCCAAAGCAGTGGTTATTATGAGGGTTCTAGATCTAAACACTAAAATGATACAATAAGGAAGAAAGTATAATCAGCAACAGACAATGAGGATTGCTGGTGTAGAAGGCCAGGTTGTGATTATGCGTGGTATGAAATAGGGTCTAAAAATTTTGCTACTGCTAAATATTTCAAAACATACTGGACAGAAAACATTGGATCGTCAGAGAGGAAAAGAGGTGAGTGTAACGAGATGTGCAGTCTGTACAGTTGGGGGAAGTGTTTCCGTCATGTTGTGTGAAGCATTGTATGACGATGTGGATCACGTAATGGGCCTCTCCGCACCTTCTGCGCAGAGGTCTTGGAGAACCAGTGAAAAGGTGCGACTGCGTTGCATGTGTCTGCCCTATCCTAAATCTAGCCAAGGCGCCTACTGTGTATGTACTGCGTGTGTCGGTGGTGTATGGTCCCAATATGGTTTTATTACATGTAACTTGTCGGTTTGTTCGATCCGGTGTGTTTGCCATGTTTCGTGAAGTTGTCTGATGTGTGGCTTTACGTCGTTGTAGGGTAATCTAGTTGTGTCTACATTATATATGCGTGTAGCAGCAGCAGCCATTCGATTCTTGGCTTCGTTCCCGGCTACGCGAAGAACCCAGGGACCCAGCGACCCAGCAAAGGACCAGTTCAAATTTGTGGACATTTTCAGACATATTACCCTTGCCGATCAGATTGATAACGTTTTTTTTGAAGAATTTGTTGACGACAATGCCTCCCAACACTTACGGAATCTGTATAGATATTGGATTTTGGGATGTGGTATTAAAGTACATGAATAACAATAAGAAGTACACCATAAGCCTCTGCAGTTAAGATACTAGTATTACTATTCAGGATTTTAGTGTCTTAAATGTGGGGTCCATGCGCAGCGCCGCATACAGAGGTGGCAGTTCTAGAGGCGTCCGTATAAAATTCAGAACATTGATACTTCTGCTGCAAATACAAGAAGTGCTGCATAATTTCACATCTGGCAGTTTGGCTTTTATCTATATATGTGAAAGATGTGTGGCATGATACAGGGCGGAGATGCCATGGTGCTATAAAATCTATTAAAGAAGTTTCGATGGTGTCTAAAAAAGAGACAGCAAGCTCTGACGCTTCCTCTGTAACACTGTAATAGAACGGAGTAGAGAACGCTGGTCGACTTAGCAGGAGTTCAGTCATGAATTTATCTTAAAAAACTGATTTAAAATAATGGGGAGGCATGGATCAAATTTTAAAAGCATTAAAGAAATCTGTGTACACTCGCTAACGTTGTAGGTTTCATTGAATACAGTCCACATGGAGGCTTTCGACCGGGCTAGTTTTCCAGGCGCCACATGCAAGGTGAAGCCCCAGATGACGCACTGGGTCATGCATTTTGAAGGCTGGTTTACTTGTTGACGCATAAACAACACTTCCATAGTCCAATCGTCAACCTATCAGGCTAGTAAAAACATGTATAAGAAGTTGATTGTCAGCACCATATGAAGTGTGGGAAAGAACCTTGAGTATACTCATAGCCTTTAAGCATTTATGTCTAAGTAGCTTGATATGTGGGATGAAAGTTAGCTTTTCGTCAAGGACTACACCTAATAACTTGTGTTCATTTCTGACTGCGATTGAGACACCATTGAGTTTTATGTCGGGATCCGGCCGAATGTCACGTCTTTTCGAAAACAAAACACAAGTACACTTTCCTGGATTAAATTCAATACCGTGGCTATCTGCACGGATACCTGCCCAGACAGCTAGCTTGTTAACACCAAGCTGTACTTGGCGCTCCCATATAGATAGGTTACAAAACTTAATGGATGATTGAACGTCGTCCACATAAATTGAGCCGGAATTTGATGGTGGCAATGCCCTTCTGAGTGAATTCAATTTTAGAAGAAATATAGTGCCCCTAAAAATGCCGCCTTGCGGCACGCCATTTCCCTGCTCATGAACCTTTGAGAATGCACTTCCAACTCTAACACGAGACGTTCTTTCAGACATGTAGCTGGCAAGCGTGTTTAGCATGTTACTCGACATGCAAAATACTTCAGGTCGCATAGGATGCCCTACCACCACGCGGTATCGTACGGTTTTTCCAGATAAAAAAATACCGCCATGCAATATTGCTTAGGGAGGAAACCATCTGTGATAGACGACTAATGCAACGAGTTGATTGTTGGTAGATCATCCCGCCCTAAAGCCTGCCTGGCAGCTCTTGAGAAGACCTTTGTACTCTAAGAAGTACACGAGTCTCCTGTGTATCATCTTCTCGAGAAGCTTGCACAGGCAGCTTGTTAGGGCTATGGGTCTATAGCTATCAAGAAAGGAAGGGTCTTTCCCCTCCTTCAGAAAAGCCACAATTATGGCCTCCCTCCAAGACGCTGGAATGTCCCCCGAAAGCCATATTTTGTTGTATAGGTGTAGGAGTGTTTCAAGAGTGTCTAGGCGTAGGTGTTGTATCATGGTGTATGTAGTCGTATCTGCACCTGAAGCTGAAGGTTTACACGTGCTCAGGGCAGCCTTCAACTCGTACAGTGTAAATTGAGAATTGTAACCGCATTTTGACTTGTTATTGTCACGGAGGGAATTTTTTTCAGAAATGGTTTTGTGTTTCAGGAAAGGGTTTGTGTAGTGTGCTGAACTAAAAACTTGTTGGAAGTGTTGTGCTGTGTTGTGTTGCGTTGTGTTGGAGTGACTCGCTTTGTGCGTTGCGCAGATTTGTCGGTAGACCTTTGTACCTGGGTGCTGCTTGTGTAAACAAAATCAATTCTCGCGCAATTTCTAGCCCTTTTTTTGGTGAAGGGTTTGTGTTGTCTCTTGCTTTGCGAGCCGAATGTTTTGATATGAAATGAAATAAGGGAAGCTGGAGAGTGCGAATATCAGTGCGTGTGCGAATATAAGCGTGTATGCGTTACACGCACATCGTGTACTTTTAGCGTGATATAATGCGTGATATAATGCACTCCTGGTTTTTGTACCGTTTCTGCAGATGTCTGTTTTTTGTCATAATAGATTTCGGTTAAAAACATGCACTATAAATTGAATGATTGCCGTGCATGTAGCATTAGAATAAAATAATAAAATGAGTGAATTCCGAGCGTACAGCATTAGATTAAAATGTCATCTGGATGCTTTTTTCGCGTTTGGATTGACTGTTCAATCTTTTCGAACGCTCAGTTTGGTCACGAAATGTTGCTGTGAACAACGTGTATGCAACCCGACTTTATTTGTAACGTCAGAACTACACGCATGTCGTAACTGGTACAGTAGTATGAGCAGCGCTGGTTGCGCTTCTTACTCTTACTGCAGCATAGCAAACGTAAATTACCCTTTCAGAACCTAGTAAAAATATTCAAAAATGGCTGTTAAATTTCTGTAACTTATGCAATTTTTAGCTTAATGAATTAAGTGTGTAACGCACCTTAATGATCAGAGTAACACAGCATTTGGGATTTCGCAGGTTTAAGGCAGAGTATGATTCTGGTGTCTGGCCTGTCGTTTTCTAATAGCTTACATATTGCAGGCTGCTGACTGGTGCAACTTAGACCATGTATGAATGTGATTGTGCAGTAAAAATGTCTTGCACTACTTTGATGCTTCTTGCTGTACAACGTATACTTCAACAAAATGTAGACCTAACAGGACAAGCGAACAGGAAAACACGACGAGTTTTTCAGTGATGTGCTTTTTGAAGGTTTAGTAATGCATATATACCAACTAACCCACCTCGCCATTCTGCGGCAGGAAGTATACGTCCATGTCAGTGAGGCTGTGCGGGTTTGTGCATGTTTCCTTTTTGCCACATTTTGTGGACATGGCTTCATCAGTGCAGATATCGTCACTTCAATCCACCAAGCAGTTATAATAGACACAGAAAAATATTTTGCAATTTCAGATGGGACCTCTAGCTGGGGTAAAATGTCCTCAGAGTCCCGATTCACAAAATATAGTTCTTATATATAGTTGTACCTCACATTAGCTGTCGTAGTTACTTTTAAGGTTGCCTTAGTAGTGCCAATGCCGACATGAAATTATATCCTCTCTGCTCTCTTTCTTCCCTTGATGTTACACCCATCGTCTACGTTCTATTGCCTGCTAAGTCGTCCTTAATTTAAGTTAGACCGTTTTAGTGAGCCTGGAAGTTTCTATCCCGTAGGTGAGTACCGGTAGGATGCAGCTGTCATGCACTGTCTTTTTCAGGGACAATGGTAGGCGGCCATTTTGTATTATACCAGTTGTGAAAAGCCGTATTAACAACACAGATTTCCCTGTACCTATGCCTAAATTGGTAAACTCGCTTGCAAGGGAGCTGCTACTGCAACAGTCTGCACAAGGCGCGTGCTCAAGCTACTGTTGACGGTCACTTGGCGCAAGAGTTCTCCTGGTTTGGGAAAAAGACAAGCACGCTTTTTTCCACCTGCGAGTGCCATCCTGCATTGTGTGTAACTAGATTACAGACATTAAATTATTTCACCAGACAATGTATAGAGCTCAGATTTTTTTTCAGTCACATCCTGCGCAAATATCATCTTTGTCGACAACCTGCGGCCTCTTAGTTTTTTATTGCTAGAAGAGGTATTAAATTTATTTCAGCCTTTGGACCATGAAATTTTTACTCACTTTCCAACCAATCCGGTTTGCAACTATTTTGGCAGTTTCTGGCACCGCAACGAAGAACGCAAACTGCTCAAGAATTCCTACCATAACTGATGATGCAGGCATGCACCATTGAACCACGATTGAAATATTACCGTGATTCCATTCGTTTTTTTTGTGTGTTTTTGTTCTTTGAGCGTATCACTTGGTGTGAATCAAGTAATCATGTAAATCTGTCTTCTTGTAACTAATATTCTATCATTTCCTTGTTCCCCGTTTTTTCGTTCCGAAATTATATCACTTTGTGGGAAATATTGAAATAGTGTAACTTTTTATTGTTTTACTAAGCAGAGTTCAATAAGGTGTTTCTAAAGTTTTCTGTTTTATTGTTGTCCTGCCATTTCACTAAGTGTGAATCATTTCATAACGTAAATTTCTACTGCTCTTGTAATCGCCGTAAAGTGATTTCTTTATACACACTTTTTCTATAGATCATAACCATATGCCTAGATGTTGGTTTGTTTAAAGTAGCTTAAATTTGTATGGCACTCCCAACCACCACTCAACACCACTTCTGTGTTTCCTAGGTGCTTTTGTTTTATTGCTCCACAAACTTTCACTACATGTGAACATTTTAGTTCCATAAATTTGCTGTGTTTTTGTAACCACCATTCAATCATTTCTTTGTTTTCACACATTTCTTGCATTGTTTCTCACCCAAATATTTAAGTGTGAGATGTTTCAAATTGCATAACCATCTTGTGCTTGTACCCTGGGTTTACATGTTTACTTTTCTTCCTATTTCTTGTCAACCTTTCTGTTGTGCGTGACTTCTTTATAGTCATGAATAGTTGTAGTATTCTTGTAATTGTACAATGCGTACCCTGTGGGCCAGGGCAGATAGGAATCAAAATAAAGTGGTTGTGTTGCGAAGGCATATTACATAATTTGGAAGTCAACATAAACTGTTTTACCTGAACTCTTTGTTTTATGTGTAATTTGAAAGCGTTCTTACTACCCAGCTGCAGGTACTTACAGCTAAGATGGGAGACTGTCATTTTAATTAGTTTATTTTTTAATTGTTTCTTTGATAGTCTATTTGCAGAAGGTCTGTAAAGCCGTGCTGTGTGGTACAATTCGATGACGCTACTGTGGTTGCCTTAGTGTCAAGGGCGCTTGTCCTGATCAGGACTGGTTTGCTGTTACTTACTGCCACTTGTTTCGATTGAACATTTCTTGTTTAGAGCTGTGCTTCGTGTGCTTCCGCAAGAGTGTGTGGTAAGCTTGGCACTTCACATAGGAGACCTAATGCAGTATGCAGCACGTCAAAAATGGAAATACAGTAATCTAGAAACCAGGTACCAAGTAACAGCAAACTGTGCTGAATAGCTAGCAAGACATGTCTTTGAAGTGTAAATGCCCACAACACGTAGGCAACCTTGGAAAGGGGGCTGGCCAAACTCCAAAATATTGCATAAAGAATGTAAATTTCAAGCATACAGGTTAATCTCAACAATATCATACTAACGTACACTATTTATGAATAAACTAGTGCTTGTGCCAAAGACCGAAATACAATGTAGAACAGACATCTATATACGTCTTGCATGCGTACGCTACAATGTCCATAAGGTGTACCACTAAGGTAACGTCCCGTAAACATCATATAAAAGTACCATGAGAGGTCTATTCTACGTTATCCTTTGTGTGATTTGGATGGGTTTTTTGCAGTTGTTGCAAAGTTGAATATATAAAATTTAGACCCGAACGGTACGTCTCCTGGATATCTGCAATGTCGATTGCTGACGTCTCCAGGATATCTGCACGACGTAACCTGGTTTGCTGGGATTTAAGATCTTGAAATAGTAGCGAACGCTTGGCTTAATGTACTTTCCACTTGACTTTTCAAAATAGATCTCGATCTAAATACAAAAAAAACAAGTACGTAATTTACAGAGCTAGAAGCACTGCTTTAAATAAGAATCTCGAACTCTATTTTTCAAATAACGGTATTAAACCTGTGAGTAGTAATAAACTTCTCGGCGTATATTTTGATGAATTTCTTATGTGGAACGAGCATACTAATCAACTATTACTGAAGCTATCTAAGAATACTGGCGCCCTATAAAACGTCGTGATAAAATTCCCAAGAGTTTCAAACTAACTTTGTATTACGCAATGTTTCAGTCACAATTCATTTACTGCCTTTCAGTCTGGCGCTTAACGAATCGTTATAATATTTTAAAACTAACTATACCGCAGAAAAAAGCTATTCGGGCTCACGAAAATACTTGTTCCCGACACAATACCAGACAGTTCAGAGAAGCACATGAAACACTGAATTTACAACAACTACTCATGTACAACTTAGCATTATATGTCTACAAGGAAATGCGCAAAAATCGGCAAGCATTTCAAAAAACATATCTCTCAATGAATTATAGTTTTCAACTCAGAAAAATAAACTACAGGTACCCCCGTATTAGAGCAAACTATGGCTTCAAGACCATGCGCTATCTTATTCCTAAATTCTTAAATGACAATGCAGATATCGGTGAGATTATCGAAACATGTCCTCCAAATTCCTTTAAACGAATATTACGAAAATACTGTTTTGTAAAATCTCTATTTTTACTTATTTCATAAGTGAATTTGCTAGTGGCACCCTATGTTGTATATGTATCTTTCGTTTTTGTATAAATAATTCCCTCTGAATATCGGTTCTTTGTACGTTTACATATATGTTGTGTGATGATACGTTGTGTTATGGTCACACTGTTACGCAAAGTGTTGTGAGCGCTTGAAAATTTGTTGTTTTTTTGTTTTCTTGGTTACTAGTTGTGGTGAATTTCTTTTTTTCTCGTCTGGTAGCTTTGTGCTGCTGAAGCTGGTGTCTCAAAGGCAGCATGGACCCAGTCAAGTACTTATGTGTACCTTTTGTCCCAGAACCCTTAGCCTTTCTTCGTAAAACAAAAGAGTTTCTATTAAAGAAAAAAAGAAAAAAATATGCCCATCCTCTCCATGGTGGAAAAACATCGGTGTGCTGTCAGGCGTGCGCCACAAATCACTTTTGCGAGTTCTGTTTCCGGCGGATACGACAGGCTCTTGCGAGGCGTCAGGTTGAGTGGCGGTGTCGGTGCAGGGGTTGAGGCGGCCGGCGGCGAGCACTGGTGGTATTGCTGCAGAAGAGCTGCATATGAGAATCGTGGTTCCTCACGCTGTGGCTCCTACATTTTTGGTGTATAGGGCAACACTCACATTCTGGTACTGATTTCTGGCCGGAAAAGCAGCTTCTGTCTTTTTTTTGCAGTCCCTGCTCGTGCATGTCGATAGTAGTCGCTGGTGAATATCCTCCCAAGACGAAAACGTAAACTCATGGTTCCCAAACCACTTTCACGCAGATTAATTAAGACAGCAGTAAACTTTGCGCAACTTACGTTCGTTGTCGCAGCCGTTGAATGAAGCGACGAGATCAAAGTGGTCCAGCCAGTCTCCCACTTCTTCGTAAGTGTCGAGCCAAGAAAGATTTTTGATGTACGGGGCTTCTGAACCCCGTACTGGTTAGGTGCGTCTGTCAAGTGAACGTTCACAGCGCTGGCCGTACGTCCTGTCATTTTTGTTGCCCGATCAAGTAGGGGCCGCACTCCACCAACAGTCCTAGTAGGCCGCGGCTCGTTCATTTGTAAAGGGGCAACACCTCGACGTGACCCGCCTTAGAAAATTGGGGTATTATGTATTCAGCACCCCAACCACTTCTGTAACGATTGTTAAAAGTAAATGGTAAAAACGCCCTTTATTTAACAAGGCGAGCTTGGGCCCACAAGCAATCTGACACTGATAGCCTCAACCGTGCCACGCTGTTCTTCCTTTTTCTCCTCCTTGGGCGCGCATTCCTCTTTCTTTTCCTTGCCTTCGACGAATGTGTAACGGACAAACAAGACCGTAAACCGCTATGGGCACGGCGGTATGTTCAAACTGCAGTAATAATATTTTTGCGCCCGTGTTCCCTATTGTGTGATAACTTTGTCTTCCCAATCACACCAACGCTTTCGTGTCAATTCTCAGGGCGATATGTGATAATAGTAAGCATTGGTAAATTGGATTAGGGTACGTTAATGTAGACCATGGTGTAATATGACAAGAGCCAAATAAAACAAAAAGTAATTCGACTAGAACAGAAGAAATTAAAGTGATATGAGGTGGAGTTATAGTTGGCGAAAAGTGGGTCTTAGGTCTACTAAAAAGTTAGTGAACAGATTTTGAAAAATTGCGTGTTTCTTTAGGTGCTTATAACCGCGAAATCTTGATAAAGAAACAATGCATACCCGTTTTGTTATACGATATCGCTCAATAGGAAACAAATTACACCATCTTCCCACGTGGGAACCCTGAAAGAATGCAATGCCGTGGAGTAGTAGCGTGTTAATTGGTTCTTAGAGTAAAGACACGTGTAGTAGCGTATTAAATGTCTTCTTTATTTATCGTGTAGTGGGGAACGTTTTGCGGCTTCTCGTTCTCGAAGCGGAGAATCCGCTGTTCGACGCTGGCGTTTCGAAGCGCTTTCTCGTTGCCGAACGCCACCTGGATCAGCAAATCGCCGCTGGCGTGTCATAGCGGCTTCCGGTTCACGAAGCGAGGAATGCGTTTCTCAACGCTGCCGTTTACGTTCCACGTCACGAGCTCTCCTCTGTGCAGCCTCGTCTTCGGAGGTGCTCGCGGTTCTGACAGTGGCTGGTTGGCGTAATTTGAAGGTTTGCAAGCCAGTTCGGTGAAGGAATCGTTGGCGTCCATTTACAGTCATCGGATGGCGCAGTACCGAAGAAGCAACTGAGCGGAGCGCACACCGGCTTTATTTACAGAGCAGAGGAAGTGGAGAGGAGGAGCAGCGCGCATGCGCGTGATTGGACAGCTGGTGTGGAGAGGGGAGGGAAGGAGCAGCGCACGCATCCCACAGGTGGTGTGAAGAGGAGGAGCAGCGCACGCTAGCGCACTGGTGGTGTGGAGAGAAGAGATGCGGAGGCCGGACGCCGACGGACGACGGAGGGTCGCCTAAGAGATGCTTTGCATCTGAAAATGACGTTACAACTTAACCAAGGCTTTTTACCCAACTGGTAAAGTCACGTCTTGGTAAGAATGCAATCACAGTGCCCCCCGTATGCACAACATGGCGGCACAGAGCGGGCTAGCAAAGGACCAGGTAAAGACACAACATCGGTACCATGATGAAACTCGGCTTCGAACTGAACGGGAAAAGCTTTATCACTTATACTACTTCTCAACATAAATAAACATTCAGTCAACAGCGCGGGCGAGTGGCGCACGCAAACGTTACCACGTTTAAAGGAAACTGGGTATTTGTAAGTTGTTTACGCTGTTTTGCATGAGTCTACACTGATTCTGCTAGCCGGTATTCTTACACAAGCAGCCCGACGTCTGCCTCCCGTACCTTTACCTGTGAGTTGCTTGAAGCTGAAACGTCTAACGTGACGACATAAATGATAAAAAGCTGAAAAAGTAAATTTGTTGCTTAAACACGTTTATGGAAAGACATTCGAATAGTCAGATCCTAAAGGGACACTGAAGTTATTTGAAAACATTGCGGGATTTCTTGCGCAAATTGTAGTCCGGAGTCCATAGGCGATGTTTTGCCCACTCTGAGCGCGTTTACGCGAATTTATTTAGTAGAAAAACCAATTCAAAAATGCAGTCTTTCTCTCTGCACCATCCTCTATTTTCTGTGGCGTTGTCGTGTGACGTAAGGAGGAGATGAGCTGGCAATTACCCACGCTACTGCACGGCTCGCCGACAAATAAACGTGTTCAACAACAACTTCCGACAGATTCAGTCGATCGGCCCAGCGTTTAGTTCGCCGGCCGCCCATGGGTCGTCGCAATTCTCTCGCTCAATTGAAACTAAGCCAAGACATGTTTGTGAATGTAAGACTGGGCCTTTCTTTACTTTCTTAGTTTCTACACTGAACCAAGCTCCGAGTTCGGGTCGCTCCACACAAGCGCTGCACAAGTGCACATGCGAAGCTTCGCTGACTCGTGCTAGTAGGACAATCGAAGGCCATTTGAAGGCGGGAGAAGAGTCAGCGAAGTCAATATAGGTACTAAGGAAAGCCACTAAAACTTTTACCGTACAGCGCAAAACTAGGGAGCAGGAAGCACTTTTTTGCGCTGGTTGACCAAGCACAGCGGTCAGCAGCACGACCACGCATCTGCGAACGCTTTTCTGTATAAGAAATGCAATTGCTAGACGCGAGATATTGTAGAAGTTTCGAGGACGCGCACTGCATGAGCGCTATACAACAAATAGTCGACTAAAGTACTTGAAATGCTCTAAATAAACAAAAGTTTAAACTGCTTGTACATTTTATACCTTATATATCCAACCTTGGCAGGGCTCGCTCGTGGCCGAGTGGTATGAATCGTTAATATTATTCTATTGCAAGTCGCATGTTCGAATCCCCGAGGGTACGTGCTTTTTTGGTAAGTTGATTTTTTCGTTTGTGGCCGATGTTTTGGACTAATTTCACCATTTTAGGGACATAACTTTCACTGCTACACGAGCGAGTTCGCAGAACGCGCGCAGACTGACACTGACGCGCTAGCGAGTTCTCGTTGGCGCGGTGTTGCCACAAGCACCGAATACTTGCGGGCAGTGGGCACAGGCCATAATCAGCATACGCTTGGCCTGGTGTGAACACGCTTTTTACGATACAGGCATGAGTAAGGCAATCTCCAAATATGCCGGAAAAGCGCATGTCATTGGAACGACTGCGGTGACGCGGAGGGCGTTCATCCACTGCGTAGGCATCAGCTAGTGATTGCTACGATTCCAAGCCATCCTGGGAGGCTTATCTTAGGTATTTTACAGCCGACAATATGGCAGAGGCGTGGTACGACGACTACTGAGATACTGAGAATGCCCATCCAACGGTGCCGTCGGATGTCAAGCATGTTGTTTTACAGAACCGAAACCGACAGTTTGAATGCTAACCTTGGACATCGTCCAATCAAGGTGCATCTCTTCCTGTCATCACAGACTTTAGTTGGTGCGGCCGCCACAGACCGCGCATAGTTGTTTTTCTTATTTCCTGCTTTATAAAATAATTACCAACTTATCAACGGGATGACGATGTAAACTGTGGTAATTTGAGCCAGTCTACGCAGTGCAAGAAAAACCGGGAGCTTGACAAATTCACTTGAGTGTCCCTTAAAAAAACCTGTCATTTGCTTATGAAGCACAACAATAACTAACTAGCGAGAAGCAGTGATACAGCGCCTAATCGCCGAGTCACCGACTCAAATCATCACGCTTACCAATGATTTTCTGTTTCCTCCAATAAACAATGCTGTCACAATGTTTCCTTGATAGGATATGCCCCCTTTTGGCTTACTGCAGGAGCGTTAAACAGCACGATAACGGCTAAAGCTCTGGCTTGAATAGGAGTGATGAATACCCAGTAAAGTCCTGGGTTACGAATGCAAAGTGACGTTTATGCCGCGGGTTCTACTCGCACGCAATTCTCACGTCGGTGGTGGAGTGGGTAAAGTGTTTGAATTCGATACAGACTGGCTGTAACATATGTCTGGCCCGGTGGCCGCTAGTTCGAACTGCCCCCAGTGCCCGTGTTTTGCTTAAACGGTTTTCTACTATTTGATGCATAAAAGGGAAGATTGTGGAAATTATTCGGCAAAAAAACGTGAACTCCAGCAGGGGAACTGGCTACAAACCGTATAAATAGCTAGTAGGTCTGAGTTCTGCTAAAATTGTTGCAAGACAACAAAAATGGTCGCGACATCGGTCAAGTAGATAGACATATGTTGTCAGCGAATAAAGGATGCAGTGTTTTTAAATTACCATGTTTGCAGCTGTAGAGAACAATATACACAAAGCGCGTTTCACTTTCGAACATTCCTAATGTGACGTAAGTACTAGTAGCCCTGCCGACCGCCGATGCGCGCATGGTCGCTTGTAATGGACCTCAAAACGGGAATTTTAAAGCCCTCTCCTAAATACCACATGCGATAAGTTGCGAAAGTATTTCGAGATTTATGTCGTACGCTCTACACAGCCCTTTTTAGTATTATCATTATTACCATACCGTTTTTTTTTTTTTTTTTTTTTTTTTTTTCCTCTGTTATTGTTTTCCTCCCTCGCAGCGCCGGTCGTGCCAAGGGCCCAGCTGTCGAATTTACGCATCGGTTAACCCAGGCAGACCCCAATGCCCATTTTTCACTGTTTTCTTTTTAGTTACACTCTCTGCTGAGTCCCCATGTTATTCTACGCTGGCGTCACCCGCAAATGTTGTCGTATCCCTCTGCTATTATTTTCTGTTTCCGATGTCATCTGCCGTTCCTGTGGTATCCCTCTGGTATCCCTCTGGTATTATTTATGGTTCCGATGTCCCCGTTCCCTATGCCACCAGCTAACTCTGGTGTGACCCCCTGTATTCCTATTCTGTACTCATTGCCACCCACCAACCTTGCTGTAACACCCTGTCATCTCCGATTGCCCCACTGTACTGCGAAATTTGCGTGTGCGACCCCTACTACCTGCCTTTCACCTTCTCCCTACTCCTTCCCCCCCCCCCCCCCCACTTTACCTACTCTTTCGTCTCTCCCACCCTCCTCGCTTCCGTTCGGCCGGTTGAGGTGTCGGCGTAACGCCAGACAGTTACCGGCCTCTGTCCCCCCTTCCCCCCCCCCCAACAACCACTTCATCATCATCATCTTAAAATATTATTTAGGCATACAAAATGAAGCAAAGACAAATGCATTTCCTCTTCATGACCCCTTTAAGAAAAATTAATGTGGGCTAGCACGAAACGGGATGGCAACTTTGTAATAACGTGGATTAAGATACATTACTAGCAGTAAAATAGATTAGGTTGAACAATTGTGCATTACGAGGTCATCTGGGTACGTTGCGCTTGTTATAATTACGGAGACAGGGGAAAAACATTACACTTGCACGAGAAGATTTACCCGTCTTCCCGTAAAAGTGTACGTTTTTTTCATTGTGTCTGTCTCTGTCGTCATAAGAATCCCAGCTCACCTTCGAAAGCATGTTACAGCAACTACCCCGACACCAGGCATTACCAGATTACGAGGAACTAAGGCGGATTAGGACAGAATAGTAACATGGTGTAGCAGCGGTGTTGAGGGGTGCCTGTGTGTATAAAAGGTACCGTCGCCACAGTGGTTTAGGCTTGGGTCTTCAAGTTATGTAATCATGTGAGAGCTTCCGGTATTACCACACTTTGGTCTTAAATTTTGTTTGATTTTCTCACAGGTCATGATCAAAATCACGTTTGTTGTGCGCTTGTTCATATATTCGCATTTATTAGAAAATAAAAGTTCCTTAGCCCCGTGTACGTCACGTGTTTTCACTGTCCACCTTTTCGCGCTGCTGTGCTCTCGCACGTTTGCCATATAATTAGTTTCTTCTATTGTGCGCATGCTCAGAAGACATGTTCTGAAGTTACGGCTCCGTCTGGCAAAGCATCTGGTAGGGGCAATTACACACACCTATAGTGCGGTTGCGGCGCAGTTAACGGGTACTTTGCCGTGGCTCAAATAACTAGAAAATTCAGCGTAGCCGCTCCCGCAGGCCTAGACACGAATGGTGTGGCCCTCAGCAAACTGATCACCTTTCTTCTTCTGTTTGATCATTACCAATGGACAATCGGGGAACAAAATGGACGATCGTTGGCTGAATCCAACGCTTTTAGATTAACGTTGGTTGGACCTGAAACCATGCACATAGATCAGTAACAGGAAATCCTGATATAATGCGCTATATTTTCTCTTTTGGAATTCCCCAGCGCTCATTCTCAGTCTCTCGTTCCAGTCTCAGTTCTCAATTCTAAATTCTCTAGTTGCACTGAGAACGTTCTCATTCTCAGTGTAGCTTGAGTACTGGAGCGTTGTACACCCACATATTGTCGGCATCCTTTGTTCTTGTATCCAGGACACAGCTATCTTGCTCGTGGTCGCCGTGAGAATATTTTTATGTACATTTGTACCACTGTTGTGCCTTCATGTGTGTTACAAGCTGCATCAATGCTTAGTGGATCCAGATATAAAAACACATTCCGCTATGAATTCCCATTTTTAATAGTTTTTACAATGGTTATGTTTGGTCTTGACATTTATTTATTTATGATGTATGAACCCTTTCTTGTTACTGGCCCTTGTCTACCCCTTATACTGCACTCATGTAAGGCCACCACCATAGAGCCTCTTGCAATACAAAAATATAAAACAAATAAAAGGAACCTGCTTCACATTTCCCGGAACAAAAAAGCAGTGTGACCACCAGAGGCGAGTTTTAGGGGCGCGTTTGTGCAAAAACAACTGCCACAGCAACGGATGCAAAACTTTTCATTACATGGTGCAGGAATTTACAGAGAACGAAAGCTAAAATTGTGCCACAATGAGGACCCGTAACCTGGGTTCCTAACAAACAACTCCAATATATGGATTTAGAAAAAAATATCAAATCCACTTTTCCCGGAATTTTCAGCTTCATCCGCGTAAATCACAAAAGTTACATGGCCCTTTGATAAATTCAAAAATTAAGGGCTGATATCTGACATCACTGGGAAAGCTTCGCGGCAGTACGTACGAAGTTTTGAAGGGAAAACTGATGGCAAAAGCGGATAGTGGAATAATATCTCGAGATAGAGAGAAAAGTTGAATGAAACATGTCTGTAGAAATTTCACTCGGGATAAACTGCGTTTCCGCTGCTGAGCATGAGGTCGTGGGTTTGATTCCCGGCCGCGGCGGCCGCTTTTCTGATGAAGGCGAGAAGCAAAAACGCCCGCGTGTACGAGACTTCGGCGCACGTTGAAGATCCCCAGGTGGTCAAAATTAATACGGAACCCTCCACTACGGCGCGCCTCATCGCCTGCGTTGCGTCGGCGCGTTAAACCCTAATATCACCATCATGAAATGCCTTTCATCAATGGAGGAAAAAAGGTATGTCTCTCTTTCGCTATTTTACTTTCTTACCTGATTCTGGCGTTTCTTCTCTCGAATTACACTCCTATGAACATACTGGCACTCCAATGGCCACGAGAACGTCTCCGAGAAAGTAGTTTGCTACTCCCTCAGTTGTACTTCTGGAATGATTGTGATCTTATTGCTAGCGTACTCATAGTTACTCGACTCTAAAACATGTTTTTCAGGCGCAGGCTTCAACCTATTTGCCCGCATTTCTCCTTGTTCTCTTTGTGTTTTGTTTTCTTCGATTTCTTATTAAAGCGGGCATGGCCGCTAGGGCATTCGCGAACAAAAAGAATATTTCGGCGGGACCGTATTCTGCTCCTTTTATAATTACCACGCTAAACTTAAGCTTGCAGCCCTCAGCACATGTATTTGCCCCAGTCTTAGGTCCAAGGCCAAAACAAATTTATTCAGGTGGATTTCGCTATGCTGTGCTGGTATTGGGGTTGAATGATTGTACCGTCTTAATGAGATCTTTCTTTCATGTCCTACCGCTAGCAAAATTCACCCCACTAATTTTTCAACTCAGTCTCTTTTTTTGTCTTACGTTTCTTCTGAGCAGAGGGCTATTTATTCTCCATTGGTCGTTAATTCTGTGAGCCCTCTATGTGCCAGGTATGGTGGAATTTGCAAGCAGCAAATTGTGTAGAGATTGAGCATTAGTGTGTTCGTCCTATTTACCCTAGCACGCGTGTGATCTCTGTGGAGTCATTTCTACCGTAAACGAAACTGATGGCTTCAAATGTATTCCGCCAGGATCCAAACACACCACGACTACACTCAAATATTAGATTGTGCATGAAACACCCACATCCTACTGCAAATCTAATGTTACGGTTATCAGTTGATTAACAAATTTTTGTTTCTGGCGTATATTACTTTTAATGTTGGCTGATGTCCTCAATGTACCTCTAGAAATACTCGGTTTAGATTATTGCTTTTATATAGGTTTTCTCCTACAAATACTGAAGCATGAAGCATGTGGAACTTTTCACCGGGCACAAGGGAGGACTAAAGCAATATCATGGTTCTACCATAGGAAACGCACGTACTTGGTTGGAATTGATTTTGCGCGTAAACACTAAAAAGCAACCGCACCCACGAGAATCTATTTAAAGACAAAACGTCGTCCAGAAATCTTGACTTACATATCAAGATTTTTAGTTGGTCATAGTTGTTCTTCGGCACATCAAAGCTGCCATAGAAAATTATGGGTAAAAACGAACCTCGCGTTTTGTTTTGATCCACCTACCCCTTACACGTGTACTATAGACCGGGTAATATGCTATCATTCCCGTCTCTGATTTGCCAGCAGCATTATGGCTTTTCTGGGTGCTTTGCTGATTTGTTTGCACAGCTCCCGCATGGCTGCTGAACTGTTATGCACCGTCGAGTGAACCACTTATCCACTCCTTTGAAGAGCGTGATGAAATCCTCCGTGCATGATCTATGAAGAACGTTTCGTGAAAGTAAAACTATGTTTGCTGTTCTTGAATATCAGAGGCCCGATTAGACAATGACATGAAAGTGAATGTACTGAAACCCCGATTTGTTTTTTCTCTTGTCCCCATTCTTGCCTTTTTTATTGTCGGCACATTTAAATCCCAGCTGATGCCGAGGCCTCTCGACTGAGTGAAGACAACTCGTAGTAAAAGCGAACCACTTGGCGACAACTTCAACGGGGACCTATGTGTTGAGACTGATTCGAACCTTGAGAAGTGCAGCATGAACTTAACAGGTTAGACTAAAGCTTTGCGTTGCTCCTTTTTACCCTTAAAATTATTATTCACCGGTTAGTGCAACAAAAAACCCACGGTTTAGTTTAATTTTCATCTATCCTGGAAACATGTTAACCTAGATTTGGGCGTGGAAACCATACTCCAGTGACTTTTTGTTACTTTCTTTGAACGACTTGATTAACTTATCTTCTCTCAAGTTCAGTGCTGATTAGATATTGCTCCTTGAGCTAGTGCTTATCGGCTTAATTTTGTCTTCGCATAATGAAAGTTTGCATTAGATGCTTAAAAATTTGGTTCAAAATGTGTTTTTCTCCTTGACTTGAAGGTTATACTGCTTACCTGGCACACAAAGAAAAATTCTGGGTTGTGCCTTCTTAATCATGATTATTTGTTACCCGTACGAACACCTTTTTCTTCTAACGATGACATAAATGCTGGTCAAAAGGGTACAAAAAATTTGGAGGCACCTTAAAGCTCACTCAGCAAACCAATCTCGGTTTCTTTACTGGATGAAAATGGATAAAATTGGAAAGTACCATGATACTTAAACAATGTTCCCCGCAACAATTTTGGATTCACTTGAAGAATAATAAAGAAATTGAACAGATAAGTATTGGATCCGTAATAGTGACACAAAAATCACAGATAGCAAATTCTTTCAGCCAGTTCTTTCAGTCGGTCTTCACGTAAGATGAAACCGATCAGCTAGATGCTGACCATGCTCTTCCGCGCGCCTGCGCCATGAATCCGTTTAGTATCTTTTTATTCACAATTCCTTACAGGCTCTTAAGAGCATTGAGTAAGAGGGGGGGGGGGGTTAATACAAAACTATTTGCAAGAGCTTTAAAGTAACATCAAAGGCTAAAGACGATGTTGCACCGAGAAGCAATAGTACGTAAATCGCTATTTGCAATAATACATGTTATGCAAGCGTACAAACACGTGGTAATACACAAAAAAAAGAAAACAAAGATTTCAACAATTTCATTTTTAAAACATAAAAATGGCGCTCAAAGATTAAAGTGAACAGCTAAGAAAAAAGCAAACAAAATCAAAAACAAAAAACAAGGCACAAAATGAAAAAGATTGCAAATGTTGTGTTGTGCGTCACTAACATGAAAAATGTCGAGACACATGTTCCCGAAATCTAGTACTGTTAGCTAAGAAAGCAATGGTATCTGAAGGTCATTCCACATGGAAATAGCCCGAGGCAGTGCTGATAAATTAAAGGCACGCGTGTTGCCGTAAATGCGGGAAAAACTAAAGTGAATATGATGTCGTCTCGACATGCGCACTGGTGTTACTAGTGGTAATGGTGAAAGCCTACTATTATGAACATATTCATGAAATAAGCAGAGAAGAGCAATTGACAAGCGTTTATTGTAGAGGTGGAAGTGAAATATCTAATTTTATTTTTGTTACAATTGAATGACGATCAAAATTTCGTGAAATAAAACGAGCGGCACTGTTTTGCACAGACTTCAACATCGTGGTTAGGTAGTTCTGAAACGGGGACCATATTGGGGACGCAAACTCAAGCTAGGGGAGCACAAAGGTAAGATAGGCTAACTTGCGAACGTCAGACGTAGCTTTCCGCAAATTTCTCCGCAGATATCCTAAAGTTTGAGATGCTTTCGCCCTGAGGGCAGTGATATGGAACGACCAGGATAGATTGGGTGATAGATGTACCGTCGCGCATCACTATGACCTACACCGCTCCTTAGTATTCAGACGATTATATCCGCAAAACAATAACTATGGGCATATACGTTAGGATAACGCCTGATTCATTAGGACGTTATGCTCCTAATGTGTGCTTGGTCTTTACACCGGGTGCCAGATAAAGGTTCTACAAAGCGGTGAATACTAATGAGCGGTTTAGGTCATAGTGAGAGCGACTGTACGCCAAGATATTTGTGCGATGTCGGCCGCAAAATCTGTACATTGTTTAGTACGTAGAAGATAGTATTAGTTGTTTTTTTTTGCGGCTAAAAGACATTATTTTGCACTTGGATATACTAAGGGTCATTTGCCACTTGTTACACCAACTCTAAATGAGGTTAAGGTCTTTTTGTAACATGAGGTGATCATCAGCTCTTTTAATGATGCGGTAAAGGATGCAGTCATCGTCAAATAGACGTATGCAGGAAGGGGCGTTCAGCAAATAGACGGATGCAGGCAGCGGTGTACAGCCTGCTGATAGGGCTTGACATTAAAAGGCAAACCGACCAGATGAAATTCGCAGTGAATTTTTACGAAGGTACGCCGAATGGGTGTCCTTCTATTCAACAATCCTTTTCCGAAAGTCAGTGGAAACATTCTCAATACCCAAAACTGGCGCACTGCTTTCGTAGAGCCTATATTCAAAGCTGGCAATAGGATTGACGTGAACAACTATCGTCCAGTTTCACTTACCTCTGTGTGTTGTAAAATCATAGAACATTTAACAGCAAGGCACATTATTATTTTCTTGAGTCTAAAGAATTTTTTATCCCCATCAACACGGATTCAGGAAGGCGTTGTCAATTGTTACCCAACTGATAAAGACGGTTCATGATGTTTATTTTTTTCTCGAAGCTCGACAACAAATAGACGCCATCTGTGTAGATTTCGCAGAGGCGTTTGATAAAGTTCCGCACAAAACATTATTTTTAAGCTTTAGCAATTTCGACTTAGCCTAGATATACTTAATTGCATAGCCGCGTATTTAAAAAACCACCAGAAGAATGTACGTGTCGGTGATTGCACTATATAGTTCATTGAAAGTATTTTCCGGTGTCCAACAAGGGTCTGTTTAGGGTTCTTTGTTGTTTTTAATTTTTATAAATGATATTTCCACAGTTGTGGAAAGCCCAGTTAAGATCAAACGTTTTGTAGACGATTGTTTAATTTACACTCCTTTAACTAACGCAAACGATCAAATGAAAATTAATCGTTGCATAAGCCTTGCATAAGTGGTGCGCCCAGTGGAAATGAAAACTTCTCAAAGACAAGGTCACCCACCTAACTAAAAAGAAATCTGTGCTCTCTCATGACAATAAAATTGGAAAAAGCTTTCTTACCAGAACACACAACTTTAAATACTTAGGAGTGACTATTACCTACGATACAGGGTAGCAAGCCAATGTTCAGGAGGTATGTTCAATAACCTATAGAAAGTTCTATTACTTAACGAAAAAACTAGAACACCCTCCTAAATATTTTAACGTACTTGCATATAAGACATTATTTCGCCGTATTTTGGAGTAGGTGTCTGCCGTATGGAGCCCTCCTCAACATTCAGTGAGTGATAAACTAGAAAAAATTCAAAGACTAGCAGTGCACTTCATTTGCTCATGGCACTGCAGGACAGAATCCATCACAAATTTGTTAACATCATGTGAACTAGAACTCTTGCAAGTGCGCCGCAAAAAGCAAAGGTTGAAACTCCTGTTTCAAATTGTAAAAGACGAAGAAAACATGAATAAAGACGCATACGTACAACCCGCACCCAAACGGGGAGCTCGGTTGAATCATACTAACCCAATAAGGCCTTTTTGGGATCGTCTACACGGGTTTAAAGATGATTTTTTCTTATACCATAGTAATGTAGAATAGACTTACAGAGCATACTGTTGCTAGTTTCAATGTCAAAGCTTTTGAGTGTTCGCTAGAATTGTTCTACCGGCAACACGAAACCTACTGTATGTTTAGCCATTGTGTATTTTCTTGTTTGTACTCCTCCATATAATATACTCCTCCATATAATTGACTCAAGTGACGGTTACAGTATCAATAAATAAATAAATAAAATGTTTGAGGGAGGAAAATTTTCAAGTTCCTTTTAGGGAAACCTCGTAAAGCCCCAATCAGTTTTACCGTGGGAATATTTTCACAACGTTCAGTTTTGTATCGAGTTATTCCTTATGGGTCGTTTATTCAAAGTGTAATCGGTACTTAAGAATTAGTTTGTTATTTGAGACATTGTACGTTGCACACATTTATAACCAATTTTCCTGTTCGAACATATTAGAAAAAGAATGGAGTGCTTTGAATACATGGGTTTTTTAATCTCCTTTAAAATAACTATTAATATTTAGATGTTTGGCCGCTTGTGAGGACAGGTTCTACTTGCTTGTTACTTAAAAAAATTAAAGGTTATTTACAATACTTTGTCGAGGCGAAATTATTGATATCATTCGCCATGGAACCAATCATTGCGCAATGTTTGTTAGTCTCATCTTGTTTATCATTAGGGCAGAAGTAGACACGAGCTGCTAAGAAAATTGAATTGGGTAATCAACGTACTTCACTTGCGACAGTCGTCAGCACGTTCGCCGTGACATGATGCCTCGGTCAAGTGATTTTCTAGCTCGTCCGCGCCCAGCATGCTACGTAAACGATGTGTGTTTGCGTACAACCTACAACGCAAAACATTTATTCACCATAATTTTATTCGGTTTAGAATACGTCTTTTATAGTTTTTCTTGTTGCCATCCGAGCATGTGTGTGCTATTGTGAGGCTAGCTGGAATTCAGTGGTACTTGTGTAGCAAACACTATTTTGAAATCATAAATTCTGTGCGCAGACTCAAACCAGTAGGCTTTGGAAACAACAAACTTGCTTTGCTTGTCTAGAGTTTCGCCCTGCAAACATGACAACCGCACTTATGGCATCTTTCGTTCTCAACCGAAAAGCCACATGGAAAGCTTCCTGTTAACGTACTCCGGTCTTCTGTGGACATCCTAGCTCGGATCTCATACAAACTCGACATTGTTATTTTACGTAATACAGCAGCGCTCCTTTCCGAAAGCCGAAATTTACCACGGCGGTTTTTCACAGAACGCGTCACCAAAGGCTTTCGAATGAGGAAAATAGAATAGTTCGCCCGCCCCGCCGCGGTACCAATCTACATGACGGCACTTGAGTAGAACAATCTTGCATACGTCAGTCCCTCGAAGTTGCGGCACGTGCCAGCTACCTCCTGGTTGAATGGATTCGCACCCAAAAAAATAAAAGAAGCGAAGAAGCAAACGCAAACATGGTGAAGAAATTAAGAACTCTGCCTAAGTATTTTCAGCACAATAATTGAAGGAATGAAAGCAAAAATTAAGCAGGCAGAGTGGCTTTAGAAAAAGTGTTACAAACATGCCCAGGCTTTTCCTTACCAGCACTTAGCAGAATACAAGTTTGCCGGTAAATTGTCCCAGAGACCTCAAATTCTTTCTGTCCTGAACATTTGCAGGTGTTGCGAAGCTGTACAAGCCTACACAAAGCTCAATGTGACAAAGTTTCAAGTGAACAGCAAGACCAATAGGACCATTGGCAAGTTCCAAAGACGCAGCACCATTGGTACAGCCGACACCAATAGTAACCTCATCTACTCGGCACAGCAAAACAACTTACGCCAACGCAGTGAGCTCAAACAGCAGTATTGACAACTATCGGCTGTAAATCATGCTGGACTGTTCACATAAATATTTCTGAGAAGCAGTATCTTGATAAATTATTCATTTGCGCAAACGTTGCGCCTCATGACATTTTTATTTTTGGTCACTAATGGCTCATCTGTGCACTTGCTTATTATAGATGTTTCTATGTGAGGATATTTACATTGGCTTGCAAAATTTTTCTCATAAATATTTCTAGTTGGCATCGTTTCTTCTTTCTCGTGGCAAAAGATTTCGACACACTTTATCCACACTGAAATACATTGTCTGGAATATCTCAGAGTTGTGCTTTATTGCGCATTTATTTTCCTCGGTAATAATTACAGGTGAGATTTATCAAGTGCGGTAAACGCAAAGTATGGTTAGCAGCATTCATTCATAAGTAGCATTCATTTTATACCTACCTTGTAGTAGAAACTTTCTCAGGGATTTGTTTGATTTGTCAAGCGAAATTGTGAGAGTATTTTGGGGGTAATAAAGCGGAATTTTTAATCGAATATAATTTTTCTTTCCAAAAGAGACTTGCGATGAACCATTCAGGGATATACGTGGTACTTTTAGTTGTTTTGGACAGCACACTCTGTGTCATGTTCAACGATACGCACAAACAGCTTGCAATGTGGTGGCTTCCGAAGTGGATAGCTCTCAACGATGAAGTTGTATTTGCCACATGCGAGGAACACTGGAAGCCATTCGATGTCTCCCTGTTGCAGAACGCCGCAATAAAAGTCTTGACTTGGTCGCGTTGGGACAGCAAAGCCGGTTACTCTAAATTGGTGATGAACGCACGTGAAAGCAAGAAAACCGCCATCCTGTTTCCGACCGTTACAGCGGGGGAGAACGAGTGCCTCAGCTACCTCTTAACTCGTTATTTTCGTTTTCTCTCTGTTGACTGGATAATCTTCAATGATGTTGATGGCACTGCTAAAAAGTTGGAGAGGTATTTTTTACACATTCGTACATTTGCGTTGTGCATTGTTCCTTCAATACATGCCTGGCCGAAATTAGCAGAAAAAACAATTTCTAAGAAAGGAACTCCAGTTGTGCTCTCACGTAGATGCCTTTCTCAAAAGAGAGGTGGGCGGTCAGCATGGAATGACGTTCTTGATGAGGTGACCATTGCATGTTTATTGTTAGAAAGCGATTCACCGGATGGAAGCACGAAGACTACCTGCGATGAACCCTACTTTCGTGCCATTTATCAAGCTCTTGTACTTGTCAATGCAACAATTACTAGAAAGGAATATATCAGCCACTTTAATGCTATGGACCAAATGCAACTTGGGGAAGTTGATATTATTGCGCTCAGCTTAATAGTAGGAGAACCTGCAATTAGGACATTTTCGTTTCCGTATATCATATTTTACACATACGACCGGTTTTATGCCTACGCGCCGGACGGAAAGCGTTGGGTCTCATCCTTTACGCTTTTGGAACAGTCTCAGACGGTTTTGGCTTTGTTGTTGCTCTCTGCTGTGGTTACGTGGCTGACTGTCTCAATTGGTGGCTGCAGAATGCCCGGTACAAAATTCACATTCCGTGTAAACTGGTCCGTCATTTTAGATGCAGCAACATTCACAGTCTCATCCCTGTTATCTACATCAGCATTAACATTGTTTCACGGCGCCACATGTCGTTCTCGTTGTTTGCGTAGAACTACAGTCATTCTCCTGGCTGTATGGCTTCTGGGAATGATACCATTGTCAACCTACTTCCGTGCTGTGCTCACTTCACGCATATCTGTCTACGTTGCTCCGAATCCGGTAGACACGTTAGATGAACTTGAGAGTCTCCTAGACTTGTACGAGATTCTGCCATGCGTTGTATCTGACAGTGACATCTCTTCGCTGTTGTGTGATGACACAATTTCTCTTGGCGGTGTACATGCAAAACTTCGGGAGGCCTTTAGGAAGCCAATCAACCCTACAAACAGGTTTTCTTCTTTCGAGGATTGCTGGCAACAATGCGCAACAAAACCCGGTTTCATGTGTCTTCACAAACCTTTGCATGGCGATCGTGAGATTATCGGTAAGAACACTATAGAATCTCGCGACAACATTGGCCTTACCCTCGCTTCATATCCGGTTAGGAGAAATTCCCCTGAAATGAGAGGCTATCGGAATTTAATGCAAAGAATGGCGGAAACAGGTTTTTTCCTGGAAATCAATAACGCTAAAAGAAAGTTGGGCGATCCAAATGTGAATGAACGACTTTTGTATGCTAACGAGGAAGTCACGGGGAAGGAAGCACTGAAACTTTCCGAGCTGCGTTCATTTTTGGGTTGCTTTCTGGCATTGCACTTGTTCTCTTTGGTAGTGTTCTGCCTTGAGGTCGCCATAGGCCGCTCGCGGCCACGCAGGGGTTGTTTTTGAAATGTCAGAATCAATGCATTTATTATATTACTTTGGTCATCCAAACTTATTTTGGAATAAATCCACTGCTAGTTCAAAAGCAGTTAGGAAATGGCGGTCACTCCCATGCAGCAAACTCTGTTCACGGTAATTTTCTTCTTTTCTATAAGAAGCAAAGGAATATATGTTTTATTTCAATGTAAGGTTACAAAGCAAGAGAAGGCGACCATTCTTTCACTAGAAAAGTAGCCAAGATTGAACATAGTCCATGAAACTATTTTTGTTAACTGTTACAATTTTTTTTTGTGTTTTCGAGAACAAGGAACTGGGGACGGGAAATATGCGTTTGCGATTGCGCTTTTTACACCTCTCGTGGCGGTAACACATTTGTTTGACAACGTCGGGTGGAATCTTATACGTCCCTCCCATGATTTTTTAGATGATACATAATAAAATTACAGATGTACATCAATTATCCAAAATCAGAAGGAAATGTATAAGTAAGTATGACAAATATATGGCTACTTTTCGCCCGTTCAACCCCAATTGTTTTACAACCAACGGAAGGGTTTGTGGAATTTCAAGTTTCGAAGTTGGCCGTGAATAGCAATGAACATACTCTTGCTTTGGTTTTAATGTCGTATAGAAAAAAACCAGAAATGGGTACAAGAATTAAAATAGGTATTTTTATGGCATAAAGTCGAATATATAATTTCCCCACCAGTTCCAAAATTTTTTGAAAAACGTCTGAATTTATGTTTTTCGTAAATTCAGAAATCGGAGTTTTCGAGAATCTTCAGTACATGATTAGGATGTAAAGGAGGAGTTCCGAGACAGTAACTGCCAGCAACTGGAATGTCTTTTGTGGGGGCCCTGAGTGTTTGCGTGCGGGTGAAAATTCCTGCAACGGTAAAAAAAGAATTCATTTTTCCTGTATGATGTATATATAGCAACCTGTTAACGCACTGTCCTTTGCTAGTATCGGCACCAGACGTAACTCAGTACTGTATTTATTTCTCCTGTTCACCACCTTCGCTTCGTTGAAGCCCGATTTGCAACTACTGGCAACAAATGTCGGAATAATGCAAATCTATATATTGAATGTACCGGTGAGGGCAATTTTTTTTGCACCATTTTTTTACCATTTCCTGTGTTTCAAACTTCACAAGCCTTAATCCGGTTTGCATTTACATTGAGGATATTTTTTTCTTATATTTCGTCCGTCTATGTGGTACGATTGCAAAGCAGGTCCGTGTAAATCTGCGCACAAACCGCTCCAATCGCTAGTAGGCGGGCGCCTACCGAACCATTTCTCCGCAAACGGAGTGACTTCGCTTCGCCGTGCTGGAAGCACCAAGAATGCAACTTTTTCAACGGTTCAACAACAAGTGATCGCGTAAAATTGTACGAAATTTCTCACGGGGCGTTCGCTATCGAGCAAAGCGTTTCATGAAAAACGCAGACTCCATGCACAGCCTGTGTGTCGTATATTTCTTTTCGTAGGCATTCAAAAAACCCGTGAAAATAACTACGAATAAATAAAAAAAATTGTAGCGACACAGAACAAAGATGAATTCGAGAAATATCAAAGCCAAACTAAAAGAGGGAACACCCTGATGCATTGACTCCGGAGGGGGTAGGAGGAGGGCTTTTAAACATTTCTCGAAAATAGGATTGCCCTGTAGACCGGCAGTGAATTGTATCCATCGCACCACGTAACTGCGACTGTGCCAGGTTGACAGGATCTTAGTCTTGTAAACGTACAGAACGCTGCCGTGTGATCGCCTTTTCCGGCGTTTGGCACTGCTTCTAAGAGCTCGAAGCAGCGCCTTTTCGTTAGTTGTGTTCTGACATTTGTAGAAGTTGAACCATTTGCATAGATCCTAAATGGTGCGACTGGGTCCAGAGCGCCTACGTGGATTTTATGTAGAAGAAAAAAAGCGGTACTAAAAGGTTTTGCGGCTGAAACGCGTCCTATTCTCGGCGAAGTCGGCATATTCATGGTCAAATTCGCCCTGCTAGAGTGGATGTTGCGCTGCGTGGTAGCGCGTGAATGGGCGCAGTGAACACACATCGTCCTAACCTAATCTGTCCCTTCTTTGTCCAATAGTAGTTAGGATTTGTGGCTGGCCATTTCGAATGTAGGATTTTCTGTAAACAGTGCGGAAGAAAGAAAAAAATCGAAGAGAGTTTGTTGCTCGGCTAGTAGGTGCATTTTAAGTTTAGGGAAAGCCAGCTGAACGTTGAAACCTAGAACTAGGTATTAAGATAAAATTGACAGGGACAACTCTTGGCTATCAAAGGAACGTCATTACAGTGGTCAAACAAATATACGTCAAGTGAATGCTTATCACATGAAAAATATACAAGCAGTTGATGCCACAGCAATGTCCCTTGAAGGCGGAGAAAGCTATCGCGGAATTAAGTCCGTGTCATTCCCGCTGAACTAGGCTAGGCCTACGCCAGCGTCTGCATGAAGTATACCTTTTGTTTTAGGGGCTGTCAGCACCGACGGGCTGCTCACACATGCGGAGCTTTTTTGCGTCTATCAGAACGGCATCCAGATTTCTCATGAACTATTAAGCCTCTTGATAGATTTGTCGTGTTTTTCTTACAAATACTGCGGTAAAAATATCCAGAAAGCAATTTCACAATTCGTCCTTAGATGCAGGTACAGAGACAAGTAGCATTTTTAAACCTATACCCCTCAGGAACTGGACGTGAGTGAATTATCACGCGTTACAATAGCTCGTGCCATACCTGTGAACTTTCCGTGACCACGCGCCTCCCGTAGGAGCCCATGTACTTACTATAAAGTGTGAGTGCTAATTATCGTTCACTTCCTTAAAGATATAACTTCGCGTGGGTAGAGAGCAACGAATAAGACTTATTTACATAAAGGATTAGGGCGCAGAGGGCGGCACCCTAATGGTCGCGACGACTTAAGCTGCTTGATGAGGACCTTCATAGAAGCTGCAGTCCGAGCGACCCACTGCGTCTGTTCACTGATGAGGGACAAGAAGTGAATCTTCTGGTAAAGACAACATTTGGTGTTACACCATGGCCTTTTCTCCGCAGTGGTATAGGTACGGAGTCCTTTGAGGACATTATCTTGTTACAATCAGTTTCGTATTTTTTGAGTACACCCAAGTTCCAGCCGTTTTCTCCAACCACACGCCTGCGGTAGAAGGCCGTATATTGAAAGCAGGCAGGAATTCCCAATTTTGCACAACTCCATGGAGAACAACCTCACCGCTATAAGTAAGAGATCACTCAAGAATTGTAATACCCATTCGTGTAATTAGTATAGCGGCCTACACGGGAATCGCCCGGCACTGGCGCTCGAAAAAAATATTCTTGTTTTACCCGAAAGGACGGGTCACGTACAGATTTCCGTTCTGGACTTTTTTTTACTCCTATAATCCAGGAGCAAATTGTCAACAATGAATTGTTTCAGGCGCATGGTTAATCAGAGCAAAACACGAGCTGATTTGTGGAGTGGGATTAAAATGAGCTTCACGAAGAAACGCAAGAATGGCAACAGGAAACGCCAATAATCACGGCCATTCAATTGAAGCAACATATTTTCCATAAGTAGCTTTGCATGACGGGAAAAATACACAAAAACAAGGGTGGGCACAGTATCACCAACGACTCCAAAAACAACATTTAATAGCGAGCCTTAGCACTGCGCTGCCCTGTATACGCTACAATGAACAGTCAGTGCGGGGGGTGATTGCACGTGTGGGAGCGCTTACCGTGAACAATAGCTCACCGTTAGCCGCGGTGGCTCAGTGGCTAAGGCGTTTTGCTGCTGACTCCAAAGATGTGGGTTAGTTTGCTGGCAACAGCCGCAGCTTTTCGGGCGGAAGTAAAAAAAGAAAAAGGTTGTGTGTCGGGAATACGGCGCACATTAAAACCCCCCACGTGGCCAAAACTATTCCGCAGTTCACCACTACGGCGCTCTTTATAGCCCAGAGGCAGCTTCGGACACAAATAATCAATCCACGGTAGCTGACCCTGGTATGTTTTTCCACTACTATCAAGTGGCCAGCGTCGATTAAGTAGGTCATCGGGACTTGGCGATACGAGAACAACGGCTCTCCACCTCAAAGTATTGATGATATCAATACACATACTCTTCGATGATGTCTTTTATTAACTGATGGTTGCAGTGGCCAGCGTAATATGACAAAATGTACCACACGGGTGAAAGATGAGCCCCCACCACCATTACTGTAGCTCAGAATTGGCCGCCTGAAATAGTAACGAGTCTTAGCTGGCGAAGTTCTTACTTTTAAAGGGTGTTTGCGAGTTTATGCAGGTTGCTTCGTTTTTATAAAACATGTTTCTACTATATTTACCCAAAAATGCGTAACTGAGGCGTCAGCATTTGTTTGTGTTATTTGATGGCAATTGTGAGTACTGGATCACGGCGTTTACATCGTTTTATTTAAAGCTGCAAGGCTGTGCCTACCGTTATTTTTTTTTTAAATAATTGTTTTGTAGGCACCTTATTCAAAATTTCAATGTTTGAGCTATCTTACGCGCAAGCGAATATTTATTGGTAACAAAGTTTTGTGTCGCTTGAATTCAGAATAATGCTTCACATGGCGCGGCGTGCTTTGCGGGAATAGGTAAGCCAGAATTCGGAGACTAAAGCGTTAGCTAAAGTATGTCCTGTCCTTTTAAGCGGCATGATAACACGATAAACGATAAGGTAAATCATCGCATTCTTGCGAAAAACATGGAGACGCTTAAGACCCAGGCAGTATAGTAGTGTGAAATACGCTTTGTATTTTTATATGCGAAATCATCATGGCTCCTCAGCAGAATAATATTTTTTGTTTACAAAATGAGACAAGCGCAATTTACAATGGGTACGCATGGCTTCCGTCGTTGCCCACCCAATAGGTAACGTTTATAAGCGTAGATATTGGTTGGAGTGTAATAACAACCACGTCACGCTTAAAAAAGCACCCTATATCATTCCCAACACTGCACAAGACTGCAGTGTGTGGCGCAGAAAAGCCTACAATCTCAAAATTCTCACCTCAATCGCCTCCGCTCAGACCTCCTCCGTCCCCTCTCTTGTATTCTCTCATATTGAAAGCACTGTACACGTGCGTTGCTAAAATGTTTAACCAGTAAAAATTGTCTGGTCCTGATAACACACCTTCTTCGCGTACGGTAAAAACATTCTAAGCCCAACTTGTTTCGCGTTTCCCGTTTCTTTTTCATGATTTTTCTATGCGGCTTATAAAATCGAGACGAGAAGACGCGAGGAAATAAGTAACGAAAAAACCTTTACTGACAGGCTCCGTTATTATAAATGTTTTTGTAGTTGGTTATTTTTCATCGTAAAATCGTAAATTTAGTTCCGTCGTTTCGTACAGTGCCAGTTCTGAAATCAGTTGAATATCTATACGCTTCAAAAATACCTGCTTGCTTAGATGACGCAGAATCTTTGAGACCTCGAAAAAAATCTATCAGCCTAAGTGCTTCATTTCGGAGATGAACTTCGTTAATTGGGTCATCTTTCTCATTCAACTTACGCAGTCGACAGCTGCAGCAACGATACTTAGCATCAGAATGCAACCTCGGTTCCGCCTTTTTAAGATGGTTCTACTGTAGTATGTGTCTGTGACCAAGAATCCAAGAATCCTCAAAATAAACTCTACGCGCAGTCTCCCCTACAGACGGTGTCACCTGTTTCAAGCTGTCTCACTCTACCCGTACGAAGCTCCGAGTGCTAGAGGTGGTGGTAATCACAATCCCCAAAATGATCTTGCTCATTTTCCAGTGCGATTTCAGGAATAACCGAGATGTGGATGTTTACATAACCGCGACATAAATAGGGATTGTAAGGTAAATATCATTTCCCTTAAACTTCTTTATCACTCAGATTTATTCCCTCTGCTTTTTAAAAACATGAAGGGTCATCGTACCTGATGTTACAAAACCTCTGGGGCACCGAAAAACGACACGCGCTAGTGCAGCCACGATGTATAATTTCAGGATAATTGCACACGTGCTTTCTACACGCGGGGAAGTACCATGTTTTAATGACTCATTTTTAGGCATACAGTTGTGCACACGTTAATTTTTTGTGTGTTTATAGACTTCTTTATTCAATACACTCCAGCGGGCACTCACTAGAAAGGTGTTTCATTTGGGTGGGCACACAAAACAACAAAGCAGAGTAAAGCAACTCTATCAAAAGGCAATAAGCACAAAAATAATACGAGAAGGTGTATGGATAAAAACTAAAAATAGACGTACTGATAATACAACCGAATGCTGAGCCAGGGATTCATACGCACAAAACGTCTTTATGGATGTAAAAACGAATTTTCGTGCGTAAGCATCTTCGAACTTGACAAGATCAGTGGAAGTGGCAATATAAGATGGCAGAGAATTTAAACCGGCCGTTGAGAGCAGTTAGAATGATTGCAAATAACTGAAAGTGTGGCAATGTACACGTTTCACCCTGAAGGCATGGTCGTTTCGGGTAAAGACGCTAGGACGAAAAAAATATATCATTGTGAATTGAATAGTGATAGCCAAGTTACGATAGCCAAGTTAAGAATTTACGCCGAAGGGTTATGATTGGTAAGCTTGCGGGAACTTTCAAAGCTGTGGCACTGGTGGGACGGCCGTAGACTGAAAAGGTTTACGAACGGCACAGTTCAGAAAGGGTTTAGCTCTGAGATTATGGCGTGGTATTATTGTTTGCGTTGGGTTTGAAACACTGGACTAACGTAAGCCGGCTTTAAAGCGGTACTTCGGCGCACGAGGCAATTGTGATACACCCCCTGCACCGTCACCAAGAAAACCGGGAACTGTCGAAATAAAGCAGGTAGCCCGTTTCACTCTGAAACGGCGACCAAAGCGACGTTGCTTCACGGAACAACAGAAGCGCGTAGCCCTGCCACTCCCACTATTTTTATTTTCTCCTGTAAAGCTGGCAGAGCTAACCATCTCATTGCTTATTGCCAGTCAAGAAGCCATATTTGTTTTGTCATGGTTAGTAGGGGCCTAGTTGCGGGCGACACATAAAGGAGGAGCCGGGGTGAGAGGGGCAATCGCACTGCGATTGCTTCGTGATGGGTTCGGAAGCACTCACTGCGTTGTAACTCTATGCGACTGGCGCGTTCTCCTTAATAATGATCCGCCATTCCCGCACCTTGGGCGAAGCTGCCGCTAATGTGCTCCGGCTGCAACATGCTCCATAACTAGTGCTTCGCAACATTAGAACACCAAACAGCGTTATCTGCCAAGGAAAGCCCGAACATACGGAGAGCCACAGAGGAAGTGAACGGGGCGGAGGATTTGCAAGTGGCCAGTTTTCGTTTAATGGCAGTGACACGTTGATAACCGCAGTCTCAGCCATATTTAGTCATTGTAAAGACATTACCTGAAAACTGAGCGAATTTGTTTACCCCTTTGGTGAAAATGTTCTTGGAAACAATAAATTTAAGGCACTCAATGGTACTGCATCCCGAAATATGATTGTCCGGCCATTATGTCCCCACTGACGCATTCTTATCTCTATTCATTTAAAAGAACAGCATATCTGCTGTATAGAACAAACTAATCACTTCATCACTTCCGACACAAAGATGCGAACCAAGAAGCTTCCTATCAAACTGGTGACTTTGAATTCTCGGCGTGTACATATAAACATTCCTATAGCATTCCTACAGAACCCTACCCTGTCGCCAGCTGATTTCTTGGTGCAGACCGAACATTGTCTCAGTCACATACTCGACAGACGTGTCCTGTAGTCTCTGGCTCAAGCTCCCGCTGGTTGCTGAACCTCCAGAGATGGATTCATGTGGACACTGTCAATATACACACCCGTTATTGTTAGCTACGTACGGGACCGAGTTTAACCCAGCAACAGTTCTCCCGCCCATTTCTGGTCCTTCGTCGCAACTCCTCACTTTGTCTGAGGACAAAACGGCCTTCTTCGGCACAGCGGCCATTTCACCGCTCCCACACTGTTCTATTGAGCCTCAAGACGACACCTAATAAAATAGCTGCACACCATTCGCTGCAACAAACTCCTTGTGTTCACTGTTGTCTAGCTTGTCATTTTTGCTCTTGCTTGTTTCTTCTGAGATAACTGATTCGCAGGGAGAACAGCGGAAATTCCACAGCACGCCAAGTTCCTGGTGTGGGGTCCTAGGACAAAGCCTCGATTGGTTGCACCATTATAATGGAGCCTCATGCGCGAGCGATACAATAACCTAGCGATGACGTTTCCTCTAGCTTTTATTAGATTCTTCCTACGAAGGGGCATTCACTCTGACACTTCGCTGTCTGTCGCATTGAACTCCTCAAACTGATGAAAATGTGACAAGTCCCTTATTTCTCTAATTTCACACCTGAAAATCCTTTTGAATTGATATTTTCATATAAAGCAAGGAGTGCGATTAGGAAAAGATATGGCAGTTTCAACACACCAAAAATATTCAGGCTGTTACAACCCTCACTTTTTTTCGGGCAAGGCAACGACTATAAATTAAAGCGTGCTAACATAATATTATAACTTCGTACTAAGCTGCACTTTATCCCCAGAGCAGTCACAGTGTTTTCGTATTATACTGCTCGGTGATGGTTTTGGGCGGTGCAATAGTAGCACGTTTGCTAGACGGTTTGACAACCCAATTTCGCAACCTTGTTGATACGACTAATATTTTGCTACTGTATCCAAGCTCACACCTTCAGTAAACGTCCACGTCCGGTTTGTCAAGTTACCGGAAGAATTGGACGTGAGTTACCTCCAGCGTCTTTAACGATGCTTCGAACTAGAAGTCTATAATGGGTGTCGTAGAATGTATACATAAAACGAGTCATATTGCTGTTATCATATTGTATTACTATATAACACAGAAGAACCGTTAATAACTGAACAATTCAGTTCGTTTAGAATATGCAGCTTGGCAGCGTTTTCCGACCCAAACACCGTGTGCGGTGCACGATTTATGCTAAAGACTGTTTGACAACACAGGTTGTATATGTGTATTGAGAGAAGGTCACTGCAGTGTAAAGCATGCACGGGAAGAAAATTTTGATACATCCTCTGCACAGCGTCCTGTCAATTCATTGTTGATAGTCCCTTTTTGAGAAATAAGGACTGTTGGAGAGTGTTTATAATAGCAAAAGATGCCGTTTCCAAACAAGGCGTCAGTTGGGTTCCTTCAAAGTGTCGACGTTGCAGTTATTTGTGAACTGGAACACTGCGTGCTGTAATTTTTTCTTGCATAACCAAGTTCCAGAACCCACGTTGTCCTAGTAAATACGACTGAACATTTAAAATGGGAACAAAAAATAAATATCAGTGCGTTGCTCGTGTATACAATTACAAACGCATCCTCGATGTAGTTGAGACACTGTTCCCAAGTTCTCACAATGTCAAAGTGTGCAAAGGCATTGTTTCAAAAACAGTTTATTCTCTCGTATTTTCAATATATGTAACGGTTTTTGTGTCATAGAGACTACAGCACTTGACGCGCTCAAATAAGGCGGAAAACGAACCTGCACAACCCGATATTGTTTATCATGTGCAGTCAAAATGCTGCTGTTTTAATCTGTACCCAAGGAGCATACTAACGCGTGCTGCCTATTTCGATTCCTATAGGAAACACTCTTGACCTTTATCGCAATATTTAATATTCTCCGTGCATCAAAAAAGGTTCTTTTATCAAACGATACAGTATTGCTGTTGCAAGAGTTGGACTTCGCAATGTTGTTGATGCTATAAAAGTGTGTGCAGTGCTTGTTTGATTTAAGCAAGCTGTTGGGCAGGCTGGTGTATTATGATAACAAATTTTGGAGCGCGACAAGGACAAGGACAAAAGGAAGAACAACAGAATAAGCGCTCACTCGCAAAAAAATTTTATATCAAACATCGCCGCATATTCATATATGTGCGGTGACTGCGAGCATGTTAACTAAAATAAACTGTGCAGAAAGAAACAAACAAATGATCAGAGTGAATTTTTCAAGAATTCAAACTCGGTGGCACGAAAAACCGCAGATTAGTCCCAGGCGCACTGTTCCCCTTGTTTTATTTATTTATAAGGTTTCTAGGGGCTCCCTCACTGCTGTATTATCACTCCTGCCGAGAACTTCAGTTTGCTCAAATAAATTTCTACATTTTGTTTCCCAAGATCTGAAAGGCCTGCACTGCTCACAATGCACGGGTAAATGCACGGTCGTATTAGTGTTCACACATTTTCATACTGCGGTAATTTAGCCCCGCATTATGAACGCTGAAAGATCTTTGGAAATAAAATGCAGACCTTTGTTTTAGCATACCAAAATTTTCGGCATGCGTCATAATTAGAGTAGCGAGGTAGCACTTACAGCCTTTTTTTATTGAGAAAGAAGGGGACCAGTGCTTCAGCGACACATCTGTGCTTCTGCGTGCCACTGATTTGGAATTCTAGGAAACTTTACTCTGATTGTGGCTATCTTTTGTGTCTTTTTCTGCATAGTTTATTTCAGTGCGCACGCTTCCAGTGAATGTACCCGTATAAATACGCGATGATCTTTCAAATCACAAATAATTGCGAGTCAGCGCTCGTTCTTGCTTGTGCCACTGTCTAGGTCATGCTCTAAATTTTTGAAGATTGTGATTTTTTTGTTGAAGGCAGGCATGCACAACCTATGCCAATAACGGCCACCATAACTAAGGAAATCATCGTACTAGCGAACACTAAACAGAGACAAAGGTAAAAGAGGCGACGAAACACACGCTAGAACTAAGTTTGTGCAACAGAAACACGAAAAAAAGCCCATATGTACATGAAAAGTGGAAAGGGTAAAAAAGCATCGAACACAAACCAAATAAAATAGTATCGCACTCGTCACACTTGCTCATATAACAGAGCCACCTCACAGTGCCCGCCATTATCACTCGGCGTAAATTAAACTTACACGTGCGTTCGGCTATCACCCCTCACCCGTGCACAACTTGCTCCCCGTCTCCAAAAAACCGATTTCCTTTGCAGACAGTGCCAAGGATTGTGAATTGAAGACATGTACAGGATGCGTGTCTGCAGAAAATCTGGAGTGCAATCCTTACATCTCCGGCAGTGATCAGCCAGGTGGCCAGCCCCCGTCTGCGCCTTCACAGCAGCTTGGTGCTCTTGCAGCCTTACATTAAGGCACCTGCCTGTATGACCGACGTAGCATTTTTTGCACGACAGAGGGACCCTGTAGACTACGCCCATCGCACAATCCACAAACCTACTTTTGTGCTTCGTGTCACAGTTGGCTTTGTGCAAGGGTTGTTCACCTTACTCAGCATCTTGGAGAGCTTCTCAGGTGCCGAGAATACAACCTGCACACCCCACTTCCCACCGACGTTTTACAGGCGGTGGGACACTTGATGCACGTTGGGAACAGCCACCGCAGGTACTCTTTGCCTTTGGCTATCAAAACCTGGGAAGCGGTCACTTTTCAAATCCTTGACAAGTTTCTCTGCCACAGAGGACACAACTTCTGATGAAAAACCTGCCGCTCTCAGTCGTTCAGCTTTCTCAAGCAAACTAGCCTGCATTTTATGCTGGCCCGACCTGGTGAGCGCCGCCCGCATAACGTTCTTCGCAATGCCCCGTTTCACCAGCTTGGAATGGGCTGACTGGTAGGGCAGGATGCCCTTTTTACTACGAGGCGCATACTGCCAACATGGCTGATCACCGCCCAGTTACAGGCGCACATCCAGAAACTGCAGAACGCCCATCTCAGGAAACTCTGTTGTGAGCCGAATATGCAACCTGTTAGTTTGGTGTCCATGGTCAGAAAAGTTGCTTCCTGTGTTGATCAGGACAACAAGGACAGGTCTATCGCGGAGGGTGTAGAGTGTCTTGTGGGTAGTAGTAGGAGACCGCAGCCGTGCAGTAATCGTGTGAAGAACACTATAGGGTTCTTGCGTGACAGTAACTTGGCCTTGACGTTGTCTGACAAGGCGGGTGGTTTTGTTCTCATGAAAAAAGATCTGTTCCAGGAAAAGGCCGAGAACGCGCTGAAAAAGAATGTTGTAACCGTTCAGGACAATTCCATCCAAGTTAAACGAGATCGTCTTCGCTTTTGTGATGAGCTTAACCTACCCAATTTAAGAAAAGAGATCTTGCGTGGAAAAACAGATGCTCTGGAAGCGTTTTACACTGCAAAAAACCAAAAACTTTCCATACCTTTTTACGCGATTGTGACGGAAAAAAGCTCTTGGCAGGGTGCGTTTTCTAGATTTTTACAAAAGCAGTTAAATGGCTTAACTTTGTGAGACCCGTTTTTGGTATGCAACTCGGAAGAAGTCATTAGTTTTTTTCTCGGAGCGTGAGCGGACAGGAAATAGCCTTTTCGCATTTTCTATTGATGCGGAAGAGCTTTTTTATTCCATTCCCAAAATGCAATGCTCAGCGCTGTCCAAGGAAACATACATGCGAGTGGTGTTGTTTCATTCCAAACTTCTGCGGGCATGTCGGCTAGTAGCTTCATGGCATTGTTGGAACTTTACCTATCATCTTTCAAGGTAGGCTGCTGGTGCAAAAAGAGGGTGTTTGCATAGGCTCGTGTATTGCCCCAGTCCTGAGTGACTTGATCTTAGCAAAGTGTGACAGGTAGATTTCTTCTCGCCTTGAGAACAGCTCGGTTGTGAAAATATGCAGATATGTGGATGATTTCCTTGTGGTTTAAGAACAGGTTGTGCCCTGTGATACAGATAATGTTGTAAGTCATGTGCTACGCACATTTTGTGAGTGCGCAGGCGGTCTGACGTTCACGCACGAGTTTCCTGAGGTGGGCGTTCGGCAGTTTCTGGATCTGCGCCTGCAACTGGATGGTGATCAGCCATGTCGGCAGTATGCGCCTCGTAGTAAAAAGGGCATCCTGCCCTACCAGTCAGCCCATTCCAAGCTGGTGAAACGGGGCATTGCGAAGAACGTTATGAGGGCGGCGCTCACCAGGTCGTGCCAGCATAAAACGCAGGCTAGTTTGCTTGAGCAAGCTAAACGACCGAGAGCGGCAGGTTTTCGATCAGAAGTTGTGTCCTCTGTGGCGGAGAATCTTGTCAAGGATTTGAAAAGTGACGGCTTGCCAGGTTCGGAAAGCCAAAGTCAAAAAGTGTCTGTGGTGGCTGTTTCCTACATACATCAAGTGTCCCACCGCCTGAAAAAGGTCGGTGGGAAGTGTGGTGTGCAGGTTGTATCCTCGGCACCTGAGAAGCTCTCCAAGATGCTGCGTAAGGTGAACAACCCTTCCACAAAGCCCCGCTGTGACACAAAGCACAAAAGTAGGTTTGTGAATTGTGTGATGGCGTAGTCTACAGGATCCCCCTGTCATGCAAAAAATGCTAGCTCGGTCAAACAGGCAGGTGCCTTAATGTAAGGCTGCAAGAGCACCAAGCGTCTCTGAAGGCGCAGAGGGGGGCTGGCCACCTGGCTGATCACTGCCGGAGGTGTAAGGATTGCACTCCAGATTTTCTGCAGACACGCATCCTGTACAGGTCTTCCTCGCAGACAGAACGAGAACTTTTTGAGGCCTTCATGATAAACAGAGAAAGGAAAAGGTGCGTCAGTTCACCATCCTTGGCACTGTCTGCAAAGGAAATCGGTTTTTGGAGAGGGGGGAGCAGGTTATGCACGGGTGAGGGTTTATAGCCGAACACACGTGTAAGTTTATTTTACGCCGAGTGATATTGGCGGGCACTGTGAGGTGGCTGTCTTATATGAGTAAGCGTGACGAGTTCGATACTATTTTATTTGGTTTGTGTTCGATGCTTTTTTACCCTTTCCACGTTTCATGTACATATAGGTTTTTTCGTGTTTCTGTTGCATATACTGAGTTGAAGTTCTAGCGTGTGTTTCGAGGCCTCTTTTACCTTTGTCTCTGTTTAGTGTTCACTAGAACGATGATTTCCTTAGTTAGTAACCAACTCACCGAACTTACCGCTTTAGTTGGCCACCATAAAACTGCCTTTTGAATGCACAACTCAAACTGTGAAATCGTGTCTAGATAAAAGAAGCAGTGTTTTTCAGCATGCGAAAAAGCATCTCCTATGATCATTAGGATATTGCGTATTTTGTCTAGATGATCAATGTATGCGAATGTGTTGTTTCGAAACAGGTTACATTTTGGTATACATTTTTTCTGCTGCACTAATTATACAACTGCTTGTGGTAAACTTTTTCTAGAATATAAATATCCATTAGTGCGGACGCTTATGATTTGTTTGCAATAATTCACGTAGTTATAACAGATGACGTGCGTTGTCTCTTCAGCCTCTTGCGCACGTATCCTGGATGGTGGATGGTATAGGTATTGTATGCGCACTGTTTAGGATATTCAATTTATCCAGCAGTGTTGCTTCAAAAGGATACCAGCCTTTGGTGTTTGTGATTTTTAGCTTTGCTGTGTCGCATCAATATAACTATGGGTTTATTGAGATATTTATGAGAAACAAAGATACGCAACTGTCATTAGGTAACCGTGTCGACTGAAAAGTACTAGATAATACACGTGCGCCACAAAATAACATTTCAATTGTGGCATTCATGGGCATAATTTGCGCACGCGAAAATTATTTGCAGGTACAGAAAGGTGTTGCCTAAAAAGTATGCCGTACTGTGTGCAATCTGAAAGGTTCCAGTGCTATTCCAGAGGGAACTGTATGTAAGGTTATATATTAGTGGTAACAAACATGCAAAGCTTACAGTGGTCTGGTGAGTCTTCTTTAAGTGACATGACAAGGTGAAACAAACACCCCAAACAATATAAATTTGTTCACTGTGCAGTGTGTTGCCAAATAACTTTTGATTGTAATCACCATCTGACGTGCATTTTTAAGCTGATATATGTGTATGTTTGCAAAGTGTGGGTCTTTGGTATTGACAATTTTTGAGCTTGCAGTGCTATGCATGATCGAAATGTGTGTGGTTTGATGTTTCGTGTGAAAGAAAAGTGCACATACCACATTGTTCAAGCGTGTAGAGTGAAAATAGCTGCATTTATATACGTGGCTTTGTGTGCTGCCTGCTCGCCTTGCGAACGCATCATTGGTCTTTTTTGGCGCATTGTGTGCATTGTATATGTTTGTAGAGGCAGCATTAAAACGTTTGTTTCAACAAACAACGGGTTTCGATGATAAAAGTGTTCACGTTGCAGTGGTGTGAAGACTTGAACTGTTGATATTTGGAAAGTAAAGAACTGCAGGTCACACTGCTTCAGCATGTTTAATAAAATCAACTGCTTATAGAAATGCCTACTCAAAAATACCTTTAGGTCAGTTGTCTGTTCAGACTTTTGAAAGCGTGTTCTTAACATAGAATAGCTTGTTGTGGGCTTTCATTATAAAGCTCCAACTACAAAACTCAACGTCAATTCCTTGGGAAATTTGTCTTTGGAAAATATTGTCTTTGGGAAATACGTAAAATTCTTGAAAGTATATTTCTTTGAATATATTTGACTTTTAGACCATCAATTTACAGGATGTACGAGCAGGGTATTCCTTCACAAGCACAGCTACAAATTCAAGATAAGAAACGGAGCATGAAAGAGTGATAACACCTCGCCAAAACTGTTTACAGCGTTATATAGGGGGTATTTATTTATTCATTCATTAATTTATCAATTGACATATCTACAGCGCCCAAGTGGGCAATATTGCAGGAAGAAACAAACAACAAAAGATAGAGGTAGTGTAATACAACATGAAAAGCAAAAAACGTGTTGTAAAATTAGGAGATAACATCAATGCTAAATGTAAATAACATTACAAAAGACAGTTCAAAACAACACGTCTATAAGAGGTTGATACAGTTGTACAACATGAAAAGCAACAATACATAATAATAAAATAATATAACCTCAACACTTTAAAAATAAATGACATTATAAAAGACAGACTACAAAACGACACATATATACGAGCTTGATACAAGGTGTAAACGGTTAGATGAAGTTGAAATGTTACACATATGTCACGTGAAACCTAGTTAAACACAAGTCTGCAAGGGCACCCTCAAAAGAAGTCGGCAACGACAGTACAACTTCCTCCGGGAGATTTTTCCAATCATAGACTTTTCTCGGAAAAAAAGAATTTTTATATGCGTTGAACCGACAACAATATTCTCTACCCTTCAGAGAATGATCTGCGCGGGTACGTAGGATCTAGCATATAGGTTTTTTTGCTTGAGTATAGTGCACCGATAAAAATTTCGTGGGGTAGTTCTAGGCGCATGTATATCCGTCTTTCTTGCAACAGCAGCCATCCTCATTGCCGTGTATGTCGAAAGAGCTTTTTATGAAAGCATAGTTCGGGGAGACAAGTCGTGCTGCACGCGTTTGGATGCACTCTAATTCGGCAATATGCCTTTTTACTGTTGTCCTAAGCACAACATCCATATTCTAATATACTGCGCGAAAATTTGGAAGGCAAAAAATTTCCTTTACATAGGAGAAGCTGACTTGAAGTTTCGCTTTGGGAAGTTGAGTGCCCGACTAGCCTTCGCTGCTATATAAACAATACGGTCGTTCTAGAAAAAGTCATTTTTGTATGAAACGAATAAATACTTGTAGTTGGATACAATCCCATAGATTTCGCCATCAAGAGATTATGTAGTATCTAAAGTATGACGTTTTGCCAAAAACTAGTTAGTCTTCAATTACGAAAAATTCAGCGTCATATATATTTCATATATTCCACCATTGCATCATTATCATCGCCAGCCTATCTACGCCCAATTTAGGGCAAATGCCTCTTCCATTAATCTCACATTATCCCGATCCTGCGCCAACTGCAACCAATTTATCCCTGCAAACTTCTTGGTCTCATCAGCCCATATAACTTTCTGCCGCCCACTCTGTTACGCTTAATGACCAACGGTTATCTTGCCTTCGCATTACATACCCTGCCCGCGTCCATTTCTCCTTCCTAATTTCTACTAATATGTCCTTTAGATGGATTTGTTCCCTGACCCACTCCGCTCTCTTCTTGTCCCTTGATGTTACACCTATCATCCTTCGTTCCATCCCGCGCTGAGTCGTGATAAATTTAAGTTGAACCCTCTTACTGAGCATCCAAGTTTCTGCCCCATAGGTGAGTACCGGTAAGATGCAGCTGCCATACACTTTCTTCCTAAGGGACAATTGTAGGCAGCCATTCATTATATGAGAATGCCTGCCGAATGCACTCTACCCCATTATTATCTTCACAATTATATCTACCTCACGGTTGGGATCCAGGGTTAGAACTTGGCTTAAGTAGATATATTCGCTTATCGCTTCCACTGTCTTGCCACCTATCTCAAACCGCTGTGCCGTCTTGGGGTGATTGATCCTTGCTTTAGTTTTCGGCATAATATATTTCAGGCCCACGGTTCTACTCTGTTTTAGATGCGAAGCAGCTTATGTTTGAGCCTGTTCACTCTGCCGTTGTGTGGGTGCCATTGTGCGGCGTCCACAACCCTCCTGCACATGCCTGGCCAGGCACCGCTGATGATGATTGAGGCAGGTTGCCCCTAGGGATTGGCAAACAAAAATCCATCACAAGATAGCTTCGAGTTCAACCACCGTCGTCATCTTCCCGTAGGAGAACCCTGAGTAGTATGCGAGGCATTCCTCTTCTCCTCTCCGATGCTCCTCTCCTCTCTGGAGCTCCTCCTCTCCTCACCGAAGATCCTCTCCTCTCCGGGATTGTGCAACGAATGGCAGCACCTGCAGCTCCGCGCGCGATAATACGAAGCAGCTTAGGGTTAGAGACGCGACGGTAGCCGCTGCATACTCCGCTGGGGGCGCCACGGTTGCTCTGCGGTATAAATGTTCTCCTCCTGCAGCGCCGCGATCGAACTGAAAACTAATTGGAACTTCAGTCGACCCCATGGCTGCTTCGCATACTACTCAGGGTTCTCCTACGAGAAGATGGTGAAATTTTTTTCCAGTTCGTAAGTAGGCTTTGCAATTGGTCCCCCGAGTTACTTAACAAGGCCACGTCATCAGCATACCTGAGCTCACCGAGGTATACTCCATAATTCCTTACTCACACTTGTTCACAATCCAATTTTCTGAGAACTTCTTGTAAACATGCTGTGAATAACTTTGGAGAAATTGTGTCTTCATGTCTGACGCCCTTCCTTGTAGGGATTTTATTGCTCTCCAAATGGAGGAAGACGATAGCTGTGGACCCATTGTAAATATCCTCTGGTATTCTCACATAATGCTCGTCTACACCCTGGTTCTGTAACGCCTGAATGACTGCTGAGCTTTCCGCCGAGTCAAATGATTTCTCATAATCTATGAAAGCTATATCACGCGGCGAACCATGCATTGGGTTGGGTTGTTTATGTTTTGTTTTTACTGCCCGGACGCGCCCGGCTGTGCTATCCGAGTGCCAAGCGAAGCGCGTCTTCCAGTCTTTGTTTTGATGCCACACGAGTTATCTCATTCCGATAACGAGAGGGTTTCGCCCTAACGTCACTAGCCTAGAATAATCTTCTTTGACCTACGATGTTCTGGAAGTAAATCGACGGTTCGAGAAACACTCTTGACCAAAGCTCTGCCGTGGCATCTGCGCCAGAGCAGATGCCCCGGTATTCGGTTCGCCGACATTCTCACGCGCATGTCACTTTTATGATTGCTGCTTCACCGTCTCTGTATTCTTTTAGTTGTTTTGGGAGCACAAGTTCGCTCCAATAAAACTTGGTTCTCCTTTAGGACAACTGCGTCGTCTTTCGCTTCGTGACATCTGGTTGAGGTGCTGGGTACATGCACCCTAACCCCCGTCGAGCCGAGAAGCAAGCCCAACTCGTGTTAGTCGTCGACAGAAAGCTTCAGCCAGAGTGTGGACTTCTTTCGAATAACGTGAAGAAAAAAGACGTCGTGAAAACCACCATGATGAATACAGGAACCATTACCAGGGCTTTCAATCCTGCCCTGGTTCTTCAACAACCCAGGAGCCCCCATCTCATCATAGATCACCTTCGGAAGATACTGAAGTTTGGTTGCAGCAAGTGGAACAGGTCAGGCTGTTTAACCGATGGGACGACGCGGAGACAGTGTGGAAATTGTTCTTCCAATTTGAGGACTGAGCACGTAGCTGGTTCGAAAACCATGAGAGCTCCCTAGAGTCTTGGAACGATTTAAGAACGCAGTTTTTACGACGTTCACCAAGGTTGTGCGAAAAAGCCGGGCCGAGGTCTTGCTGCAAACGCAGACACAACACCCTAACGAAAGCGTTGTTGTGTTCGCCGAAGAGTTGAAGAAGCTTTTCAGGCGTGCTGACCCTTGCCGGGCGAAAAAAACAAGTGAAGATTTCTAATTCTCGGTGTGAAGTCAGAACTGTTTGTAGGAGTTGTCCGTAATCTGCCCAAAACTGCCTCCTAATGTGTGACCGAAGCCAGCACAGTTGAAAAGGCCCTCGAAATGCTTGCTAAGCAGTGTGTCCCTAACTTTGTCAGCGCGGCCAATGCGAACTACGTCGACAGCATACGGATTCCAGCAGACAGGCTACGCGGATACATCCTCGCAGTAGTGACGGAGGAGCTGCGGAAACTTCTCCCAACGCCGCCGCAACCCCAAGTCGCTTCCCTTACTGACGTCATTATGAAAGAAGTGTGTGTGTAACAAGCGCTAGGAACTTCAACGACGCCAGAAGCACCCCGCGTGCCGCAAGCCAAGGCCTACGCGGCTGCTGTCTGTCGACCTCGCCCACCTGCACCCTATCGTCCCAAGGCTCCATACCGCCGTCCCCTGTCGCTGGCCCGACCACCTGCGGTGCAAACCCCGCTCAAACGAAGACCGACATGTGGCGAACGCCAGATATGTGTTCGCTGTTCTACAACTGCGGAGGTGCCTACCGCATCCACCATCGCTGCCCCTACAAGAGGCTCGGTTTGCGAGGGTTCTTCATCGACGCACCACGCCCCCGGCCCGGCCAGCGCCCTACTGAAATCGAAGATTACCTGTCCAACACCCACCGAAGTCCAGAGCGCTTCAACCGTTCGCCGTCACCCTGCCCCTACCGATCGCCAAGCCGTCGAAGCAACGCAGAATTCACGCGTAGGAGTTCCCCAAGCTAACGTAGGGGAAACTAAAAGGAGCAACTCCTGGAGGAAAAGTTGCACAACGGCGGCAAAATGAAAAACCTCCAACGACTCAACCGCTCGCCGAAGACCATGATTCACGACATGCCCTCAGCCCGACGACCCGATCCAACCCGGACGTGACTACCGAACATGACAACGACATGACACGACGTGTACCCAAAATGACAGACCCTGCCGCTGAGAAGACGACGACAATGCCGACGCATAGTGCCCGACCACCAACATGCACAAGCCGATATACGACGCCCCGATGCACCCGAAACTTGCGGGAAGTGGCGTCCGACGTCCAATAGTCCACTGAAGGCTTTGACGTAGTCACCCTCATCGACACGGGAGCTGACTACTCAGCAATGAGCGGGTCATTCGCGTCTAAGCTGAAGAAAGTTACGACAGGATGGGTCGGTCCGCACGTATACGGAAAGCAGTAGGTCATCTCTTAACATCGCGCGTCACCATAGACGCCACCACGTACCCTGCTGCGTTCGTCATTTTGCCTAACTGCTCCCACGATGTAATTCTTGGAATGGACTATTTGACGGACAACGGTGCAATAATTGATCTGCAGACAAGGTCGATAACTTTTTCCTCCAATTATTCCCTGACGCCCGTACCGCACCCCAAAAACCGTGCGGCTGTAAGGATCTCCGACGGTCACATCACCCTGCCACCCCGCCAAAGCTTGATGATCACCTTCTACTGTGATGATGCTACTCCTGACATCCAGGCTATCGTAGAGAGTGACCAAAATTTGCTTCTCGACAGCGATGTCTCCATCGAAAGTGGCATTGCGCGCTTTAAGCAATGCATATCCCATGTTATGGGCACTCATTTCACTGACGAGTACCAGCGACGACTACCACCATATAAACAAGGGCGCTGCAATTGCGTTCCTCGAAGAAGCGCAAAGTACAAGCCAAGTGATCGCGGTCGCCTACTTTGAACGCGCACGTGCAGATGCTTTCAACTTGCCGCATCCTTTCCACGTGAACCTGGAGCTGCCACAAGAAAACCGGGACAAATTATTGTGTTTGCTGCGTCGCTACCGTGGGTGTTTTTGGTCGAACTAAAAATTACGCCAGACACCCCTAGCAAAGCACCCAATTGTGGCCGAAGATGCAGTACCACCTACCCGACAGTCACTGTACCGCGTGCCTTCACACGAGCGGGAGGCCATCCGGACACAATTCCAAGACATGCTCAGAGACGACATTATACAGCCACATTGTTCACTACATCCACCCCTCCACCAATTGTCATACCCGTGGCACACGCTCCACTGTACCCCACTCCATGTGGGACTGCCCTAAAGACCCTTTCCCTTTAATTTAATCCGACGAGCAGTGGGAGGGGGCGTTAGGTAGCTCTGACCTAAAAACACAACTCTCCCTCATGTACAGGGCTACGCTAGTCACCGCCAGGCTGGAGCCTGCGGCCACCCCGACCCCTTACACCTACTGCAAATAATAAAGTTTTCTCTCTTTTTCTCACTCTTACTGTCATAAAATATATTTTTCACATTTAAAGGTAAAGGCGATTCTTCGGGTCCTTTGTGGTGGAGGATGTTTAGGAGTGGCCTAGAAAATTTTGACAAAGGGTGTGCATCTATTCCTCTGGTCAGGCGAGTAGCAAAAGAACAGAAAAATAGCGTGATGTATAAAAGGGGTTTTATATGACAAAAACATAAATGCTGGGTCGTCTTGTCGCGAGGTGAGCGCTCGCAATCGATCATCTGCTACACATATATTTGCCGAGCAGCTTGGGGACGGGCTTATAGAGTAATCCGCGAGCGCGACTAAACGCTTTTTCAAAACATCGTCATATGACAAAGGGACCCTCCATAATCCCGCACACACTGAAGTCAGACGACCTTATCCGATACCACACTCTTCTACCGACACCTTTTATCGCTTGTGAACTTGCTGTATACTTACTTACTGTTGTATGCTTTAAAACATGCGACCTCTGAGTGGTCAGGTGTTCGTTGAAGTCGATGAAGTCGAAAAACAAAAGAAAAGTGAACGCGCAGCTTGTGTTTCTGATTGCTGAAACGTCCATTCCTTCATTTCGTTCGCATTTGTACAGACCGGCAGTTAATCGCCCCCCCCCCTCCTTGTCTTGCGAAATATCAGCGCATTTCGAATCTAGTTGGTCTGGTGAGTACCACCTCGCTCAAGTTTCGACAAACGTCTTTAGCATTTCCGAATCCGCACTCGTTTTTTTTTTCGTTCCTGTGCGAGATGTTCGGTTTCTTCCGGAATTGGCACACCATTTATTTTTCTTTGGTTTCAATAACTTTGCTTAGTACTTGATATAAGGCGTGAGTGGGTGCATATTTTACGAATCACCGCATTGGAACACACTTACACTTCAGCATGGCGCATATTACCATAAACGGCAGTAGTTATTTTCATGTATTGGATAATTACATCCCCGAAACACATTTTTATACGACGTATATATTCGAAATAAAGCCGCATTCGCTGTCCGTGCTGAAAACGAAAGCAATCGCTCACTGTGCCAGTATCCGGTCTAAACAAGGTGACATTAGAATTCCCTTGTACCTAGCGTATTCAGAGGTAATAGTGGTGATATGCTGCTGCCTTCACCGACGACCGTAAGGGCGGCCTAAAAGCGCGCAGAACCGCGTCACCGGATAGCACTTGTTGGCCTTCGACCACTCTACCGAAATGTTGGTGTTTTGTGAAGCACCCTAAACGTACTTTTACCTCAGAGACATCACCATAACAAGTTGCTGAGGACGCGGAACGGCAAAAAGAAGCAAATGAGAACCAAAACGCTGCAGGAGCCCCTATCAGCCACGCAGCGCTACTATCGTAAGTCCCGCGGAGAAGCGGTGGCAGGCGGAGCAGCGATCGCATAGCTCGAGGCGTATACATTGTGGCGAATGTAATGGGATGGTCACGTCCATGTAATATTGTTACCCGGACACACGACAGAGGTAGCAGGAGCCATGGTGGACGATGATCTGTTTAGAATGTTTATAAGCTGCCATAATCCAGCCTGTGCAGTCTGCACACCACGCACTACATCTTCTCGTCGGTAGGTTTTCAACACTACCGCAGAATGATGCGACAACCACTTCGCGGTTACCGCCTGACATCTTACTGTGCCACCATAGACTTAGCCTACATATTAGAAATGACTGTTGCAGAAGAGGCGCTTCAGGAATAAAAACACTTACAAGCTGTATTTACAGTTTACCGTCCGGTTTGCAGAGTTAATATATTATTGACTTTAAAAAAGGCTCCTAGCATGTAACCTAGTCCTACGAGAATAAAACATTGGTTATGTTGCAGACTTAAAACACCATGAATTGTTCGAGGCGTTTTGCAACTAAAAATTGAATGCGTTCACGTGGTCGAAAGCAAGAGATGGTTGCATTTTCCATGAAAATTGGGCAACACGGTACATTTGTTGCGTTAAAAAGACCGCCGTAAGAAATATAACAACAGTTTCCTTGAGCTCTCACTTCCTTGGTCGCAGCCTCGCGGCAAAGTTTTCCTCGATAGAGCCAGAAACAATGCGAGTAATAATTCTTTTTTATCGCAAACGTTTTGACGGCAAAGCTGTATTTGATTAGCGCTTCGTGTGCTTTTTGTATTGCACTCTTGTTTTGTTTTGTTTTGTTTTGTTAAGCACTTTGCGAGATTTCTTTCTGTACGCTCGAGCACATGCGTGGCCAATTTGTTTGTTGGTTTGGGCTTGTGTGTGCGTTTACTTGCGTTCAATTATATCCGTTATTCGTTATAGTTCAAAAATATTCGCCGCTGCCGAATGGCGACGGTGGTGTCTACGCTCACCGCGCCCTCTCTTTGCCGTTGATATAACATTGTGCTTGTAGAGATTTTTGATAACCAACGTGACTGCATCGGGGTTTTTTTTTTTGTTTCATCTTCTTGAATTCATAGCGCTGACAATAAGCAAGGACCATGGGAAGAGCGAGACGCACAGCGGCTGACTTGCAACTGAAGATTATTGCTGTGAGGTCTGGCCTAAACACAGCTGAAATTAAGGCAAGCACGAAATCGGCACATTCAATTTCCGGCCGTGGCGGCCGCTTTTCTGATGGAGGCGAAAAGCAAAAACGCCCGTGTGTATGAGAGTTCGGCGCATGTTAAAGATCCCCTGGTGGTCAACATTATTCTGCAGCCCCCCTCACTACGCCGCGCCTCATGGCCTGCGTTGCGTCGGCGCGTTAAACCCTATAATCAATCAAGAAATCTACACACAACACTTAAAAAGAAAATATTCAATACTACCTTATGCTTACACACTGTCCAGATAAATATTTTTTTCCTGGTAGCGCGGCAGAAGGGACGCTTACCCACTTTTCTTCTTTATTTGCTATTGTCTGAGCCACACTAAATTCCCTTGTAATTTTGTGCTTATTTCTAGACAATATTGCGGTGCAATTGATGATAGCCTCGCGAACTGCACAGTCTCAAAAAATTACTCCCACGGGACCACTTTTGCACTTTTCAACGCTGTAACGGTGTTCCTTCATCCTTCATCCTAGCATTACACATCTCCCTGTTTGCCCGATATATTATCTCCCTCCAAACAAAGTCATGCTGTAAACTCGGAGGTATGGGACGGAGTCCTAATGCTCTAAGGACATGCAGACCCGTGGGAGTCGATTGCAGGCTCCGTAGTTCAGCTGAATGATAGGCTTCTTGCAGCTCTTCCCACGTGTTGTGAACTTCCAAAGCGAGTAATTTGTGGGTCGCAGTAGCAGTGGGGAGGCCGAGCGCAGTTTCGTACACTTGGCGAATCATGGTATTGAACGGAGCCTTTTCTGTTGTTTGGAGAATAAAAGAAAGGCGGCGATCGATAAACCGGATGCATACTGCGTCACCCATTTCACTGGTTACTGCTTGTGGCTTCAAGAAATCATTACAAGTAAACATCGTGTTTTTGCTTGATCGACATGAATTCAAACAAAAAATAGAAAATTCCTCTCGTGGTTCTTCACAACTTCAAACACGAAATAATAAATTCTGGCAAAAAGTTAACCCCGTGTTTTGTATTGATCAACGGGTATCAAAACAGGAAATAAAACTTTCAGTTCAAATCAAACCTTGTGTTCTGCATTGATCGACTTACATCGGAAAATCTTAGAGTAGAAAAGATGCGAGCTTAGAATGTCTTGCTGCTTTCATGTGCAGCACTTAGGCATCTTGCCATTGATTTTAAATATTTACGTAGCTACGGCGCGACTAGTTTTTTTATTAAGCCTAGTAGAGTGAAACTGGCCCAACCGTTTTCTCTTATCCGTTGAAGTGCATCATGCAATCAGACTTACTTGATCGACGAAAAAAAGCTTTTCGATAAGCAGAACCTATATTTCAAGTTTTTGTGTATGAGGGATACGAACCGATGACGTCAAGGCCACGAGTGGACGGTAAAATTCATATGTTCCTTCTGAAGAACTTCTTTAGTTCTTTTTTTCCTACCTTTTTATCTGAAAGCTGTTGCCGAGGCCTCTTGACGGAGTGTACGCGGTTCGAAGTTCGAGTGATTCAGCTGGGTAATATTCCACGCAGAACCATGCGTTAAGGCGGAGATGCAACTCGAGCAACGCAAGTTGGACTAATCAGGTTGGACAAGCACCTTGTCTTTTCATTTAATTTTGACACCACAAAAAAATCCTAAAATTTGCGCGGTAGGTTTATATAGGAAAAGTTCAAGCTGAAGTTCAAACTGCCTAGGTGCCCTGAAATTATACATAAAATCTGTTTCCACACAGATTTGCTATTCAATTGTCCCAAAGTAGTATCACGCCTTTACTTCCGTATGATCCTGTATATTATTACGCTGCTGACAATATATATTTACTAGTTACGTGTTTACCATAGCTCATTTTTCCCGTTGCTCGTTGCCACATAATTTGCGAAATATAAAATTTTCGTTAAGAATGCATCATTTTTCTCTCCTTCAGTGTATTTCTGGTGAGCCAGAAAAAAAACTATTCATAATAGAAATAAAGTTCGTAGTACCAGTGGCGTAATACTTGTCAATATTTATGCGTACCGAATATGACCTTTTGATGGTGATATAATATGCCGGCCCATTGGCGACATCTACAGTTTTATTTAATATTTATTTGTTTACGTTTTTATACATCCATTTGCTGGCTTGTTTTTTATTTATTGGTTTATTTTTTATTTATTTATTTATTTATTTATTTATTTATTTATTTATTTATTTATTTATTTATTTATTTATTTATTTATTTATTTATTTATTTATTTATTTATTTATTTATTGTGTGTTCTGGTTTGTTTATTATTTATTTATTTTTATTTATTTATTCCGGATGTCTCATAGGACTACAGAGCAAAGGATAAGGAGAGCTCATAATATAAACAGAAGCAACATTATAATGTATACACCATAGTGCAAAAACCTGAGATAACAAGGCAACTGTATCAAACACAAAATCGATCATATGCCCAGCCTTCAAACACTAGTTGGCATTACCTAAAATTATGCGCGGCTACAACGTATATTTAGATATACAGTAACATCTCGTTTATGCGTTTTTCTCACGAACTAGAAAATCAAACGTATTAAGCGAAATCGTATTATCAGGTTAAAAACAAGCGGAACATATGCCTACTCCGTCAGCGACTCACTTTTATTGAGCAACGTTGAAGTTGCTGGTCAATTTGTGCGGCGCTTTCGTCTTTTCAACGTCCAGGACTACATTCTTCCGCAGCGTAAAAAAAGAAGCTAGTGGTATTTTTCGCTTCGCCGGGGGCTGTTTTGTACGAGGATTCGGGCCGTGCCTTAAATCGGTGGATCCAGCCGCGGGACGCCTGAAAGTCTTCAGTGTGCAAGAAGAGCGCGGATACGACAACTTTTTCACGTAGAACTGACCCTTCGATGTTGACTCCTGCCGCTTTAACGTCCTCGAAGCATGTAAGCTGGGCGTTTTGCGGTTCAATTATGATGTTTCGCAAGACGGCGCAGTGTATCCCCTGACGTATCATCATGATTGGACAGAGCGGCCAAGCCAAGCAGCCGTGTTTTCGCCGCAAACCCGGCGCTGCCGCTGCCTCAGCGGCTCCGCAAAGTACAGATCGTGCCTTTTTGTGGAGCGGTTAAGCTAGTATAGCGAAGAGTAATCGTAAGATGTTTAGAAATATCGGTTAATATCCACTTTTGCGATTGTATTGCCCAATTTTCTGCGAAAATGTGATGTTATAAATGCACAAAGACGCGTTATTTCAAAAGGACGTTCGGCGGGGATAAAAATAAAGACGTATTAAGCCGAAAAACGCATTATGCCGAATCGTATCAACGAGATTCTACTGTATAAACAAACATAAACAAATTCGTACAAGTAAGCCCATAAATACACCTCAGAATGTCAGATAATTGCGAAAGGTGAGAAACGGGAGACTAGCAAAGTAAATATACAGACACAATGTATGTGAGAGATTAACGCGAATTTTATTCAGATACAAGGCGTTGAAGATGAAATGACCTCACAAAGACGCGATATAATTGGGCAGGTCGTTCCAAATACGTAGAGCACGTGGGAGGGATATGGCAACACAAAGGCGTGAGAAGCTGTGCTGGTTGTCAGTAGACGTGACGTGGTAGATGGACGTCGAAATGTAAACAATCGTGTTGTCGATGCGTAGATGTATTTAGGGAAGAGACATAAGACTGTTAAAGAGCGACGAGTGCGCAATGACTGGAGCCAGCATTCCAACTCAATATGGGTGATGCTAGAATGTTGGCCATACGTTATCAAGCAGGCTCGATTTTCAATTTATTTTCGATAGGACAAGTGTGTTATCGCTGCGCCCGTTTTCTTTCTAATTTTGAAAATCCCTCAAAGTGAGTAGGTTTTTTTTTTATTGAAAAAGTTTTACCTGTTAACATGCATCCACCTAATGTACGCATGTTATATTAGCTGCAAATTGCAAATGAGCGCATATCCGGCTTTTCACAAATGAACTTTGATTAAATTACAAAACAAATTATGGTACCTTCAAATAAATCACTAAAATAAAAATTAAAAAAAAACACCTGCGACAGTGGCACCGAAACAGGTATCTGACAAGAGGAGTAGGGTATGGGGGCCAGAAGGGGCGGTGACAGCACCGGCGCTCCATCGAGGCAACGACAATTCATCCCGATGCGGCGGCGCTGCTGTCGGCTCCGAGATGCCCGAGCGAACACCCGCGCATAGCCGACGCCTTTCGCAGAAGCTGCTTCACGGTAACGCGGTTGTAGCGGGTCTTATAATAAAAGCTAGTTGGCACACATTCCTGACTGATTGCGGCAAAACGTGTATTGGTTCTGAAAAATAACGTGTTGAACTGCTTCCTTGTATGTTAGCTGCGTGCGTCGCTCGCATCGTGAAGTGTTGGGAGCTAGCGATTCAAGTGAGTTTCCGTGAGCTTGTCACCAAAACAACACCCGTGCCGCTTTCGGTTTGGTGCCGAAGTGTTCTCGCGATGTCTTAGTTTAGATTAACACGCAGCACGAACCATACTAGAAACGGTTCGTTTGAAGGTGTTATAGGTCGAAAAGTAAGTTCTCTTTCGTAAAAGCTTTCATGATATTTGACACAGACTCCCAAGAGTAAATTGGTTAAAAACACCCCCAGGAGGAAAGGTAGGTAGAAAATACGCATCAACATTATGGTGAAGTGTACAAGCTGTAGCAAACTATAAGCTATAGCAAATAAATACAATTAGTATTTAATTAGCCAACACAGATCAAGTCATGGCATTCAGTGTCTGGAAACTTGTTGCTGCCTATTTCAAACATCACCAGATCAGGATATTAAATTAGCGAATTAGACCGTTATAATATAATGTAATTAGGGATCAGGACATAAGCTACAGAGTAAGAAACGTGCAGTCGGTAAAACGTTTTGTCTAACAGCGACATTTCAACTGAAACTATTATGATAGGAACATCTGAGAACTGTTGAGATATTCTCTTTACAAACAGATTTGAGACAAAAGGGTTGGTCTCAGACTTAAGAAAACCTCAGTAATTCTCTTCGAATCCCGCTCGGGCGAGTCAGGATAAGGCTGAAAGTTCGACAGCTGTGTTATAGGCAAGGGTTATACCGACTGTATAACGACACACGAAGTTACGAGCCAATACGTTCCTCTGTGAAGGTGGATGCGTGACCAGCGAAGCTGTATGAAATGCACCTCCCAAACATGGTTAGAGAATGAGTGCTAATCTAGAGCGGCTCCGGAAGTTGCTGGGGGGGGGGGGGGGGGGGGAGGCGCAGAACGGGGGGTTCGAGCCCCCGTCGCGCCCTTTTTTAAATGAAGGCGCTTAGTTTTCCCACTCCTAGTCCTCGTGCGATTAGAAAAATCAAAACTCTACAACAAGACAAACCAAAAATACTGGCTGAAGGGGTACAAAGTGCTAGGCTCTGTTGAGTCCGGGCGCCATTCGAGTCATTTAGCTAGGGCATCCGACCCGCCTGCAGAGGCTTATCGTTACGTAATTACCAATTCGCCTTGTTTGAGTTCTTCTCGGAAAATGTTACTGACGCATTGCTGTCAGTTAGAGTATTGTAGTTTAGTAACGACGAGCAAATTGTTTCCTTACAGTAATTTTATTAATATTCCCTATGTCAATGTCGACTGTATCACGCGTGATGGCATAGAGTGCAGTTCAAGTTCCACGCAGAGGGTACGATTGATAGCTTCCCTAACCAAACATATAATAAATTTAATTATTACAATAGGATGTTTGAAGCAGATAAAGAGCTGCTACTTAAAATAATTGGTGTTTGGTTCAAGGCTGAGTTTGAGAAAGCACGGCATGCCTTAAAAAATAAAAACCGCCCATTTCAGACGCCGAAAAATAAAACGCACTCTAGTGTCTACAACCAAAAAATCTCCATCATTGATTGATTGATTAATTTATTGACTTGAGTACCCCCCTCATTTCAAAAACACTCCCGAAGCCTGTGCGTATCTATTTTATTGATTATTGGTTAATGGTAGTGACTATGGCTTCGCAATTGCATCATAAAACTTCTAAACACAGGAGTTCCATCCTACCAGACAAGCAAATATGTGCTGTTGGTTTATCTTCTCGAGGTCCTGCATTGCCAGCAAACAGGAGCTATGTACCATTTACAATTTTCACTAACTAACAAATTAAGCAAAGAAAATAAAACTCGCCGTATTGATAGGGTCGTTTCAGCGGCTGATTGACTCATACTTGCTTGCTAGATACAGGGTGTGGCGAGGATAATTGGAACATTTTAAAAAATTTTCCTGAGCCAACCGCCACTCTGTTCGCGCTCAAATTTGCCACGAAGGTCGCATTTTGTAGTTTATTTTGTTTGATATCAGGAACAACGATGGTGCTTACCTATGTGTTCTGAAAAAAAATAAAAACGATTTTCGCCGATTGGAAAATGGCGGCTTATTTGGACGTGCCAGCCAGTGCAAGTTGATGTTGGAACAACAGATCCCCCTGCAGAGTGAAACGCACGTTTGGGATTCACGTACGGAGCCAAATGGTGCAGCAGACGATCAGAAAATTCACGTAGAAATGAGCTAGCAGACGATCCGAAAACCCGGTTTTCGGGCTCCCACGTCCAAATCAGCGCCATTTTCCCATATGCGAAAAACGTTATTTACTTTCAGGATAAACAGGAATGTACCGTCGTTGTTCCCGGTGTCAAACAAAATAAACCGCAAAATGCGACTTTCGTGTGAAGTTTGAGCGCGAACAGAGCGGCGGTTCACTCAGGAAAAAATTTTGAAATGTTCCAATCACCGTTGCAACACACTGTATTTTCAAAAAGCAACGCCTATAGCCGCTTTCTGCACCACTAATACGTTTACAGCTTCGGCTCAGTAATTGTCACAATTGTAACTGAAAATCGGCATACTGTGACAGTCATCCTAGCGACAATTGTTACATACCTTTTCATGCGACTTTCTATAAAAGAAGAAATGACGCTGTTTTTAAAACCAAGCAGCCTCCCTATGTGACCATGTATCGAAAGCAGACGAGAATTTTGTAACGTTTAGAACTTCACTGTAAACTAATTTGTCACAAGTCAATAAAACTCGAGATAATGATGAAGGAGTGGCCAATCGTAAAAAATCTTAACAATGTAAAAAATTTACACCAGCACGCTGCAGACGTTGTGAAAACACGAGCAGTCTACGCCGGCGAGGCAGGCGCGGCAACGGCGGTCTGCTGCTCGAGGCATCTCGGTATAGAGTTCCTGTATATCGCGTAGCGCAAGAGTTGCGCGTCCGATTGCCACATGCCGCGGGTTCCACTTCGGCATTTCAGTTCTCCGCACAAGACCCCGTATTAAGTCAGTTCTGCTCAACTGTGCATCGGCGGTTGTGGAAGCGGTGGAAGCACCGGCCGCTCATCTGATAAGCGGCCGAATTTCGTGCGCCAGTTTTCGACCGACCGCTCCTCACCTCTTCTCCTCGCCACTTTAGCTCGCGTGGTGGCCCGGCGGCAGCTCCTACAAGTGGGACGGGTGGCTTTCCCGCGCGACCTGGAACTCGAGATGGCGGATAGACGCGCAACTCTGCACCCCAAGGGGAGCTATATACAGGAACTCTATCTCGGTAACGACGCGCGCGCCGCCGTGCGACGGCATGAAATACCAGCACGCCGCCGAACACGGCGCGGCCGAGCCTATGCTGACACCTCCTCTCCTAGCCACCATACCTACGGGGTATCGGTTCGCGTTCCTTGCGTTAGGGCGATCCTTAGGCCTCTGGTAATGTTTTAAATGCAGAGCATTTCCTTAACTCACGATGTCACCCGGCGTTGGCGTGCCTCGGCGTCCGCAACAGCCGTTCCAGGTGCGCCCTCTCCCCCACTCCTCCTCTCCCGCATCACGCTACCTTCGTCGCTCTCAACAACAGGTCCGCACCCCTCCCCCTACACTATATGAAAAAATAATACTTACCGGCGCCTGGTTTCGATCCCAAGACCCTGCGGGCGGAACGCAAGGTACATGGTGCTCTACCCACTGCGCCACATAGCCGACACAGAATGGAAGGCTGCGAACGCGCCTTATATCCTTGACTCATTCAAACTATGTCAAGATCTAAACACCGTATAGCTCAGTAGCCAAGACACAGGACGAAGGGGACACGGATGAGCGCTAACATACAACTGAATTTTATTAACAACACGAAAACATATAAATAGGAAAGATTATCACGCTCATGCGATCACGAAAGGTTGCGAAGCCACCTCGTCATGCAGGCATAATCAGCAGCGTCCATCCAAGAAAGCCAGCTCCTTCGAGGTCAAAGATATGGACGTCGTGCTTACGCAGTCACCAATCTTCTGCATTTCCGCTGCTTCGATAACCTCCCGCGTGCGCTGATCAGAGTCTCGAAATAGCACAGTGCATGCATCGAACAAGGGTTCACACTCGCCGCATTCGTGGCAATGAATTACCAGATTTCCCTCCTTTCCTTTCTGCACTTTGTTGTGGTGCTCCCGCAGGCGCGTGTTGAGGCATCGACCCGTTTGACCAATGTACGCTCTTTTATGTCCCCTTCGTCCTGTGTCTTGCCTACTGCGCTATACGGTGTTTAGATGGAGTACCAACTAGCTCGTACCCATACGTTGGTAAATTATGTCAAGAAGCTGCTGATACAACGCATTCACTACCTGTGGGCTGAACGCGAGGTACATGGTGCTCTTCCCACTGCGCCACAAAACCGACACAGAATGAAAGGCTACGAACGCGCCTTATATCCTTGACTCATTCAAACTACCTCAAGAAGCTGCTGATACAACGCATTCACTACCACCAACTCCCCAAACACTAAATGTTAACGCAATACACCCACCCCCTATGCGACGCATTTACTCGAGTCCCCCTCGCGGGGAGATGGGCCCTTTTTGTAAACCGACTGACGTACAAATAAAACTACTAAAACAGACCTACGCCCTAAAAAAATCAATTGCATTATATGTTTGATACCTATATGAATCTCATTACACACACACACACACACACACAGATATATATATATATATATATATATATATATATATATATATATATATATATATATATATATATATATATATATATATATATATATATATATATATATATATATATATATATATATATATATATGTTGTGCTGATTTTTACATAATACATGGCAGCCTACCACTGTCTCTGAAGAAGAAAGTGCATGACAGAGCTGCATCTTACCGGTGCTCAGCTGCGGGGCAGAAACTTGGAGGCTCACTAAGAACTTCAATTCAACTTAAATTGAGGACAACTCAGCGAAGAATGGAGCGGAAGGTGAGTGAGTAAGGGAACAAACGCGTGTTAAGGACATATTAGTAGAAATTAAGAAGAAGAAATGGACGTGGGCAGGGCATGTAATGCGAAGGCAAGATAGCCGTTGGTCATTAAGAAAGACAGCGTGGATCCCTAGAAAAGGAAAGCGTGGCAGGGGGCGGCAGAAAGTTAGATGGGGAGATGAGATCAAGAAGTTTGCAGGTATCAATTGATCGCAGTTAGCATAGGACCGGGGTTACTGGAGATTAATAGGACTGGGCTGGGCGTAGATAGGGTGGTGATGATGCTAATGATGATGACGCTGACGACGATGACGATGACGACGACGACGACGGCGACGATGATGATGATTATGATGATGATGATGATTTGAAACAAAGTACACCGTCATCCGCTTTGCGGCGGTCGCTGCAAAAGGAAATATTTGGACTTTTTCGCGCATAAGAAACAAAACAGTGAAATTAGTGAGCGTAGGCTGTTTCCACAATACGCCCAAAACCTAAATATATTTGCTATTTGCAAATCATCATCATCATCATAATCATCATCATCGTCGTCGTCGTCGTCGTCATCGTCATCGTCGTCAGCGTCATCATCATTAGCATCATCACCACCCTATCTACGCCCAGCCCAGTCCTATTAATCTCCAGTAACCCCGGTCCTATGCTAACTGCGATCAATTGATACCTGCAAACTTCTTGATCTCATCTCCCCATCTAACTTTCTGCCGCCCCCTGCCACGCTTTCCTTTTCTAGGGATCCACGCTGTCTTTCTTAATGACCAACGGCTATCTTGCCTTCGCATTACATGCCCTTCCCACGTCCATTTCTTCTTCTTAATTTCTACTAATATGTCCTTAACACGCGTTTGTTCCCTTACTCACTCCCCAAACATTTGCCACACTGACCACAAGAATGAACTGCGTTTGTGAAAGGCCAGAAAAAGCACACGTAAAAAAACACCGAAATAAATTTCGCAAGGGATTCACCCCATGAAATAGTAAAGAAAGGCGAAAATTAGCAAGTGATTTTGTACATGTAAACGTGTTATAAACTAGTACCATAAAAATGGTTGCGCCCTGAAGTGTAAATTTAGCGGTGTTGTGGGCGTGCCGTTTTGTTGTGTATTTGTTACGGTGCGCGATTTTTTGTAATTTTACTATCATTGCAAGGGATGTCAGTAAAGTTTTGACGCGCTCTGCCGCTCTGTTAGATCTTTTTGGCATCCCCACGCACGTACTGTTTAAATGTGTATGAACGTTCCGCATAGTCTAAGAACGCTCCCCGGGTAGTGAGGCAGCTCTAAGTGTTTGTCCGGCCATTTGGTTTTATTGCTAAATATTTCGTGATCTCGAAACTTCTACTTTTTGTTGTGCTCACCCTTTTGCAGGTGTATGACATTCGGAACGAGATTCAAAGCGACCAAGTTCCCCTGGCCAGCAACGTAGAGGGGAGCTGTGGTAATTTGGAAAAGCGCCGTACAGTAGGACCAGCGAACTCCAAAATTTGCACCATCTCAGCGGGTAACAAGGCGAAGAGGTGAACTTAAAATACAACTTTTGGAAGTACGCGCAGAGGTATTGCTTACAAATTCATGAAATGTTTCTGAATATTCTTGCATTTCAACACTCTGGCTTCACGCCCGATTCGTTCTGGTAATAATTGTGGGAGTTGTCACGGCAACACTAGAGGTTGCTTCGATGTGTTCGTTTTAAATGCAGAGCATTTTTAAATGCAGAGCATTTCTTTAACTCCCGATGTCACCCGGCGTTGGCGTGCCTCGGCGTCCGCAACAGCCGTTCCAGGTGCGCCCTCTCCCCCACTCCTCCTCTCCCGCATCACGCTACCTTCCTCGCTCTCAACAACAGGTCCGCACCCCTCCCCCTACACTATATGAAAAAATAATACTTACCGGCGCCTGGTTTCGATCCCAAGACCCTGCGGGCGGAACGCAAGGTACACGGTGCTCTACCCACTGCGCCCCAAAGCCGACACAGAATGGAAGGCTACGAACGCGCCTTATATCCTTCACTCATTCAAACTACGTCAAGAAGCTGCTGATACAACGCATTCACTACCTGCGGGCGGAACGCGAGGTACATGGTGCTCTTCCCACTACGCCACAAAACCGACACAGAATGAAAGGCTACGAACACGCCTTATATCCTTGACTCATCCAACTACGTCAAGAAGCTGCTGATACAACGCATTCACTACCACCAACTCCCCAAACACTAAACGTTAACGCAATACACCCACCCCCTATGCGACGCATTTACTCGAGTCCCCCTCGCGGGGAGATGGGCCCTTTTTTATTTTGACATGTCAATTTTTCGGGTAAGCATTTTTTATCGATCGCGTATATTCTTCTTTTGAGGCAAATATTCCTATAACCTTTTTTTACACATTACTCTACCTTTTCTACAACATTGAACAAAGTAAACTACCTAGCACTTTTCTGATATCTTGAAGTCACGCCCTCTAGGATTTTATTAACAGAACAATACCCTAAAGTAGCCCGCAATAGACCCAGAATAGCACCGGTATTGTTTTCGGAGGAAAAAAATGGTATGCATCTCAAAACTATCATTTGTTAGAGGCTTCTTTGAAAGACTTTAAAGTTGTCCCAGAAAATACTCACAAAGACATTAAATAATTACAAAACACGCATTCGCGTAGCGCATAATTTTCTTTGAAGCCCTGCTGGTGATGAAACGTTTAGCTAGAACACTCGTACTGTGAGGTGTTTTAGAGACATTCTAAAATGCACACAAAAACCGTGAATCGCAATAGCTTCCCATGTGGACCCATCATAACGACGAAGTTGCCTTCGTCGCATGCAACAAAAAATGAAAGCCATTCGATGCTTCGATTTTAAAAAAACACGTTGATGAGAGTTACGGTTTGGTCGCGTTCCACGAGCAAAAAGTTGTGCGTTAGGTTCTTTAAAACCGTATATGATAACAAGAGAGCCGCCGTCGTGTTTCCCACACTGACCCGAGGTCGAAACGAGTGCCTGCTTTCCGGCGTATCTCGCCGTCGTCGTTTTCTGTACGTTGACTGGATAGTCTTCAACGATGAAGATGAGAGTGTTACACAAATGCAGAGGCATCTTCGCTATCTCGGCAGGTGCCCGGCCTGCGTTCTCCCACCCGACAGTGCAGTGGATGCATTCTAAGAAAAGGGTATTTCACAAAAGGGAAGGCCAGTAGTATTCTCCCGCAGGTGCATCTCTCGTTAAAAGAGATAGGCAGTCAACATGAACTGATGCTTTTAATGGGACCACCATTTCCTCTATATGCTACGTACACGATTCAAATAGACACAACAAGAAGAGAAGCTTCAAATGCTGCTACTCTCATCCCATCGCCGAAGCTCTCAGAAATATAAACGCAACAATGATTTTCAAAGAACCGAACGGAACTGATGACAAGAATAAAAAATTGTATCACGGCGAAGTTGACATTGATTGACGGTTCATGCATCGCATACGAAACGTATCGGCTGCACAGTACTCCTTCGCCTACATTGTATATTACAAGTAGGAGCAATTTTATGCCTACTCGGGGGATGGAGAGCGGTTGATCTCATCTTTCGCGGTGTTAGGAGAGTCTCAGGCACTGTTGGCACTGTTCCTCCTCTCCGGCGGGGCTGTCTGGCTCGCCCTCTCGGCCACTCGCTGCTTAACATCCGGGGCTAACTTAAGACGTTGCGTTAAATGGTAGGTCAACCATGATGCTGCATGCTGCAACGTTCACCATCTCGTCCCTGTTATCGACATCAGCATCCACTGTATACGAGGGAACCATATCTCGTCCCCGCTTTTTGTTCCGCACTACAATATGCATTTTGTATGCGGCATGGCTTCTGGGAATGATCCCACTATCGTTCTACTTCCGCGCTGCATTGACTGCACGCCTATCCGTCTACGTTCCTTCGAATCCCATAGATACGTTAGATGAACTTGAAGCGCACTTGGACTCAGCCATGGTTCAACCATGCCTTGTAAAACACAGAGCCGTGCACGCTGATTTCTTCCGGTGTAAATTTCCTCGTGGCAGTATTTATAGAAAACTTCAAATGTCCTACCTAATGTATCACAACATCACTGAATTACGTTTGATACCTTTGAACAATTTTGGCGACATTGCGCTACGAAACCTGGGTTTGTCTGCCTTCATCACTTTTATTATGGAGTTCGTTCGTGTGCCGGGAAGAACACCGTAGAGTCTCGCCAATACCTGGGACTTGGTTTGGTCTTAGTTTTAGCACGGCCTCCGCGATCGGCTGCCGGCGGCAACGGCGCGCTGCCGGCAGCCGATCGCGGAGGCCGTGGTTTTAGTAAGGAAAAATTTTCCCGAAATGCGAGCTTACCGGAACTTAGTGCAAAGAATGTCCGAAACAGAGGCCACACACCACAATCTGAGCGAGATGGTTAGTTATCAAACAAAAGAGCCCCTTGGCGGTAACAGATAACGGCTGAACGTTCTTCTATCGTCATTGTCATATCATCGTGGCATTATAACAACAAATTCTTGTTTCACAATTCACGCTTTCAGACATCTCGTCTCTTGACTGTCTCATTATTGTGGCAATATAATAACAAATTGTCGTTTCACAATCTATGTTTTCAAAATATTTCTTTAGTTGTTTGGCCATGCCTATCTAAAGACATCTGTGTATAAATAAACAGGGGATGATGTAGTAACAATTTGCCCATTTAAATTGATTGTGTGTCATCCACGGAATGTAAATTATTGCATTGTCACTCGTGATGGTTACATACGGAAGTTCCTATGTTATTTATTCATAGCGATTGCTTCAATCTCAAAGGGGGTGGTAAAACATTTTAGTCTGATAGAAAACCTATGTTGAGCAGCTTCAATGTCACCATTTTAAAACACTGCTGAGCACGAGGACGCGGTTTCAATTTTCGGCCGTGGTGGCTGCTTTTATGACGGAGGTGAAAACCAAGAACCCCCGTGTGTACGAGATTTCGTCGCACGTTAAAGATCCCCAGGGGGTCAAAATAACCCGGAGCCCTCCACTACGGCGGGCCTTATCGCCTGCGTTGCGTCGGCGCGTTAAACCCTACGATCAATCATCAATCTATTTGAGAACGTCTTTTAAGTATAAATGATGTGGGGAGCACTCACAGTTGTGCTTCACGTCATAATTATTCAATAAAAAATCCTGTAATTACCCCATAAGATAAGTTAAAGTAAAAGATGGCTCCAATCCACGCTGGGAAGGTGGTTGGAAAGCAAAGCTTTAAACGACACTCACAACAAATGCCCATGCGACGTCACTTGAATTCGCGCACGTGGCTCTACAAAAAGCGAAACCAGAAATTCTGCCAGCCGTTACCTGTTATTCGCGGGGGCGGCGTCCCGAACGCAGGTGCATCGGCCACGGGTGGGCAACAGTGGGGGACGCCACCGCCAGTGTAGCCCGGCCGTGCCTCGACAGAAATAAAACGGAGAGGACCGTCTTTCGAAGGGTGAGACAGAGGAACCTACCCATCCTGATGTGCTAGCTAGGGCCTACAGCAACGCGCGACACAAGCGCAGACACCGAAACCATTCGGTAAGTCAACTTCGTGATTCCAATTTATACCGATTTAAACTATTTAGGTTAGTAAGCTTGAGAATTGCGAGAAAGCTGAGGGAACTTTTATAATCGCTTTTATCAGATCCGCTTGCTCCTTTCATATTTTGTAATACTTGTTAAAACACGACCGAATTGGTATTCACCAATTTAGAAAACGAAGCCCCATTCGTTACAAGCAGTGCGCAAAAGGTGGCGTCTCTCTATGAGTCAGATGTCTCTATGTGGTCTCTACATTTTGTTTTCTCATCCTGCAAACAAATCCTTAAGGAATCTTTGCCGTACGATCACTTAATTCCGTCGGGTGGGGGTTACTCAGGAGGGGCTGTGGAATAACTTAATCAAGCAGTCGGAAGGGAGAGCGCAATGGACGTGAATCGCGCCAGAAGGCGCAAAAAAACAACTGCTGCTAACGCAGACGACAAAGCCGTCCCTCCAACGTGCCCGCCGGTGCGAACATGCAGCTGCGCGTGGGGAACGCTGGGTATTAGCGCCCAATCGCCGTGGCATCTACACTGTGCTCCGGGAGTGAAAACCACCCTCCCTACCTCCATCCCCCCATCTTCGTTCGGATTTTCTTGTCCCGCACGCCACGAAAGAATCGTTTGCGGGTTGAGGTGAAAAGTTTGCTTTAAAACTGACGTTACGTTAAGCCGCGTGCTGGAAAAAGAGTTCCGCCATGAATTTCAACGTTTGCACAAAGTACAATGCTATTCCTAAAATGCTAAGTTGGGCGCGGTATTTGTTTGAAATATTTCTAACCGAAGAATCTATCGCCCTGATTTGCTTTACAAATAGTGACCGGATGTCACAGCCGCTTATGGGAAGCATATGCATCAACAATAACTGGATAGAACCGCGCACAGCGTAGTTTAACCATAAATTTCATCCTGCAAGTCTTAAGCTGCACTTCGTTCGCACTGTATCCTTTCATTGGTAGCATAGAACATAAGTCGTAGCGGGCAGCCCAAGAACGTGCTTCTCAGTCTGGACACGCCTCTTAGCTGTGAATCATCGACGTTAAAATAGGCCACACTGGTAATATATCGGCGATTTATGACAATCCAAAGCTTTCTCTCCGGCATAACACTACTTGAGTAGCAAGTATCGGGAGAATTGGGCTTCGTGCATGTAGTGCATGGAGTTGTTCGCAATACGCTTCGTGCACCCAGGCCTGCACTTTCAGGGCGCACAGGCTAGATACAGCTGGAACGAAAGCGCCACAGTTAGACTTGATGGAGTCCCGGTCGTGTCCAAAGCACACAGGATACTTTGGCGTCCTGTGTGGTTGAGTTGCAGAAAGAGAAGGTAGAGCCGTATCGCGCCAGTACTGCGCTGGCCAGGAGCCGGCAGTCACAGACGTCGTCAGAGCCATCCCAATACGAACGTCTCTGAAGTACAACTTTCTGCAGGCGCGTTAGGTCACCATAGAGATACGAACAGCATAGAGCCCGAAAAATTAAAGCTGGGGTAGTGCGTTGGAAATTTTGTTTCTGTTATGTCAGGTTCCCACTGCAGATTTCAAAAAAAAATTTATGCACACGCATCACCATATACAAGCGACTACACAGGTTTGCTTTCCTGGTGCTATGATTACCCAACTGTTTACAATCTGTTCAGCCGAAGGAAAATAAGGAAAATATCTTGCCAAAATGCACATGAGCAAAAACAGGAAACTAATTCAAACTACATGTGCAACGTTTCTGTTTATAAAACAAGGTCATCGGCAAAAATTAATTTCGTAGTGTTTAAGCACGCTGTATTTGCGAGGCGAGTGTACCTAGCTTTGAGGCGAAACTTCCAAAGCCACATACGCAATTACGCATTGGAAAGCCCTGGCCGAAACATCCCATGTATTCGCGCGACTTAAAAACGAGCCTCGCAAGAAGCATAGACCGTTAAACGCGCGGCGTAATCTCTTCGGGGAGTGGACGGGGGGGGGGGGGGGAGCTACCAAGGCGGGCGCTTCCCCGATGGATCAAGTGCAACGACAAAGCGCGCATCTACAAGCATCCTCTGCCACTACCAACCAATATAGAGACTTGTGGTCGATAGGCCTATACAATTTGTCGTTTTATTTGCACGCTCCAACCTGTTCCTCTTTAAAATTGCAGTGTTACATACCCAGTGCTCTTGACAACCCCAGCATGGCATTTGTAGCTTCAACATTGCCTACCCGTGATATCATGTCATATGCTCCTCACATTCCTCACGTCTCATAGGCGAGATGGGAGAAGCACATCTCGCCTCACTTCCCTCCGCCAGCACTACCCCTCACCCCACCCGTCGCCTGGACGGTCTCCTCTAAAATCAATATTTCCCAACCAGGGCGGAAAAATCACCATCGCAGGTTCCCAGGACCTCACTGTCCTCTCCCCCACGCACACGACACTGTCTGTTTTTCCCTCAGTTAGTTTCCTTTCCATCCCCTCCCCCATTAAACCCTCACATCTTTCGCAGCCACCACTGGGGAGCTCAGACCGCATAGTCCAAGCGGCCCTCACGGCGCAGGGGGCCTTCGTGGTCACCGAACCTATATGGGCCACGACACCCTGCCCTGAACACTGACGCATTGAAGGACGGTGTTTACATGAATAAGGTGGCTTTCCTACTCTCACCGAAAAAGTGGCAAAAAATTGCGCCAGCTGTTTCATGAAAGGTAATTCAATAAACAAATCTTAAGAAATTGTGTCAAAGCCATCCTGGATAAAACAACAAGAGATGACTATGCCGAAAATGGGGAATACTCATGCACCTCCAGTGTAATTCACGGCACCTTTTATCCAACTACGTAAATTTCAGCTATTGATTTAGCATTTGCGCAGATGTGCAATTTTCCTTAAACAATGTGATGCTACGCTCCAGCTACCCGTGATGAGAAAAACCACATTCTTGGCAACATCTTACGGGGTTTTTTTACTGCAAGGGCACCTTAGCCTGGGGACCATAACTTGCCACTTTAAAAAATGTGTAGGTAAGTTGAAACGCCTTTACTTGTACAGTGGCATGGACACGAACGCGAGAAAAAAATAGAATAATGCCGAAAAAAAGCAATACACAACCGAAAAAGAATGATGATTCTTCTTCTTGGTTGCCTCCATGCGTTTCCCACAGGAGCTATAAAAATGTGTCTTGTTTCCGGCGCGATAAACTTAATGGGCCCTATTTTCGATAAAAACAGGCGTAATTTTCCTTCCTCACGCAAAACAACACTCACCGATGGCGCCGAGGTAGGCTTTGCGGACGCAGCTATGCCATTAATAAACCGTTGCCCTCAGTTGTCCGAGTTGAAGGCTCGCGCACAGCTTAGGTGGCTATTAGTGTTCGTTGCGAATTTCGTTATCGACATCATGCTGCTGCTGACTACCACCCCCTAGAACAGTATGAAAAAGGGCACTGACGTATCTTTCTGGCAGTCTTTCATTGAGCATTGTCTTGGCAACAAGCTGTTCGTGTGTGAAAGGACACTCCAGCCATTGAAAAGCGGTTGCGCAGGTCACAGAGGAATAGCTATCATCACAATGAGAAAACTAGTGTTACTCTATGTATTTGTGCCAGTATCGCTCATCTACATCTTACCATCAAGTCCACCAAATGTCCTTCAGTGCGTCCTGAATGACTCCTCGTTCCAGCGCCCCCTCAGCGTAATCGGAAGAGGCGTCCAGCTCCACATCGTGGCTTCAGTAGAGTGTCTCAAAGAGAGTCCCGGTGTTATGAAGAGTTTTCTCTCCCATGCATCCATCCCACCTAGGGCTTTCTACACCCGGCTGTCCGCAGTTCAAGGCCACCCTTATACCTGCGACGGTACCAGTTGGCTAAAATACAAATTTTCGGGCGAACTCTGCTTCCGAAGCGTTATTCTGCTTGTGTGCGGCAGGCCCCCTTGGGAACAACATCACCGAACCCCACCCAAGTTTTTTATATATCTACTGGTTGACGAAAGAACGGGAAGCCTTGCGGCGCGCCTAACCAACGACCGAGTATTGCAGGAATACTCTGAGGAGGTAAACTTTTTTGAGTCTGGTTGCACAGACAGCCGTCCTTTGTTTTCGCAGAATCAAGATTCGTCACGGCTTTTGTTTCCGTCGCTTCATGTGCCCTTGTTTCGGCACTTAACGGGCTCAGAAGCTCTTGGGGGAGCAATGCTGACGGTACGCTGTGCCCACTACACCACGTGTCTTCATCCGGGCTTTGAGTTATTTGTCGAGCTTCTCCGTTCCAAAAACGCCTCAGTGGACATTCATCGCTACGAGTCTTTCGGCCTCAGTTACGAGAAGATGAGGGCATTTAAAAGGTCTCTCGGTCCTGGCTCAGTACTTTACAATCCTGCACAAGAGCTATCGCAGTCCCAGGCCATCCGAATGTTGCATCCGCACCTAGCAGTTGCCAGGTTTCTCGAACCTCTGGAGTTCAAGGTATTTGTAAAAAAACCTCGCCGGTTCCCCAAATCTGCCGTTCTTGTTCTCCCCCTTCAATGGCCAGTATGGATAATCTTAGCATGTACTTACCTGTTCTTCCTGGTAGTGTTGCGTGCACAAATTTCTCTTCGGTTGGACAGATGCTCTGAGAGAGGCAACGGCCTTGGATTCGTACTCGTTTCCCTGATGCTTCAGCAGAGCGCAAGGGTCACATTCAAGGAAAGGAACCTGTCCATTCGGAAAGCAGGGTTTGGATTGTGGCTCATCCTGGCCCTTGTCGTGTCAAGCGCTTTCAAGGGGTCCTTGACGAGCCTGCTGAAAAATATTCCCCTCACGGAAACGCTGCATCGATTTCTGGGCGCCGACATCGGGGCTTACGTGGGCTACAATGCAGCCTCCCTAGAATGCACTCCCAACTACCATCTCGTTCCCATCTCCTCAACAGCGATATTTCAGGCCGGCAACAGTTCTGGACTGTGCTTTGTACTGCCGTTGATGTCGAGGGCCACCAAGAAAACATACATAATTGCCAACAGTTTTCATCAGGAGTTATTTTACGTCATTGCGCAGGAACTGGACAAACTCGGTTACACGTGGGTCGATGGAGTTGTCGGAACTGGCCTCGCTGGTCCAGTTGTTCCTTACACCTCCCCGTATAAGCATGCCCTGGCGGAACTTCTGCAACAGAGCTTGGAGGCTGGCCTGTTTCAAAGAGCGCGCGACTTGGACCACTTTAAGGCCGTGTACAATCGCGCTCAAACGTTGCTCCTAAATCCGTCTCCGGACGATAGAAAGCTTATTCTGAGCGACCTGGAGCCATACTTCACGGCTTTGATTTTAGGCTTGACAGCGTCGCTAGTTGCTTTACTTATGGAGTTACTGACCTATCATCGTCGTTGTTCTTTCAGCGCAGCCAAAGTCCGAAGTATCGCTGGGAGAGCTACAAATTAGGCATACCCAAGCGTTGTTCGTTGGATGATGTTGTTTTGCTGTGTGAACAGTTTGCATTTAATCAATCAAAACCAGTGGTACTTGTCCATGGAATTCCTCCCGCCTCGCGTGTCTGCATTCCTTGTTGGCACAGACACTAAAAAGGCGTGCTTACATGGCCTGCCCGAATTCCAAATGCTTCTATTTGTCCCGTTCGTACCAGGAGTAGAAGCCAATGGGGTCACGAGAAATTAGAAACCACTAAAAAGGAATGCGCTCAATTCCAAAGAGCACAGATCGTGTGTATTTTTGATGGAATCCCCCGACGTGATTATTTAACAATTTGAGTCACCTTGCACTGCTACACTTTCTTCTTCGCGTTACTGTTGTCCACCATATTTCCCTGATATTGACGAGTGAAGTGCATAAGAAACCGCACAAGCGTTAACCAATAAACACTTTTGTCTGCCACCCAGCGCACGTGTTTGTCTGTTTCTTCCAGTTCCCTGTCTTAGGCGCAGTTGATTTCATTCCTAAGCTGGGCGTAGTGTACATAGGTCACCTTTGCGCAACTCGGAGTCACCTCAGAAGTACCTCAGATATAAAAAAAACTTAGATGTGCTGTGACGTGCTGCGTTGCAATGCCTGATCACAGCCCTATGCACCTCCTCATTGCAACCAGTGCAACGACCAGGCAGAGAAGGTGACACGAATTATGGTTGATGATGGAAAGGTGTATTTGAAAAATGAGACGATCTATTTACAGTGGGCCATAACGAAGCCCATGCTTGCTGCCCGCCGCACACAGCTTCTTCCTCGTCGTCTTCGTCGTTGGCGTCGGGCCACGGTGCCATGAAGATTGTCCGCCACGTCCCGTGACAATATTCTAAAGCAGCTGTACTGCATTTGTTTCCACACCATGCACCTTGAGAAATCTTTGCGACGGTGAGTGGCGAAACCGTAGACACGAGCATCCAAACTTGATCAGTGTCCAACCGTAACGATGTGGGTTTAGAGGTAAAGATGTTTAGAGGTAACCATGAACGGTTGACGTAATAGATGTGGTCCAGCTTCGTGAACGCCCTCGCCCCTCGGTTTACCAGGCTGATAGCTACAGTACCTTTCTGTGCGTAAGCGTTCCTTACTCGACTCTAGAGGTATTCTGCTTTTTATGAAGCTATGTGCTACACTGAACCCCTTCCCTCCGATCCCCGGTGCAGCAAGAGACCAGGCCCCTAAAAATGCCCGCACCGATAAAATGTTCCAGACAATAGAAAAAACTTCGCAATTAGTACGAATTTTTCTTATAGTAATATTTATCCCTATAAGAAAAATTAAAAGGTCACCCCAGCAACAACAAACCAGTATTCATAATGTAATTGTTTATTGGAAGTGTTCTTGATAAATTCTACATGGCTGCACAAATACCACTTAAAGTGCTGGTTGTAACCACCGACAAAAACAATTCCATACTGCTTTCACATGATCCAACACTTGTGCTCTGGAAATCACACTTTCACCTGTCCACATCGCACTTCAGTCATCTCCGACACTGACCGGTTGAAGTATACCGAGAACTGCCTCTCCAAGTGAACGCGCCTCAACAGTTAACCGTTTCACTAGTAGTTTGTACAGAACCACCATTATGCGAAAAAAGCTACTAATCAAAAGCAACATACATCGCTCGAACATTTAACAGAAATAACTGACCAGAATCTGTCACCTAAGATTTCGATAAATGTTGTAGGGAAAATTTTACTGTGTGCAGATTAATTACAGATTTCTAGAAAGTGTCATAATGCGTTTTATTTATACATTTACACATTTATTTATTTATTTATTTATTTCACAGTACCTCACAGGCTCCGAAGAGCATTGCGTGAGGGGGGAACAAAATAAAACAAAAATACACAGCGCAATACATTGGAATTACATTGGGGTAACGAATGAAACAACAATGAAGCATCATGAGTTCTGGAATACGGGGTATTATGAACATCTTGGTATCAGGCGGGGTAGAAAATTAAAACACAAGCAATGTGAAATGGCATAAAACCTTAATATGGGGCAACATCATTATACAATTTTGAGCAAAGTTTATTACACAACGTAGACTACAATATAAATTTTAAACAAAGGAAAGAAAAAAGAAAGTTTGACAATATGACAACAATTTTAAGATGTGCAAATGAGCTTCAAGAAAAATGGCTGGTAAGTCGCTCATGAAATGCATCACGGTTTGATAAGCAGGCGATGGCGTTTGGAAGATCATTCCACAATGAAATGGCACGTGGAAGCGCAGATAAGTTGAATGAACGTGTCTTACCAAATATTCGCTTGAAACTGAATTGATTATGAAGCCGTGCTGACATGCGGACAGGTGCTTCCAGATGCAGTGGGGATGGCGTAGCTGAATTGATGTACTTGTGAAAAAGACAGAGAAGAGCGATTGATCGGCGAGTTTCTAACAGCTGAAGTGGCATATCTATTTTAATTTGAGTAATACTGGCGTGGCGGTCGTAATTCCGAGAAATGAAGCGCGCAGCTCTATTCTGAATTGATTCTAGTATTTGTATTAAATAAGCTTGATGTGGTGACCATACAGATGAAGCAAACTCTAATTGTGGACGAAGGAAAGTTAAATAGGCTAATTTACTGATGTCAGTAGGTGCGTTGAGCAAGTTTCGGCGTAGGTAGCCTAATGATTTAGATGCTTTGGCACAGACTGCGGTTATATGAGACGACCATGACAAGTTAGGTGTTAAGTGTACTCCTAGGTATTTGTAGGACGTTGCCCTTGTTAAGTCAGTGGTATTGATAGAATATGTGTGGTTAGAATTATTTCGCTTGTGAGAGAAAGAAATTATTTTACACTTGGATAAGTTAAGGGTCATCTGCCAGGTGTTACACCAATTATAAATTCTGTTTAGGTCATTTTGAAGGGCAATATGATCATGAGGAGTGCTTATGGGACGATATATAATTCAATCATATGCAAAAAGCCGCATGGAAGACGAGATTAGTAGGTAAGTCATTAATGTAAATTAGAAAGAGTAAAGGGCCAAGAACACTACGTTGAGGGACGCCCGATGTGACGTCAGTGAAGGGGGAGCTGAAACTATTGACTATTGTAAATTGCTGGCGTAACGATAAGAAGTTACGGAGCCAGGATAGGGTAAGGGAATCTAATTGAAGGGACGATAATTTAGAAATGAGGCGGCAGTGGGCAACGCGGTCAAAAGCCTTAGAGTAGTCTAAAAAAATGCAGTCGGTTTGTAGATTGTTATCCATGTTTGAGTGCAAGTCAATCGTGAATTCCAAAAGTTGAATGTCACAACAGAAGCCTTTTCTAAACCCGTGTTGATTAGTGAAAAAGAAATAATTAGCCTCGAGGTGATTGTAAATGTGGGAGGCGATGATATGCTCGAGAAGCTTGCAACAAATGCAAGTCAGTGAAATGGGGCGATAGTTATCGGGGGAAGTATTATCGCCACTCTTAATGACCGGAACCACTTTTCCAATTTTCCAGTCGTTGGGTAGCTGTCCGGATGATAAAGATTGTCGAAAGATGTGAAAAAGAATCTGACTTGAGATGGATATAGTATTTTTTAACAACTTAGAATTAATACCATCTATGCCAGCGGAAGTTGAAGTTTTGAGGTTAGTAATCAGTGATGCGATTCCCTGAACTGTGATGTCGATGGGTTCCATGAATGACCAGTCAAAATCTTGAACAATGGGGATGTTGGAATGATCTTCCCGCGTAAAAACAGATGCGAAATACGTGTTAAATTCTGACGAACACTCATCAATTCGAAGAGGAATTTGATTGCACCCTAGTAAAGAAATGTTGTTATCTGCTTTGTGAGGTGAAATTGCGTCCCAAAACTTCCTGGGATTAGATTTGAGAAGTGAAGGCAAGTCGCAATGAAAATATTTGTGCTTAGCAGCGGTAATAGCAGACGTGTAGTTTTTTAGACACTCTTTGTATTTCGCCCAAGAGCTTGGGCTAGAAGCACGCTTTGCGTTCACATACAAGCGTTTCTTTTTGTTCCTCAAACGTTGAATATGCTTATTAGACCACGGGTTAGTTTTATCATTACTTATTGAGATTAGAGGCACATATTTATCAATGAGCGCTGACATTTTATTCCTGAACAGCATCCAGTTTTCATCTACACACCGGCTAGGGAACAACGGTAAAACATTTTCGTTAAAAAACATATTTAGTTCACTGGTCATATTCAAATAGTTAGCCTTATTGTAATCTCGAATTTTTTTGTTGTGGAACCATTGAAAGTTGATGGGACATAAATGGTAGTTGGGGTACTTTGTGGTCGCTAAAGCCGTTAATGAACAATATGTTTCCAATGTTTTCTGGGGAGCTAGTTAAAAGAAGGTCTAAAGCATTAGATCCCCTAGTAGGTTCAGAGATAACTTGGAACAAATTAAAATCTAATGTAAGGCTGACAAATTCAAGTGAGCTACGGCAAGACGACGATAGATTAGGCCAGTCAATAAGGGGGTAATTAAAGTCCCCTAAATGGTAAATATTAGAAAACTTACACCGCTGGGTAGCAACAGTGATACTGTTTCGAAGTTGTTCTACGAACGAATTGGAAAAGTCCGGTGGACGGTAGCACACACCTATTAATATTTGACCAGGGGGGGTTAAGCATGCAGCCCAGGTGATTTCGAGTCCACTGTTAGTATCGACACTGAATGAAGGTATTGTTTTCCTAATCGCCAATAGCACTCCGCCCCCTCTTTTGTCTGCGCGGTCGTGTCGATAGACATTGTAACTGTCAGTATCAAAAATTTCACTTGTATTTATTTCTGGTTGTAACCACGTTTCCGTTAGCGCAAGAACATCTGTGTCACTATCATCTATTAGCGAGAGAATTTGGTCGCGTTTCGGCATTAGGCTTCGGATGTTAGTGTAGGATAGCGTTAGTGATGGTGCTACGTCGGGTCTCTGCGACTGGTTTCGAACACGTGGGGAAGCACATTTCTTTAGCTATATTGACGATTTACATATAGCGATATAGCGATATAGTGATTTACATAGTGGTGCCCTCGGCGCGGCTATGTTGGACGATGTAACGTCATTCGCCATAGCTGGCCTTCTAGAACGCGTTTCTCGGTGTGTCCTCCGCTCGTGCCCGTACGCACCGGGGAGCGTCGGATCAACTTGGCGGCGAATTTAAGAATTTTTGAGATCGTTGCTCTAAATGGGGACTTCGCGTCTTACTAAGTAGTATGTACCAACCTTCAGGCATTATGGAGTCTCAATGAATCTCACATATGGGTTGTTTAACGCTATTTGGATTGGCATGCGTCAGCCAGCTTCCCGTTCACGCACTTCGTCCAGAATAAAACTCTCTCACAGCTTTACTTTTTTTTCTGTCCGCTAACCCTGTTACACAAGCAACCCCTGATGGCTGCAACTGCATAGAATTTGACACAATTGTTAATATAATATTCTTTGCTTCTAAACATTTGTTTTGAAAGCTTTACTTTCCAGCACCCTGTAAAATGGTTGGCTGTGGCAGCACAACTTTATGAACATGAAGGGATGTATTCAGCCTGCACGGGTGTAAAACTTGTCTGTTCCCGTTAAACGCTTCTTCATGTTTTGACGTGCGATGAAAAAGCAGCAGTTCTCCCCCTTAGTTTTAAGCTGGCGCGCAGCTTTGCGTATATTTGTTACACGCTATTACATAATGCTTGTTCCGTGTGTGCTAGATTCAGGCTATATAAATACATATGCCAAAACTGGCATATGACGCACGCAGTGGATATAAATTGTATATGGGTGACAGGTAAAGTGGAGCGCACTAATCCGCAACCAGCGAAATAACGCGTACCAGAGAAGTGAAGTTCCAAAACGATCAAAATAGACCTATCAAGCTCTGTTTGAACATATAAAATTTTCTTTATTTGGCACATGATTAGGCTGATGACGTGAGGATTTTAACAGCGAAGCTGTTCAGCAAATTCAAAATTTTCGGGTCCGCAGTTAAAAATACCAGCAAATTGCCGAGCGCACGCACCTGAGCGCGGGCCTCGCGGCGACCGCGAGGCCCGCGAGGCCCGCGGTCGCCGTTTTTTTAATTTAATAAAATTTAAAAAAAAAATGCTTAGCCCTCGTGCTGGCGTGCCTCGCGACGACCACCCAGCGTCCCCTGCGCACTTTTGTCAAGCCAAGCGTGCCTACTTAGGGAGATTACTCAAGATTGTTCAAAAGAAACCCCAGCGTTCGCGGTAACCGTGGCAACACTTGCTTGGAATAAGAAAGACCCGCCATAGCGTACGTACGTCCAAGGCGGTGTTCAATGATAATCACTTCCCAGAAAATGACAGAAGCTCACACTTACAGCAACTATGATGGAGTAAAGGTCGTTGTGGCAGCGAAGAAGAAGCAAATCGGTTGCAATCGTGGACCTAAACCTTCGTGATGGTCGTGAATGTTGCGTACAGATTCGCAACCTTCAAGCCTTACGCGTTAGCGTGAGCTTCCTTCATTTTAGGTGCGGAGTACCTTAGGACCGCACAATGTCCGTCCGCGTCCGTGCGCACAGCATTTAAAATCGCAAAAATCACACAGCCACCGGCAGGATCTGAGGCTGTGTCTGGTAGACCAGACAGAGTTAGTTTCAGTCGTCTTACCCATTGGGCTACGACCGTGACTAAGTACACGACAGTCACAAGGCTTACTCCCTCGCCTGTAACGGTTCGGAGTACCTTAGGACCTTCTAATGTCCGTCCGAGTCCATCCGTGCGCACACCACCATCAAGCAAAAAGCAAAAATCAAGCGAAATTCGATTTGAGCCGAGAGTTGCAGTTTCATTTAGGGAATAATCAAGGTTCAACTGATGGCTCAAATAGAGCGATGGTCGCGGCGCAAATCGGACGTTATTTGGGGCGCAACTTGGATGTAATTTTGAGTTCCCATACTCCGCACCCTCGCGATCATCCGCGGAGTGGAGATGCTGCCATTTTTTCTATTTTGTATTATGCATTGCAGTATCAATAGGTTTGCCAGCGAATATAATGCCCTAGCTTTCGGTCCTCTTTACTTTTCTTGTTTATCCCTTCGTGGATTTCGTTGGCACATTTTCTGCAATAAATTTCATTTGTCCCTGTCTTTGTGGCTTGTGACCGCGATGACCATGCACATAGAAGGGAGAAAATTGACTTTTGCGGCAGAGTTTGCCCTGCGTCCGTCTACGCTAAAAATGTAACTGCTGATCCACTTCAATGTTAACAAGCTTTGCGTAACGAAGTGTATCGCAAAAAAATTTAGATGTACTGGTGTTGTCGACGGTCGCTTTCTGTAGGTACGGTATGCCTGCAGAGAGCGCCAACTCAAAATATACGTTCTGAGCAACGGTTGTAATCGATAAATGCAAACGTCTCCCGGCTGGTTTTAAGTGCGAATGCACTTCTTAAGCGAGCCTGAAGCGTCCGCCGCCGTCCGCATTCCGCCGCCGTCCGCAGAGCAACAGCTGCGGGTGCGCGCGCTCCTCGTCTTCCTTGGCAACGGGGGAGATGGACGCGCGCTGCCTGGCCGCTGACATGGCACATACCCACGTGGGGGATTGGCCAGGAATCTCCTCGTCTTCTTTGGCAACGGGGGGAGATGGGCCCGCGCTGCCTGGCCGCTGACATGGCACATACCCACGTGGGGGATTGGCCAGGAATCGGGCGTGAGAAGGGCTAATGCACCCCGCGCTGCCTGGCCGCCGACAAGGCACATACCCACGTGGGGGATTGGCCAGGAATCTCCTCGTCTTCTTTGGCAACGGGGGGAGATGGGCGCGCGCTGCCTGGCCGCTGACATGGCACATACCCACGTGGGGGATTGGCCAGGAATCGGGCGTGAGGAGAAGGGCTAATGCACCCGCTTAAAGGAGTACTGACACGAAATTTCAAAGCTGAGATCCGCTCTAGCAATCAAGTACAACGACAACACAAATAGGTGTCTGTGAATAAATGCATCTTTCTTTCTTTGTAGTTGTGTGTGTGTGTGATCTCTCTTTCGCGAACATTACCGAACCGCGCAAATTCAACTCATGCATTCGCACTTTCACATTCTTCCCCTCGGGGAAATGCGGGGAATTTTTTTTAAGTGCGAATGCACTTTATAAGCGACCCCGAACCTTCCGCCGTCCGCATAGCAACAGCTGCGGGTGCGCGCGCTTTTCGTCTTCCTTAGCAACGGGGGGAGATGGGCGCGCGCTGCCTGGCCGCTGACATGGCACATACCCACGTGGGAGATTGGCCAGGAATAAGTGCGAATGCACTTCTTAAGCGAGCCTGAATCGTCCGCCGCGAAGGTGATGCGGCCGCGAAGGTGATGCGGTACAACGTTGCGGAAAGCAACATGATGTTTCGCACGAACGAGACCACGGGTGCCATCACGCGCGAGCAGCTCGAGAAGGGCGGTATGAAGTTCCTGGAGGAGGTACTGGATCGCGATCTCGCATTCATGCGTGGTGTACCAAACACGGTCCAATACTGGCAGGATCGTAGGAGCGAACTCTTCGCAATGATCCGGCAGTTGGGCAAGCCGCACGCGTTCCTGACCATGTCCGCGTCCGAGGTCCACTGGGAGCGCCTGCTCGAGACCCTGGAGCGGCTGCGGGTCGGGCCCGACGGCACGCCTCGGCCCGTGTCCGAGATGATGGCCTGGGAGCGCGTGGAGCTCGTGAACGAAGACCCCGTTGCCTGCGCGATCTACACCAACAGGATCTTCGACGTCATCATGAACGTGCTCGCCGACCGAAACTGCTCGCCGTTCCGCCCGTACGTGATCCGGGATTACTTCACATGCTCTGCAGCTGGCGCGCCTCTCCCCCCGTTAGGTTTGCACTCACCCTCGGCGCGCGCCTCTCCCCTCGCCTGACAGCTCCCCCTCGCCGGCACTGCGCCTCTCAAGGCGATGGCACAATTACTACGCCGTGTACTCTCGGCGCAAGAAATGCATTCGCACTTCCTCACGATTCCCTTCGGGGAGGTGGGGGCAATTTTTTGGGTCAGGTCTGCCTGTCGTAATAAGCACTCAAATAGGGGTCTACGTAGGAAATCGCAGCTGAGGAGTCAATGACCGAGTCGTTCTATAGTGGTGGCGCGTACCGAGGCATTACCATGTTTTCGTTCATTCGAGCGCATCCGGGAACGTCGCGACGACCAACCAACATCCTTGTCCTGACGACCGGCTTGATACTGCGAACGCGAGTGCACCATAGAAATGTGGATTTTTGTGCTGTCTTCTCTATTTTGATAACCACGCACTTCACTGCGGACCACAGAAGTCTACGGCGAAAACTTAAATTGCAAGTGCGCTAAGGACAGTAATGGAGAGCCCGGCGCTAGCGCCATCTCGTTGAGGCGGGACTAGCTGCTCGCTGTATACGGTCGATACTGATGTTCTATCAAAACTAAGTAGTGCACTGAGAAGTACTGTTTCGAAATATTGTAACGCGAATATTCGAAACTCTCAATCGTTGGTCATAATAGTAAGATCCTCATTTGGCTACCAGAAAAGCCGCAGAATTAGAAAACTTGGTTTGTTTTTAAAGTACTTTGAAGTTGGGAAAGCCATATTTACAGTGGAACTAGGTAGGGAACAAAATATTCTTAAACAAAAAATTACACGACGGGAACACCTGCAGGACATCTCCGTTGCAGTCGTTTGGAACGAGATACCCTCCGGACATATCGCACATTCAGCGCTTAAGAGCTCTGCCTAAATGCATTGGCATCCTTCGGTAGGGGGACAATTTTACGAGACGGCATTGCACGAAATGTTCCGAAAAACTCGCTGTTGCGTCCGTATTGAGGGGATCAGAAATGCGCCTCCAGAGCACTTTTTTTATTTCCTGGGCTCCTGGCTAACTTCGCCATTGACAACACGGTCGTTCCCAAGCCGGCCGTTAAGCACAATCAAGTGAAAAACCTACATACCCACTCCTTTAGGCTCTCTTTTTTCATAAAATTATACTCAACGTACAACATTCTCAACGGCATCCTCCAACTGCCGTGATCACCAACCGCAAAATATATCTTGGGCCCTAAATGGGGCGTTAGCCTTTAGCACCACTTTACACAGTGCAAAAGTGCAAAATCTGGAAGTCTAAAGATGCGTCACTGCATTGAATACGAGGATAAAAAATTTATGTTTTCCATGTGAAACTGGAAACAGGACGGCAAATTATGGACATCCTGAAGTAAAGTTGGAAGTAGGAATCAAGTGGGCGCGGTCGGCGGACTCGCCCGCCGCTGCCTGCAAGAAGACGACGCTAATTTGAGGTGGTTTGGGTCGTGTGTTTCTTCATTACAGCGATACATGCCATAAAAGTGGAATAGAAGTCCTTGCAACCCTTACTCCTTCACTGTGAGTGACTCGGGCTGGCATCGCGAGGCGTCATGTTGAAGCACAAAGCTTGGAACTAGTTACACAAACAGCAATGAGAGCACTAGATGGGCGCTCCGACAGAGAATATTGGCTATGCTCATCGAACCACCATACGTTTAAGAACAAATAAAACAAAATTAAGGGCTACAGTGAGAGTAAAGCGCCATCACAGGCCTGCTTGCAGCTAAAAACTCAGGTTCGGCCCATTGTATCGAATTGCTGATAATGGTATTTTAAGAGGCATTTTATTCCTGTTAGAAGAGTGGCCGCGCCAAATCTTTAGCGTAGTAATGGTGCACGCCCGTATTCAACGTCGTGCAGCGACGAAAGATCTAGTGTCCTCGCTGGAGTCATGAAATCCCAACTCCACAACTGCTGACACTCAAGCTCACACGTATTCGTAGAGTCGACTGGCTGCGCGCGTGTGTACACTGCAAAGCTGTATTACTCGACACGCCCTCACAACAGCCACCACATAAGCGTAGAATATCGTGTTGGCCGTACTCACGTCTCGCGTACTCCTAGATTCCATCGGCCGCGCGAGTACTGTGCCAGAGCTACCTAGATTAGGAGGCTCTGATTGTGCACCGCCCTGCTCCTGTACTCGTTCCGCTCCCCGACCGGCCGCGAGAAAAGATTATCGTCTCGCGTTGGCTGTACACTCTCACGCACTCAAAGAATTGAGCGGCGGGGGTGCTCGTGCTGTTACAGTGGGTAGAATATTCTAGCCACTGTAGTGCTGTACGCCGTACAGCTGCCACACTCACAACCCCCCCCCCCCCCCCGACCAGCAGTGAGAACCGAGTATCGTATCGCATCTGCCGTACTCACGTTCTGCGCAGTCCTACAGTCGACGAGGCGCGCGCGTGCTTTAAGCCGCGCAGCTGCTGTACTCGTTCGCCCGAAACAAGCCGTGAGAGCAGAGTATCGTCACACGTCGGCCGTACTCCCGTCTCGCGCAATCGTAGAGTAGGCTGGCGGCGTGTTCTGTACACCGCAAAGCTGCCGTACTCGTTGCGCCATCCGACCGGCAGCGACAACAGCTTATCATCTCACGTCGGACGTACGCACTTCTCGCGTACTCACAGACTGGACAGGCCGCACGCGTGCTGCATGCCGCACAGCTGCCGTACTCGTTCCTCCCCCAATCGGCCGCGAAAACAGAGCAACGTCTCACGTTCTGATACAGTTGACATAAAGCATTGTGCAGCTGTCACGGACACGCAATAAGGCGAGTCTTGAATTATGCTGCTCACTTGAGTGAGGCGCGCGTAAAAGGGCTACTGGCGAAAGAGAAGAGACGAAAGGGTGACGGGAGCCCTAACTAACGTCGCATCCGAGAGTTGACCGTAGCAGCGACACTCCGCTAGGTTCTGCGTGCGGCGTTTTTTCAAACGCTTTTATTAAAAATACTGCGCACGTAAGGAATTTAAAATTAGGTCACAGGAGGCTGAAGTCGTTAATACCATACATTGAAACAGAGTTTTGGGTAGGTAACTTCACTTCCGGCTTCTTTGCAGTGGCCCGTAATTAAACGTTGCTGTTGGCTCTTTTCCGGTGCTAAGCCCACTAAACCTCCTTTTACGTGAAACTAATGCGTAGAACTGATTTAAGGGAACTATTTTGGCAATTCAAAAATCCCTGAGTATAAAAAGTTCGAATCGCTGGATCTTGAACACATCAAGGGCGGGAGCGTTAGACGCCGCAATGGCACCCTCTAAGACATAGAGGCCGTACAGTAGCTCTCTTTAGAAGTGGAGCAGCAAGATTGGGACAGTGTTCAAAGCGAGCCACTGGGTGTACTCGGAAGCGCCCGCCGTGCACTGACATGGAACCTGAATGCCTCTTGCACAGAAAGACATTATCGCCGCCAAGGGGAAACTAAGACGGCGGCTTCTATAACCGCGCATACGACTACATCTCTGCGCGGCAATCAGTCATTCTCGCTCCCAGCCAACACATTCAAGCACCCGGGTATTCCCAACTTCTGCTAACGGAGGTCTAGCCAAATGCACGCTACCTGGTGTCCTACCATCGTTACAGCTTTTAAGATGTTTCGCGGAGACTACGCCAGGGAACTCCTTCAACCAAGACCTCTTCCCCTAAAAGCACCTTCCCACTCTGCTACAAATGAACATCGACAAATCTCACCGAAGGCCCGTTGGCTTCGCCGGGCAGCTCGCTTACGCAATCATGGCTCTTGGTCTTGATGTCCCGTGCTTCGCGACGGCGATCAAGAGGGTTCCTGATACCCGAATGGCGTCCAGCCGCCGTAAACCTACCGGTTGGACTTTTGCTAAAGAATTCCCAGGTGACCCAACGATTTGCACATGGGGCTCATTCCAACATATTGTCCTCTAGTCTGCCTGCGAGCTTCCCCTTATTCCCGACTTACGCGAAACTGGGAAGCCTGCGGATGCGGCGTTTTCGGTTGGTTCCCGCCTATCCTTGTTTCCTGCCATCATGCCCAGGCTGAGCATGGCCGCGGAGCCATCAAGACACTTGCGTTCGTCGCGAGGAGAAAAGAAACGAAAATTCAGTGGACTTCCACTCTGTGAAGAAGCGTAACGACCAAGACAGTTGCGCCGAGCCTCAATGTGAGCGACAATATGGTTTCACCTGGTCGCATTCCAAGGGGTGCCCGAAGAGAAATACATTTGTTTGTAATTTTCCTTTCAGCGTAATTTTTGGGTAATTAGCTGAATGAAAACTAGAGGTTTATTCCAGTGGACAAACATAGGGTTGTCCGTTTAGCCCATGTATTGACAGCAGATGAGAATTCTTCAAAAAGGCAAAGCGGTCAATGTCTAGGATTAAGCATATCGTCCCCGGAAGCAGAGCGATGTAGTAGGCAAGAATCGCACGCTAGCGTAGCGCCGCCTTGCGGCGCCCACTCATATCTCCGAAGTCGTAAAACTGTGCGCCACACCTTCAGCTTATAAAAAAAACATCAATGTTTAAAAAATCCTAGGCGTGATATTTTGTTATGACAGCTTACATTTCCCCTGAAGCAATATCTTCCCAGCAATGCATATGTGTCATATAATTTCTTTCGAGATAAATTGAGTGAAACAAGAGTTAAAACCACTTCCCGTAATGAAGCTGCTTCCAAAGATTGATGTGCTTTACTGTGCAACACTCGGTGTGAAACAGCCATCTTACGATGAACAATTGTAAGCTTGAGCTTACAACCATACCCTCAAAGTCAACTTCACCTCTAAACACTTACGCATTGCAGGGAAGATATTTCTTCAGGAGAAATGTAAGCTGTAATATGAAAACATCACGCCCATTCCTTTTAACATTGATGTTTTTTTCTAAGCTGAAGTTGTGGCGCACAGTTTTACGACCTCGGGGATATGAGTGGGCGCCGCAAGGTGGCGCTACGCTAGCGTGCGATTCTTGCCTACTACATCGCTCTGCTTCCGGAGACGATATGCTTAATCCTAGCCATTGACAGCTTTGCAGTAAAAACAAAAATTACACCATCTTCCCGTAGGGGAACCGTGAGTAGTGAGAAGCAGCCATGGGGTCGATTCAAGTGCCCATTAGTTTTCAGTTATTCGTGTTCGTTAGGTTGAGGTACGTAGCTATCGTTATATTTACTGTTTGGTTTCCATGGTAACTACCACACTTTTCACTTACCGGAACTACGAAATGGGAAATTGCGTTGACCCCATGGCTGTTTCGCATACTACTCCGGGTTCCCCTGCGGGAAGATGCTGTATTTTATTGGAGGGGGCTGGGGGTGTTAGAGTGGAGAGGCATTAAAGAGAGAGAGAGAGACGTTGTACGTGGTATGAGTTCTGAGTTTGTCTTTATTTAAGCATTATCATCATCATGTTCAACGTAGATGACGTCGAGCTGTGGTTGGCGTTCTGCTTTGATTATGACCACCTTATGGTCTGTGAAATGTAAAGTCAAAAGCTGTTGTCATGGATGAAACCTAAAGTTGCTGAAGATGAGGTCGATGCACGTTGCCCGGATGGTTGTGGGCTGCTTGTAATCACGGCCCGCCGAGACTCGCCGACACACACCGCTGCCAACGATGATGAAACGTACTGCGCACTGACTCGGAGGTTTACCCACACTGTGGCAAGCCCAGGTGTACTTTTCGACCTGGAAGAAGCCTCGAAGCCACCGGAACCCACTGGAAGTGATGTGATTAGCCCAAGTCATCTTGGACGGTTTGGGAGCAGCAGTGCATCTGTTTTGGAGCGAAAAAGCATGCTGTAGCAGCCAAAATTTTATTTCAAAGCAATAAAAACAGGTTTTGGAGCAGCAAGAAGCATCCCTTGTGGTACAATGGGCTGTAGCATACGAAAACAACCCACAGGAACATTCTATATACAGTTCAACCCACTTACAACAATATTGGATATAATAATGAACAGTCACAGCATCATCAACTTCGCTACATGTTGTGTGGCAAAATAAACCGCTTATTAATTACAATGAATATTTTCCTTATTACTGGTTATGGCAATTCAGAACTACGAGCTGGGCGTGTTGGCATAGGTTTATGATTAGCCTGACCGTACGAGCCAACGCAAAATATAGTATTTGGAGATCTATGATAGATCATGAGCGCATTGTGTGTGTGACCAGGCTGTCATCCATTTTCATCACCATTTATCTGTTACCGTGCAGACTTTCAGCCTGCCAAGTCAAGCAATGCCTTTACATTTATAGTGCACAGCAATGGAACCCCAGACATCAAGGTCTGAATTCTCTAAAACAACGGCTGTCATTTTGAAATGATGTGGCATTAATCTGCACGTATTCCTTGGTGAGGCATACTGGTGGAGGAGCCGGAGACTGAGTGTGCATTGTTTTGCCCATCGTCTTCAGGCCTAGTAGAGGTGGACAGTGGCCTGACGCGATGTGATTTCTACAATATCCCGCTCCTCTGCAGGACTTCCAAACCAAAGAACACATGCATCTGTACACCAATACCGGATCACTTCAAAATGATGACTATCGTATTAGAGAACCTGATGCCAGTTCAGTCATAGTTTCTTCTCTCATGCCGCTTTCCTCCATTGTTTCAGCAAACGTTTACAAGAAGACTACGTCTGTGTGTTTATTCTGTAGCGGAAGCCGCTCGGCACCAGGGCGTATTCCTGTCTCCCCGGTCCGCGGCCTCCTCGACGACAGTGCGCCTTTGTTGACATCGCGTACTGGCGACGCGACCGCCGGCTTAGGGATTAGTCCTAGCACCTTTGTCGTCTGCTCGCTCCGGGTGCCTTTTTCCTCTCTCTTTTGAAGGACGCGGGGGTTCCCCCTCTTTCCCTCGTCGGAGAAAGCTCTCGGCGCACGCATCTTTGCAAAATAAACAGTCCTGTCTCGAAACTGCTAACCAGCTCTACGTCTGCTTTCTCGCCTTCTTCAGCAGCGGACATTCAAGGGTGCTACAAAATTGGTGACCCGAACAACGCTTCAACGAACATGGAGCGATGAGCTCCGACGACAACACTGTTGCCTCCACGCCTGCAGTCTTCGCCACACAACTGAAGCTAGCAAATTTTTCGCCTAAGAATCCAAGAGTTTGGTTCAGCCAAGTGGAGGCCCGTTTTCAGCTCCGGCACATCACCTCGTAGTCAAAGAAGTACCTTCCCGTTGTTGCAGCCCTGCCACCAGAAATCGTCGATGCTATCAACGACATTTTGGTTTCACCCCCCCCCCCCCAAAGGAAAATACGACACCCTCAAAAAGACGGTGCTGGACCGCTTCGAGGTGCCTGAAGAAAGAAGACTTTAACAGCTCTTATGTCCGGAAGAGCTGGGCGACCAACGACCTTCCCAACTGCTGCACAGGATGGGGCAACTACTCGGTGTGCACGCGCGTCAGGACGGCCAGCTCCCACCTCTTCGTGAACTTTTTGTGCAACGGCTGCCCCTGTCAGTGCGCGTGGTTCTCGCGGGTTCAGATGGGACGTCCCTTGATCGACTGGTGCAACTTGCCGATCGCATTACGGAATACTCTACTCCAACCTTCGCGCCCATAGCTGCTGCAAGAACACACGAACAACCAGATCGACTGTCGAGCCTCCAGGAGAAAGTGCAACAACTTTGCGAGACCATGCAGCAACTTTTGCTGTCTGGCACCCCCCAACAGGACGAGCAATGACGCAACCGATCCTCTTCACAACAGCCAAGCTTTTCCCAGAGAAGCCAGACACGAGATAGGCAGGCCGGAGTTTGCTGGTACCACCATCGTTTTGGAACGGGTGCTAGCCACTGCACTCAACCTTGCTCGTTTCCGGGAAACGCTCCGGCCAGTCGTTAACGGCGGCTTACGACATCGGCCCTCTACCGAGCCGCCAGTTCTTCGTAGTCGACCGCGTAAGCAACTCGCGCCTGTTAGTCGACACAGGAGCCGAAATTTCTGTTGTCCCGGCAACCCCCGAGGATCGCCGACGTAGCAAGAACATATCGTTGCTGCAGGCGGTGAACAACACTGTAATCGCTACGTACGGCTTCCGCTCGCTGACAATAGACGTCGGACTCAGGCGCTTGTTTCGCTGGGTCTTTGTGGTGGCGGACGTAAGCGGACGTACGTTTTGGCTATGAGAATCGAATACCTTTACCTTTAGGAGGTCCAGTGTGTCGGTCAGGAGTCTTGGTCGAAACTTGACGTGCTGAATGTGCCTTTGAAGGGTTCTTTCTACCGGAATCGGGTATCCGTATTCTCTTAGGAAATTATAGCCACGGGATCCACAGGTCAGGCGTAGCCTCATGGACTGAAGGGTGCTTTCTTCCCACCGCATTCCTTCGGTTGGCAACCACTGCATTGATTGCATTTAGTCTTCGTTGACATCTTCTTCAAGCAGGACTTTTCGTTTTCGCTTTTTAGGTACCTCTTTCTTGCTGTGACCAACTTTCTCTTGGTGTTCTCTTGAAGGCGCTCCAGCTGCGCTATCCGATCCAACAGCGCCTGCGGAGATGCTAAAAAAAGACACGAAAAGCCTGAGGCGACAAATTATTAACCCGTCGTACGTGTTACAGATCACCACAGAAAGTCGCTTACAGGCCTCCAGGTGCGAAGACACAGGAGGCACTCTGAGACTGACGGTAGGCGCAAGCTTGTGTGTTGCATGAGGGGAACCTGCACAAAGAATTATCGATGCAAACATTTCAAAGCCACACGTTAAAGATAGCGGTTACCGTTAGAAAAATCTTTGGTGATGAAGTGATTGTCGCTGTTACTGGTGAGCAAGTGAAGGGGCTCTTCGGCTGAAAACAAAAAAGACAAACCATAGAACATCATCACTCTCCTGAACATAGCTCATTTTGACAGATGTTGAAACCGAGGACCATGAACCAAAACGTACATTCTCCAGCGTCCAAAGGTTTACCGGACTCTGAAACTGTGCTGTCACCGGCAATTGAATTCACAAAGACAAGCGAACCTGTGGTATGCAAACCAGAAAAAAATCGACAAGCCCAAAACAAAGCTATAATTTCTCACCTGACAAAGCCGCGTTCATATGTTCCTGGCTATTGCTGGACTGCGCGTTTGTAGGCCTTGAGCTGTAAATAAAATTAAACATAAAAACCCTGTGAAGAAACAGAAGGTGCTTCAACATTAATCCCAAACAGCAAAAAAAAGAATCTTACGAAAAACCTCGGGCAGACTTTCCACAGACGCTATTACGGTTTCGTCGTCCACGCCCATCACTGCAAGTCGTGTCTGTTGCGTCGGCACCGACAGACTGGCAGAGGGGGATCCCGCATATACCTCCCCAACGGACGAAGTTGAGGAATTGGACGCAGAACCAGGCGATAACGAGGCAACATGTTCTTTACAGCTGCTACTTTCAGATGTCACGAAGTTCACCTTGCCTGCGGCAACAATGAACTGATGCACAGAATGACACTCGCGTGCATTTATCCGCACAAGTCACTTCGGGGAATATTGGCTACACTCATTCAAAACGGGCAGATAACGCATATCAATTGTAAATTATCAGAAGAGGTTATTGCCGCTGCAGAGAGATCGCTCACCTTGCTAGAAGTGTGTGCGAATTTCGCATCTTTTGGCGGGAGGTTTTCGTTGCTTTGGAGCCGGCCGGTGGGAAAACAATGTTGGAACGGCGTTTTGTTTTAGCTTGTTTTTCCCATATATCCGCAGTATCAATGGTTCGAGTTGATCTTCAGTAAAATAGAGCTGTGAAACAATAATACGAATATTTGAAACCGTAGTATCACGAACACTTCTCAGGTATTGGGTTTTAAAACATTCCGATTTGCAAAAAAAAAAAAAAAAAAAAGAACTGAATCATTGCCTCAATGTCCTCCTGTTGTGATGTGGAAGTTCATATTGTTACGGTGTAGCCTTCCTTAGCGAATTGGTGAAGCCACTGCTACGGAAAGAAATCCCCCTGCACGCCATGAGGCCAGTCGTGGAGGACGAGAAAGACGACGATCTGTGTGGCGCCCAGCAAGAGCTAGAGCAGTCATCTGCTGTGTCTCTCATTTTCCCCTTTTGTAAATAGCGTAAATACATCAAATTCCAACCGCGTCTACCCGTCTCATCTTGGTGGAGGTGCTACAACGATCCCGTGAGACGACGGAGCTTCGGAGCGGACGCCAGCTCTCTCAGGACACCATGCCTACCGATTCTGGGCAGCACCATCAACCGACCATGCCACCGTCGATTGTGTTGACCCACCCCCGGGACCCTGGATTTTTCTACGGCACCGGCGATGTCGGCGTCGACGACTGGCTCACCATGTATGAGCGTGTAAGTCGCCATAACAACTGGGATCCCACGTTCATGTTGGCAAACGTCGTGTTATATCTCAAGGGGACGGTCCTCATGTGGTATGATACCTATGAACATGAGCTCACTAGCTGGGATATCTGTAAAGAGGCTGAAGAGGGTGTTTGGGAAGGCCCTCGGACGTCAGCTCGCTGCCAAGCAAAAACTTTCGACGCGTGCTCAGACGGCCAAGGAGCTCTATTAAGCGTACATTCAAACGTCCTTTCTCTTTGCGCCAAGGTCGACTCCACAATGTCTGAGTCCGACAAGATCGGCCACATCTTGAAAGGCATTGCCGACGACGCCTTCAACCTACTTGTTATCAAGAACTGCTCTACCGTGGATGAAGTCCTTGCTAAATGCCGACGCTTCGAGGAAGTAAAATGCCGCCGCATTGTGCAAAACTTCACTAGGCTCCCCAACACAGCGGCCACGTCGTCCTGGGAGAGCTCACCACCTCCTCCGCGCGACTCTTTTTCGCCCGAAAATGTGGTACGCATTGTGCGCCGAGAGCTGGAAGCAATGGCTCCACCAACTCTCATTTCCCCACCAGACCACGTAACCCCCACGCTATCCCTGATCCAGACCGTAGTACGCCAGGAACTTGATAATCGCGGCCTCGGTTCGTTGTGCTCCCCAAGTCGTCCTTGTACCCACGATCTTCCCCCCGCCACTGCTCTCCGTGCCCCGTACATGCCTCCGCGATATCGCAACCCGGATGAATGGCGTACACCTGACGACAAACCAATTTGATTCACCTGTCACCGCGTCTGTCACGTTTCTCGCTACTGTCCAAGCCGCTGGCCACCACGACCCCGTTCCGGGTTTTAGCTGCCAACGCCCAATGACGACCCGACCTTTTGCCCCTCGCCGAACCCAGGACGCCCCGGATTCCCGCTCGCCTGTCAAACAACTTATTGGCCGCCACAGTCGCTCCCCGTCCCCTCGCCGTCGCCTATCACCGTCACCCCAGCCCCGCCGTTTTATTTCTCCCCCCTATCCTGGACGCCCCATTCCGGAAAACTAGACGATGCAGCGCTTAGAGGTGACGCTGCATTGACGACCCGGCCCGAAAATCCCCTTTTGACTGTTTCGCCACGTCCTAACATTCTGGAGATCACTGTCAATGGTGTATGTGTTCAGGCGTTAGTGGACACTGGTGCGCAAATTTCTGTAATAAGTTCGGACCTTTGCCGACGGCTCAAAAAAGTTCGCACTGCTTCCCCTTCCTGTGTAGTGCGAGTCGCCGATGGGGGCACGCCACCCATTCTTGGCACGTGCACCGCTCGTGTCACCATCGCAAATCACCACATCTTTGTATTGTTTCATGTCCTACCGCACTGCCCCCACGATATCATCATTGGATTCGACTTCCTTACAGAAACTTCAGCGCTCATCGACTGCTCCACGGGTGAAGTTCGACTTGGACTGCCAATTTCTCCCCATATCCCTGACGATGTAGAATGTCGCCTTCGGTCGGAGAAGTTCACCCGTTTGCCACCAAGAACTCTCACATATGTTAATTTTTTTTCTACCCCTGCCGTACCCAATGGTTCGTACGTCCTTGCCCCGATCACTGACGTTCTGCTGTTACGACAGGTGACTCTTCCTCATTCCCTCATTACAGTCACCAACAATCACGCTACCCTTCCGCTTTTGGATTTTGGTTCTTCCCCACAAGTCGTCTACGAAGGAATGTCCTTGGCGAACTTGCGTTCCCTTGACCACTGCCACATTCTGACCTTAAAGGGGCACTGACACAAAAAATTTGCATCTTGTTTTTTTTTTTTTTGTTGCGATAAGTAGCTAATGACCTACTTATAACCTGTATAAACCTCATTTGCTTCAGCGTGCGACGGTTGTTTAATTAGAGGCATTTTCAATGCCGCCAGTCGCAGTTTCGGTTTCAGCGAGTGCCGCGAAACGATGGATTTTGTGGATTTTGTGTGAACAAAGCTGACCACGTGACCGTCGGAGGGATATCACAGAGCAGAGCCGCCGTAGCACTGTCGAATCCGCATCGACGGCAGTTTCTGCGAATGCCCCCACGTACTGATCTCGTGAGGCGCTTAATTGAAAAGCGACCGTGGATGTGACGCAGGCGCTGCGAGTGCAAATGCTACCGCGGCTAAAGAACGACGCGCGACGCTCGAGACGGTGGGTGGCAAGACGCGCGCTGGGAGTAGCCGGCCGGTCTGCCTACAGGTCCGCCTACGGATGTGCTCGGCTTAGCACTGCGGCGGATATTCGAGTGCCGCTCTCGTAAGCGGTGCAGATGACAATTTTTAATGCAACCCGCCATCGCATCATTAACTCCTTTCTCGTGTAAGCCACCATGGTCGGGACTTGGGGACAATTTCGTGCAGAGGTAACAAGCTATCACTCGAGCTACCTGCGCCGTCCTGGGCCACTTCGCGGCCGTGGCCGCCACCTGCACAGTGACTGTGCGGCTAGCTCAGTGGGCTTTTCGTGCCTCCGGCGCGTTTTCGTATCCAATGGTAATAAACAGTAATAGAAACAGAGTGCCTGGAATCGCTGTAGAACTTCGGTCGCGGCCAGCTGCCCGATTAGCTGACGAAATCACGGCGCCTCCGCCGCCAACGATCGGGTCGTTCGTTCTCGAGAGCAGAAGCTCCGCCCTCCGGCCCTCCGATTGGAGCGGCGAGCCGGGCGAGCCAGCGAAAAACGCCGGCAGTGTGGAAGCGGCAAACACAAACTCGTGACGTGTTTGGATGTTGTTTATTTACACAATATCCTCGGGATGTCGATTGCGCGTGGTCCTCTGCTGGCTGCTCGGTTGCGTTTCGCACACTTTAAAATTGATTTTAAATATGTTCTAGGCTGTATTCGCCGCTGATATTTTGCAGATGATGTATATGTGTACCCACCAATCTATCTCCGAAGTTATCTCGCCTTCAAAATTTTGTGTCAGTGCCCCTTTAACGACTCAAGGGCATTCCGATTTTCGGAATAATGCGCCGAGCCGCCAGGCCAAATCTGATGAATTTGTTAACATGATTGGCCCTGATCTAACACCAGAGCAAATTAACGACCTTTACACCCTTTGAGCTCCTTTCGAGACATTTTTGACTCCGACGACCGCCCTTTAGGCCAAACAACCTTGGTGAAACACCGAATAAACACTGGTGACGCGAGCCCTCTCCATCGGCGGCCATATCGTGTTTCCGCCACTGAACGCCAGGTCATTCAAAAGGAGGCCCACAAGATGCTTCAAAAAGACATCATCGAGCCTTCCTCCAGCCCTTGGGCATCGCCGGTGGTCCTGGTCAAGAAGAAAGACAACACCTGGAGATTCCGTGTTGACTATCGTCATCTCAACAACATTACTAAGAAAGACGTTTATCCATTACCCCGAATAGACGATGCCCTCGACTGTCTCCACAGTGCGAAGTACTTCTCCTGTATCGACCTTCGCTCAGGCTACTGGCAAATCGCCGTCGACGACATGGACAGAGAAAAAACTGCTTTCACTACACCCGATGGACTTTACCAGTTTAAGGTCATGCCATTTGTCCTTTGCAGTGCGCCAGCGACATTCGAGCGCATGACGGACTCACTCCTTCACAGCTTCAAATGGTCCACCTGCCTTTGCTACCTTGACGATGTGATCGTCTTCTCCCCTACTTTTGCGACTCATCTTTCTCGTCTATCGGCCATCCTTGCCATTTTCCGCAAAGCCGGTCTGCAGCTGAACTCCCCTAAGTGCCAATTTGGACTCAAGAAAATTACAATCCTCGGCCACCGTGCCGACGCGCGGGGAGTACAACCTGACCCCGAAAAGCTCAAGGCAGTTCAAAGGTTTCCTGTCCCTTCTTGTTCCAAAGACGTACGTAGCCTTCTTGGGTTATCTTCATACTTTCGACGCTTTATTCAAGGTTTTGCCGACATCGCACGCCCTTTGACACAGCTTCTTAAGAAGAATGTGCCTTTTACCTGGGGGCCTGATCAAGGACGTGCCTTTTCGACCTTAAAATCTCGACTGACCACACCTCCCATCCTTGGTCATTTCGATACTTCCGCACCTACAGAAGTTCGCACGGATGCGAGCAGCCATGGGATTGGAGCGGTTCTGGCGCAACGCCAACACGGCCAAGATCGCGTGATCGCTTATGCAAGCCGTCTCTTGTCCTTAGCCGAACGGAACTACTCCATTGCCGAACGTGAGTGCTTGGCACTGGTATGGGCAGTCACCAAGTTTCGGCCGTATCTTTATGGACGGCCCTTCTCTGTGGTCACAGACCACCATGCCCTTTGCTGGCTCTCATCATTGAAGGACCCCACTGGAAGGCTCGGCCGCTGGGCTCTCCGGCTTCAAGAATACTCATTTACTGTTGTCCATAACTCCGGACTGTTACACCAGGACGCCGACTCTTTGTCATGCTATCCCGTCGACAGCCCAGATGGAAATGAGATTGAAGACCAAGTCTGTTCTATCTCATGCCTGCTCAACATCGGGGTCGAACAACGACGCGATGAACGCTTGCGGCACATCATCGAACGCCTACACTCTCCCCAGCAGGATGCTTCCCTTCGTCACTATCTCCTCAAGGACGGGACTTTATACCGTCGAAATCTTCGTACAGATGGCCCCGATTTTTTGCTCGTCGTTTCTGATCACTTGCAACTGTCCGTCCTTCAGCAACTTCATGACGAACCAACTGCAGGCCACCTAAGCATCACGCGGACCTACGACCGCGCTCACCGTGGGTTCTTCTGACCGAAGATGTACCGATCGGTGAAGCGCTATGTAACATCATGTGATCCCTGCCAACGACGGAAGACCCCTACCGTGGCCCCCGCCGGCCTCCTGCAGCCCATCGACGTCCCCATTGAACCCTTTTACCGTGTCGGCCTAGATTTGCTCGGACCTTTTCCTACTCCCACTCTGGGAAACAAGTGGGTTGCCATTGCCATTGACTATGCAACTCGCTTTGCAATCACCAGGGCCCTTCCAACCTCCTGTGCTACCGAAGTGGCGGACTTCCTTTTACATGACGTCATTCTGCACCATGGAGCCCCTCACCAACTTCTCACTGATAGAGGGCGGTCCTTTTTAGCCGAAGTTATCGAAGACATCCTGCGTTCGTGCGGCACTAAGCACAAGTTCTCCACTGCGTATCATCCTCAAACGAATGAGCTCACTGAACGCCTTAATCGTACGATACCCAACATGATAGCCATGTATGTTTCACCGGACCATCGCGACTGGGATGTAACGTTACCGTTTGTGACATTTGCTGACAACTCGTCACGGCATGACACCGTCACATATTCCCCATTTTTCCTTTTGTGCGGAAGGGAACCTTTCGTGCCGATGGATACCTTACTTCCTTCGTCCAACGTTTCTGTGATAGAATACGCGACCGATGCCATCCCCCGCGCTGACTACGCCCGACAGATTGCCTGTGCCCGCATTACCAGAATCAAGCTTACTAAAAGGCTGCTTACGACAAGCGCCACCATCACGCAGACTATGCCCCAGGACCGCTCGTCCTTCTGTGGTCTCCTCGCCGCCACGTGGGTGTGTCATCAAAACTACTTTCACGATACACCGGCCCTTACAAGGTGTTACGCCGGGCTACCAACGTGACGCACGAGATCACCCCGATTCAGCCTTCCTCTTCCGTCACTACAACAGACATTGTCCGCGTCGCTCGGCTCAAACCCTACACCTCTACGTTGTCGGCTCCTTGATAGAACACGCCGGGACGGCGTTTCCGCCGCCGGGGGTTATGTTACGGTGTAGCCTTCCTTAGCGAATTGGTGAAGCCACTGCTATGGAGAGAAATCCCCCTGCACGCCATGAGGCCAATCGTGGAGGACGAGAACGACGACGATCGGTGTGGCGCCAAGCAAGAGCTAGAGCGGTCATCTGCTGTGTCTCTGGTTTTCCCCTTTTGTAAATAGCGTAAATACATCTAATTCTAAGCGCGTCTACCCGTCTCAATATTTACACATGAGCTCTAACCAGTACCTCACGAATGGGCAACCCGTGTAAATATACAAAATACAAAGTTAAATACAGAAATATCGAAAAAAATACGTGTTGCTGAACATGACTAACATGTTACAGTAAGCGGCTTTTTGTTTACTATCAAAAACAACTTCTTTACAGCAAATACATCTATCTGTGCAGCAATTTTTAAAGACACGTGGGAAAAATTCTACTGAAATAGCCCATCGTTATAGACAAATAGAGAGGGGAAAATAAATCTTAATATTTTAAATAAAACTATCTTAAATCCACATTAGCATTGGAATCAACGCAGAGGCGCGCATTTTGTTAGACCTCACTTAGTGGTGTCCCGACCCGCTTCGCCGTAAAAAAAGGGAAGCGTTTCGCAAAAATTAAGCATAGCTGTGAAAGTGAAAGAGCGAGTCCACCACATTCTGCCAACTCCTCGTGCCCGCGCGGAGTCAAATCCCGTTATTGCGAACCTCAGATTAACGATTTTTCAGATTAAGGAACAATTTGAAAATCCCCTGCCAAATCCCATTAATTTCTATCCAAAAATATTTCACGACTACGAATTCAAAAAAAAGCGATTATTTCAGAATAACGTATCAAATTTTATCATCCTCATATAAAACAACACCTCAAAATAACGAATTCTGAGTGTACGAAATTACTGGCGTTGGTGCGAACGACGACCAATGGTGGCCATGTACAACTATCATCATCAGCGTACTAAAATCGCGTTAGCTCTATCGCCATCGCTTCCGCGGTGGGGTCTGGCCGCCATGCTGGGACGTTCTATTTGCAAGTCATTCCGTACATCACGTGACTCAAGCTCCCTACGTTATCGCGACGTACGTACTGCACCGTTGTTTTTGTTTTTTTTACAACTTTCGACGTCATCCTGACGTCACCTGTTGCACCATTGCTTTTTTGTTTGCTACTATTGCTCAACAAAATCCGCGCTTTCCTCTATTCGAGTCTCGAACTCCTTGCCAGTCTGTGGCTCGTGTCGTCACGATTTCAGCAACAGAGTTATGAAGTAACAATGTCTGAAACAGACAGCGACGAAGAATCTGTGCTGCGCAAGCATGTAAAGAATATGCAGAAGGGTACCGAATTCTGTATTGGTTGCATAGAGGGCGACGACAATTTCCAGGCTTTGTTGCATGATCTCTTGACCATAGGCGTTTCGTTTAAGACGACTTCATCGAAGTACAAGCAAGGAAAATTGAAAGAAGGTGCAGGTAAGTTCTTTGTAACACTGTCTTGCCTAAATAACTACCGTATCCCTTCCTAAATAAAGATGAGAGAAATGCAAGAACTATTTTTCACACACCAAGTGAACGCATGCATCTATGAACAGCGTGAATGCATGCGAATGCGTGATTTTTGAAATAAAGGTATGCTATCGTAATCTTTCTTCATGATTGATGCGTGTATTGTTGTCTTATCTAGAGCGAATTCCATTTTCGCTACTTTTAACTGGCCATTTTAATATAATGGAAGCCCAGTTTCACGCATCTGGGGTCGTCTTAGCGAGTAATATAACTTGTTTCATGATACGTTTGATAACACACGAGTTGGAGCCGTCTTCTGTAATCATTCTCCCTCCGTAGATGACCATGCTTCACTGCAGAACAGGCAAAGTGAGAAAGCTAGCTTACAGACACCAAGCTTACACCAATACCACAAAAGACGGCTTCCCCTACAAACACAAATGCTTAGCTGGGAAGACATCTTTTCAGGAGCACTATCAGCCCTCTTGCATCGAAATATGAAGGCACTAGGACCTGTTGTTTTTCTTCTTTCAGAACTTTTTGGTCTAAAAAGCTCCTATGCCCATTTTACGAGTATTTCCTAACTAGAGCATTTTTTCCACGATTCACTAGAAGGGCGCATTTTTTAGAATATCTTTCAACACTTGAGTACATCTTTTTTTTCATGCAGCTCGCCTGCCTTTCTCCCTTCAGAATGGTGCTGTGCAAATATATTTGGAGCTTCCATTTCGAGTGGTCTCATGTGTGCACAAGGGATGCCTTTTAGGCAAAGACCAACACAAGACTCACGAGAGAAGGGCAACAGCTTTGGTAAGTATATAGGTGACAACGATATCATAGGAATTATTTGAGTTCTTGATTCTTTGATGAGTGCCTGCATGTAAAGCATAATTGTTGGTTCGTGATCAGCTCCCACGTGCTTAAAGGGAGCCATAAAACAATATGCAACTCTGTTCAGTTTGAAAGAACTAGTCTTTGCTAACTCACTGAGCTCTATTCCAGCCACAAATGACTTTTTTTAGCTGAGAAAAGGCTATAAATGCTGTAAAGCTTTCATATTTCACACTTCAGTGCCATAGAATGGGCAGGAGTGATGCAATATAGGCCCGCACGAAAAAAAATACTTATCGGTTTCCTTGTTAACTGCAGGCTAATATTCAAGTGACACAATTGAACAGAGCTAGAAACCCCACTACAATCACCCAGTCACATTGCTTGGTGGTGGACTGGGTCAGCGGCCATCTATAGCACAAATACAATTCTGCGACGACATCGAAAAACTGCTGGAAAGCACCTGGGTAATTGCCACTGCTTCATGTGCTTGCTTTAGCATCTCAATTAGTCGCTTGAAGTTTGCGATAAAATTGCTATCATTTTTACCAGGATAAAGCAGTTTTGTTTCAATAAACCAAACGTGTGTTTGGTCTTCATGAATCCTATAGGCAGAAGGGGTAGGTACGCTTAGGCAATTAAATGCTACGTACTGTTGGTTGGCAGTCACCTGGGAGCTTATTACTGCTGCACTATTAACGCCCTTTTGGGGACGGGCAATTTTCAAGGAGAAATTAGAAAACTTGATTTTCGGGTATGGATCAAGTATAGGGGTATTTGAAGTTTTACACGAAAATGAAGGACTGGAATTCATAATAGCGTGCTGCAAAACCAACACTTCCTGTGGCTACTTTTCATGTTACCTTTATTTTGCTATTCTGGTTCAGGTATCAACTAGCTACACAAAAAATATAGGATGACCTGATGCAGATTCATTTGAGGTGCATAAACATGTCTCACTTGGTTCATTTGCATCATGAAGCAGATCCAAATGGATCTTGCTTGTTTTCTTTGACGTGTGTGCCAGACTCAGCATGAATTCTTTCTTACAAAGTGTTACCTAATACTCATGTGTGTGTATGTACGACTTTCTGGATATGTACACGCTGTGCTAGTCTTCAAAGTAAGTGCACAGATTTGTTGTGGCCAACCCTTCTTGTGCTTGCACACTGAATGAGTATTTGAACTTGTTTGCTGACTGAAATGACTGAGTTAATAGCCCTTTTGTTACACTACACCTTTGCTGGAATGACATGTGCTACTCTGTAGGTATATAGCATTGTGCTAGGCTTCAAAGCGCACAGATTTCTTGTTGGTTCAACAGCATAGTGCTTGTGCACTGAAATATTTCATCTACAAGAGTAATGCTTTTATGTTTTTCAGTGTTGTCAGTATGCATTGCCTGACACAAAACAACACCTCAGACACTTTCTTTCTTCCAGAACGAACAGCCCCATGAGTGAAACGAAAGTACCTTCAGAAGGACCAGAACCCAGCTCCAGGGAACAAAAAAGAAAGGCTGCGTGGCCACTATGCATCTGAAAGTCATTGAGAGATTTCCAGATTTTCAGGACGGTCATTCTTATTGTCACGAGGAGAAAAAAAGTCAAAGGTATCACGTAGTGCCGTGTTCACCCACCGACGCCACCACCGGAGTTGGCCGCACACAGTATGGCTGGGACCGCCATGAACGCTTGTACATAGATCTCATTGCCTTGTAAATACATAGATTCATTACTATACATGGTCTTCTCATCTTTGTCTTGCCCCCCCGTAACAGCGAAGTAAAGTTTGACATCCACCTGAATGCAGCCGTACGGCTGCAAAGGAAAACTGTACAGCTTCCTCAGAAACTTCGCAGTTGAAGAAAAATTCGTCCTCATCCAGGATTTTTTTCTTCAACTGCGAAGTTTCTGAAAAAGCTGTACAGCTTTGCTCTGTAGCCGTACGGCTGCATTCTGGTGGATGTCAAACTTTTCTTTGTAGAAACTTACACCACCTTGAGGATGTCCTGGTTAACACCACAGAATATAATAATAATACTTGCATCTTTGTCACAATTAGCAATAACACATTAAGGAGGCCCTTGACTCTGACTGTAGCCTCAAATATTAAAAATATGATTTTGCATTTGCACCACTTAATAAGGCACGTCATTTGACCTGAAGCTCTGACATTAGGACATGACTTTATATCTGTTCAAGGTGTGCGGGAGAAATAAAAAACATTTGTAGTGTTCTGAATAAATAACAATAGAAGATATATGTGACAGTTACTACTGACACAACCAAGTTGCTGCATGCTAGGTGCAGGTTACTAAAGTAACAATTCTAACAAGGGAACATCTACCCAAGCATCCGAGGCCGATTGCCAATGATTGGAATCCCCATGGGTCCCCATTGCCTTCCGAGCCGTCGGCCACTCATCGGTAACTTGGCTGAAAGATTGAGTGAGCGCCAAGCAAACGGCGACCGGAAGTAACGTCACACGGAAGGCTGATCGGAAGCCGAGCTTCAGCTGACGGACAAAAGCGCATTTTGGCCTTGAGCTTGCCGAGCCCATGACGGCGACGGTTAGAGCGGGTGAACAGGCCACAACGCAGCAAAAAGTAGTACCTAAAGAGCCACAGCATCGGGCCATGAAACAAAGCGTACTTAAACTAAAGTGCAGCGTATTCAAAAAAGCGTGAGATAGTGTTACACGTTCAGTAGGAATGGGTCATTTGAGTGTCCTAACGCAATGGTGACCGTCGAACTACTTCAGCGTTGTGCCTTTGCATGTTCTTCGAACCCGCGGCGAGGCCGGTGGACGGACGCGTTGCACCGACGGCTCCATCTCTTGTGACATTGAAACTGCGGTAGTACTCCTGTACGTGTCTGTGAGGTGCATTTTGGTGTCGGTGGCTCTGTGAAGTATACCTGACTGGTGGAATAACATTGTTTGCCTGCTGTGGCCGCCGCTGAAAACGTAAGTCACCATTTCATTTTTCCTTGCGCGGTGCGGGAGAGCTCGCGCTCATTCCCGCCATAACTTCAGCTGTCGTTTATAACAACTGGCGCCCGTGAGTGCTGCTTAGCGTTGTTGGTTCTTGCGAAGAAAAAAGGCAAACTGTTCGCATGGCGACGCAGTGAAACATCCCCCTCGCGAGGGGCACGATCAAATGCAGAGCATTTCCGGGGGCGCACGACGTTAAGTAGTTTGCGTTATGTTAATGTTGTTGCACTTGTGGCAACTGCTGACGAGAGAGCGCGGCGATGAGTGCGTTCCAGCCTCGCCGACACCCGCCTTTAACACGCCACGATCGCGCCACGCGCGCGCGATGCTGACGTCACGATTACGCCACAGATGTTGTTGATCCCGCGACGCGCGCGCCCCCACCTGTTGGGCGCGAACCGACCGCGGAGAGAGCGCGCGATGCGAGCGGAGAGTAGGCGAGGAGGAGCGTGGGAGAGGGCGCACCTGCGAGCGATGCGGACTACTACGGACGCCTAGAACGGGTGACATCGTGAGTTAAAGAAATGCTCTGCATTTAAAAGCGGTCACATACATGTACTTCCACTTGAGTGACGGCAGTTCTAGCTATCCTTTTTCTGGCTTTGTGTTTTCCGAACAAGCGGCCGTGCTCCCACTGCAGGTTCACGACGTTCAGCATGCGTTGAAGCAAGACTTGTGTGCAGTATAAGCCTTCATTCCCACAGCCGTTTTTCTCCCCGTCACGTCACCGTCTTCCGTCATGGGCGCCGTTTTTCGACCTACTTCTCGCCGAAAACGGTGCGACAGTGACAGGAGGCCGAGTTCTACGTTTCCGTCACGTCAACGTGACGGGACCATGCCTCGCGCTAAACCAGCTAATCAGAAAACAAATTTTTACGGCTAAATTTAGCGAAAAGTGAGCACAAACAATTTTCTTTACTTTTCGGATTAAAAACGCCCAATTCTAGGCTAAACTGATCACTAGGCAGACGACCCTGTAATCTGACGGAAAGCTCCCGTGTAGATCCAGTCTGGACACTTCTCCGTTCCGTCAACGTCGCTTTTTGTTGACGTGACGGTGCCGTGACGGAGAAGGCGACGGCTGTGTGAATGAGGGCTAAGTGTTGTGGATGTTCTAAGCTGACTTACTTAAACTCTAGCTATAAATGAAGCTTCCGTTTCATTATTTGCTTGAGCAAAGTAAAGATATTGTCGAGCTACAAAGTAATTACACTGCCGCTGGGCTTCTCCGTCGGTTCCGTTTGCATCTGGCGCGTCTGACGAGGCAGATGTCGAAGCGACTAAAACCTGACTGCAACACCGTACCAATTTAATACTTTATTTGCGGCTTTGTTTTGTTACCCCTCAAAATATAACGCATTCAAAGGTCACAAGGTTTGTATTCAACCTCAAAGTTGGCATAGATGCCTTGCAAAAAAAAAAAAACCTGAACGTTCGTGCGTTTTGAACTCATTCTGTAGTGCGTTGCCTTGTAGTCTCTGGGTCCCGCGTTGTTAGCGAACAAAACGTACGCTAATAAAACGTTGACGGCACGACATTTCAGTCGCGATTAAATGTTTATGGGGTACAGTAGCCACAACAAAATTTCGTGGAACCGCTGCCGTGTTGCTTTGTGTATTGGACTTTTTTAATTACCTGCGTGACTGCAACAAGAGTGAAGCCCATTTTCGGTGAAATTCCGGACTGTTTTCTCAAAAACGAGCCAAGTAACTGCTACCGTAGAACGCAGTATTGAGAAATGAATAGTGCAGTACGTTTTGTGTTTCATAGGGAGTGTTAACAAGCTAGAACTTTAGGCACGGATTTTCACACGGACATGTGGTAAGGCTGGTGCAAAGTGCTGTATTTAGTAAGCAGCGTGCATTTAGCATTGTAGTGAACTATTTTTTTACTTATTACAGGCGCTACGACGTAAATGTGTTTCCCGTGGACAAGTGGCGGATGCAGCCGAGACAAGCTTTCCAAGCTGGCCTATTCTACAATAGTGCTATTAAACAACAATACTGCTATTGAACATTGTGATCTTGGAAGGTCGGGGAATTACCGGGGATAATGGTCCTGTTTTCATTTACCTGAATGCTTCTGTTTTGTAGGCATCTCAAGCAGTTAAATGAAGCATAATCGGTTCGCGCTTCACGAGCAGCGCTTTTTAAAATTTTTTCTCGACTATTGTGTGTGCTTGCTTTCGTGTTTGTGTTCGTATTCTTGGCATTGTTAGGCCAGGTTTCTTGTAAATTTGATATGCATAATAAAAAAACTACAGAGAGAGACTCGGCGTGTTGTGTTGCTCAATTGTTTTTGACAAGTCACGTAATTGCTTCGCAAAGTTGATGCAGTTTGTTTATTGTGTCTCGCGGTCCCATTTCTGTTTTATACATGTCATTTTACAAAAAATTATTTAACGAGTGCGCTATAAATAAATAATGCGCACTCGTTAAATAATTTCCTGTACAATGGCATGTATAAAGCAGAAATCGGGCCGCGAGGCAACTCATAAAATAGGCATTGGTCATAAGGACTGGCCACAAAGCCAAAAATGTGCATGAAAATAGCATGGGGTCCACCTATAGGCAACACCATGGCAACATACTTTGCCAAGCGTTGTCTAATATTGGCCTTCCAGAGCTTGGCCAATTGTTGGCTTGTCACCTTTCCCAAGCGCCAGCCAATGATGGCGGCCGAGGTATTGCCAAGCTCGGACGCATTGGCCACTGATGATTTGCCATGCTTGGTATTGGAAATTTCTGCTGCTTGGGTAGTTCGGCATTATTGCAACTAACGCTAAAAGTAGACAACGTTGGCCAATCAGTTAGCTGTTACGTTCAAATATTGGGAATTTGACGGGCCAAAGCTACACGCGGTCTGTGAGGCGTGCCGTAGTTGAGGCTCTGGATTAATTTTCACCACCTGGGATTTTTAACGCGCACCAAAATCTCAACACGCAAGCGTATTTGCATTTTGTTCTATCTTAAAAGTGGCCATTACAGCAAGGACTAACATTCATGCCATTGGCCCCTGAAGCAGAATGCCTTATACTACTGAGTCACTGCGGGGGCTGTAATTTAAATAGAGCTCCTAATGAGACTACAGGAATCACAAAATCAAGCTTCCTGTTGTGTCATGAAGTATTGCCCACAAATATTTTAAGTTTGGCTTCTCTTAAGTTTAACTCTGGGAAGCAGCAATAAAAATATGGTAACTAATTGCAAGTTTCTGTACTTCCCAGGGCCAGTTATTTCTTGGACCTGATTATTATTTTTATGATGTGGCCTTTCTCGTAGGGATATAGCCTGATTATTATATAGCCTGATATAGCCTAGCTGATATAGGGATATAGCCTGATTATTATATAGCCTGACTAAATCGTAGGCATATAGCCTGATTAGGGACCTGATTATTATTTTATGATGTCGCCTTTCTCGTAGGGATATAGCACTCCAAGGGTTCTTTATAGTCCCACTTCAGTGAACCCTCTTGTACCTGGGGATTTCTATCAATAGAAAGCCTCTTCCAAGAGCATTAGAGATTGTGTGGAATGGATATGCTTTTGCCAAATGGGACAGTTGCATGCTTTGGTGCTGGCCGGTTTTGGCGCCTGAAGCGAATTCGGCCTCAAGATTTGCGGACTTGTACACATGTATGGCTTTGATAGCCATAAATGACATAGAATTGCTGTGCGCGTATTATGTCTTTTGTGGCTGTTTGGCATTCTTCTGTGAGGTCATTCAATGTCAGCCGTGATCTGAATTTGAGAAAAGTTGGTGGTTGCGTCTCATAATAGTTCTGAGCACAAATGATACAATGTGTATGTAAACTGGAGGGAATAGGGCATTTCGCAAAGATTTCACAGTTTTTCCTCAGTGTTTTGTTAATAAATTCTGAATATTGGCACGAACTATGTATTTGGTTTGTTTGTTTGTTTTGCTTTTACCACCCAGCCGCACCATGGTGTGTTATCTGTCCCAAGTGAAATGCATGTTCCTGTCTTTTTTATGCCGCACGGGTTCTCATTTGACAAGAATAATGTTTTGCCTTAACGCCACTAGCCTAGAATAATCTTCTTTGATCTACAGTGTTCTCTATGTAATTCGACCCTTCGAGAATCATTCGCGCCAAAAGATAAATACCCGCAGAACTGATGCCACGGCATGCGATTTGCCGACACTCGCCTGCGCACGTCACTTTGTTGACTGCTGCTTTGCTGCCTGAGTATTTTTTGTTGTTAGTTGGGCATACGTTTGCCCCAATAAACTTGTTTTTCCTTCAAGCCAACTGTGTCATCTTTGGCTTCATGACGTCTGGTGGAGGTCGGGGTACATGCACCCTAAACCCTCTTCACGTCTTCAACCAAGCCCCACTGGTTACAGCCGCAGACAGCAAGGCCTGAAGCCAGAGTTTGGACTACTGCCAAATAAATATAAAGGTGGAAGATGCCACGATAGGGGCCATTAGCAATGCATCAACGATAACCACTGCAGCGAGCACTCCTGTAGTTATGCACAACCCCAGGAGCCACGATCATTTCACAGGTCATCTAAGGAAGATCCTGAAGAATGGCTGGGACATCTCAAGATGGTCCGGACGTTTAACCGATGGGATGATGACAAAACACTCAGGAAAGCGTTTTTCTATCATGGAGACTTCACATGCATTTGGTTCAAGAAACACGAACATACGTGGACAACCTGGGAGTTATTCAAGACTGAGCTTTTGAAAACTTTCACGGCTCCGGTATGCACGGAACGAGCCAAGCAGCTGCCACAGACACGCACGAAGCATCCCAATGCTGCGTGCGAACCCAGAATTGAGCGAAGAGAAACTAAGGTTTCTGATGCGAGGGGTTAAGCAAGAGCTCTTTGCATGCCTTGTCCGCAACTCCCCTGAAGACTGGCCGAATTCACGTCTCAGGAGGCCGCGTTGGAGAAGACGCTTGAAATACACACAACGCAGTACGCTGGTTTCGGAGACGATTGATGCCGGGGCTATTAGCTCTGACACACTACGCGAGACCATCCATCCAGTATGAGGGAAGAGCCTCAAAAAGTTTACCAGCGACGTCACAACCTCAAGTCACCTCCTTGACCGATGTGATCCGCGATGATGTTCAACACACTTCGGTAACTTCTACCCCGTCTGAAACAGCCCACGAGCCACAAGCTATGACCTACTCCACAGCTGTTTGTTGACCCCACCCACCTTTAACTCATCGTCAAGAGGCCTCTTCCGCTGCCCACTGTCGCCCGCCCGACCCCCCGTAGTCCAGGAAGCCGAGGCGAACCCCCGATAATCGCCTGCTGTACAACCAGCGGGGAGGCTGACTACATCTACCGTCGCTGCCCCTACAAGAGGCTCGGTTTGCGAGGGTTATCTGTTGACGCACCACCGTCTCTACCCGGCCAGCACGCTACTGAGATCAAGGAATACCCGTTGAACATCCACCAAGGTCCAGCGTGCTTCAACCGTTTGCCACTGCCCTACCCATACCGATCGCCAAGCCGTCGTAGCAACGCAGACTTCACGCATGCATGGGAGATCCCCTAGCCCACGCAAGGGAAACTAAAAGCAGCAACTCATGGAGGTGAAGTTGCACAACGGCAGAATAACGAAAACATTCCAACGACGCAATGACTCGCCGATGAATGGTGTTCACGACATGCCCTCAGCCCAACCCGATCTAACCCTGATGCGACTCCCAAACATGAAAACAGCAACACGGCGCGATGCATACCTTACATGACCAAGCCGGCCACTGAGAAGACGACGACCACGATGGCGCATAGTTCCCAATCAACACGCACAAGCCAAGATACAACGCCCTGACGCACCCGGAACTCGAGGAAGGCGGCATCCGATGTCCCGTTCTCCATCGACCGCTTTGACGTGGGAGAAGCACGGCTGGGTTTGGGATAAGCATGTACGGAGGATTTTTCGGAGTGAGTAAACACCGAGTGGAAGTACATGTTCGTTAAATCTTCAAGGTATTTCCGATTCGCCAGTTGTAATATGTCCATCGACAGAAATATATTGGACTTTACTTTGCAACGGGGAAAGCTGATGCCACGGTGAGGGAAACGGGGAAAGCTGAGGCCCCAGCAATATGTTAGAGTGCTAAGTCGATGCTTGCGAATGTACATGGCGGTATGTTTATTGTGCTTGTGGCATTATTATACTGAGGTAACAAATTGTCTCGTCCACATAAAAATTCAACTAGATTTCGAAGCTGTTTCAAGGACTACGCACAACGCAGGAGCACGACATGTAACAATTAGCAGCTGCAATTTATTCACGCAGAAACGACCCATTTACACTTGAAAATGAATCGAGGCCTTACCCAATTCCCCAGTAGAGCTTATCTGGACTCTGGAACGCGCTGGTCTCGAGGGAAATGAGGCTGCCCACAATGCGGCTCGAAGGCTTTCTGCAGACGAACACCTTTTCTAATCCTGCAAAACGGAACCTTATCCATCCTTCTTTATACCCCTCCCCAGAATGCCCTGCATGCGGTGCCCTCACCACCATTCCTCACATCCTGTGGGGATGGCCTAACGACCCATTTTCTTCAATTACTTGTGAAGAGCAGTGGGAGAAGGTGCTGCAGGGAGCTCAGACCAAGAGGTGCAAACCGCTGTGGTCAACGGAGCTACCGAAGTCGCCACTCGGCTCAAGCTGGGGGCCACTACAGACCCTTAGACCACACAGAACGCTCAATAAAGTGTTCTTCTATCTATCTCTCTCTCTCTCTCTCTGCGGGCTTCCAGCCACAGCCAAGAAAATACAGCGTGTTTTGAACAGGCTAATGAAATTGGCTTCATATTCGTGCGAATATCAGTCATTTGCCTTCGTCACTGTAAAATTGGTACTCACGAGCCATTGCAGCAGGCTACGGTGACGCAGCCACGTGTAGCAAACAGTTGGCGTAGGTAATCCTGCTCACGCTCAAACAACGTGCACAGCTTAGAACTCTTATCGTCCTTTGCATGCATGGTCCCGTCCAGTTAAGATAAACACATCATACTCCCGATTTGTATGTATGACATTTGAAGCGCTTTTATGTAGATAGCTGAAATTATCAGAGCCAAGAACCATGATCTATGTGTTCTGGCTTTGTATTATTTAGTGCTCTTTCCTTCAATTTTTGGTTTTCCTCCCTTGTTCTGTTACATGTCCGTTATTGGCTGCATTTGTTCTTGTATTAAAATCAATTCAACACATTGTTATCCCCGTATGTAATGCCCTGTGGGGCATTCAGGGTATCTGAATAAATGAATTTCTTGTTGCATCTCGCTAACTGGTACTCTATGTTGGTTTGCATTAATACAGTCTTGTAGCTGTTTCTGCTTAACTGCCAAAGCGTTGCGACACACATTTTGGACGTCAGTATTACGTACGTTGCTCAAACCTGATGCTTATACCCGTAATGAATTTCATCAAATTGTGCATTTCTGTATGGGAAGTCTTATAGACCGTTGTTACGTGAGGAACTAACAGATGGCGCCACGCACTCAAGCCAAGAGCATAGACGGCGGGACCCAACCCAGTGCCCACGGTGTATGAAAGCCGCCGGCGGGAACAGCCCCCAACACGAGGCCCCACGAGTTTGATTCCTCTCTACCTCCCAGCGGCGGAGCGCGGTGAACCTTGAGCAGACCGCGGCATCGAGTTACGCCCGCACCCTGTCCGCCACGCCACTTTCTTTTCTGTGCTGCAACCATGTAGTCACTTGTATACACTTTCTCTTCCTACTTTATAATAAACCACGTTAACCCAATATAATCAAAGTCTAGTGTTCTATATCAGAACCCGCAACGAAACAACCGTGGCAGCGGACGGGATATTAACTAACAGTGACCTGTTCGAGGCGCGAAACGCCAAATCCACGATTTAAGCCACCTCATTTACCAGCCCAGGTGGCTTTTGTGCTAATGGGTGCCTGAGCCCTGCGGGTGGATTTGCATTACTGCTCATGACAAGTCAGACAATGGACAAAATCTGATCAACAACACTTGGAGTGAAAACATATCATGGTGCCACTTTGCTGTAGTAGTAGTAAATGTTTATGGGCGTAAGTGTATCTACGACCAAAGAGCACCAAGACTCGATTAGGTGGTCTTTCAATGTGAGGTCCGGGAAAAATATGTACGAGATGAGTATGGGAGCACGGGAAGCTGTTCCCCACACATGCTGAGCAATCAACAAGGACATAAGAAACTTTCTGTGGAATATAATAACTATTCTACGCATGTACCTGGAATAAGGAAGATTGAGCGCCATGGCGATACTTCCGATTGACTGGATTGCTCTCGAATGTGCATAGGGATGGACGTGCTGTCCTTATATATTGATGGCAGACGCAAAGTTCATTTTGATTTAGCCGAGGAACACGCCAGCTAATCTACGCGTGGGGATCACAGTCTTCACTCACTCATCAGGCTATCATATCACAAATCCCGAAGGTGTTTCCAGATATGGTAAATTTCAGCATACATCAGTACAGTGCCCTTAATATCTTCTGCTGAGCGTGTGTTGGTTTTGTCTTTGAAAGCCCTTTTAGTGTTTTTGCACCTGTGTGGTTCACCATCACTTTGAGAGTAGAGGGCAGCGCAATTAACAGGACAAAGTAAAGACGAGACAGATACATGCGCTAGTGTGTGCCTCTTCGCTTCATCCCATTCGTTGCGGTGTCCCCTACTCTTAAAGTTATGTACCAACCGGCTCAAGCTTCAACTCTTCCGAGGTTACCATCAATGCTAACGAATGTTATTTCTACCTGTCGAGGCAGCTTCTCAGACCTTAGTGATACACAAGACGCAACTTCAGGGTAACTGCTTGCAATAGCTGGGAACTAGACTCATTGAAAAGAACGTGCGTGACAAGCCCTACAGGACTGGTATTATATCAACAGGAGTGGGACTGCTCATGCACACTTCACTTCTGGAAACCCTACCCCAGAGGCAGGCGATGCCGAAATAAAATTGCATGCCAGTGATTTAACCCTAACTTTACGTGGCTAAGTTACATGTATTTTTATCTCTCGGAACGCAAATTGATCTTTGAACCACAGAGAATAGTGCGAAATATTTGCAAAAGAACGTCCCATGTGTGTGCAATTAGTATAGGGTTACCAGTGCAGCAATACACTGTTTAAAACATGATCTGGACCTGAAGTTTATACATAGAATCATTTGAAGGAGCACTGTAAGTTAGGTATAGATAGGCATCATTTAAAATTACGAGTGGATATTCAGGTAGATTTCTCAAAGTTTTGCACTCTGTGACAGGGGTCAGAATTGCTTACGTTAGCATCGCTCTCCCTATCTTCGCGTTCCAGGAGTTCACGTGTATTAGTTTCCTCCGTCCTCGAAGGGCGGGGGTAACCATCGTAAAGGCAAGTTGCTGTTCTCCATTTCCAATTTCACTTCCGCTCTTTTGCCGTAATGGGGATGCCTTGCAGACACCGGACTTCAGCCGAGCTTGTCGTGCACCTTCAGGTTAGAATGGTTCATAGCATTTCTTTAGCAGCAAGTACTTCGCTAGCATATTCCACACTGAGGGCTCTTTTTCACCTCATGCCTTCAGTGGGGAGGTCACTTCAGCCCACATTATTTTTAGCCATGGGTATGAAAAGACGTGTGAATGAACACAAACCACTGCATACAGATGGTTAAATAGAGAAGCTGTAACGTAAGGCCGGTGCTTACTGGTATGTTACTCCATAAATGGTTCATTAAAGTATTTAAAGCAAAGCTTTCTACCTCCACCAGTTAACGGTTGTCGTGGCGTGCCGGCAACAACCTCCCAACTTGGCGGAGGCAACGGTGGAGGAGGGAGAAGAAGGGCGGAGGGTTTCACTCTTGGAGCAATCTGCAGATGATGCGGTGAATTCACCTAGCGTTCCCCGCACGCCGGAGCTGCTGACGTCGGGGGTCAGCTGCTGACCATTCCGTCGGCGGTTATCTTAGGCCTGTTTTGGCGCAGCTTCGCCTCCATTGCACACTTCCTTCGCAAGGCTTGATTAATTTGTCCTAAAGCTAAGGATAGACAGCCATAAAAGCTCCTTTGGCTGGCTATAGGACCTTGTCTAGCTCTGTCTACACACTTGGAGTCATTGAGCAGTCTTTTGCCAGCTATTGAAATGAATTTGTCCTAAAGCTAAAGATAAACAGCCATAAAAGCTTCTGCGGCTGACTATAGAGCAATATATAACTGTAAACCTTTAGACGTGTGACAATTAAGCAACATTTAGCTGGCTTTAGGAAAGTATTTGGCACAGAATCTACAGGCCTGCATCCATAAAGGCTTCCTTAGCTAACTACATAGTGCCACAAGGCTACAAGCCTCCAGCCGCTAACAGAAAAGTGTTAGCCCATAAAGCTACAATTCGAGCAACCATTAAATCCTATTCCGCTGGTTTCAATATGACTTATGACGAGAAATTCATATACTCAAGATTTACCTACCTACATCTACAACACAGATTGGATAATGATGATGAGATTGATTGGCCAGTTAAGGCAAAGTATTTGTTCAATAACGTTAGCTACTAATTATACCAACAGTACAGGAAAAGTAAAGTTAAAGGCAGCTACAGATTAACCCTGAAATTCAGGTTGCAACTTTGGATACTGCGCGTCGGCAAAGTTTGCAAATGAACGTTGAGCGAAGGATGTATAAGTTCGGAAAATTCCTGTGCGGCCCTTCATTGCCGGGATCAAGTAAAAAAAGTGTGCTTCTCTGAAAACTGCCCTCCCAGCGTCCAAGCAGATTCGAAATAATTTCTGCGGCCCACGGTACGTGCCGACACAGCCAGAAATGTGGTGGAAGCTGCAAACAACTGCAATGCTTCTCCCGCGGATCCATTTTGAGATTAGTCACGGAGAAAGAGGCAGAACCATCGCAAAAGCAACCCACACCGGACCGAAGAAGGCACAGAAAAGAAATTCGGGGACGCGATAAAAAGGCAGAGGGGACATCCCTGCTTCGTTTTCTTTTTGGTTGTGTTACAATCGGCGTACGGTGTCGCGAAGACCATCTGCAATATTATCGGGTTCAATCCCTCAATCTTTCCGTCGTCCCCCTAGTGAAAATCTTTCAGCTGGTCTTAACTGGGATCAACTGGTCCCAGTTGGGAATTAACTGGTCCCAGTTGGGAATTAACTGGTCCCAGTTGGGATGCAATTGGTCCCAGTTGGTAGGCGACTGGTCCCAGTTGGGAAGCTGAAAGGGGGCAACTGGTCCCAGTTGGGAGGCGACTGGTCCTAGTTGGGAAGTTGAAATGGGACAACTGGTCCCAGTTGGGAGGCATGGTCCCAACTGGGAATCTGATAGGGGCCAACTTGTCCCAGTTGGGCTTAAGCTGGTCTCATGTGGTAGGCATGCTTATCGAATGTAGAATTAATGTATAATGTCACAGATCATTGTTTCCTCTGAATTTGCGCAAGCTTTTACAAAGCAGCTTTTAACCCGAGGTACCCTTAATTAACAAAATCAGACGTCGTAAAATTGCCGTTCTCGCGCACCGGCGGGTGGCCCGAACTCTCTCGCCGTTTCCTGCCGTTGCATATTGTTTTCTCCTCCCTCGGCTTTGTAAATTATCATCCCTCTTAACTTCTCCTCCTGTGTCCTCATCCATTTATGCTTTTCTTCCAGAACAACTCCGCAACACTCAGTCGACGCGTATGATGTAGGGGCGCGCTGGCGATCGAGACGGCCGTCCTAGGGCCGCGAGAGGGACGGTCGCGACGGCGAAGGACGGTCTCGCGAGCACGGTAGCTGAGAAGCGCGCTGCAGGGAATTAGAGTTTCGGATAGGGGGGAGATTTCACGACGCCTGCGACGCGCCAGAAATTTTTTTTTCTTGATGTGCGGGAAAACAAATTAGGCAAGAGCGCTTTTACCGGGCATACAAGCAAATACAAGCATAATCGCGAGGAACGGCAGCTGGAAACAGGTAGCAGACAAAAGTGCAGATGTCGCGGCCACAATTGCCGTGGCAGAAAAACCCCGTCATTAAGACTGCCTTCAACGTGTGATTTTTTTTAACTACGTTTATGAGCATGGAGGAAAACCTTTTCTTTCCGTCATGTTTATGGGCCACAGTAGCGTCCATTTTGATACGCCACTACGATGTTAAGTTAGCCGTTTTAGAGGCGTTCAATCATCGTGTATCCAAGTAACAAACTGGTGTTCAATTTATATTTTAAACAAACCTAAAAAATATTGCATTCTGTAATTTTTGACGTTTTGTTGGGCTAATTAAATGTTAAATGACATATTTATTCAAAATTTTAGTCGTGCGGTTTCTGTAGTTTCGTACAAAGGCAAATGGCGCCGTACAGGTAAAACGTGAGACAGTAATCGTGGTACCGCTCTGATAGCCTACGTTTAAATATTTCGTGGGAGCACTATAGATTATATGCATAAGCTCTATAACAAGCAAGTTGTGCTTGAGGTCTCAAGGATTTTTCCCCAGCAAGGTGCAGCTATCGCAAGTTGAATAAGACTGAGGGACAAAGGATTTTGCCTCGGCTGGACTCTTGACAGTGCAGGTACGTGTCTCCGTTTTTTCTTTTTTTGTGTGCGTGACTATCATGAACTGGCCATTTAAGTGGTACTTGCTGCTTGAACTTTAGTTCTACAAATATACTGTGCTCAACAAACGTGTTTTCTACGCGCTTTCGTTCTTAATTGCACCGGCGACCGCTCATGATGGAAGTTGACTTAAATTTGACTTTATTTTGATTTTATTTTCACAAACCACACGTCCTAAGTATGTTTTTTTGACGCTGTGTCTAAAGGTACGTCGGACGTGCGCCGATCCTAGAATCTAACGATACGTCGGACGTACGCTGACCCATAAAATCTGGTTGTCGTGCTGGTTGTAAATTGCCAAATTACACATTTTCAGAGACCGGAGCCTAGAGGGCGGATGCTGAGAACAAGTGCAAGCCATTCTTCCACCTCACCCTCGCCTGCTGATACGGGGACACCATCGAAGCAGAGTGAAAAAATCGTTGTGAGCCAAGGAAGTAATGAGGAGGAACTATATTGATGCAGTTTTAATAAATGACACCAAAGAAGCTCTGCTGCCTTGTGCCATTTGTTGGTGCTACCTGGTTGCGCAGTCAAGTGCAGTTGGGAGAAACGTCCCGCTGCAGATGATTGTGGAACGGGGAGTGCCGGAGATCAGCTGCAAGTGGAGTAGGTGAGAATGGCCGCAACTGGTCCCAGTTGGGACCAGTTGCGGCCATTCCCAGCTATTCCACTTGCAGCTGGTCCCAACTGGGACCAGTTTCAACTGGTCCGAACTGGGATTTATTGCAACTGGGACCAGCTGCAACTGGTCCCAACTGGAATTCCCAGCTGGTCCCAGTTGGGACCAGTTGCAACTGGTCCCAACTGGGAATTGTTCCATAACCCAGTTTAACTGGGACCAGTTGGGACCAGTTGGATTCCCAGTTGAACATTTTCACTAGGGCCGGTTTTCACCAGTCCCCCCCCCCCTCATTGACACCGAGAAACCCGGCTTTGTATGCATGGACGCGGTGGCGAAAGACGCTGCTGCTGGACACAAGCCACTTTCAGCAACCGCAAGGCAAGTCACAACGACTGAGAATGTTGCACGGAGGTATTGGCAGGGACATCGTGCGACATTGCTCTTTCGGCGGTAATCGAAGTGGTTCTGCCTTCTCCGACTGTGAGCCGCGCATCGTGGGGGCCCTTTGTGCTGGGTCCGAGACGCCACTATTCAAGGAGCGCCCGACCGAATTACCGACGAGCCAAGTCACTTCAACCTCGGATGGTCCCAAGGGCTTTGACCTTAGGAAGATTGTACCACAGAAGTCAACCTGACGCTGACCTGAGAAAGAGGGAAAGTGCCTTCTCTTTGTGAGTGTGTGTACATCAATTTCAGTGCAACGGATTTTCGTGATTGGTGCATTCCTGAAAGCAGCGTGAGAAAGGGTGAAAGAGGGCGGACCCAATCTGATTATTTATTCTTGCACGCGCAGGGGCACAGAACCGACTTCACTCAGTCAAACGCCATGTAAATTTCTGTGCATAAAGTTTCTTTCTTCACCCTACTCGTTAATGACTCTTCAGGGCTGTCCTTTGCGCCTTATACGAAGGCGTTATCCCTGCAGCACACGGCTTCCTACATTAGTTACAATTGCCGCACTAAGCGGCTGGTACCTCCGGTAAGGAGCATTTTGACCACCGACTCGAATGATGGGGTCTTTAGCTTGCACTGCAAATGGCGAGTACACAAGCGTGCATGCATTCCCCTGGTGATGGGTGAAATGCACCCTTGTCGGGTGCACCCGGGTGGCCAGTCCGCGATTTCGGGACCAGCAGATGCGGACGCCATGGAGCCACTGCGGTTCGGGGAGGGCGTCCGTTGGGAGAGGGGGCTGGCATCTGGGTCAGGCAGCCGTCACCCCCGCTGTTTTGACGACTTGCAGGCCTAATTTTCAATTCACGACCGCCACCGTTTCGGGCGGCGATTCCCACGACCAGATGGATCCCCTGTTCTCCACCTGGCAACTCAGGGCCACGCACCTTGGGCAAAGCTCTTGCCGCTGTCAGGTGTCCAAGCAAGGTGTGTTCCTCTCCTTGCTGTGACTCGGGCAGAAAGCCCACCGGTCACCTGCCAGCCTTCACTGTTACGGTTTCAGTGTGTTTGGTCCAGCTCAGGTTTGATGAGAATGTGAGGCCCAGGTACCAAACACGATCTCAAAAGGCAATGCCTTCCATCTTTAAAAAGCAATTACCCTCCTGAAAAGTTCCGTATATACGGAAATATGGGAATACGGAGTACTTTCTTAGAATGGCAGAAAGCTGCAACAAAACACGAAATATTTTTGAGAAACACACGTGAATAAAATAGCGCATACTAATCTAAAAAAATTTGACACCAATTTTATGTCTGTAAGTTTACTAGAACCGCCAAATCATTGTCCGTATGAATTCCGTATATACGGAAAACATACGGAGCGTCATTTTGCTTATTATTGAAGATAAAAACACCAAACCTGTGCCAAACGTTTTTATTGCGCACACTAATGTGATTCCCTGTTTTTTATACTAACATCTACTTTTGGTGTGCTTGGGGGCGGCATAATCCGTATAAACTCCGTATTCCCATAATTCCGTATATACGGAACGTTTCAGTAGGGTAGTAACTGTATTTGATTGTTTTTCTGGCTGAAACGCATGCAGTTGCATTTTGAGACGTTCAGTTTCATATTACATTTATTCCACCAGTTAACAATACTGTTTAGGTCTAACTGTAATTGAGCAGCATCATTCAGATTGTTAAAGGAGCCATGAAAACAAAACTCAAGTTTGGTTAATTAGAAAAGCTGCTTTGTTCTGATAAAAAATGATACCGATTTCATCGAAACTTCCAAAAAATAACGGAGATATTAAAGAAAACGTGTGGAGCTGTGGCGACACTTTAGCCACTTTCCAGCAACTTTTCTGTGACGTCACAGAATCTTCTTTGGGCGATTGATGGCGGCCGAACTAATCAATCGCCAGGACACGACTGGACGATTGTAGTGGGGTGGCTAGTTCCGTTTGATCGAATAACTCGATCGCTAAAGTGCACCTAACCCACTGAAAATTGTTTTTAGAGCTGGCCCATATGACGTCACTCACGCCGATAACACGTCACTGTGGCACGAAATTCGAAAGTTCTTATGTATTTCTTGCATTTCTATCAGTTCAAAAACGTCTTTCGTGGCCGGAATGAAGCTGAGTGAGGTACTAAAGCCTGACTCTTTAAAGTTAAACAAAGTTGTATTTTTTTTCATGGACCCTTGTCTCAATACAATATGCAATCATCAGCATATAGCCACAGTTTAGATGAAACTACAGTGGATACCCAGTTTGAATGACCCTGAGAAAGCTGCATAAAGGCACACGAACGGGTCAGTTGGTTTGTTTTTGCACTCTTCAGCACCGTGCCCTGACTTGCCGCAATTCTTAAATTTCTGTGGGCTTCTTGGAGAGACGTGACAATCAGGGGCAGTGCATGCTGCCGATGCAATTGCACAAGTAGCATTTTAACAGCTTCTTTTGGGCATCACTTCCATCTCTGGGTGTCTCTTCTGCACTGTTGTTTTCAAGGTTCATGATACTTTGGGCCTCCAGGAAGCGGCCTGTATGGTCAGACAAAGAACTCAGCGTCTTGCAATCCCGCTCCTTCAGGAATACAATGAGCTTGGCGTGGCAACACCGAAGGAACTGCTCAGAGACCACAAGGTCCCCGAGTCCTTCGAATGTTTTTTGGCATGCCCGCCATCTCAATCCAATGCTCAAAGTATCCTGAGAGCCGGACAGCCAGCTGTCGTCCGGTCTTGAAATCCATGGCTCGCGCATTCCTGAATTTCTCTTGGTAGCCCTGCACAGTGAAGTGAAAGTGCTGCAACAGACTTTTTGACCGTTGGGTAATGCAGCGATTCCTCAGCTGTCATACGGCCTATCACGGTCAAAGCTTCCCCACAGAGGCACATGCTGATTGCCATGGTAGCTGCTGCACAAGAATGGCCACCAGAGAAGTGCTCTGGTGGCCATTCGTGTGCAGCAGCTACCCGCTCAAAGCGCTGTAGATAAGCATGTAAGTCCTCTCGACGCTCGTCAAAGATGGGAAGAAGCTTCTGGGGGTTGACCATGACCCCAGGGGGCAGCGTGCCAATCGGTTCAACGCCGTTCTCGTGGCTGGCGTTGCCCAGGGACCCTGCATTTGCCGGCATTTCCCGAAGTCTGAGCTCCAGCAACAGAAGCTCTTTGCGCCTTTCATCCGCAGCTTTTTGCCTTTCGTCCGCGACCTTCTGCCTTTCATCCGCAGCCTTCTGCCTTTAGTCCTCCTCGCGACTTGCTTCCTGATGAGTGACTCGTTGAATTGAGTGACTTCCTGATGAATGACTCGCTGGTCGCCGTGTTCTTTCTCAACCCACTCGCGGAGCTCAGGCCCAGATATTCCGTACTGGACGCCTAGCGCTGTAAGCTTTTCGAGGTCTTTCGGGCCTTAGTTTCTGCATGGTACAGAAGTCGTATTGGTCAGTATGGTAGGTGGATCCTGGCAGGCTTGCCACTTTCATAAGGATCAGAGGTCCAACTAGCACCTCGCACCAGACCTAACATCTTGTTCTGTCGTACGTTGCCATCACTTATATTTCCAACCACTAAAACAAAACCACAAAACGAAAGACTTGCAAATACTTCCCGTGGCCTCACAAGCACACGCGGGCCGTTATGTAAAACACAAGCCTCCTGAGAATGTCCCGACAGCGTCACGCCACACCCCAGTCCAGGCGCGGATATCTGTGTCGGTGACTGGCCGAGACTGCTGATGAGGTGGTGCTCCTTGGGGCTATGCCGCAAGGCATGCGGGCACCAGGGCTGTATGAGCGCTCCTCAGAAACGGGAACGACAGGCACGCCAGGCCTAACCAGCCTTGATTGACCATTTATTCAGTGCTATTTGCTGGGAACTGCAGTTGGCCACCAGAACCTGCCAACCACTCAGCATTATGGCTTGCTAGAGAGGTTTTGCTTGGGCTCCCTGCAGAGGCACAGCCAACAGCCCTTGTAAGGTCATGAAATGAACCTAACATCGTGCCCAGCTGCATGACCAAGCACGATTTTGCCATCCTTGCTGCCACACAAACTCTCGACTGTAGGCTTTATATTGCTGGCTTCAAATCATAGCATTAAAACACCCGCAACTGAGGTAATTCCCGTATAGCTTAACAATATCAATGAAAAAGACCAAAATTAGATCTGCATTTGTGTGACGGTAGAGTTACCGTCAAGAGTTACAACCATTTTCTCTTTACCTATACAAGTCAAGAAAACGTAGTTGATATATTTTCTCGATAGAAAAAAAAATATATGAATGTGCACTTCCCTGCTGAGTTGGTGATGCATGCTACAAATACAAGGTCACAAGCTTCAAGCACAGTCGACCCTGACTATATCGAACCCATTTACATCGAATATCCTCTTATATCAAACTATTTCTAGACACGGTACATTTACAATACGAATATATAGCAAAAACCAGCGACAACCGGTATATCAAACTCGAAATGCCGCAAAAACGACCCCCCTCCTCCTCCCCAGGTTGGCTTTCCCACGAGGCGCTGGTGGAATTCTGCCAGCACACCCCTCAATGTGGATTAGCCCGGCCCTACCATCAAAGCCCGGCCCCTCAGAGGCAGCGGGTGACTCTTTCCCCTCCTCACCCCCACTCTCCCTATCGTGACTGCGTCGTGTCGTTTAGGGTGAGCTATTGGCACTCCCCCTTCAAAAAAAGATTATCCCGGCCTGCCCACCATGCTTTTTTTTTGTTCATTATGTTTGCATCATTTGCACTTTGTGGGCTTTTCCGGGAGTGTAGCTGTAGCGGCTAGTGCTATAGTGGCTCTAGCTAGCGCAAAGCGGCCAAATATACCTTTTACCTTAAAGCCGGCAATAGTAAATCGAGTTGAAATTTGTAAGGAGTCGGACGTCCCCGTCAGGCACGAGGTTTCCGAGAGCACCTTGTCGAAGTAGGTGCTGGACAGATGCTATTAAAGAAACCGCCCAAAATTGCTTCAAATCTGCTGGCTTGTGCGTGCTGGTGAGGATTGAAAATCCTGAGGGCAACCAAGACACCACCAGTATTGTCGAAGTGTGGAGCGACCTGTCGGAATTTATGGACGCTGTTGCCGGATCAACTGTCGGTGAGTGCGTGTGTGTGGATGATGGCATCAAGACCATGGGAGAGTGTGGAAGACTACATTGCCGACATCGTACGAGTGCAAGTGAAAGTGGGCGCAATGAGGAAAGCAACGACGACCCTCTGCCTACAACCACCGAAGTGAGTGGTGCACTCGCACTAGCCCGGTGCTTCAATGCAAATGTGAAAGGTTGCGACATCAGCTCCGTCGGATTTTTAGACTGGGGAAGTTTCTACAATCTCAAGCAGCACGGTTGTTCCAGCAGAAGATAAACAACTACTTTGTGAAAAAGGCAGTTTCATCAATAAAGTGTTTATATACCTGCTATGTGCTTTTTGTGACGTACAATTCCTTAGCTTGCTTATATCGAATTATCCCCTAATTGAACCGATAGGTTTTTTTTGCGAGTTCAATACAACCGGGTTTGACTGTATACCACAACAATTTCGAATGGCTGTAGTCGTGAAACGATGGCATTGAAAGCAACATTCGTGATCAAAAAAGATACGGCACTCTTCATAATTCAGCAGATTGAAGAGGAATGGAAACGGCAGTTACAGTGAATGTGAGGCAACGGCCTCCACCAAACACCTCAAAACCGCTTCCTATAACGCATTGCATCACAAGTTCTGAATATTTGCAACCCTCCATGGATTCTATGGTTGAACATGAAGTCTTCATTTTACATTCAAATTAAAAAGCCCAAAAAGGACAAGACAAGTTCTTCATTTTAGTGTCACAAATTTTCTTCGAATTGAAAAAGGTACAATTTGCAATTAGATTTGATACTGAAGTTTTCTTGCGTAACTTTCAAAATAATATGACCCAAATAGTACTTTTTGTTGCCACACCTGGTATCAGAAGGCTGATAGTATTTCTGGATTTCAAAACTGGGAAGTGTGGATTCTTATGTGGCCCAGCAGTTATAAATAGGAATGTGTGAATATTCATTTTTACATATCCAATAGAATATTACATTACTGTTCATTCGTGTAGAAGGTTGAGGCGTTCGAAAACGCTGCAGTATTATGCAGTAACAAATGGTGAAAGTTAGGCAGCTTTTTGCTCCAAAAATTGTTTTACCATTATGTTTGTTGATACGTACTCTTGCCTTCACCACTCCTTGGATGCAATTGACCACCGTACAGAATCACTTACGTAGCCAATAACAATAACTGAGGCACTACCTTATTTTCCCTAACTGTATCTTGCTTGTGCTATCAACACACCTTTGCAGTTCAAACATCAGGGTCCGCTTTGCCAAATTGAGGGACATTGAGTACGGTGACAGGCGCAGAACGTTTCATATGTGAGCGGGCTTTTTTAAAACAGTAACTGAAGGCAATCTGCATGACATAGATACAATAAAATGAAAGGTTCTAGGTGCCTCTTTCGTGTTCCAAGGGTGATGTATTCATTGCACACTTTAGATTGTAAGACTGCAATTGATGTGCTAGTGTGGAATCTCTCTGCGATCTTTTCATGTGTGCAATTGTCCATTCTCACTCGCTAAAGTCGCTTTCCACGCAATGTTTTTCTGAGAAACTCTGAACACGACAACTTGCCACAATGTGATCTTGTTAGTAGTGACCACATCTGTGTACGTTTCCTCTGACACTGGAAGCAAACGGCCTTCCATCACTGTGCACCCTTCTATTTTGCCAAACGTCCTGTAAAACAATGATTTTAGATGCGAAGGCATCTCATTCACTCGCCTTGTCCCTGCATCCGGCGGCGTCGGCGTCCGCCCCTCCCCCATTTTCCTCGCCGCGCCAGCTGCGCTCTTTGCCGCTCCCCCCCTCTCCTCTCCAATAGCGAAAACTCTCCCGCGAGGGGCATTGGATTGGATTCGATTGGATTGGCTTGGATTGGATTACAGTAGATAGTGTTGGATTGTGTCGCATCATAGCCGCAGCAGACGCACTGGCGCCGGCGCGTCCCCTCACCGTTATGCGCGCTATAAAACGCGGTGCCTGCGCCGCTCCGCTCCATCATTCCAGCGCCGTTCCTCCGCTGTCCAACACTGCAACGTGAACCCCCTATGCATCGCATCTACACAAGAGTTCCCGCTAAGAGAGGTGGGAGTTTTTTTTCACAAATACTGTACACAACAAAATTTTTCATGAATGCAACATCTCATTTATTTATACCTGCCCTTAACAAGAAAATTTTTTGGGTATAAGCCAGAAATATGACAATTTGGTTGCATAAAAATGTAAAAAAAAACATATCTTGTTTTACAACAAAAGTTCAGACAGAAATTCCCGAAACAGTTTTTCATCCCAAAAAATGTTTCAAACCAATCACATAGCTTTTTTTCTCAAAGCACGTCTGACCTGCCACCCACTAGGGCTCCTTGCCAGAGTGCAGTTTTTCATGGTTAACCAGGTATCGCTTTTGAGTAAAGCCCTTATGACAAATGGCACACGAGTATGGCCTCTCGCCAGAGTGCGATCTTTCATGTGCAACCAGGTGGGCTTTTTGAGTAAACCCCTGCTGACAGATGCTACATACATAGGGCCTCTCGCCAGAATGCAATCTTTCGTGATTGACCAGGCAATCTTTCCTACTAAAGCTTTTCTGACAAATTGTACACACATAGGGCTTCTCGCCAGAGTGCAATCTTTCATGAGCAACCAGGTTCCCTCTATCAGTAAAGCTCTTTTGACAGACGCTGCACGCATATGGCCTCTCACCAGAGTGCGATCGTTCATGCCTAACAAGGTTTGCTTTATGAGTAAAGCTCCGCTGACAGATGCAACACACATGCGGTCTCTCACCAGAGTGCAATCTTGCATGGATAACCAGGTTGGCTTTACGAATAAAGCTCTGGTGGCAAATGCTACATGCAAAGTTCCTTTCACCCGAGTGCAATCTTTTATGAGCAGCAAGGCCCCCATGAGTGGTAAAGCTCTTCTGACAGATGCTACACAAGTAGGGCCTCTCACCAGAGTGCAGCCTTTCGTGAGCAACCAGGCCAGCTCTATCAGTATAGCTTTTCTGACAGATGCTGCAGACATATGGCCTCTCACCAGAGTGCGATCGTTCGTGCCTAACCAGGTTGGCTTTTTCAGTAAAGCTCTGCTGACAAATGCTACACACATACGGCCTCTCACCAGAGTGCAATCTTGCATGTTTTACCAAGTTGGCTTTATGAGTAAAGCACTTCTGACAGGTGCTACACACATACGGCCTCTCACCAGAGTGCAATCTTTCATGAGCAACCAGGTGGCCTTTTTGAGTGAAGGTCTTTTCACAGGTAGTACACACATAAGGCCTCTCACCAGAGTGGATCCTTCCATGAGTAACGAGGCTGTCTCTTTTAGTGAAGCTCTTCTGACAGATACCGCAAGTGTAGGGACTCTCGCCGGTCAGCACTCTCATATGGTTATCCTGGCATTGTTTACCACGAAAGGATTTCTTGCAAACAGTGCAAACGCCATGCATTTTACTGGAGCACACCTCCATGTATGTGCTCTGCTGGTTGCTTTCTTGATAGAACGGGCAGGAAGATGGCTTCTCTTCAAACTGGATTCCCAGGCTGTCATCAGAAAGTCACAAGTGGGCAGAATTAGACACAAGGTTAAACAAAATTACAATCCAATAATGCAAGGAACATGAAAAGTAAGCTGCTTGGCCTTACAAAGCAGTGTTTCTGTCAGTAAGTAGTCAGTGTTAGTGCAAACATACTAACCGTACACAACAGAGGTCATAACTTTATTAAGCAGCTTACAAACTGCGAGTAGGCTCTTGGGTCTGATTCTTAAGATCTTTGGTATCTGCCACGCCTGTCCACACCATTCTTGCACTCGTTTAGGAGTGCAAACACGTTATTGGAGTTATTTTAAACCCCTCCGTTTTGGCTCTCATTGACTGCACGCTCGGTTTGTTAGTCTTCATGAGTTATCCTCTTTCTCGTTTAAGATTCAGGCTTAGCTTGCACCTAACCATCCTATGATCCCTGCTTCGAACCTTGCTTAGAATGTCTATGTGCTGAACAATACCTGAACTGTCACTTAAGATGAAGTCAATAAAATGACAAACCAGGCTCAGCACAGAGTACAGCCTCCCAAATTTATAATAATATAGTGGGAGCGACGACCGATCTGCATGTCAGCGCCTTATCACAGTGTTCATCAGCAAAATAGGCAAGGGTATGTGTTAGCGCTTAGAACTACCTGTTGTGGGAGCGCCGTCTGCTCCGCTGTTCTTCTCAGGGTAACACACTCCTGTTTTTCTTATCTTGCAAGGCCGTTTCACTACCGCCAAAGATAGCTAAGCAGCGTGGGGCACAAAGTCATTCAGGTGCAGTGGCAGAGGGTGTACCACTCTCAAGGAAACAGCATAGCAGATGATGACACTCATTCAGCAGATAGCCCTATGCACGTGTGCATACTCTCGCCTATTTCGCTGCTGAACACCATGATAAGGTGCTGACATGCCGGTTGGTCGTCGCTTCCATTATATTATTAAAAATTAGGGAGGCTGTACACGTACAAGCAACAGCATTACAAGCATTGCACCTTTACCTACCCAGTGCTGCCAGAATGTGCGCAGCCAGAGCAGGCGTGAAGGCTAGCTTTTGCCACAATGTCTGCACTGGCTTGTGATGCACAGTCTTTGTTAGGTGTTATGGCTTGGGCATCATTCACCTTCAGCACTGCAAAAATAAAGTGACAGCATCTAAAGAAACCGGTGTTATACCAATCTTTAATGTACGGATGAATGCACCATGTCTGTTTTCCCAATCAAAGAAAAACTAGCTGATGGCTCGAGCATCTTTTCAGCGCTCGGGTAAACTTCCATGATGCAGCATCAAGTCCCGGACACCATTACTTTGACAACGCCATAAACGCTACTCGTAAGTGCCTGACTGGTCTAAAAAAAGTTAGCAGGCTTGTCAAAGTTGGTAACTCAATATGTATGACACAACTCATGCTACCTTTGAAATTGGTTAGTTACACTAAAAGAAAATGCTTGTTCTATTAGGTATGCATTTCGCCTACCCAGTCTCTTTTCACCTTTACTACAAGCAGATACTTCATAATAGGCCTTTGTGCAAGAAAAATGGTGGCATTTAGACTGTGCTCATTGCTTTATGAGTTGCATATTCCTCTTTCTCGTGACACAAATTTTAGGAGATTCTTCAAACTTCATTGGTACTAGTACCATATAGGACCACTGCTGTAAATATTTCAAAGCCATAACTATTCACACCCAATATGTGAGCATTGCTAACTGGTGTTTTGCTATAAGTTTGCAAAAATGTCTGCTAGAAACTACATAAATGTCTTGTAGTACTGTTGGTATCTGCAGCTTTGCAGGGCAAGCGACAGGCGTTTAATATTGCTGGATAGATGCCAGACACAACACATGGCCACCATCCTTAGATCAGCATGCAGATGAGGTGTGGCAATACATAAGCTGTAAACTAACTTCAAATACAGTGGAATCTCGATGATACGATTCTGAGTTATTCGAATTTCGGGATGATACGAATTGCTGAGAAGTCCTGGCGAAACTGCTTTGTTGGCAATGGGGAAAATTTTGGCTGCTACGGACAGATCTGCACAGCCCTGTGGATGATAGGAACGAGGCACTCAACTGCATAGCTAGCAACCGACGGCAATGTATGGGCTCTCCCTCCCTTTTTGGTTACTTTTTCTTCAGGAACGGCCGGGCTGTTGTTGTGTGAGCGCTCGATGTGCAACCAGTCTGCCACAGTCGTTCCGCCGGGAGCATGTGTTGAAAAATTTGCAGCTGATCGCACAAATTTACATCTGTCTTGTTTCTGTCGAACGTGCTAGTAATACAGTTAAACCTCGATGTAACGAACTTCAATGTAACGAAACCCTCGATGTAACGAACGACGGAATTTTTTGTAACTTTAAGTGTATGCACACCATGTATTTTCACCCTCTGTGTAACGAAGTCCCGTTTGCCGAAATTTCAATGTAACGAAGTTTCATGGAGAACTAGGCACGGAATTGAAGTTGTAGAGGTATAATTTGGGAGACGCAAGCGCCGAAATGGGATCTGAATAAAACACGAAAGGCAACACAGGCCGCCCAATGCCGCGGATGCAGCGAGCCATGGGTCTGTGAGGAGCCTTTTGCCTACAAACTGTGTGGCGTGCATACACGGCTGCCGCACTGTTTCTGTCAGAGCTTAATCGTCTAGCGGGCATCAGCGTGAACCGCATAGAGCGTTTTCTCCCCGCAAAAACTCAAAACGCGCCCCGCAGGCCACAGGCGCGCTGACGCAGCCGCGGAGACGACCCGGTAGCTCCAGCGACCGCTTCCAACCGCTCGCTGAAACGCAACTCAAGGGGCAAACGAGAGGGGCACGCGAGAAAAAAAAAGCGGATAACGTTGGCGAAATTTTCATAGTAAAACGTCATGCGCGCCGCTTACGAAAGCGCCCATCAAACATCCTCCGCGGTGGTAAGCCTAATCGCCCCTTGCGGGGCCGCCGCCGCCGCATGCCGCCGTTTTGCCCTTCGTTCGAGTTCGCTCATGCTTGTTGGGTTTCATCGTTACAGCAAGCATTTGTGAATCTTTATGAGCCTTGTGTGCGCGTTTTTTTCACACCCGCGTCCGCGATTGCGCGCCGGCGGCGGCTTTTGTGCCAGGAAGTGACTCGCGCTGCACGCGGCAGTGGGTGGAGCCTGACCAGTTTCGCCAATGGGGAGGCGCGCACCCTATGGCGGGAGCTTCGAAGCGCTCGGGCATGCCGAGGATATTTGATTGGCGCTTTCGTAAGCGGCGCGTATGACGCTTTATAGTGAAAATTTCGTCCACGTTATCCACTTTTTTTTTCTCGCATGCCCCTCTCGTTTGCCCCTCGAGTTGTGTTTCAGCGAGCGGACGCGGTCGCTCAAGCTACTCAGATCGCGCGGGTTGTCTCCGCGGCTGCGTCAGCGCGCCTGTGGCTTGCGGGGCACGCTTTTGCGGGGAGAAAACGCTCCATGTGGTTCACTTTGACGCCCGCGTAGACGGTTAAGCTCCGATAGCAACAGAAAGAGTGCTCCAGCCGTGTATGCGCGCCACGTTTTCTTTTGCAGGAAATGCTTCACGGGATGAACACTTCATTAAAACCGCGAATTTCAATGTAGCGAAATTTCAATGTAACGAAGTAAATTACGAATTTTGCCGACTTCGTTACATCGAGGTTTAACTGTATCTGCTTTTGCCGCTGGCTGTTTCATTATACATACACCAGTGGCCAGTAGGAGTGGTAGGCTTTTGCGTTTACCTGAGTACATGCATTGTTTCACTGCGCTGGCATGCAAAGTAGGACATTTCAGTGAAATTTAAATGAACGCAGGCTACCGCTGGGGCTGGGGCATTGTATTTTAAGGTGTATGTTCGATGTAGTATGGGACGCTTCAAAGGTGTGCAAGCACCAAAAGTTCCCGCATGCATTTATTTTCCATTTCCGCCGTTACCCCGGAGCTGCAAACTGCATATGCGTGTGCGATCGGCTCGCCTGTAGAAAATATAAGGTCAGTTTCGTGCAAAAGAAGAGTTACGTAGGGTAATTTGGGTAATAAGAAATCAATATCGGCACACGTTTTTAACGTAAAACCAAAGTATGGCAAGCATTATCCCTACAGTGCAAAATCGAGTCGCAGCCGGGCACACTTATTTTTGCGAGCGCTTTCGCAAAGGAGCAGAGTTGATGGCGATTAGCTATTGCAGGGGCTTCGCGGAACCTTACTGCGCAAGCACTATTTGAGAAATTTCAGTTTACCAGCCAGGAATTCTGTAAACTAGGTCGTAAACACCGACGTACGACTCGAAGGATGAGCTTCCATCTAGTACATCAGCTATTTCGCGACGGGACACCATTTGTGCGGTGGCGCAGTGGTCTCGCGTGTCCCGCCCGCTCGGTGAACGTTGTGGGTTCAATACGCAGCGGGGAGTTTTTTTTTTTTCTGCAATTTTTTAAGGAGCATGGTTTGCATATCCATGGTTTTCCTTTGTCTGTATCCGAGGATGCAAACAAAGAGTCTGTGTCGGAGCTGTCGCGGCTTGACATGACGAGTCAGCGTGTTAACTTCCGTGGTGAAGCAGGTGTGTGCAGGAGCAGACTCCGCGCAAAAAAGTCACAGCGTACTGCAGCGCCGCATGGTAGACACACGCGGCAAAACGTCCTCACAACCACGCAACACTGTGACGTCACTGCCTGAATTGGCGCCCAGAAACCGAAGCTGAATCCTGTTCACATTAATGGTGCGGCAATAAATTTTTTACTCAGAATATGTGCATGTGAGAGCATGCATCATGCTTTCTAAAGCAATATATAAGGTTTGCAACAAAGAATGCACAAGCAACAAATTTGGTGGCACAACACCTTTAAGAGCCCGGGCAAAACCCACATGGGTCTGACTTTAACCACTCATTTTTGTATGCGTGTGTGTTGTGTCAGCGCGCCCGACAAAAATTCACTGCACCCTGCGACGTGCCGATGGCGGAGTTGATTTGTGCATATGTCAAACCGCCCGCAGCAGACGTGCTGCAACTTGGCGGGAAAGGCACCGCCGAGTCGCCTCCCCCTTTCCCATTGCGACGGCTAGACTAAGTCATGCATGGGAAAAACGACCCACGGCAGACACGCAGCGAGTAGCACCTGGAGACGGCGCCGCTGAGTGGCCTTCCTTTTCCCTGTCGTGGCGGCTCGGCTGACGCAATCGCTTCGCCTCCATTCACCGGATTCAAACTGCGGCCAGTGATAGTCCCAAATGGAGGGATTCGGACAGCACGCGGCTGCAATGGAACCCCGGGTCTGTAACACCAGCCCGGAAGCAGCGGTGGTGCGGCAGAATCTCATCGTACGCACTGCGTTGAGAAGTGCTATCGCCTAGGGAGCGGCGGCATGTAGGCTCCCTACTACCGCCTTTGTCCGAGCCATGTAATGCTCTTGCTGCCTTTGTATATATTGTATATAAATACAGCTTCAAATCACCGTCGGCTCAATTACTTCGACACTCCGCTCTGCACCGCGTCGATAGCGGACTGAGCTGGGTAACGTCGCAACAGTGGTGACTGAGCTGGAATGGCCCTGTCCCAACATTGTGTGTGTGTGTGTGTGTTTGGGGGGAAGGGGGCGTGGAGGGGGTACCGCTCGCAGTCGAGGGCAGTGCACCCAGTTGCTACCGGTACTTGGCAGCCATTACAGCACTGTCCAACTGCTCTCCCGTGCTTTGTGAACTCGAAAACATGCAGGCGCGTTTATTGGAAGCGTGATAGCTTGCACTGACGTCGCTTTATTGCTGTGTTGGTGCGTTGGTTGCACAATGGAAATCTGCAGCTCTTGTCTCCAGCAGCGCTGATGAAGCTGACAGCTATCAATCAAAAAGTGCGGTGGGGTCGGTATGGGTAAGCAACATGGTTACGAGACGTTGCAAGACGTGAGCTTAAGCTAAAAACTCAATGTCTGGCGTTGGCATTCATCATTAACAATGGCCCTTTCTTGAGGCCTTCCACAGCGCGAGCTTAAACTCGGCAGTAGTTGCTAGCGAGGAGTGGTCGCCCTGCCAGTAAATAGCAGATGAACATAGGGGAAGAACAACTACCGAAATTCACCATCGTGGTCAGCTTCCTCATTACAAGGTGGCATAAACGAGAAGCGGCACATCGGGTTGCCACTCCAGCGGCAAGACGACAGAGCTCTTCTACAGAATATGCTTGGTGAAACAAGGCGTCGCACGCATTCAACTAGGCATTATGATGTCCGATAACAACCCACAAACGTGCTTCGGTGTACTCGGATATTTTATTTCCAATGCAGGGCCAAATTACACCGCCGCGCCTGCACGGTGGGGCTATATGCTCACTTGTAAATGGACTGCACAAGACCATAGTCCTACCGAACCTGAGCATTAAGTTTCAAAAGAGAAGCCTAATTAAAACATATCAGCGCATGTACACCAGCCAAACTATCGCTTGAATGCACACAGCGGCATGGTGCGGACAATTTCGATGACACAGACCATGCAAGTGATTTGACGCGAACCACGTAAATTAACTGCGACAGTTGAAATGAGCGGTTCGACTCAGGAAACGACTACACAGGGTGACATGAGTCTACAGAAACTGCTGAAGACTGGAAACGAGCAACTTCGGTGCGCGTAGTGCAGTAGTGCATGCATAGTCAGCAGCCCCCCCCCCCCACCCCCCCTCGCTTCCCCTAAAGCAACTTGAACGGAGCAAGCAGAACGAAGCAGCTACGCATTCCAAGGCCGCGTATTTGTAAAAAAAATTACTGCGCCAAACAACACGTGCCATAGAAACAGAGTCACAGCGGCTGCACTTCCCGCTGGGACCTCACCCTCGAGTTTTTTCCTTTTTCACCACGACCTCTTAGTGAGCGACCGCCGAACAGCGCCAAACAGGGACAGGGAAAGGAGGGAGGCGCAGTTTTCGTTGTCTGATTTTACCATCCTTGAGAGTTACGCTGCACAGCGGCACCGCTAAATGTTTGTGACTTGTACACGCACGTCCAGACTCAAGTTCGTGATAGAACTTTTTTGCACTACTTTAGTCACGAATGCATGTACTCACGAGTGCAAGCGCTCGAAAATACCGTATTGATAAGTATTGTACTCATGAGGACTATGTCCTAATGAGTACTGTATACTCACGAGTAGTACTCATGGCTACTGTGTCTTCATAAGTACTCATACTCATGAGTATTTAAACTCATGAGTACTCATATACATGAATACTGTACTCATGAGTAGTGTACTCATGAGTACTGTACTCACAAGCAGTGGACTTACCCCTGTACTCACTTGTCATCGTACTCACTTTTTTAATCTGGGTCTGTACTCACTCATCATACTCGTGAGTTTGAGTACAAATGAGTACAGATGAGTGTACTCACGAGTGAGTATGCCGACCTATGGTCTCTGCTGCCTCCACGTTCGTTTCAGAAAAATGCTTAGGAGGCCTCCACCAATACTGTTGCCCCATGCATTCGCTGTATGTGATGTCACAAAGTGTAGTGCGGAAAAGTGGATGGCGTGTTGACACCTGTTCTTATGCCTTTGCAATTTCTGCGATAATAAGTCCCCTGTGGCGCTGCGAGTAGTATATTTGTATTCACAAGACTCTAATGTACTGAAAACGGCAAATTTGCTGTTACAAGTCAGTGTCGCTTTAAGGATGCCTACAACCAAATTGGCATTCATGGTTCGCAACAATGACTTGCCCCATTGCATGACCAAAAAAACTTTTTAGTTTCAAGACAGTGTGTTGAGGTCATAATTTCAAGAAATCTGCTGTTTAGCATTGTCGACTTAACAGTGTGTCATTATAGCAGACATGAGCAAGTCAACAAGCAGAGTCATGAAGAATAAGCAGTGCACTGAAAGCGATTTTTTTTGACACAGTACACATGTAAACCAAACGAAAAAAATTAAGAGCGTAGAATATTCGCATATTGGAAATACGCTGAGAAAAACAAAAAAGACCAACCTTCCCACTCTTTGTCAACAAAAACAGCACCTGTACTTGTATCTATTTCTTTGTTCTGTCTGATGGACTGTTTGAATATCACAGTCAGAACACGTCCTCAACATTCTAGACTACAAACTGGTAAGGTGGTGAAACAATTTCCCACTTACATCACTGTCTCTTTTTAAACTCCCCAAGTGAATAAATTCTTATAGTTTAAAACAACACCATGAGCATACTGGATCAATATTGCACAAAAAGTTATTGAGAAGGTATGTGCCAATGAAATTTGTAATTGTGCTGTCACCTACTTGAATATATAAATAGAGAAAAAATTTTGTAACCTCACCGAGAAATTCCTCTTCCGTTTGGGAGCTTGTGCTGACATGGAACAAGAGGGCGCACTGTGTACCTGAAAAATATTTAATAGTAAATACATACAGAATAGCCGTTTCACAGAAAAAATTTGAAGGATCATTGGTGTATCTACAAATACATAAGGACCTCGTCCTCGTGCAGAAACCTGAGGCTGACCTAATACGCGCACCTTGCTCTGGCCTGCACAACTCCACAAGACTTTTTTGGCACGTACTTTTACAAGGTGCCAACTATGCCTAACACTCCATCTCAGTGGTCACGTTTGTCTGCATTGCAGTGGTACTGCCTGTCTGTCCCTTTTTTTGTTGCAGCAGTGAAACATTAAAATAGCATGCTACTATTCACACTTTAGAAATAACACACAGGACAAGTGCAGGAGTCCAGTGCTCCAGTACAGCAGGTCCACCGCTAGTCCCCATGTGTTCTTTTTTTGAGGTCTCACCTGTAACACCGCTTCAATTTCTTTCATTGCTCCAGCAGCCAACTCGCCCACATTAATGCTAAGGTAAATGCCCTTTTGTTGCCCACCAGTATCAGCCCTTCATCGCCGTCTTTCTCGTTTACTTCTCTTATGCACCTGCATCAACTTGAGACTCGATTTCAAATGCATACAAGTGGTTGCGTGACTCAGAAGACCTATCAAAGATGCTGCAGCTGGTATCACATGCTTCTACTTGTCTGTGTGGCAACACAACCAGTGTTCCCAGACCTTCCATGCACTACATTCCCAGTCGTTATCTGCTCCCTTATGTCTCGCTCTGTTGATCAAGAAAAACGGCTCTATTGCTGAAGTAATAGGAAAATCTTGCCGACATGCCCAATTTATTGCTAATGCAATATACAAAAAGGGTACCTGCTGCACTAGAGGTGATGGTTGCCTGTGTTTCTCGGCAGCAGGACACATCCCGGTTGCGGTCTGCATCTCTGGGCATTGCCACGACGCAGCCCTCGGGCACTGATTATGTCCCACGTGGCGTGCGGGCACTTTGTGCCTTCTGTAACCAAAAAAGGCAGCCAGTGAAAATTTCCACAATCATATTTTGAACCAAGAGACAGACTAAGCCAGTTAGTAATTTTATAGTTTTACTTCCCGACAGATAAATTGTTAACAGGTCACTTTCCTGCAACAAAATTCAATAACCATGCATGCATTCTTCAGTCGCTTCTGTGTTCGAAATGCAGGCGCTATCACACAATTGTATGTGTCAATCAGTGTTGTACGGAACGGCGTTACAAGGAACGGCGTTCCTGGAACTAGTTCCTTTTTGGAGGAACGGAGGAACGCCACCGTTCCATGAAGGATCGGTGGAACTGTAACGGTAACTCGTTACGTTTTTGTTGCTAGGATTTCGCTGTTTTTGATGCCGAGGCTCGAGTACAAAAATCCGCAAAGTGCTACTGCGTTTATCTTCCTATAAGATGGTCAGTTTGCCCGCCCTTTAGCCATACGTGCTTCATCGAAGGTCAAAGGCAGAAGAATAACCATGCAGCAGGCCGCAGCTCGTGCTTGCTTTCATGCTGGTTGCTTACGCGGAGTTCGACGGGTGAATAGCGTAGCCGTGAGAATGCTTTTCACCCTTCATCGTTTGTCTGGGGAGGCCAGAATGCGCCTCTGGCCGATAGAATTGTTCCCTGGCGGGGAAAGAATAGAGAGTTTTAGCAGTCCATCCGTTCTGTCATGTGCGTTGTTATTGAGTTGACCGGGACCCGGCTGGGCCCTTGGGCATTCGTCGCGGTAGGGGGATTAGTTCCGCGGGGCTGGCTTCGCCATGTCCGTGCCTCCGTGCCCTTCCTACTCGCCCTTCCGCGCACTCAGGAGCAGACCGGTCCCGGTCAACCCAGTAACAACGTACCCAATGAAACGGACAGACTGCTAAAGGGGATCCGGACATTTCAGTGTCGGACATTTCCGTCCAGGACGCTTCGGTGTGGACATTTCTGTGCACGGACATTTTGGTGCACGATGTTTTGGCCCAGACATTGTGAGTGAGGGGATGTCCCAGGCATTCTTTGAACATTTTAGCTTTAATATTGTAATTTCGTGACTTGATATGAATTTACGTTCGAGAGTTGTGCTTGCGCCGCCGTCCGTGGAAACGAACGCTAAACCCTGGCGGAGCATTGCCACGTGAAACCCAATTTCTCTAGTAGATGGTAAAAATTAACGTTGTTAATTTGGATCCGTTCAACCATTTTTTGTTATTTTAACATTCATGTGAACAACCCCAATACTTTAAGTGTTACCAAAACGCTTTCCTTTCACTTGACCAAACGGTGCAAGTCGCTGCTGCTTTTAATCTATTCCTCCTCCCTCCCCCCCAGCAAAACTTCCGCGAAAAGACAACAGAAAAACGGGGTTGATTAGGCGCGTGTGCATTTCATTTTAATTATTCTCTCAATCAATCTCGCCTTCATTGCATTCGGTGTCAGTTCTACTTAAAACTAACAAACCAACGATCGCACTTACGGTGGCGTTACTTAGGGGAGGGGAAAGCTGAGCCCCGCCGGCAATCATCCCCCTAGGTAGAGAGAGAGGGGTGTCACTTGTGCTTCACCATTGCATCGTCTGGACTTCGAAAACTTGAAAACGACGGTTGCCGCTCTCGTCACACTAGCCTATTCATTTTTTTTTGCTCCTTATAATGGGAGTAAGCGATGTCCATGATATGTGCGTCTTGATGAGTTAATTCCCAAGGGGGCAACTGAAGGCGCAGAAAGAGCAATTCCTGGAGTGGGGGAGCCGTCGATATGACCGCGAGGCGCGGAAGGGCGTAGCCAGCATACGATAGTGGCCATTGTGTTTTCAGCGGCTTTTTGGGTGGCTTTTTGTGTCACATTATAGAGGTTTCGTGCGCCCATGGTGAATGTAAAGCTTTTTCTCTGTATTGAACGCGAAGTGTGCTATGTCATTGTTCTGAATATATGACCCAATTCCTGCAAAAGCCTCCACTAAGAGGCTAGCAGTATGTTCTAAATAAAAAATAAAAAAATCACTGCGGTGACGCTTCGGAGAGTGTGAACTCCACCACGCCAGTAGGATTTTCAGGGGAAACCGAAAATAATATGGCTGAAAAAGAAATCTTGTCGAGATTTGAGCGTACAGGCGGGAGGTAGGAGGGGGGCGGGCGCGCTAGAACAAAGAATTAAAATGTGGTAAATGTAGGCTTGTAAACATTAAACGAAGGTTCGTTGTCCCGAACACAATGGGTGGAATTTGTATGCACAACCGGTACGCGCTTAATCAGCATTTAGGACATTAGAACCTGCGGCTGTTTTCCCAAAGGCCCGTTTTTCCTCCCCGACAATATCCTAGACCAGTGTTTGCGAATTCATTTTAGCAAGGCAGCCCAGCCTACGTAATACTCTTCATAAGGCTTTCTTCATTCTGGGGGGCTAGCTAATGTTTGTTACTTTTTGGATATTGAGAGTGTGCATGTAATTTATGTAATTTTAGGGTGTGTAATTAAAAAAATACAGAAGAGGCGGTAGACCACCGTAAACACGGGTAATTGTCTTAGCTAAAAAAGAGCGAATATAAATTAACAACCTGTCATAAATGAAAAAAAAAACGTGCTAAAGAATTCAATCGGCTGCATAACAGGGGTCCCCAGGAAGAGGTATCAAACAAAAATATATAAATGCAGAATTTCTAAAAATACCTGGCAAAGATCGAACATGGCATCAATAAAAAAAATAAATTCACTGCTCCGGATTGTTGTCCATAACCTACGTTAAGCGGAAATAAAAACATAACGGCTGTCACCAACAGGCAAGCACAGGATAATTTGGTCGCCGAAATGTCCGTACACCGAATTGTGCGTGCACAGAAACGACCGTACACCGATATGTCCGTACACCGCTTTGTCCGTACACCGAAATTTCCGCACCGAAATGTCCTCGAGCCGTCGGGAGTTTGTCCGGTGCTCCCTGAAAAAGTTCGCCTAGGAGCGTTTTTTTTTATTATCTTTATCTCCAGATAATCTGCTGCCGGGGTGTTAATATTTGTATATTATACGTAGTTCGATGTGAGTTTTAAACGTCTCACTTAATTTCGACCCAGGATTATCCAACACTATATTTTAATTTAAAAACCTAATTGTAACGTTAATGTAACGACACGTTCCAATTTTCGACATGGAACTGGAACGCGTTCCTTTCGCAATAAAGGAACTTGTAACGGGAACTCGTTTCGAAATTGGCAAGGAACGAGGAACGAGCTTTCGTTCCTATTTTGGAGGAATGTGTACAACACTGGTGTCAATGCTGAAAGCTTCCTGCAAGCTTAAGTCCCAATAGGTTTAGTGGTAAAAGAACAACAAATGAACCTCTGTTTCATGAAAACCAGCGGTGAGATGTGTAAACAGAACTGGGAGCAGTTTGTGCAGCAGCAAAATTCCAATATTGAAAATAGAATTACCTTGATTTGGAGCAGTTCACGACTTGAATACATTGTCTTAGGAGCTTAGAAAACAACTTGGTAGCAACTTTGAGGGATAAATACCCTTTTGAGTCAGTGAAAAATGCACATGACTGAAATAACCTTTAAAGAGAATTTTGCTCAGTATCACAAAGTACAAACTGTCCTACCTTCTTGCAAACTTCATAAATTTTATTGAGGCTGTGTATACAGACAACGTAAAATGCTGTAAAAAATTCAAATTGAGAAGCACTGCAATTGGGAGGTGTTTTTAATAATTTAATGCAGCAATTATTATGTTTGCAATCTGTGCCTGCATTGTATGCAGAAGCGTAGCCCCGCGGCACAGTTGCACGAAGCGAGGTGGCGGTCGTCGCACCATTACAATCTTCGAGGCGTGCGTTCACCCAGATCTTCATTTTAGTATTGTTGCTATGTTTAGCCACTTTGCTTTTGGCATTAAATTTCACTTGACATGCATCAATTATAATTACTTCAATTGCATCAATTATAATTATAATTACCAGTCCACCTAAAAGGTGCCAATGCCCGAACATATCGAGGCTTTCTTTTCTGTGTGTACATACGAAGCCACCGCTAACACTTGAGAATGTGGGTACTTATAAAAGGCTGCAGCAGTAGAAAGTAGTAACTCCTCTCCAAGCAGCATGGAGGGTGGGCCGGGTCAGGGCTGAACTGACAAAATGGACGCTGGTTCGATTTCCAGCCATGGTGGCCGCTTTTTGTATGAATGCAAAAAGCCAAAACACCCGTATTCGAGATTTCGGTGCACGGTCATTACAAAAAGCCCCAGGTGGTCAAAATTAATGCATTAGAAGCTCTCGTTTTCACTTCACAGTCTTTCTTTTCTTGTCATATGTGCATTTACAAGTGAGCAATGATAAGAGCGATGAGTTGAATGCAAAAGACAGGTGACAAACGATACCAAGATGATCATCACTCTTCACAATAAATAGTGCCACTTGGGCTGCATGGAAAACCATGTTGTCAACTTGGCCTATTTTTTCAACTGAAAGTAATGCGAGTGTAAAAATCCTTGCATATAAGGCTGCTTTACAGCAGTTTGGCGCAATTTTCGCAACTTTCATGGTTTCAGAGCAGCCTGGCGTAGGAAAATGGCATTGTATCAAAACTGCTCAATATACGCAGCTGCCTCACCCCTGGGAAACTGCACTGCTGGATCAATAAACACCTCGCTATTGGGCCAAAGTGAGATTGAGCACCTCGCAACATTTTTTGCTATCCTACAATGCACAGTGCACACTATAGGATTTAAAGCTATGATAACCTTTACCTGCAGATGCCTGTGCCGTAGGGGTCAGTTAGCAATACTAAAACGAAAGAATGTTTTATATTAAAATAAAATCATTAAAGGTGACCTTTCAATTTAAGTTTTTCCCCACTTTCGTGAGCTGGGTAATCTGGAATAGCCAACATGCGAGTTCATACAATATTGCTCATTTTAGAGTGCCGGGCAGACGGCCTGAACGTGCAGCTTTGCCTTATTTTGGTGTATATCGGTTGTTTTTTCTCTTGTATTACTGTTCTTCTTTCATAGTCTCATCATTAAGCTTGATATGGAGTATGTTTAATGTTCGAAAGGTGAGTATTTAGAGCAATAATATAGGTAAGTAGTCAGCGACATTTTCAGCTATGACGCCCGCTTTTACTGAGCTTCGACAGAAATTAGAAAGAATGTGATCAATGATCAGGGAAGACACTTCCGTTACCCTAGTAAGACCTGCAATGTGGTTTTGAAAACCATATGAGCAAAGCAAGTTTAGGTAATCAGTCCTAGAGGGATTTGCTACGTTGTCAGGGGTGAGACAGCTGAATCATATTTGGGAGCAGTTTCTGGAGCAGCGAAATCTAGATTTTGGAGCAGAAAAACCTTGATTTGCAGCAGAATGATGACATTTATTATGTCACCTTAGGAGCCCAAAAATCAAACTTTAGGCAACTCGGGGAGAAGGGGGGGAGTGCACTTTTTAATGGGTTTTGAACGTACATAACACTGAAACAGCCTTTCAATGAAGTTTTTTCTACTAGAGTATCACAAGGAGCAAACTACACTACCTTTTTACAAGCCATTTATAAATTCTTAGGCTCTATGCACAGAGTGCCGTTGAAAACATCGAATCGAAAAAGTAAGCAATCGTAGGCATTTTCATTACCATGTGAATGCTGAAATTATTGTATTTGTATTCCCAGACTCTGTTTAACTCTTTCGCTACCGCCGGAAAATTGGCTAATTTTAGGGGTCCAAGAAAACATTTTTTTTCCTGCTAAAAAATTGGTTAGGAACTAATTGCAGGAGCACAAAATGCAGATTATTTAACGGCATTTCCAATAATACCAGTTTTTTAAAGGTTTTTATATATCATAGTTGTAAAAAAAATATCAATACCAATATTTTTGTCAAGTTGTCAAAAAAAATGATAAAAAAGGAAATGTGTATATCAAACCACCGGTAGTAGAAAAAAATTAGAATATACATTTTGTAGGAAAACATTTCAAAAACACGCCCTAGAAAAAATGTCGACTTGCACGGAACAGTTTGTCAGATATAAAAAAAAATGTTAGCAGGCACGGTGCTCGTGTCATGCGGTGAAGCCCAACCTCCAATTCAAAATGTGCAATTTCAGGTGGTTTCCTGGAATAAATCTGGCAGTTTGTCATTATCAGAGGCACCAATTTACCCCTACATAACATAAAAACATCTTTTCAATGGCTGACTTTGCATTTACAGCGAGCACAATATTTGGGACAAGCACGCAATGCAGAAAAAAAATGCATGAAATTGAAAACGGAACGCCGTGGCTGATGCTTGTTGTCGTTCACGGTCAGTTATCTCTCAAAACATAAAGCTGAGCTTTATTATCATCTTCTTACTCACAATTGTAGCCTTGCTCGCAAAAATGAGGTACGATGAGCTAGAATCGTGCCCTACGATCTTTGGCCGACTAGCAGTTGCGCGCTGAAAAAGATCAGCACAACGAGCCTCCTCTATTGCAGCGCTACCTAACATTTTTCAAATGAAACAGTACAAAAACTTATCAGAGACAACTAAGCAGCCACATTAGACACCCGGATATACCCTCGCATGGAAACGAAACTGGAAGGTGAACAGCTGGCAGTGTAAGGCCGGTTTGAAGCGCTGTCCTCGGCGGAACAGATATCTGGAGACTGGGTGTGACCTTTTGACTTCCATCTGAAGTTCTTATCGCAGAAATCGGGTTAGGGTGGGGGGAAATCAGGAGCGCCGTGCTTTGTTCGAGGATCAGTCGCGAACGCTTCAGGCGCCATGGCAGGTAGCCTTGAAGTTGGGTAACTGTTCAGTAGCGCTAAATATGAATTTCGCGATGCAGAAACGAAACCGAAACTGTTGTAAACTGTTTGCGAATGGTCCTGGGGTAAGTAGAACTAACACAGTACTTAGCTTAGAACAATGTGCGCAAAGTCAATAAAACTGCCTAAAATCATAAAGTAGCTTTGCAACCAGGCACTGCTTGACATTTTCAGCCGATTTCTGGGATTATTACTGTCAGAGTGCGAACCTGACGATTGAAAATCGTTTGCTAGTTCCCCATTCACGCCCTGATAGCAAAAAACAAGCGCTGGTGCAAAGTAATTACGAGTTGCATGCATTCTTCATTGGTAGCCGTGACGCGCGATGACCACGCCCCTTTTCCACACCCAGGTGATTGAAAAGCGTATCGAAAATCACGTTTCCGTTGCAAAAATGAAAACAAAACTGATTTTGAAAGGCCATTTTCTGATCTAACTCCGAACAGCTTTACTTGTTCGAGAACGCCTGGAACGCTATGAAAAGGCGCTTCCAAAAGTATCGATCAAATTGATCGATTTTGATAGGTGCGGTAGCCAAAGAGTTAACACACAATTGTAGAGGCATGGCAAAAGTTGCGCAAAGCGAGATGACAATCTTCACACCCCACCAGCCCATTTTAATCCCAAAGATGCGTATTCACTACGATCGCAATTTGAATAATGCTGGTATAGTTTCGCCACCTCCCTCTTGGCATAAAATTTAAATTCAGATAGATAAACCATTATTATCGGCCATTATCGGCAGTGGCAATTATCGGCCACTGCTAGAACATTTTGTGGCGATGTAGCCTGCGCCGCCACTTCTGCAGTGTCGATCGTCCCATTTCCGTCACTCACAAGCTCGCTGTCAAAGGTAGCAATAACTCAGCGTTTTATTATACCACCGCAACGAGTCCGAAATTTCACTTCAAGCACGCACCGCGCCTCTCACTCGAGGCCGAAACATGGCGAATTCGCGGCCCCATGTTGTTTTTGATGAACGCGACCCCGTTCTTCGAGTCACGCAACTTCACTCAACGGATCAAACGACTAAATGAAAACCCAGCCACCCCCATAACCAAAACCACAGTAGAAATCGGCGAACAGCACTCTGCCTGAACCACGAGCACGGTGTGACCACGAGCAACGGCTGGCTTCGCCCAACGGCCATGTTTTGCAATATTCACCACACCAAGATGGCGGCGCCCGGTAATGTCGTTCGGAAGATACGGCACTCCGAAAACTGCCGTCTTTTCATCAATTTTCACCCGTGGTTTGTCACCTGAGTACACATACGTATTTTTTTCTACAGGACCTTGCAGCTGGTTTTCATGGGAAAACTTTAAAAAACCCTACATGGTGACCTTCGAAAAAACTATCTTGATTGATTGTGGGGTTTAACGCGCCGACGCAACGCAGGCGATGAGGCGCGCCGTAGTGGAGGGCTCCGGATTAATTTTGACCACCTGGGGATCTTTATCGTGCGCCGAAAGAAAAAACTATCTTGGGGACAATTTCACACGGGTTTTTTATTGAATGATCAATCAATTAAACCTTTACAAACAGGATCATCTTAGGGGTGCTGGAAAATTATGCCGCCAGTAAGCATTTTCCCCCACTGAAACTGGCGGGAGCATTAAAATCCTTGGTTCTCAGGCTGTTTTGGAGCAGTCTGGCGCATTTTTTGCAATTTTCAAGCTTTTGGAGCAGCCTGGCGCAGGAAAGCAGATTTGCATCAAAAGTGTGCAATATGCGCAGCTGTCTCACCCCTGCGTTGATGTTAAAATCACCACATATGATCACTTTTTATTCGTGGTAGCAAAGTGTTGTAATAGGTCTTCAAAATGTTTTAGAAAAGCCTGCATTCCACAGCCAGGTGGCCTGTAGATCACACCAATCCTAATTTTCGTACCGAGCTCTACAAACATCTCATATTTACTTTGCATTTCCGTTATGTACTTCAGTTGTTTAAATGTTATTGCAGTGGACAAGTAAAGTGCAACACCACTACCTCCTGAGTCAGTTTTTTTTGTAGCAAGAGAAAATTATACTTTGGTATGTTAATAAATTTTCTTTCTGTCAACCAAGTCTCCAATATTGCTATTATACTGCAATCAAATGTAAGACTAGAATAAGTACTAAGGTTATGAAAGAATCAATATTTTTGTTAAGGCTTCTAGCATTACAATGAAGAAGGCTTAAAATTTTGCAGCCAGCACTCGCCATAGCTTTGTCGAGTTTCTGTTTAGGTTAGAGGGATGATTCACACTATTTTGGCTACGTCAGCCAGAGTGGCGATATGAACTACTCTGGAATGTTCCGTCTTCCTGACTAGTATTTTCGATTCGGAAACCCATACGAACATAGCCCGGTGCAACTAGTCAGAAAAAACAAAACATAAACAAACAAACAAACCCAAAACATGGTTCGTGGCATTATGATCTTCTCTAAGAGGGCATCGACCAGATAAAATGAAAAACAGTCCGAACAAACAGCAAAAAAAGTCTGTCATCTTGCATAGTAACGTTTTAAGCGAACCACATGGACGACTTCCGGCCACATGCGTCGTCGTGATGTTCCAGATTCACCATCGGGGATCACCTCGAAGGCAAGTTGGGCAATGCGTTGTAGAACCCGGTAGGGTCTGAAATACCATCACAGAAGCTTCTCACCGAGTCCACGTTGTTGGATGGGAGTCCAAACCCACACACGATCCCCTGGGCAGTACTTGGCGTCTGGGCGTTGGAAGTTGTAGCGCCCGGCATCCACCAGATGCTGGTTCGTTGTGCGACCTTGAGTGAGCTGGCGCACGCTGAAGGTATCCTTGGACGTTGGCGTTGTGGTCATCGCCTTCTACGCACAGAAGCATGTCGTCAAGCATCATAGTCGGCCATCTTCCGTAGACAACCTCGAACGGTGTCATCTGCGTAGTTTTCTTGGATAGCCGTGCTGTACGAAAATGTGACATAAGGAAGGACTTTGTCCAAAGTCTTACGTTCAACATCGACATACATAGACAGCATATCCACGATCCTCATATTAATCCATTCGTTTGTGGATGGTACACCGTCATTACTCGGGAGATCCGCGTTGCTGTAGCGTAAGATTCCTTGCATAAGGTCCGCAGTCCGTGATTAGGATTTCAGGGGCTCTGCGTCACAGCACAACTTGGTTTATGAAGAACTTGGCGACTTCTTCTGCAGTCCCCCTGGGAAGAGCGGCAGTCTCTGCATAGCGCGTCATGTAGTCTGTCGCTATGACAGTCAGCTTGTTCTCAGATCGTGACGTAGAGAACGGGCCCAGAAGGTCCATTCCAATCTGTTGGAAGGGCCTCGATAGGACGGCGATCGGCTGCACAAGTCCGGTGGGTCTTGTTGGTGGTGTTTTTCATCGCTGGCAGTCTTAGCGGCTCCGGACATAGTGGGTGACGCTGGATGTAAGGCGGGGCCAGTAGTACTTCGTCTTGATTTTTTCAATACTGTGAGCTGTCCCGAGATGTCCGGAAGACGGGTCCTCGTGGCATGCTTCTAAAATTTTGTTACGAAGGTCTGCGGGGATGACAAGATAATTCGTTCTCGTTCCGAGGCTGAAATTCTTCTTTATGAGGACAGAGTTCCTCAGCCTGAATGCTGGAGAATTTTGTTTGAATGGCATAGGCACAGCGAAACTGCGTCCTTCAAGGTAGTCGATCACGACGCGTAAGTCGGTGTCGGCACGCAGCTGGGAAGCTAGACCACTCTCCGTCACGACTCCGAAGAAAGCGCCGTCTCCATCAGTCTTGCGGTGGTGAGTCGACGGGGGCGTGGGACAAGCAGTCAGTGTCGGAGTGTTTCTGGCCGGATTTATAGACGATTCTAGCGTCAAACTCTTGCAGGCGTAAGCTCCACCACCCAAGACGGCCAGAGGGGTCTTTCAAATTGGCAAGCGAACACAGCGCATGGTGGTCTGCCACAAACTTGAACGGTCTACCATAAGCGTGTAGGCAAAATTTTGAAATGGCCCATATAATTGCGAGACACTCTTTCTCAGAGCCTGAGTAATTTTTCTCCTCATTCGACAGATCATGGCTGGCATAGGTGACTACTTTTTCACAACCGCTCTGCTTTTGCACGAGAACGGCACCCAAGCCTATATCACTGGCGTTCGTGTGCATTTCTGTTTCAGCGTTTTCGTCGAAATGAGAAGCACGCGTCGGCCTTACATGCACTGTTGCAGATCACAGAATGCTTTTTCTTGGGCGTTTTCCCAGCTGAAAGGGGTGCTATCTTTCGTCAAGTGCGTGAGTGGCTCTGCAATGTGTGCCAAGTTTGCTGTGAAGCACCAGTAGTATGCGCACAGTCCGAAGAAACCCTCGCATGCCCTTATTTTTCGGTCTTACAAAGTTCGCTATGGCTCAAATTTCCACCGGGTCTGGCAGGACTCCCGCAGCGTTGACGACAAGGCTCAAAAAGTTGAGTTCCTCGTACACGAAGCAACACTTTTCAGGCTTCAGGGTTAGCCCCAACGAGCGAATAGCCTCGAGTACAGACTCCAACCTTGCAAGGTGTTTGTCGAATGTTCAGCCGAATACCACAACGTCGTCAAGGTATACCAGACAGGTGTGCCACTTCAGGCCAGCTAGCACAGTGTCCATGACTCTTTAAAATGTTGCTGGTGCCATGCACAGTCCGAACGGCATCACCTTGAACTCGTAAAGGCTGTCCGAGAATATCGCTGTCTCTCGTCCACTTCTATTTGCCAGCAGCCTGTCTTTAGAATTATCTATGAGAAGTACTTCGCATGGCAGAGGTGGTCAAGGGCATCATCGATTCGTGGCAGGGGTACACGTCCTTTTCGGTGATTTTGTTCAGTCGCCGGTAGTCAACGCAAAACCTTAATTTGCCATTTTTTTCTTCACGAGTACGACCGGTGCAGCCCAGGGGCTTTTCAATGGCTGTATAATGTCGTCGCTGAGCCTGTCTTCCACTTGTGTCCGGGGGTGGCTTCCCGCTCATGTGAAGACACACGGTACAGTGACCGTCGGGTAGGTCAGGCTCCATTTTTCGCTTATAATTCGGTGCTTTGCTAGAGGTGTGTGACGTAATTTTGAACGCGACCAAAAACATTCGCTGTAGCGACGCAGCAAAGCCAATAATTTGTTTCGTTCTTGCGGTAGCGTCCAATTCACGCCGAAAAGATGCGGAAGCTTGAAGGTATCTTCGGGTGCGCTTTCAATGTCCGTGACAGAAATCACGTCACTTGCTCCTTGCGTTTCAAGCAACACAATCGCAGTGCCCTTGTTAAAATGCTGGTACACCTCGGTGAAATTAGCCACCAAAACGCGGGATTGGCATTGCTTAAAGCTTGCAATGCCTCTTGCAACAGAGACAACGTGGTTGAGAAGCCACCTTTGGCCACTCTCTACGATAGCGTTGATGGCCGAAGCAGCATGTTAACAACAGACGGTAACCATCAAGCTTGCGCAGCACAGCAGGGTGACGTGATCGTCGGATATCCTTATAGCATCATGGTGTTCATGGTTCGGTTTGGGCGTCATGGAGTGATCAGAGGAAAAAGTTACCAACTTGTTCTGTAGATCAATTATTGCACCATTGTCCGCCAAAAAGTCCATTCCAAGAACTACGTGACGGCAGCAGTTAGGCAAAATGAAGAACACAGCAGGGTACGTGGTGCCGTCTATGGTGACGCATGATATGCATATTCCACTTGGCGTTACGAGATGGCCTTCTGCTGTGCGTGTGTGCAAACCGTCCCATCTGGTCACAACTTTCTTCAGCTTAGACGCAAATGATCCACTCATTAGTGAGTAGTTGGCTCCTGTGTCAATGAGGACGACTACATAAAAGCCGTTGATGGACAACTGGACGTCTCACGCAGTCTTCCTGGAGTTCCGGGTACGTCGGGGCATCGTATCTCGACTTGTACGGGTTGTTGGCCAGGAACTATGCGTCATCGTTGTGGTCGGCTTCTCACCAGCAGGCCTGGTCATGTCGGGTATGCGTCGCTATGTTAGGCTGTCGTCGTATTTGGGAGTCAAGTTAGAGTTAGATCAGCTCATCGGGCTGTCGGTACGGTGTTCGGTGCGTCCTTGCGTAGTTGGAGAGTTTTCGTTTTTATGCCGTTGTGCAACTTCACCTCCAGCAGTTGCTGCTTTTAGTTTACCCCGCGTGGGCTGGGGGACCTTCCAAGTGAGAAGTCAGCAGTGCTATCGAGGTCCGGTGAATGGTACGGGTAGCGCGATGGCAAACGGTTGAAGCGGGCCGGTCCTCGGTTGGTGTTGGATAGGTATTCTTTGATCTCAGTAGTCCGCTGGCCGGGGACGTGGTACTTTGATGGAAAATCCTTGCCAACCGAGCCTCTAGTAAGTGCAGCAACGGCAGATGTAGTCAGCCTCTCCACAGTGGTAGCACAGCGGGCGATTATCAGGCGTTCGCCATGCGTAGGTCTTCTTCGGCGTCTGGTATTGGACTACAGGGGGTCAGTCGGGCGACAGTGGAAGGCGGTATGACAAGACCTCTTGACAAATTGGAGTAGGACGGGGCTGATGAAGAGCTGCGGAGTAGGTCATCGCTTGTGGCTCGCGAAATGCTACAGTTGGCGTAGAAGTCCCCAGTGCCTGCTGAACCTCTTCTCAGATGACGTCAGTCAGGGAAGCCAATGGAGGTTGCGGCGTCATCGGTAAAAGCTTCCGAAGGTCCTCCCTGACCACTGCTCGGATGGTCTCGCGCAATGTACCGGTTCTTACAGTTACGGCACTGATGGTCTCCGAGAATAGCGCGCTGACAGGGCGGTCGTACTGCCTCGTTTAAATTTCGAGCACCTTCTCTGTAGCGGCAGCTTCAGACGCGAATTCAGCCACCGTTTTCGGAGGGTGTCGGACAAGGCAAGCAAAAAGTTTTTGCTTTACTCTTTGCATAAGAAGCCTCAGTTTATTTTCTTCCATTCTTTCCAAGTCTGCGCGGCGAAACAGTCGCTTCATGTCTTCAACGAAAATTATGACTCCTTCGTTAGATTCAGTCGAGTTTCAAGCATAAGCGCAGCTCATTCTTTCCTCACCACAGTAGTGAAGGTCCTAAGGAACTCGCTTTTGAACTGAGTCCAAAGAGCTCTCATGGTTCTCGAACCAATTTCAAGCTGCATCTTCAAAGTAACATAAGACATGCCCGAAAGTTTCTTCATTGTCCCACCTGTTGAAGACACAGACGCGTTCCAGCTTTTCCAACCATTCTTCTGGGTATTCAGCGGTGGTTCTGCTGCAGGACGATCGGTGACGTTGCTTTTTGCACCATGCTTGTGGTTGCAGCAGTCGTTCTCTTGGGCCATCCTGGCAGAAGACCGAACTCGGGTGGTAAACCTTGTAGTCGGCGACTGGCTCTTGTTGGACTGGCTTGGCGGCTTCCAGAGGTCACAGGGAGCAAAAGGGTGCGTATCCAGCCCCTCCACCAGATGACACAAAGCCAAAGACGATGCAGTTGTTTTCAAAGAAAACAAGTTGATTGGAGCGAACTTGTGCTCCCCGAACTCAAAAATACACAGGCAGTGAAGCAGCAGTCAACAAAGTGACATGCGCAGGCAAGCGTTGGAGAGTCGAATGCCATGCTATCTGCTCTGCGGGCATTTATCACTCAGCGCGAGGGTTTCTCGAATAGTCGAATTGCATCTAGAACACTGTAGATCAAAAAAGATTATTCTAGGCTATTGACGTTAGTTCGAAACACTATCTCTATGAAAGGAGGTAACCCATGCGGCATAAAGAATGCAACATGTGCTTCATTAGGCCCACGGATAACACAGATAACATAGCCCGGCAAAAACAAAACACAAACAAACAAACCCACAACATGGTTCGTGGCAATATAGCAGCCTCGATAAACTGCACGGCTGCGCACCGGAGCATACCTTTGCGCCTTTTTATTCTTGGTCAGCCACACCGTTGCGCACCATCTGTCCTCGATAAACCAGGGTGCACCGAGAGTCGACGAAGCACCGGGTTGCAAACCCGAGATACGTCGCGTACAGCACCGAAGAAGTGGTTTCCTCCGCTATCTGTTACAGCGATGGCGCGTCGACGCAGTCACCTGAAAGGAGATACGACTGTATATTGTTGACAAGGATGAGTTTCATGCGTATTCATCAGACAGCAATGCAACAGGCTTAACTGGCTCTACTAACGGACAGATTGGCATATGGTGATACAAACATGATGTGTTATGTGGGAATTTCGCTTACGGCAAAGATTTCTGCATGGCCAGCCAGTGGGAGTCAATCTTAGAGCTTTGCATTCATTTTGCTCGAACGAGGTATCACACACAGTCGCTGGAGTGCCTAGACCGTGAAGGGCCTACATATTTTGCTATAGCGGAGAGACAGGCCGTGACTGCAGGCATAATCGCATTGCTATGGCTCTGAGATGACAAGAAAATGCTTGTAGGAGGCTGCTTAGTATCAGTACATTGTCGCACACGTGTGGGAGATATAGGTTGGGTGCTGGCTTTCAAAAAATATGTTTGTAGCAGCGCTGTGTTATAGCGAATTGCTTCCTTGGCACTTGTCAACGTTTTCATGAGTTGCTCTCATTGCCCAAAGATGGCGCTAGTGTAGAACCGCTCCCTCTGTCCTCGATCAACGGTCCGTGCCGGTGCGCACAGTCATCATGCACTGTGCATAGCGCCGGTTTTGTGGCCAACACCGGTGCGTGTTTATCGAGGACGCTAACAGATGGCGCCTGTCTTTCCTGTGCGACCGCGATTCAAAACCATTGAGGCTATTTTCACCGACTTTCAGTGTTTGGTAGGCAGACGTCTTCAATGCATCAACTCCGATCCAAAGCACTCCGTCGGCGTCGAATTAATGCTATTGCGTCGCGCATTTAAAAACCTAAACGTTGATGTCTCCTCCAACTTTTTGCGATGGTACATGTAAACAGCATTGTTAGTGCTACAACACATATCACAGGTGGAAATATTTAAGTGTAGAGAAGGCAAAAATGCTTCCATTAAGTATTTAAATTACATTACTTATTACTTTCCTATAATTTTCTGAAATGTAATTAAATTAGAATAGAAATTGCAGGTGGCCGAAAGTAATGACATTACATTACTATTACTTTTCAAAAGTAATGAAATTACTTTGAAATTACTTTGTCAAAAAATTCATCACTCATACACTACCAACACATTACACTTTATTTACAAAACTCATATACATATACACTGCCATAGCCTCCTATATAACCTACTGTGCCTACTTTATCGCCCCGAAACCCATTGCAGCAGCCCGTTCACTGTGGGGGTGCCAAGTTCCCAGGTTTTTTGATGGCCATGCCGATGCGAACTGCTGTTTCAGGCGAAGGTGAATTGAAACGCACCTCGCCGTCATCTGCTACGCGAAGGTGTCTTCCAGCTACAAATTCCGCCAAGCGGCGAGCTTGAACTTCATGAGCCAGTATTAAAGACCGAAGCTTTATGCGTGGCGTTGCAGAATAGCTAAACTGCGTTCAGCGTACTGTTTCCACCTGCACGTTCGCCCTTTTGGGTTCACTACGGCAGTTGCCCAACAAAATGTATACATGATCTCATGGTTGTCATTGCAATAAGAGACAGTGAACTTTTCTGCCACTCTATAGGAGTTGATAAGTGAAAAATAATTATGCTTGATTCGGTGTTTAGTGGAAAATGAGTCATACAAATTAGATTTTGTTTAAAGAAGTGCAAACCGTTGAGCTCCCCCTATTTACTGACGAGTCCATTCAGTCTCGTTCTGCCGCTAATATCTAATAACGGTGCCCGAAAGGGTACGCGCCCACTCTCCTTCTCCCTTTATTCCTGTGCCGCCGCTGCTCCACGGAATGGTGCCACCGCGCATGTAGTAGATATATTGGCGGCCCGGTAATCGGCAATGCCGGGCTGCTCAAAAAGAATGACTTCAAGCTTTAGCTCAAGGTGATAACTCAGTGTTTGAGGGCCCCTGTATAAGCTTAGGATAAGCATTCAGCATGCACTAAGCTTGTTTCTCTCTTACTTCTCCCTGCTACACTTACTCTTCCCTCAGCAATCAGATACCGAATAAGCGATCAATTCTCAGTGGGTCACCAACCCACTAGCGAACTCACCCGTAACATTTCTGGCTGAATCGAGTGAAACGCAGAAATAAGCTTTTGCGTTAAATCATTTACAAACGAACAAGGGAGCCCAACAAAGACTATCTCTTTTGTAATTACTAGAGTTCCTGTATATAGCTCCCGCAGGGAGCTAAGAGTTGCGCGACCCTTATCCACGCGCCGCCGTGATGACGACACTCCGGTTATCCATGCCGCGCCGAGAAGCCCCCACTACGGCTGCGCCGCAACCACACAGCAGCAGCAGCAGCGTGAGCGACACCGTAGGAATCCAGTGTAGCCGCCGACCGATGCGCCCCCACCGCGAGTCAGCCGCCGTCGGAAGCGTGTTGGCGAGGCTCCTACACCCGCGATGGGCGGCTTTCCCACAGTAATTCGGATAACAATATGGCGGGTGGTCGCACAACTCTTAGCTCCCTGCACGAGCTATATAGAGGAACTCTAGTAATTACCGCAGCCAAGTTTTATTTGTCTGCTTCGTGAAAGGCCTCGTGAGTTTTTATACCTTTTTGTTCAATAGGGAACTGCCCGTCAGTGCTAGAGCCAGAGACTCCGTAATACAACACAAATATTTTTGTTTGCAAAGGGCCTTGACAACTTTTTTTAAACCACCTATTGTTGCCAGGTGTAAAGACAAACGTTGACCGTGCCCTCGCCAACACAGGAGAACCTGGGATTAGGGTGCCACCAGAAAGAACGGCAGAATTTCCGGCACTGAGCAGGCACAAGGCGTTATACAGGAAGCTATGACACTGCAATCGGCACGTTTTTGTTTAACCCGGCTGGCTGACGCCAAGGCATGCCCGGAACGCATGAAAAGGGAAAGAGGCACGAGAAAGCAGGCAGAGCTCTCATCGAAGCGTTGTTTCTTTCGTGTTCATCGGGTTCCAATGCCCGGAGACTCTCTGGGCACTGGAACTTGGTCAACTTTTTATGCCGTAAGAGAAGCGGACAGGCTATATTGTAGTCAAAAGTAATTGGGAAAGTAATGAGTAATTTCCACGAAATTACCGGCCTGAAGTGATTTATTACAATACTAAACTACCAAAACTCAAAAGTAATTTTTATTTATTTATTTTTATTTATTTATACAGTACTGCCACCCTTAAAAAAAGGGCTTAGGCAGGAGTGGGCGGAACAAACCAGCTGATAACAGAATGCACAACAGGAAAACACAGGGCACACTGAGCCCTAACAAAAGTTATCTACAACGTGACTGCACCAAAGAGGACAAGACAAAATAGCAAGAAAAACAAACACCGTAGGACATGCGCGTTGCGCATACGAAAGCACATTATGTGATGGTGCACAGGTAACGAAAAAAAAATAGTATAGAACAATGCTGCCAACAGTAGCAGGCACACGCATGCAATGGGCGGAAAAAACTACACCGATCATATATAAACACGTATTTGCACTGCGCGAAAAGGAGCGATCACAACCAGAGAAAAAAAAGCGTAACAACAAATGTTCATGAACCCTGCCAGCAAACACATATGCGCAAGAAAATTCAAGCATGTGCGCACGCCGAAGTTTCCGTAAGCATGCGCATGACGGATGCAGTGGTAGGGCAGTCTATCAAGCTTGCTGGTAAATCGGTTCTACTCGCGTATAGTCCGCGGAAAGAACGAATTTTGAAAGACGTTAGTGAGACAATATATCTCATTTCATTACATTACTCATCAAAAAGTAATTTAATTACTCTAATTTCATTACTGCCAAGTCTGTTCAAGCGTAGCAACTCGCCCTTTGGGTCGCGTAGTCACCCGAAACAGGAATTCGACGGAAGGGAGTTCGAATCGAATCGTGCTCACACCAATGCCGCGGCAGGCCGAAAACAACTGCAACCGAAGCGTGGCCATGTGGGAGAAACGGATGTCCGTCCAGTGAATGACGACAGCCGGACTGACAGAATCAGCGCACACAAGCCATTTGCTAACGGCTGGGGACAGATGGCCGGAGATCAAAGGCAACTGACCTCTTCCGAAGCTCCTGCGCGGAACGCAGAGATGTTTTCGCAGACCCCACAGCCGTCTTCTCAGGCACGCGAAACGTTAGTCCGATCGCCAGCACGAGCTACTTCTGTCCACTGCGCCTTTGCACGCTGTGAATTGCACGAACGCCCGATGGCCAGCACTGAAATGGTGCACGGAAAAACTCTACGCACAGCTAAACACACAATGCGAAGCGGGTGCTCGCTACACACCTTAGTGTGGAAAGCCTTACGACCGCATTCTTGCAGGATGGCGAGTTGCCTTCCGCCCTCCGTGGCGCTGTACGCGCATGTTTTAACAACGTATTGTGGTTTTTTAGCAGGGAGTTTACGACATGGAGCAAGAGAAAGTTACAGTTAGGTACAAGTGCGCGCTGAAGCGCTGAAGGGAGCCCTTTTTCTAGGTCCTCAGTTCATAGGTGATGTGCGTCATAACTTGTACGTGTTCGTAAACGCCTCGCTAAATAGCCACAATACGTTGTCAAACATGCGCTCACAGCGCCACGGAGGGCAGACGGCAACTCGCCATCCCGCAAGAATGCCGTCGCAAGGCTCTACACACTAAGGGGTGTAGGGCACATTTCTGCGAGTGCCCGCCAATGGACCCTATGCGAAATTGCTTGGTGATCTAGCAACACTGATGTAAACGAGACCGTCGGCCATATTGGTGCGGGCGCCGATCGGGAAGTCTCGTATTGTTTACTGTGGAAGAGTAGGTGACGGTAACGCGGTATGGCTCAAACTGGACGGTGTTTTCCGGCTCTCGACCGCGGATTGTGGACGAAGGACTTGCCTGCGCTGCCGACTGTGTCTGAAGACTCATACCACTCGGGGTGCCGCGCCAAAGACCCATCCGAGCGGCAGCGGAGCAGAGCATGCCGCCTAGCCACCGAGGCGCATTGCTCGCCTTCATCGGTGCGGTCAAACACGTGCGACTCGCAGTAAGTAAATCCTTCTTTGTTTTTACTTGACGCGAGTTAACCGGTATGAGCATTTGTAGAGCACTTTGTTCATCGTTGTTTACCACGCAAATGCGTAGCGGCGACCCTGTTGCAGTAACCCTGAAAGAGGAGAGCGACAATCGCCAGACCGTACCGCTAGTTGGTGGATTAGGTATTTTCAAATGCTGTACATGGAATTTACGGGATGATTTTTGGCGAAGATGTTTACGGAAAGGTTGCGGCCGTTCTCCGTGACGGTCGTCCGCCCGCGCGTTTGCCGCAAAGCAATCGCGCTTTGCGGCGAAGTCAACTACAAAAGCGCACATACGCCTTGCATTTTCTTTTTTTTGTGTGTTTATTTATTGCGCATGCTGTGCGCAAAAATCTGTTTGTGTGTCTTTTTTCTCCTTTTTTGGCGGTGGGGTGGTTGTGTTTGTTTCTAAAGCGCATATTTTTGGTGTGCACGAATAGATATTACAGTAAAACCTCGTTAGCTCGAACTCACTGAACTAGATTTTTTTTTAATTCGATGGGTCATCGGTATAGCCCGAATGTTTACCTGTTTATCTCGAAAGATTCTGGAAGTGAGTTCCAGATAATCATATTATTGCTTGCTTAAGTTATGACGAACACGATTATGCGGGTACTGGTATACATCATTACCTACGCTGAGGCTTTTAAATTTTAAACTTCCTTCTCTTGAAAAATGCATTAACAAAGCATGCAGAGATACTTGCACGCTCGAACTTGACAAACAATTTTGACATCATTGCTGTTTGAGGTGTAGATTATTGCCCTTGCAACAGTGTTAAGCAAGACACAAAATCTGGTCATTTTGAGTCTGTTCCTTGCGGCCACTTCTTTCTGCGCTGTCCCTTTACCATAAACTGTAGCGGACTAGTCCTGTTCTTCCCTGAGTGTTATTTACTGATACTCTCTCTGTTCTTGAAGGTTGGGCCTCATCCATGTGCTCTGCAGCTGCTTTCGCTCCCGGAAGAAAAGTGGCCGGCCCTATGTTGTGTGCCTCACCTTTGAGACGGACAGTGGGGCGATTGGGGAGGCATCGTGCGAGTGCCCGGCGGGTTGCAGTGGAGCATGGAGTCACATCCTGGCTGCTGTGCACCTACTCGCCCTCTTCAAGCCGAAGGTTTTAAGAGGCACCACCGGAGCTTGCGTGCACTGAGCTGCCACAACAGTGGGGACGCTCGAGACAGAAGGGCATCAAGCCAGCGAGTGTCCAAAACATTGACTGGAGAAGCCCGCGATAAAATGGCACCTCCCTTCCCTTGCCAATGCGTCTGTTCGATGCACGTCGAGTACAGGAGCAATGCGAGCAGCAACAAAGTACCGTGCAGGCGCTTGGGAGAAAAATTGGTAGCCTTGGGAATGAGGTTTTTGCCCCAGTTGTGCTGGCCTCCCGCTCCTTCCTTCCCCTCCCCCCCCCCCCCCCCCCCCCCCCCCCCAGTGACAGAAACAAGGACTGGCATGGCACCTGAAGGGTCACCTATGAGCTACCAGCAAGCATTCATGCCACATTTCGCCGTGGTCATCTCGCAAGCAGGCAGAGGCTGGACAACGTCGTGTTTACTAGACCGCGACATGCAGGGGTGCGCGAATGCTTCTTTTTGTTCCATTTATATCCACAGTTATATCCACAAAAACGCAAAAGCACTCAAGCTGATGCGCGGCGGCCTGATGCAACTGTGGCCGTTTTCTTTTTTCTTTTTGAATAAAACTTGAAAATTGTCTCAGCTACCTACATCAATGGCCACTATCATTACGTCGGAGGCATGCATGCAGCATGTGACAAACTAGAGGAGTGAGTGTATTTTAGTCGCAAAATATTCGACAGTAAATACATCGTTGCTGGAATGACAATGGGCACCAAGTTAACTTGACGTAACAACAAATCTTTCAGCCCGGCAAATCGGGAACCAAGTGCAAAAGCTCGAATTTTCCACCGTTAGATCATCATAAAACAGTGTTCGCCACTTCTGCCACGACACGCGGCTAAATGCACCGTAAAGAAGCCAACACACTCCCATACCGTGCGCGCCCGCCACAGAGGAAATTTTCGGCGTAGTGACGGCGTAGTGCGGCAAGAAAAGTTTGTTTACAGCCCTAGGTAAGATAAAAGCTCGTGTAGGGGCTAAGCGGTACCATTTAACAATGAAATGAAGCGGGCGCAGAGCCACAGGGACGAGTAAAGAAACAGCCTAATTTTGGCAACGTGTGGTACTGTTTTCCCGGTCGAGCGCCGCTGTCAGTCGCGTGAATAGGCGGCGCACGCTCAGGCTTCATTTAGAATACAAAGGCTGGACAACAGAACTCCAACACAGCTGTATTTTTCATACGGACAGCGACTACGGAACCCCGCGCTTAGCGAACCAACGACAAATATTCGCTCCAAGCGCACCGCGCCCAGCGTGTCACAAAGGTTGCTCGCGCCGGCACAGTTCGCGTCACAAAGTTCGTTCAAAAGCGTGGAACTTCACGTACCTTTTCTCAATTTGAACCGGTATTTCCGGATTGCGTGCTCTGCGGCACGAAGCAATGCTACGGCATTGTAGTTCATCACCAAGAGCGGTCAATGCCCGCCTTCTATGTTTTGCCAATTGGTTTCGGTTTCAAACGACCGTACCAAAATGGCGGACCTAGTTACCGGAGTCGACGTGAGATGGCGGGGCGCATTTTGCATAGGGTCTATTTACCTCGTACCCGCTTCGTATTGTGTTTTTTCCCGTGCACCATTTCAGTGCTGGCCATCAGCCGTGCATGAAAAGGCGCAGTGGACAAACGTAGCTCGTGCTAGCGACCGGACTAACGTTTCGCGTGCCTGACAAGGCGGCTGTGGGGTGTGCGAAAACATCTCTGCGTTCCGCGCGGGAGCTTCGGAAGAGGTCAGTTGCCTTTGATCTCCAGCCATGTGTACCAAGCCGCTATTAAGTGGTTTGTGTGCGCTGATTCTGTCAGTCCGGCTGTCGTCATTCACTGGACGGACATCCGTTTCGCCCACATGGCCACGCTTTGGCTGCAGTTGTTATCGGTCTGCCGCGGCATTGGTGCGAGCACGATTCGATTCGAACTCCCTTTCGTCGAATTCCTGTTTCGGGTGACTACGCGACCCAAAGGGCGAGTTGCTACGCTTGAACACACTTGGCAGTAAATAAATTACTTTTTGATGACTAATGTAATGAATTACTTTTCAGTGTTTGTAATTTAGTAATGTAATAAATTACTTCAGGCCAGTAAATTCATGGAAATTAATCATTATCTTCCCAATTACTTTTGACTACCATATAGCTTGTCCGCTTCTCTTACTACATCAAAAGTTGACAACGAACAGTTCAAGTAGAGTTCCAGTGCCCAGAGAGTCTCTGGGCATTGGAACCCGATGAACGCGAAGGAATCGCTTCCATGACAGCTCTGCCTGCATTCTCGTGCCTCTTCTTTCCCTTTTCATGCATTCCAGGAATGCCGTGGCGACAGTCAGCCGGGTTAAACAAAAAACGTGCAGATTGCAGTGTATATGGAGATGAGTTTTGTAAATAAAGTGTAATGAGTTGGTAGTGTATGAGTGAGGAATTTTTGATAAAGTAATTTCAAAGTAATTTATTTACGTTTAATAAGTAATAGTACTATAATGTCAATACTTTCGACCGCCTGTAATTTCCAGTGTAATTAATTACATTTGAATAAGTCTAGGAAAGTAATGATTCATGTAATTTAATTAATTTTTAGAACCAATTTTGCCATCTCTGCACTTGAATATTTTCGCCTATGATATGCGTTATAGTGCTAACAATGCTGTTGGCATATACCATCGTGAAAAGTGAGAGGAGACATCGACGTTTAGGTTTTTAGATGTGCTACGCAATAACGTTAATTCGATGCTGATGGAGGGCTTTGGGTCGGAGTTGATTTATTCAAGACGTCTGCGTACCAAACACTGAAAATCGGCGAAGACAGAATAGCCTCAACGGTTTTGAATCGCGGTCACACAGGAAAGACAGACGCCATCTGTTAGCGTCCTCGATAAACACGCACCGGTGTTAGCTCCAAAGCTGTTGCTATGCACAGTGCACCATGACGGTGTGCACCAGCATGCAGTGTTGATCAAGGACACAGAGAGAGGTTTTACACTAACACCATCTCATGGGCAGTGGCAGAAACTCAGGAAAATGTTGACAAGTTCTAAGGAAGCAACTCATAACACAGCACTGCTACAAACTAATATTTATTGAAAGCCAGCACTGAACCCATCTCCCACATGTCTCCCACACGTGTGCGACAACGTACTGGTACTAAGCCGCCACCTACAAGCTTTTTCTTCTCTTCTGAGAGCCATAACAACATGATCATGCCTGCAGTCATGGCCCATCTCTCCGCTATGGTAAAATGTGTAGGCCCTTCACGGTCTAGGCATTCAAGCGACTGTGTGTGATAATTCGTTCAAGCAAAACGAATGCAAAGCTCCAATATTGACTCCTACCAGCTAGCCATGCAGAAATCTTTCCAGTAAGCGAAATTCCCACATAACACAGTTTGTATGCCGATATGCAAATCTCTCCATTAGTAGAGCCAGTTAAGCTGTTGCATTGCTGTGTGATGAATACGCACGCAACTCATCCTTGTCAACAATATAGTTATTTCTGCCTTTGCATGAGTGTGTCGACGCGCCGTCACTGTAACAGACAGTTGAGGAAACCACTTCTCCGGTGCCGTCCACGATGCATCTCGGGATTGCAACCCGGTGCTTCGTCAACTCTCTCCGTACGCCCCGGTATATCGAGGAGTTGACGGTGTTCACCGGTGTGGCTCATCACGAATGAAAAGGCGTAGTGGTGCTCTCCGGTGCACATTGGTGCGGTTTATCAAAGGTGCTATATTGCCATGAACCATGTTGTGGGTTTGTTTGTGTTTTGTTTTTGCCGACTGGCTGCGCCGAGCTACGTTATCTGTGTTAACCGTGGGCCTAATGAAGCGCATGTTCCATTCTTTATGCCGCACGTGTTATCTCCTTTCATGGGGAGAGTGTTTCAAACTGTCACCAGCCTAGAATAATCTTTGATCTACAGTGTTCTGGATGTAATTTGACTATTTTAGAAACCCTAGCGCCGAGTGATAAATGCCCGCAGAGCAGATGCCACGGCCTTCGGCTCTCCGACGTTCGCCTGTGCATGTCACTTTGTTGACTTTGTTCTCTTTGTTGTCACTTTGTTGACTGCTGCTTTGCCACCTGTGTATTGTTTGAGTTGTTCGGGGAGCACAAGTTCGCTCCAATCAACTTGTTTTCCTTGAAGACAACTGCGTCGTCTTTGGCTTCGTGACATCTGGTGATGGTGCTAAGTATGCACCCTTTTGCTCCCTACGACCTCTGAAAGCCGCCAAGCCAGTCCAACAGGAGCCAGCCGCTGACTGGAAGTTTTACTGCCTGGTTCGGTCTTCTGCCAGAAGGGCCCAAGAGAACGACTGGTGCAACCACCAGCATGGTACGAGAAACAACACCGCAATTGTCCTGCAGCAGCCCCGGGAACTGCCATCACTCCGGGGAGCCCCCACTGAAGACCCAGAAGAATCGCTGGAGAAGCTGGAATGCGTCTGCATCTTCGATGGCTGAGATGATGAAGAAGCTTTCAGGCATGTTTTTTTTTTTCATTTAGAACATCCAGCTCCAACTTCGTTCGAGAACCATGAGAGCTCTTTGACGAACTGGATCTGTTCAAAAGCGAGTTCCTTAAGACCTTCACTACTGTGGCGAGACAACAACAAGCTGCTCTTTTGCTTGAAACTCGAACTGAACACCCCGACGAAGGAGTTATGATTTTCGTTGAAGAAATGAAGCGACTATTTTGCCGCGCGGACCCGGAAATGACAGAAGAAAAGAAACTGAGGTGTCTTATGCGAGGAGTAAATCAAGAACTTTTTGCTTGCCTTGTCTGCAACCCCCCTAAAACGGTGGCCGAAATCGCATCTGAAGCTGCCGCTATGGAGAGGATGCTCGAAATTCGAACTAGCTAGTACAACCGCCCTGTCAACGCGCTGTTCTCGGAGGCCATCGGTGCTGCAACTGTAAGCTCCGATACATTGCGCCACACCATCCGAGCAGTAGTCAGGGAGGAGCTTTGGCAGCTTTTTCCAATGACGCCACAACCTCAAGTGGCTTCCCTGACTGATGTCGTCCGAGAAGAGGTTCAGCAGGCACTGGGGACTTCTACCCCATCCGAAGCACCCCGCGAGCCACAAGTGATAACCTACTCCGCAGCACTTCGTCGACCCCGCCCTGCTCCAATCCGTCAAGAAGCCCCGCCATAGTGCCGTCCACACTTCCCGGACCGACCCCTGTAGTCCAATACCAGACGCCGAGGAAGGCCGGCGTGTGGTGAACGGCCAATAATCGCCCACTGTGTCACCACTACGGAGAGGCTAACCACAACTACCGTCGCTGCCCTTACAAGAGGCTCGGTTTGCAAGGATTCTCCATCGACACACCACACCCCCAACCCGGCCAGCCCCCTACTGATATCAAAGAATACCTGTCCAACACCAACCAAGGACCAGCCAGCTTCAATTGTTCGCCGTCGTCCTACCCGTACCAGTCACCGAACCGCCGTAGCACTGCTGACTTCTCACATTGAAGGTCCCCCAGACCCGGCGGGGGAAACTACAAGTAGCAACTTCTGGAAGTGAAGTTGCACAACAGCGGAAAAACAAAAACCCTCCAATGATGTAGGGATGCACCGAACACCATTCCCGCAGCCCGACGACCCGATCAAACCCTTACGTGACTCCCGAACACGACAGCCGAACAGTGCGATGCGTTCCCGACATGACTGGGCCTGCTGGTGAGAAGTTGACGACAATGACAACGCTTAGTTCCCGACCGACAATACGTACAAGCCGAGATACAACGCCCCGATGTACGCGGAACTCTAAGAAGGCGGCATTCGACGCCCAGTTGTCCATCGACAGATTTTTATTTATTTATTTATTTATTTACATCACCCTCAGGGCCCGGGTAGGGCGTTACAGAGGGGAGTGGGAACAAAACAATGCAATAAGGAGCAGACACAGCAACGAAGGAAAAAATGAGAACAGAAAAATGAGAAAAATAAGATCAGGCCAAGTTCGCAACAAAATGCAGCAGTAAAGTTCCAGTCTTGTGTGACATAACAGCAGGCAAACGATGCAAAACTAACGTAAATAAAATGACTAACAGATGAAAAACGGTACATATTCCGGAAATTTTTGACATCTAATCAGCAAGCGGTAACGTAGCACAAGTGAAACATGATAGTAGGTAATAATACAGCAAAATGTCAACAATAGGCACAAATGTTCGAAATGTTCGAGCTTTGATCTAGTCGCCCTCATAGACACAGGAGCTGGCTACCCAGTAATGAATGGATAATTTGAAGAAAGTTACGACCAGCTGGGACAGTTCACACATATGCTTAGAAGGAGGCTATCTCGTAATGCCAAGTAGAACGTGCACATCATGCGTCACCGTGGACGGCACCACATACCCTACAGCGTTCTATATTTTGCCTAACTGCTCTCACGACGTAATTCTTGGAATGGACTTTTTGATGGACAATGGTGCAATAAATGATGTACAGAAAAAGTCGGTAACTTTCTTCTCTCATCACTCCATGACGCTGAAACCGAACCCCGAACACCGTGATGCTGTAATAAGGGTCGCCGATGATCACATCGCCCTGCCGCCCTGTGCAAGCTTGATGGTCACTGTCTACTGTGAAGATGGTGCTCCTGACGTCGACGCTATTGCAGAGTGTGACCAAAGGTTACTTCCCGACCACGGTGTGTGTCGCAAAAGGCATTGCATGCTTTAGGCTGCGCCAATCCTACGTTTTGGGCACTAATTTCACCGAGAAGTGGCGACATTTTAACAAGGGCACTGCAGTTGAGTTCCTCGAAGAAACGCAAGGAGCAAAAGACATGATCGCGCTTGCGGACTTTGAACACACACCGAAAGATACCTTCAAGCTTCTGCATTTTTTCAGCGTGAATGCGGAGCAACCGCAAGAACGGGACAAATTATTGGCTTTGCTGCTGTTAAGTTCGGGGGTTGCATTGCCTAATTGCGAAGACTGGCTTGCACTGTTTTTTTTTTTCTTTCATTTTCATTGAGGCTCGGACTGAGTGTCAACTAGCCGACCTAGGAGTGCTAAGGGGTGCGACACGTCGCAGATGGAAGCACTTTCTTCGAGTGCATTTTGTTCTCTTCCTTTGGGGCAGCGCAAACCGCTTAGGGCTTCGGCGGCAACTGGGAATCGGTTGAGCCTAATTCTCGGAAGCATGCGAGGGTTGGGGGCCTTGTGGTCTCGCACTGGGCGCGTTGAGTGTTCAGGCTGCGGTGCGGAACCGGTGGCGGCAGCGCGGCGACAGGGTCATAAATCGCTGGCTGGACTCGTCACGAAGACGCGGAAAGTCAAGGCAGCGGCGGCAACTTTGAAACTGTAAGGCTGTTTTGTTTTGCAATGGGCAATTCGGGGATGACCGGAAACGGAGCGCCAACCGTGCATAAATTCTTGGAACCGTTGGCCGCGGAAGCAGGCATGGTGTGGCGGCGGACGACCCTCGGTAAACAAGCGGCGATGCTCCGAGCGTTTGTTGGCATGGGGGGTTTGGAGAGTGTAGGCCTTGTCGGGCTCTTCGAGGCCACTCCCAAATCGGTGTAACAGTGCATCAGACTTGGTTAGTTTGTTTGCTTTTCGTCTCGCGGCTTCTGGTGCGAATTGCTCCGCCTGTGTGACCTATGAATGGCCAGATATTTTCATTGTGTGCCCTTCTCTGTCTCTTTGGTTCCGCATTCCTTGCAGGCGTGGTTTTTTTTTAATAAAACCAAGTTGTTTGTGGGGGGAAGGAGGAGAGAGCCCCACTTGATGAAGGCTCGTCTCGAGCTCTCCTCGAGTGTTGATACTTCGATGTCTGTTGTAACTTATCTTTAAATATTGTAATAAAGTGTAAAATTTGTGGAGTAGATCGTCGGCAGTTATGTGCCTTCGATCAGTGAGCCATCTTCAACATCGACAGATCTCATCTCTTCACGTAATTTCATATGGTGCCGTGACCAGGATGGATTGAGAGGCTTCCGGCAGACGACGGAGAGGCTGCTCTACGGCTGGGGCGACAACCCACTGAGAGGCCCCAGGGAGCAGAAGCTCCGAGCTGCAGCGGCGAGAACCAGGGTGACATCTCTGTGAGAGACTCCGAGGGAGCAGAAGCTCCAGGCTGCAGCGCCAAGGACGATGCCCAGGATGGGATAGGGCTGCACTCGCTGAGTCAGCACCCGGATCGAAGGACGGCGGGCGTTCGAGCGCTGGAGTAAACCAGAGTCATCGGCAAGGCGATGACTAGGACCACCAGCAGAAGAATCAGGCTTTTGACCAGAGGGAGGGGCGTCGACGACGTAGCATCAGTACAGACAGCGGTGTTACGACAGGTGGGCCCTGATTTGTTTTCTCCATGTTCACCATGGCCACTACGCTAGCGGAAGGTCGGAGCTACGATCAGAGCTGTGTGGCTATAGTGTGGGAGATTGAAGAGCGAGCTAGGCTGGCTCTTCGGAATGCCCACTATGCACTAGAAAAGGCGAGGCTAGCGGGTAGTCGGGGCATTGGCGGTCTTTCCGGTTGGTGAGGTGATGAGCTGAGTGCTCAACTGGCGGTCAGAAGGGCCGAAATCGCTTTGGAAAAAGCGAAGTTTTGTCGGAATGGTCGGCTCACAGAGGATAGCCGAGAGCCTACACAGGTATTGACCGTGTTCGCTCCATCGTGGACGTTTAGAGCGCCTCAGAATACGGAGTGTGAGGCCGGAGCGACACGTGTAGAAGCTTGCGAACTTAAGGAGCCGGAGAAGGTAGGTGATGCAGGTGAGGCTGCTCCAGCTGGTGAGAATCCATCTAGCGCTCCCACTGTTGTGGTGGTGAGCAATGAGCTATTGTCAGTTGAGGCGAAAGCCAGTCCAGTTCCGCAGCTACCTAGTGTGCCCGTTGTGACGGAAGACGTCGTAACTTATCGAAAAATAGCGGCCTTAACATCTGTCGTCACTACAGTGGACGCGGAGGCTGAGCAGCTCTCGGTTGGTGATGCCACACAGCCGTCTTTTGTGCATAGCGCTACACCGTGCGTAGGCATAGAGCAAAACGGCAGGCCGCGAAGAAGCGGTAGGTGAGGGACTGCAGCCAGGACGGGCGCAGAGCGAGTGTAAGGGAGACGGTGCAGAGGTTCCTAGGGTAACGAAAGTGAGCCACGGCACACACAAAGGCAGTGTGCCGCAGGGTAGCAAAGCCTTCCAGAGTGAGGTCCATTCCGACCAAATGGAGGCGGTGCATGTCGCATGCACCGAGCCTGGCCTGCTAATTGCCACCCAGGGCGGGGAAAAAGCGGAAAGCCTACGCGCAGCGCCGCAACTTGCCCGTAGGTCAGCAGTGACAAGGCAGAGAAAGCGTAAGGTGGGGCAAGGTGTCGAGTCGCAGATGCGGCCCCAGCGTACACGTTTCCGCAGGGTAGGCTGTTCATTTTCTCCATGGAGCAAAGGAAACTGCGAGCCACACCATGCATTTTGTAGTGTCAGCTGGAGGTGCATGTCGTTGGATCAGTTGCCGTGCGATGGTCGCTGTGTCTCGCCGGGGAGGAAGCATGCACGGTAGCTGAAACGTGCGGTAGGCCCCTTTCAGATAAGATAGAACAAAGCATGGCTGGTCGACCTCTTCAATTCACTTGAAATTTTTTTACCTCATTCCCGCATGTATGTAATGTGCGGATTCACAAATATTTTCGGCGGAAAAAATTTTGGCCGACTGAAAAAAAATTTGGAACCCACCCTCGTGAAGCCCGGCCGCTACCTGCCCATGCGCCGCGGCCAAGTTTGGCGACGTCTATCAAAAAATATATTAATCAGGCGGGAATGGTAATTTTTATGCGTAATCTACGCCTGGTGTACAATTTGGCCCCAAATTCCAGCACGCAGTGGAAGCGTGCTGGGCCTTCTGAGAAGACTGAGCTTCGTAGCGGTCGCCAAAGTTCGTTCACCGAGCTTCGCTCGGACGACCCAGCAGCTACTGCAGCCATGACAACCCCGCATCGCAACGAGGCCCCAGCGGCTACTGCCCCTTTGACAAGCCCCCTCATCATTTTGTCACACCCCCGAGACCCTCCCTTCTTCTATGGCAGGGCTGACGAGGATGTGGAAGACTGGATCATGATGTACGAGCACGTCAGTGGCCACAACCGCTGGGATCAGACCATCATGCTCGCCAACCTGTCTTTCTGCCTCAAAGGTATGGCCCAAACATGGTTTCTCATGAACAAGGCACACCTCACCAGCTGGGACATTGTCAAAGAAGACCTCAAGGCCATTTTCGGGACGTCCGCTAGTGGGCAGCTCACAGCAAAAACCAATCTCGCTTCTCGCGTGCAGAGCCCCACTGAGTCCTACGTCGCGTACATCCTCGACGTACTGGCAATTTGTCAAAAAGTTGACCGACAAATGTCCGAGGAAGACAAAGTGCGTGTTGTGTCTGAGATTCCAAAGTGGACAGGTGCCGCCGCGTATTAAAATTCGCGCAACTACACGCGTGAGTTCCCCAGTGCTACGATGGGTGGCGCCACGTCCCCGGTGGGCACCTTTCGGGAGACAATCACGTGACCGTGTTTTCCCCGCCAACTCTCTCGGCACGGTCTCCATCTTGTGCACCGCAAGTCATGTAAACCTCGGACGAATAAAGTAATTTGCAGTACTCAACAAAGTACTTAACATTGGCGACGAGGCGGATCACCCGCGGCAGGGAAACCCCCAGTGCATGCAGTAAGTCGTGGCTGGCCGCCAGCATGATTTTTCGTCACGTTTAGAGGAGTTCACGGGCTCCAACTGGTCATCGTGGTTCGGCCGACTACAATTCTTCTTCGAGGCCAACGATGTGACCGACCCTGTCAAGCAACGTGCACATTTGCTTACACTGTGCGGTGCTCACATTTACGACGTGATTTGTGCGCTACTTCAACCGAAGACGCCGGACCGAGTGAGCTATGCCGAGATCGGGGCCGCACTTCAGGCGCACTACGACCCTCGCCCGTCGGAGGTCTACAGTCGTGCCATGTTTCAAAGGCGGGATCAGCTTCCAGGCGAGTCGGTGAACGACTACGTTGCGGCACTACGCAAGTTAGCTACGAGCTGCAATTTCGGCACGCTGCCGACGGCAACAGCACCCCCGGCGACGCAAGCTGGTGGAGCGGCATCAACACAGCAGGGAGCTACGGACTACAATCCAACGCTTCTGCCGTTAGATGTAATGTTGCGGGATCGCTTTGTGTGTGGTCTCCGCGACGAGAACCTTCAACAGCGACTGTTCGCAGAGAAGGAGCTCACGTTTACAAAGGCCTACGATTTCGCTATTCGAGCGGAAAGCGGCGTCCAGCAACAACAAAAGATAAAAACTGATCACGCGGAAGTCAACAAGGCAGCAGCGCACGCCAGCGACAGCGCTACGAACTCCAAGGCGCATTCTCAAGGACAACGCTGTTGGCGCTGCGATGGATCCCACAGTCCCAAGACATGTAAGTTCATCAAAACAACGTGCAATTACTGCCGGAAGCAAGGCCACATTGTTAAGGCTTGTATCTCAAGGAAGAAGGCTGAGAAAAAGACGTACCAGCGCAGCATTTCCTTAGGAACTTCACAGACTGCCAACGTGACGGAGCAAACCAAACCAGACGTTTCAACGCTCCATGATCTCTGTACAGTGGCAGACGGGTTCAACACCCCGAAGTTCACCCTGAAGCTTACAGTGCATGGCAAACCAGTGACTTTTGAGGTTGACTCCGGAGCAGCGTGTACCATGGTTAGCAGAGACACTTTTCAAACTGTGTGGCCAACGCACGCACCTACACTGCAGCAGGACGACATTCATCTACGCACCTGGTCAGGTCAGCAACTCCAAGTCATTGGACCAGTGACAGTTAATGTTGTTCACAAGAACGCGACTTGTCAACTACCACTTCTTGTTGTCCAAGGCACAGGATGCAGCTTGTTGGGACGCAACTGGTTTGACAAGCTGGGCATCGATCTTCACGGCATTCACCAGACAACGGACGAAGGCATTTTGACCAAGCTGCTACGGAAGTATGATGACGTTTTTTGTGAAGACACCACGGGACACGCAGGCCCACCAGTAAATCTGGAACTGAAGGAGGGGGCAAGCCCCAAGTTCTTCAAGGCACGGCCTGTGCCCTTTGCCATGCGCGCATCATCGGAGGCGCAGATTGACAAGTACGTAGAAGACGGTATTTGGGAGCCTGTCCAACACTCAGACTGGGCTACACCACTAGTATGGGTACAGAAAAAAGACGGAAGCTTGCGTGCCTGCGGTGACTACCGCTGTACCGTAAATGAGGCGGCGAAGAAGACTTCATACCCCTTGCCTACAACAGAGGAAGTGTTTAGCACTTTGAAGGGAGGGCAAGTTTTCAGCACCTTGGACTTGGCCCAAGCTTACACTCAACTTCACGTCAGTCCAGAGACAGCACAGATTCTCACAGTCAACACCACGAAGGGTCTGTACAAAGTTAACAGGCTTCCATTTGGCGTTTCAGCTGCTCCAGAAATTTTCCAGCGCTTTATGGAGACAACCTTGAGCGGCTTGCCAGGAGTATGTGTTTACCTGGACGATATCATAGTGAGTGGAGCAACAGCGAAAGAGCACAAAGACCGTCTTGCGGCAGTTCTGGAGCGACTGGCCCAGGCAAACCTTCGACTGTGCAAATCCAAGTGTCAGTTTGGTGTGGCTGAAGTCAAGTTTCTTGGTCACAAGATTGATGCAGCAGGGATCCACACGTCAGATTGCAAGGTTGAGGCCATCGTGAAGGCACCAGCACCCACAAGTAAGCAAACACTGCAGTCTTTTCTGGGCATGCTGGCCTTCTATGACCGCTTCCTGGAGCGCCGCGCTACAGTGGCGTCAACACTGTACGAGCTGCTGGCGAAGGACAAAACTTGGAAATGGGAGCAGCGGCATCAAAAGGCATTTGATGAGCTCAAACAGTGCCTTTTGTCGAGGACTGTCTTGGCACACTATGATGAAAGCAAGCCCCTCTTAATTTCATGTAATGCTTTGCCTTATGGCGTAGGTGCCGTGCTTGCTCAGCTGGACAGTCAAGGCAGAGAGGCACCAATTGCATTCGCATCCCGGACATTGGGTTCCGCTGAGCGTAACTACGCGCAACTCGACCGGGAAGGACTTGCTGTAGTCTTTGCAGCCACTCATTTCCACAAGTACATTGTGGGCCGAGAAGTCACCTTTTTGACGGATCACCAGCTGTTACTCGGGATTCTTGGGCCACGAAAGCCTGTACCTGAGATGCTTTCGCCCAGGATGAAAAGGTGGTGCCTCAAACTCTCAGCGTACAACTACAACCTCCAGTATTGCGCCGGTAGTCGTCACCAGAATGCGGATGCACTTAGCTGACTTCCACTGCCAGACCGCATTGAAGAACCTCACCTACCTGGAGACATCCTAATGTTTGAGGCGTTACCGCGACCACCGTTGACAGCTGACGTTGTATCCACACTCACTCAAGAGGACCCCATTCTTGCGGAAGTCTTTTCAGCAGTACAGAATGGCACCGTGCAGCGATTACAGGGAGACAGGTTCACTCCATACCGAAGAAGAGCTACCGAACTTGCTATCCATCGAGGATGGCTCAAGAGTTGTCATACCTGCGGCAGCTTGAGAACAGGCCATGTCCTTGGTTCACGCGGGACATCGTGGAATTGTAGCCATGAAGGCTTGTGCGCGCAGTTACCTTTGGTGGCCTGGCTTGGACGCCGAGATTGAAACAACTGTCAAGTCATGTAAGCAGTGCCAGCGCACCCAGAGCGATCCCAAGAAGGCTCCAGTTCCAATTTGGACGCAGCCGACGACACCATGGCACACCTTGCATGTGGACTTCGCTGGTCCGGTGGAGGGACATACCTTTTTGGTCGTCGTCGACGCTTTCACCAAGTGGTTGGAGGTGCGACCAGTGAACAGCCCGACATCGACAGCAGTCATCAGTGTGCTGCGTTCTCTGTTCGCCAGGTTCGGCATACCGCGTAAAGTTGTGTCGGACAATGGGACTGCGTTTGTGTCTTCGGAGATACAAGGCTTCTACAAAAGAAACGGCATTCGGAGTGTAACGTCAGCCCCATACCACCCTGCTACGAATGGGCAAGCAGAACGTTATGTAGGAGAACTGAAGAGGGCGCTCGCAAGAGAACCGTCCGGTTCGCTCAACGTTCGCTTGTCGCCTGTGTTGTCGTTTGTATTATTATTTCGTTTGCTTTTTCTAGCGTTCGCACATACGGTCGCACATCACAACAACGTTGTACCCCCTCCCACGAATCGATCATGCCCTCGACCACCTCTGCCACATGAAGTACTTTTCATCGTTGAATCTAAATACACGCTAGTGCAAATAGAAGTGGACAAGAGAGACTGAGAGAAGACTGCATTCATAACCCCGGACGGCCTTTACGAGCTCAAGGTGATGCCATTCGGACTGTGCACGGCACCGGCACCAGCAATGTTTCAAAGAGTCATGGACACCGTGCTAGGTGGCTTGAAGTGGCACACCAGTCCCGTATACCGTGACGACGTTGTGTTATTCCCCTGAACTTTCGACGAACACCTTGCAAGGTTAGAGTCTGTACTCGAGGCTATCCGCTCATCGGGGCTAACCCTGAAGCCTGAAAAGTTCCGCTTTATGTACGAGGAACTGAACTTTTCGGGGAATTGCGTCAACATTGCAAGTGTCCTGCCTGACCCAGCGAAAACTTCAGCCATAGCGAACTTCCCAAGACGGAAAGATAAGAATGGTGTGCGAAGATTTCTCGGATTGTGCGCATACTACTGGCGGTTTGTCATAAACTTCGCACGCATTGCAGAGCCACTGATGAACTTCACGAAAGATAGCACTCCTTTCAGCTGGGAAAACGCCCAAGAAAAAGCATTCTGCAATCTGCAACAATGCTTGCAAAGCCCGCCCATGCTCGCTCATTTCAACGAAAACGCCAAAACAGAAATGCACATATGGACGCCAGTGATATAGGCTTGGGGGCCATCCTCGTGTAAAAGCAAAGCGGTTGCAAAAAAGTAATCGCCTATGCCAGCCGTGGTCTGCCAAAAGAGGAGAAAACCTACTCAGCCTGTGAGAAGGAGTGCCTCGCAGTTATATGGGCCATTTCAAACTTTCACCCATACGTGTATGGTAGACCATTAAAGGTTGTGACAGACCACCATGCGCTGTGTTGGCTCGCCAATTCGAAGGACTTCTCTGGCCGTCTTGGGTGGTGGAGCTGGCGCCTTCAAGAGTTCGACGTTGCAGTCATCTATAAATCCGGCAGGAAACACCCCGACGCTGACTCCCTGTCCCACACCCCTGTTGACTCACCACCTCAACTCGTCAAAACAGCGCGCTTTCTTCGGAGTCGTGACGAAGAGTGATCTAGCTGCCCAGCAACGTTCCGACTGCAGGACGCAATGTCGCCGTGCCTAGGGTGTTCAAACGGAACTTGCTGGCATTCAGACTAAGAAACTCTGTCCTTGTGAAGAATTTCAGCCCTGTAACGAGAACAAATTATCTTGTCATCCCCGCAGGCCTTCATGACAAAATTTTGGAAGCCTGCCATGACGACCCATCTTCCAGAAATCTCGGGACAGCTTTACTGGCCCCGCCTTAAATCCCACGTCACCCACTACATCCGGAGCTGCTGTGACTGCCGGGGACGAAAAACGGCACTGACGAGACCCGCCAGACTTCTGCAGCTGATCCGCGTCCCGAGGCACTTCCAACAGATTGGAATGAACCTTCTGGTCTCGTTCCCTACATCGCGATCCAAGAGCAAGTGGAATGTCGTAGCAACAGACTATATGATGTGGTATGCAGAGAACACCACTCTTCCGAGGGGGACTGCACAAGAAGTCGCCAAGTTCTTCATAAACCAAGTTGTGCTGCAGCATGAATCACCTGAAATTCTAATCTTGGACCATGGAGCTTATGCAAGGAATCTTACACTACAGCAACACGGATCACCGAAGAATGACGACGTACCACCCCCAAACAAATGGACGAACGGAACATCTGAAAAAGACGATCACGGATATGCTGTGTATGTACATCGACATTGAACATAAGACTTGGGACGCAGTCCTTCTTTATGTCACGTTTGCTTACAACATGGCGATCCAGGAAAGTACACAGATTATACCGTTTAAGCTTGTCTACGGGAGACGGCCGACACCGATGCTTGACTCCATGCTTCCGCTTGTAGAATACGATGACCTCAATGCCGACGTCCAAGGACACCTTCAGCATGTGGAGGAGGCCTGCCAGCTCGCTCAAGTTCGCACAACAAACCAGCAGCTGGTGGATGCCGGGTGCTACAACCTCCAATGCCGAGATGCCGAGTACCGCCCAGGGGATCGTGCGTGGGTTTGGACTCCCATCTGACGACGTGAACTCAATGAGAAGCTTCTGCAATGTTATTTCGGACCCTACGGGATTCTAAAACGTATTGGCTAACTTACCTACGAGGTGATCCTGGATGGTGATTCCGGAACATCACGACGACGCAAGCGGCCCGAATTCGTCTATGTGGTTCGCTTAAAACCTTACTACGGAAGATGACACTTTTTTGTTGTTTGTTTGGACTGTCTTTTATTTTAGCATGGGTTGATGCCCTTTTGGAAGGGGGGGCAATGCCACAAACCACGTTTTTGGTTTGTTTCTTTATGTTTTGTTTTTGCCGACCGGCTGTGCCAGGCTATGTTATCTGTGTCATCCGTGGGCCAAGTGAAGCTGTTTTATAGCAGTATGGCGCAATTTTCACAACTGTCATGGTTTTGGAGCAGCCTGGTGTAGGAAAATGGCATTGTATCAAAACTGCGCAATATGCGCAGCTGTTTCACTCCTGGAAAACTGCACTGCTGGATCAATAAACACCTCGCTACGTATGTTTCACTCTTTAGACCGCTCGTGTTATCTCCTTTCATACGGAGAGTGTTTCAAACTAACGTCACCAGCCTGGAATAATCTTCTTTGATCTTTGATAGTGTTCACTGTGCATTTTACGATAGCAAAACTGTTGCAAGGTATTCTGTCGAACTTTAGATAGCGGGCCAAATAGCGAGGTGTTTATTGATCCAGCAGTGCAGTTTTTCAGGGGATTCACAGCTGCGCATATTGTGTAGTTTTGATACAATGCCGTTTTCCTATGCCAGGCTGCTCCAAAACCATCACAGTTGTGGAAATTGCGCCATACTGCAGTAAAACAGCCTTATATGCAAGGATTTCAACACAGGCATTACTTTTGGACAAATATGCCGAGCTGGCAACATGGCTTTCCATGCAGCCCAAGTGGCACTATTTTTTGCCAAGAGCGGTGGTCATCTTGGTATCGTTATGATTGATTGTAGGGTTGAACGCGCCGACGCAACGCAGGCGATGAGGCACGCCGTAGTGGAGGGCTTCCGTTTAATTTAGACCACCTGGGGACCTTTAACGTGCGCCGAAATCTCGAACACATGGGCGTTTTTGCTTTTCGCCTCCATCAGAAAAGCGGCCGCCGTGGCTGGGAATCGAACCCGCGACCTCGTGCTTAGCAGCACAACGCCCTAGCCACTGAGCCACCGCGGCGGGTTTGGTATCGTTATGTTACCTGTGTTTTGCATTCAGGTCACCGCTCTTCTCATCGCTCACTTGTAAATGCACATATGACAAGAAAAGACTGTGAAGTGAACACGAGAGCTTCTAACGCATTAATTTTGACCACCAGGGGCTTTTTATTAAGACCGTGCGCCGAAACCTCAAACACACGGGTGTTTTCGCTTTTTGCGTTCATAACAAAAGCGGCCACCATGGCCGGGAATTGAACCCACATCATTTCGGTCAGTTCAGCCCTGGTGAAATAAATACCTGGCCCACCCCTCCGGGCGACTGGAAGAGGAGTGGTCCAGTCACCCCTCCGGGTGACTGGACCACTAACATTCTCAACTGTTAGTGGTGGCTTCGTATAAACACACACAGAAAAGAAATCTTGCAAAGGAAAATGGGCAAAGCTTACAACAGGAAAAAAGGCTGCCCAAGCCTTGAGCACATGGCTAAAAGAGTGGGAGTCACAAAGTAAAAAAAATGAAAGAAAACGGTCCTTCATCCACTGCAGGTTAGTGTCGGTAATGGGCACCTGCTTCCATAGCTTTCATGTAAAAGAAACGAGTGACGAGAGTGGGGCGGGGAGTGATTAGGCGAAGGGGATGCTTCATCCACAAGTGTTTTGACAGCAAGGTCTTCCCGGCCCTGACTCCTAAATTCGCCGCCGCGGCCGCCACGAGGACCAGTACCGGAATAACGTCCATTGAAGAATAGCTCGCCAGAAGTGGTGCGTGCTGCATTGCCACGATACTTTCGGACATTGGCACCTTTTAGGTGGACGGGTTACACGAGCAATAATAATTGATGTATGTCAAGTGAAATTTAATACCAATAGCAAAGTGTCTGACCATAGCAACAATACTAAAATTATCTGGGTAAATGCGCGCCGTAAGAATAGTAATGGTGCAACGACCGCCACCTCGCTTTGAGGAACTGTGCTGTGGCGCAACACTTGTGCATACAATTCAGGGGCAGATTGCAAACATAGTAATTGCTGCATTGAAATGGTAAAAATACCTCCCAATTGCAATGCTTTTCAATTTCAATTTTTATGGCATTTTACATTGTCTGTGCACACAGCCTCAATAAAATTTATGAAGTTTGCAAGAAGGTAGTACAGTTTGTACTTAGTGATACTAAGCAAAATGCTCTTTAAAGGTTGTCCTATATGTGTTCTAAAGTGACTCGAAAGGGTGTTTCTTCCTCAGAGTTGCTACAAAGTTGTTTTCTAAGCTCCTAAGACAATGTATTCAATGTCGTGAACGGCTCCAAATCAAGGTAATTCTGTTCAAAAATTGAAATTTTGCTGCTCCAAAAACTGCTCCCAACTCTGTTTACACTGTCTCACCACTGGCTTTCATGAAACAGGTTTATTTGTCATCCTTTTGTCACTAAACCTCTTGGGACTTGAGCCTGCAGGAAATTTCAACATTGACACATACAGTTTTGTGTGATAGTGCCTGTATTTCGAGCACAGAATCGACTGAAGAATGCATGCATGGTTATTGAATTTTATAGCAGGAAAGTGACCTGTTAACTATTTGTTTGTTGGGAAGTAAAATTACAAAATTACAAACTACTAATTCCTGGTTCTCTTGGTGCTATATGATTGTGAAAAAGTTCACTGGCTGCCTTTTTTTGTTACAGAAGGCACAAAGTGCCCGCATGCCACGTGTGACATCGTCAGTGCCCGAGGGCTGCATCATGGCAATGTCCATAGATTCAGACCGCAACTGGGATGTGGCCTGCTGCCGAAAAACACAGGCAACCATCACCTCTAGTGACACAGGTACCCTTCTCATTATTCCATTAGCAATAGATTGGGCATGTCGGTAAAATTTTTCCATTGCTTCATCAATAGAACTGTTTTTCTTGATCAGCAGAGCGAGAGATAACAGAGCAGATAACGACTCTGAATGTAGTGCATGCAAGGCTTGGGAGCACTGGCGGTGTTGCCACGCAGACAAGTAGAAGCGTGGGATGCCAGCTGTTGCTGCTTTGATAGGTCTTTTGAGTTACGCAACCACTTCTATGCATTTCATGTCGAGTCTGAAGCCGATGCAGGTGGCATAAGAGGAGTAAACGTGAAAGACAGCGATGAAGGGCTGATACTGGTGGGCAACAGAAGGGCATTTACCTTAGCATTAATGTGGGCGAGTTGGCTGCTGGAGCAGTGAAAGAAATCGAAGCGGTGTGACGGATGAGACCTCAAAAAGAGAAAACATGGGGACTAGCGGTGGACCTGCTGGACGAGAACACTGGACACCAGCACTAGTCCTGTGTGTTCTCTGTTAGTCTGAATTGTAGCATGCGATTTTAATGTTTCACTGCTGCAACAAAAGAAACAACAGGTGGGCAATGCCACTTCAATGCAGAGAAACGTGACCACTGAGACAGAGTGTTATGCATAGTTGGCACAGTGTATAAAGTATGTGAAAAATAAGTCTTCTGGAGTTGTGCAGGCCACAGCAAGGTGCACGCATTAGGTAAGCCTCAGGTTTCTGCACAAGGATGAGATTCTTATGCATTTGTAGATACACCAATGAACCTTCAAATTTTTTGGGTAATGGCTATTCTGTATGTATTTACTATTAAATATTTTTCAGGCACACAGTGCGCCCTTGTGTTCCACATCAGTACAAGCTCCCAAACAGAAGAAGAATTTCTCGGTGCGGTTACAAAATCTTTTCTTATTTATACATTCGAGTAGGTGACAGCACAATTACAAATTTTATTGGCACAAACCTTGTCAATAACTTTTTGTGCAATCTTATTCCAGTATGCTCATGGTGTTGTTTCAAACCATAAGAATTTATCTACAAGGGGAATTTAAGAGACACTGATGTCAGTGGGAAATTGTTTAACCACCTTACTAGTTTGTAGTCTAGAATGCCGAGGCCGTGTTCTGACTAAGATGAAAACAGTCTATGAGATGTAACAGAGATAGATACAATTACATCTGCTGTTTTTGTTGACAAAGAGTGTGAATGTTGGTCTTTTTTGTTTTTCGTGGCATATTTCTAAGTTATGGCTCTTCTGCGCTCTGAATTTTTTTCATTTAGTTTACATGTGTACTGTGACAAAAAAGTAGCTTTATGTGCACTGCTTATTCTGCATAACTCTGCTTGCTGACTTGCTGATGTCTGCTATGATGACACACTGTTAAGTCGAGAATGCTAAACAGCATATTTCTTGAAATTATGACCTCAACAAAATGTCTTGAAACTAAAAAAATTTTTTTGGTCATGGAATGGGTGCAAGTCATTGTTCCGAACCATGAGTGCCAATTTGGTTGTAGGCATCCTTAAAGCTGCACTGAACTGTAAAAGCAAATTTGCCTTTGTCGGCACATTAGAGTCTTGTGAATACAAATATACTACTCGCAGCGGCACAGGCTACATATTATCACAGAAAATTGCAAAGGCATAAACACAGGTGTCTATGCCCCATCCACTTTTCCATGCTTCACTTTGTGACATCAGAAACGGCTAATGCATGGGGAAACAGTATTGGTGCAGGCCTCCTAAGCATTTTTCTGAAACAAACATGGAGGCAGCAGAGACGCGCAAATCGAAAATAATTGTAAGTAGAGAATAGCAAATAGAGAAACCAATTTCTCTGAATGCCACCACACCAAGATAACATCGGATACACTCGTCCTCTTTGACTGCAATGAAATTGAAAGCCAATGCGGAGAGGTTTTCTGACAAATGGAAATGACAGAGTAGTACTGATCTCCACCTGCTCTGGCTGTTTTGTGACTTGGAAACATCCAGAGAAAATGGAAGGGAAAGCAGAATGAAATGCCAGCTCTAAATATTTCTTTCTCAGCAAACAAGGCATCGTTCGCTTTTGAACAGAGGCTCAGAGGGCTAAGGAGTGCGTGATATTTCAGTTGAAACAAAAGTTACTCTGCCTAGAGTGTCCCTTTACTTGCACTGAGGATCAGTTCAGATGTGCTGAGGCCTCATACAGAATGAGCAGAGTGTGGGTGAAAGGTAGCAGGGAGTTAACAAGATATAAAAACAAGTTTTGTTTTGCATGTCCCTTGGAATCGTATACTATACATGTAAGGTAATGTGCCTCTGCCAAAGCATGTAATGTGCCTAGAAAGCATACCTTAGAAAGTGCACCGTAAGGTTAGGTAAAAGACTCTGTCAAAATATTCCTGGCAATGCCAAAAAGTTGCACACCGAAATTTCGGCAAGGAAGAGTAGCCGTTGACTTGTGCCATAAAGTGAGGAAATCACTATTTTCTTACTGGCATAAAATATTTCCACCAAGGTCGAGAACTGGGCTAGTTGGTATACATTCATGATTAACCAGCGCAAAGTAAACGGGACATGAGAGGAGTACACAACACGAGCGCTACTAACAACTGAAGTTTTATTGAAAAGAAGGAAAACATAAAGAGTTGAGCCTGCGCACTAACCACAACCGTGACGTAGACCACGCGGGATACACTCTCTCCACAGCACAGATAGCTGAAGCTCAAGTACTGTTGATATACGCAACTTCACTATCCAGCAGTGACACCGAGGGTGTGCTAATGCACGTGTCAGAATTCTTTTTTATCAAGAAGGCTTCCCAAATTTCTCTCGTGCGAGTGTCATTGTGTGCAAGCAGAACGCTTGTATGGTTAAACTTGGGGTAACAACCATGCTTAGAGCAATGCGACGACAGGTGGGACGTGGGTGTGCACTTTAGCGTATTGCGATGTTCCCGCAAGCGCTCATTAATGCACCGCCCCGTCTGTCCAATATATATCTTATCACACGACAAGGGGATGCAGTACACAACTTTGGTTTGGCATTCAACAAACTGTGACTGGTGTTTTACACCACAGCCCTTTTTGTGCGAAGACCCTCTTTTCTTGCTGTTTAACTTCCTGTCGATCGCGGGACAAAGCTTTTCTAACTTATTTTTTGCTGAAAAAACCACGTCCACGTTGAACCTGCCAGCCAACTTTTTCACCCTATGCGAAATTGCGTGCATATACGGGATAACAGCAAAACGCTGTAGTTTTTCCTTTGCCCGCCTTGATCTTCGGGAATTTTTCAATTTTGAGAAAACTTTGTTAGCCGCAGAAACAAACACCCGTTCCAGGAAACCTGCCTTTTTAGTCTGGTAACTTGGCAGGTTTCCCGGAACAGGCAGGTTTCCCGGAACGTGTGCTTGTTTCTGCGGCTAACAAAGTTTTCTCAAAATTGAAAAATTCCGGAAGATAAACACAGCGTTTTGCTGTTATCCCGTATATGCACGCAATTTCGCATAGGGTGAAAAAGTTGGCTGGCAGGTTCAACGTGGACGTGGTTTTTTCAGCAAAAAAGTTAGAAAAGCTTTGTCCCGCGATCGACAGGAAGTTAAACAGCAAGAAAAGAGGGTCTTCGCACAAAAAGGGCTGTGGTGTAAAACACCAGTCACAGTTCGTTGAATGCAAAACCAAAGTTGTGTACTGCATCCCCTTGTCGTGTGATAACGTATTGGACAGACGGGGCGGTGCATTAATGAGCGCTTGCGGGAACATCGCAATACGCTAAAGGGCACACCCACGTCCCACCTGTCGTCGCATTGCTCTAAGCATGGTTGTTACCCCAAGTTTAACCATACAAGTTTTCTGTTTGCACACAATGACACTCGCACGAGAGAAATTTGGGAGGCCTTCTTGATAAAAAAGAATTCTGACACGTGCAATAGCTCACCCTCGGTGTCACTGCTGGATAGTGAAGTTGCGTATCTCAACAGTACTTGAGCTTCAGCTATCTGTGCTGTGGAGAGAGTGTATCCCGCGTGGTCTACGTCACGGTTGTGGTTAGTGTGCAGGGTCAACTCTTTATATGTTTTCCTTCTTTTCAATAAAACTTCAGTTGTTAGTAGCGCTCGTGTTGTGTACTCCTCTCTCGTCCCGTTTACTTTGCACTGGTTAATCATGAATGAAATATTTCAGCTGCAGTTTAACTCTCACCTTTTTCTCCAAATTCTCTGTGGCCCTCAGAAATTTCTGCAAGCAGTAACAGCTTGAAAAAGATTGTAGGGAAGTGCCTTGAATGAATAACTTGCACTATACAGTGAAACCTCGATGTAACGAAGTCGGTAAAATTCGTAATTTACTTCGTTACATTGAAATTTCGCTACATTGAAATTCACGGTTTTAATGATGTGTTCATCCCGTGAAGCATTCCCTGCAAAAGAAAACGTGGCGCGCATACACGGCTGGCGCACTCTTTCTGTTTCATCAGAGCTTAATCATCTACGCGGGCATCAGAGTGAACCGCATGGAGAACTGCATAGAGCGTAGCCGCGGAGACAACCCGCGCGATGTGAGTAGCTCCAGCGACCGCTTCCGCTCACTGAAACGCCACTCGCGGGGCAAACGAGAGGGGCATGCGAGAAAAAAAGCGGATAACGTGAGCGAAATTTTCACTATAAAGCATCATACGCGCCGCTTACGAAAGCACCCATCAAATATCCTCGGCATGCCCGAGCGCTTCGAAGCTCCCGCCATAGGGTGCGCCTCCCCATTGGCGAAACTGGTCAGGCTCCTCCCACTGCCGCGTGCAGTGCGAGTCACTTCCTGGCACAGAAGCGTGTGAAAAAAACACGCGCACAAGGCTCATAAAGATTCACAAATGCTTGCTGGAACGATGAAACCCAACAAGCATGGGCAAACGAAGGGCATGCGGCGGCGGCCCCGCAACAGGCAATTAGGCTTACCACCTCGGAGGATGTTTGATGGGCGCTTTCATAAGCGGCGCGCATGACATTTCACTGAGAAACTTTTGCCCACGTTATCCGCCTTTTTTTTTCTCGCGTGCCCCTCTCATTTGCCCCCTGAGTTGCCTTTCAGCGAGTGGTTGGAAGCGGTCGCGGAGCTACCCACATAGTGCGGGTGGTCTCCGCGGCTGCGTCAGCGCGCCTGTGGCTTGCGGGGCGCGTTTTGAGTTTTTGCGGGGAGAAAACGCTCCATAAGGTTCACGCTGATGCCCGCATAGATGATTAAGCTTCAACAGAAACAGAAACGGTGCACCAGCCGTGCATGCACGCCACGCAGTTTGCAGGCAAGGAGCTCGCTCACAGACCCGTGGCTCACTGCATCTGCGTTATTGGGTGGCCCGTGTTGCGGTTCGTGTTTTATTGAGACCCCATTTCGGCGCTTGCGTCTCCCAAAATATACTTCTAAAACTTAAATTTCGTGCCTAGTTCTCCATGAAACTTCGTTGCATTGAAATTCCGGCAAACGGGTCTTCGTTACACAGAGGTTGAAAACACACGGTGTGCATACACTTGAAGTTACGAAAAATTCCGTGGTTCGTTACATCGAGGTTTAACTGTACTTGGTTATTTGCATCCCATTGTTCCATCCCGTCCTCTCAGTTATCACATAAACAGTTCTGATCAGACAAAGGACTAGAGAATGTTTTTTTAATTTGAAGTGCAAAATCACAGTTGCTGACCAATTACAAAAATAACCTTTGTGACTCTGATAACCCTAACAGGGCTCTTGTACACAGTGGTCTTGTTCACGAGTTCCCAAATACCAGTGTAAACAAGGAACATGTATGGGTTATCAAATGTCAATTCTTATTTCTGACTTGGTCAGTGACTCATTTTACTCTTGAAAGAAAGACCTAAAAACTAAGGCAAAAACAGGTATATGTGTGTGCAACAAAAGCAGCTATCATATCCACTTTTTGCTTTTTTTTTATTCATTTGATTGATTGTAGGGCCTAACGTGCCGACTCAAAGCAGGCGATGAGGCGTGCCATAGTGGAGGCCTCCGGATTAATTTTGACCACCTGGGGATCTATAAGATGCGCCGAAATGTCGTACACAGGCGTTTTTCCTGTCACCTCCATCAGAAAAGCGGCCGCGTGTCCGAGAATCGAACCCGCGCCCTTTTGCTTTTTTTTCTACCTCCCAAGCAGCTGTATTGTCATCTCATGTCTGCAAATGCTTTTATAATTTCCACTCAAAGGTCGGTTTACAGGTTACATTTTGCACAGTATTCGCATCATTTAGACACTTGTGTGGCTAATTCCATACCAGGATAGCTTGTTGAATCTCTAAAACTCTTCAGATGCTGCCTTTTCCCACACAACACCATGACCTATCAATAATTTGTTTCGTTTGTAGAAAAAACATACTTTGGGTTCAGATAGGCCGACATTAAGAACTTCGCAAAACATTATGGGTGTCCGCTGGGTGGAAAGCGAATATTTAAAAATATTTTTTTAGAAAGACAGTAAGGTTGAGCCACTTGGACTTGAGTATAGATCTGACTCCGTGATCCGGTGTTGAGAAAGGGTAGAAGTAATGAACTTCGGGTATTCAGTATTTTTTTTGGTGTATGCCTTTCAACTAAAGTAATATGTCCGGCTTTTCATCTGCGGCATCTGCCAACATAATGAGATTCCGCTTTTCCAATTTGGGATGGAAAATCAACTCAAGGTTTTGGTGTGCATACAGGTGTTCGATGTTGTCTTGGCAATGTGGGACATTTTAAAGGGACCATGCAGCATGCTTGAGCAGTGACAATAAACCCGCACAAAGTTTAAAATAAACTGTCAGGAATTCCTGAGCCAAATAATACATATGCATGTGAACAGTGTGCTCACAAATCTCTATAAAAGATGCCGAAACACCAACTTGTGTTTCACCATTTCCCTCATTATGCACTGTTTTAATTACATAATTACAGCAGCAGCTCTCCTTTTGGGTCTCGGTGATCAGCGTCACGGCTTATTTCTCGTGTTTCTAGTGGCAATTCCTCTCCGTCAGTGGTGTGCACTGACCTCTTCTATGCCCAAGGTGCATGTACACTGTACACTTTTGTATATACACTTTTGTTCAAGTGCGTGCAAAGTTGGAACGAACAAAAGTGTACATATGTATGTACACTTTTGTTCGAGTGCGTGCAGAGTTGGAGGGAACAAAAGTGTACATATGTATGTACACTTTTGTTCAAGTGCGCTCAGAGTTGGAGCGACAAACTTAATAATTCACTTTCAATGAGACCATTTGCCAAGAAAAATTTATTCCTTCAAAAACGCCCTACTAGCATGTCTGCATGCTAGTAATCAAGCACTAGTGCCTGCTTATTTTCGCAACACACAAGAAATTGACTAATACATGTTGCGGAGAAAAAAAAACTGCCCGCCATGTGACCGTCGATGGCTGCCAAAATCGATGGCCATATTGAAATCATCATGGGCCGCCCGCCCACCCCCTGGGAAGAGAGCGCGCTGCATTTGCCGCATTGTCTGCAATCGTGTGGAGACGGAACAATTATGCATGGATTTTCATCTCATGTAGCTACGGTGACACTGAAGAGATTTTTATAATTCTTTTTGGAGGAAATTCTAAAAATCCATTCTAAATAGTCGGTGGTGAGTTCTGCACGGTTCCTTTAACTGTTACAGTGGACCCTCAATACGAATCTCGCAAGACCGTGAAAATTATTGGTATCATCTGAAATTCCAACACAGACCAAAAATTGAGCACTAAAAAAAGTTTTTGTTTATGTCTCTTCTTTCTTTCTTGGAAAGTAATTCGTGGTGTTTTTCTGCTTTTTTAACTTCCATGTTGCCAAGCAGCTTTGCAGGAATGTGTAAAACTTCGCCCTCGTCTCCTCACTCAAGGTGCCCAAGCTCACTGCACACCACAAAGTCAAGGGCATGCACGGTTTCACTTCCCACCTTGTTCGAGTTACATATCGTATTTACACGATTGTAAGTCGACTCGAATGTAGGTTGACCCCCACAAATTGCATCTCTCAAAAAAAGAAAAATGAGAGCGCCGCCTATAAAATCGTATCACAAAGAGAAGCTCTTCCGTCAACCCACACGGCGGCTCTACCATCAATGATCGATGCTCCCACAAGAGCCATGCGCTCGCGGTGTGCGCGGTAGATGTTAAAAATTAAAAGCTTTTATATAAGCACATGGAATAACCATGCGCTGTGGGTTGAGCGGGAAGAAAACATTCGCTGCATGATGACAACCATCAAAGCAACCGGCAGCAGCCACTGGCGCGCGATGCCAAAACAAACAAAATGGCGGCTGACGGAAGCGGCCGCGTGCAATTTACTTTTGAGCGACTAACCTCCCACCATCGCGTTCGGAAGTGTACTGCACAATGTGATACGATCTGTGCTACGTTAGCGCCGCGCATTGAATCAAAGGATTCGCTAATACTCATTTTATTTATTAGAGACGAATAAAAAGCTTCTTGACGCGTTTTTGCATGCGATTCGTGCGCGTTGGTGTTGCGCGGGCGACTTTTTCACGCCCGCGTCGACGATTCCGCGCGCGCGGCAGCTTCTACTGATTCTAAGTTAAACCAGTTCTACCGTTCTACCTCCGTATGACGTGCGACAAGCGCGGCAATGGGGAGGCGCGCTCTTTGATCAGTTAGTTTGATAGCGCCCGGGACTAGCCGGCTGGCGTCGTCGGAAATGCTTAGGCTTACCACGGTGGCGGATATTTGATTGGCGCTTTTCCTAGCGGTGCGGATAATGCTTCATAGTGTCGTTTTCGACCACATTATCAGCGCCTTTTCTCCACAAACGTCTTCGTTTGTGCCTTCAGTGACATTTTAAAGAGCGGTTTAAAGCGGCCGCTGGAGCTACACGCACCTTTTCGCGGCTGGTGACGCCGCCATGTTGCCGCCGCCGATCGTGTAGCACGCAGCATGCGTGTGGTATTCGCGGCAGCGGCAGCGCGGCGCATTTTCGCGAGCAGAAGACGCCCCATGCGGTTATAACCACGGGAACGAGGGTGCAAAGCTGTCCCCACCTCGTAGCACCCCCGATTTCTCGTTTTTCTTGCCGTTACTAGCAATAGATGGTTCGACTTCGATTCTAAGTCGACCCCCCAACATTGGATGGTCAAATTTGGAAAAAAGGGTCGACCTACAATTGTGTCAATACGGTATGTCCCGTGCTTCGTACTCCGATAGATGCGCCGGCAGTCGTCCACCTTCTTTTTTTCGCCGCACATGGTTTTGCATACAGGACCATGCCACTGCTTAACTTGGTGAGCCCGCCCACCGAAGATCTGCAAGCTCTCAATTCTAAGCGAAAAGGCAACGTCATTCGCTTTCTTCCCGAGCACTTTTGCGTCAATGTTCACTCCAGTCGCAATTACTTCCTTGAACCATGAAAGGAGGACATCTTCAAACTTGACATGCTGTGCTGTTTTGGCCTGCTTGACATTCACGCTGAAGCGCTGCACGTTTTGCAACAATGGTGCACAACGTTGACAGCGAAAGGGAAAGCTTTTTTGCCAAGCTGCTGCACTTCCTTTACGATTCGCTGTCGGCTTTATTCAGAATCTCCAGCTCCTCCTCGGAAGAAAGGGCTTTTCTCTGGTGCGACATAGCAGACAGCATCTTGGCTGATTTGGTTAAGAGAAGCCCATTCACCGTAAAAATCTTGCAGCAACAGCAAGGAGCAGCGCGTTCTGAAGGGGCAGTCCCCCACCAAGGACCAATGAGATGCCAGCAACTGAGCTACGTTAGTGCCTACCCAAGGCCATTAAGGCGTTCTCCCCTGGCAGCACGACCGCAGTAGACTCGCCACGCCTCAAGTGCTCACACAACAGCCCGTCTGTTCCCAGAGAAAGAGTAACCGAGAAGGGAGGGAGAGCCTGTACGTTGCCGTCGCACACTAGCTAGGCAGGCGGGTGCCTCGCAGGCTCGTTCCTATCATCCGCACGGCTGCGCAGGTCTGTCCGTAAGAGCTGAAATTTTGTCCATTGCAAACAATACAGTTTTGCCAGGGCTTCTCAGCAATTCATATCATCCCGAAATTCGAATCACTTAGAATCGTATCAACAAGATGCCGCTGTATTTGCAAATAGTGTTTACCTTATACATCGCTACACCTCATCTGCATGCTGATCTAATGGTGGCCATATGTTGTGTCTGGCATCTATCCAGCAATATTGAAAGCTGTCGCTTGCCCTGCAAAGCACCAGATACCAGCAGTGCTACAAGACATTTATGTAGTTTCTAGCAGACATTTATGCAAACCTATTGCAAAACACCAGTTAACAATGATCACAAACTGGTTGTGAATACTTATGGCATTAAAATATTTACAGCAGTGGTCCTATATGGTACTAGTAGTACAAATGAAGTTTGCAAAACCTCAAGTTCTAGTCACAACAAACATGAAAATGTGACCTGTAAAGCCATGAGCACAGTGTAAATGCCACCATAGTTCTTGCACAAAGGCCTATTACGAAGTATTTGTTTCTAGTAAAGGTTAAAAGGGGCTGGGTAGGTCAAACGCACACCTAATAGAAACAAGCATGTTTCCTTTAGCGTAATTCACCAATTTCAAAGGTAGCATGAGATGTCGTGTCATGTATCATATTTATTGAGTTCCCCAACTTGCACAAGCCTGCTAACTTTTTCTAGACCATTCAGGCACTTATGGGTAGCGTTTATGCCTTCGTATGTGTAATAGTGTCCGGGACCTAATGCTGTACCATGGAAGCTTACCTGAGGGCTCACAAGATGCGCCAGGCATCAGCAAGTTTTACTTGGATGTGGCAAACTTGCATGGTGTATTCATGTGTACACTAAAGATTGGCATAACACCGGTTTCCTTGGATGCTGTCACTTGATTTTTTCAGTGCCAGAGGGGAGCAATGCTTATGCCTTAGTACCTAACAAAGACTGTGTTTCACAAGCCAGTGCAGACACTGTGGGAAAAGCTAGCCTTGACGACTGCTCCTGTTGCCCACATCCCAGCAGCACAGGGTAGGTATAGGCGCAATCCTTGTAATGCTGTTGCTTGTACATGTACACAGTGCTGAGCCTGGCTTATCATTTTATTGACTTCATCTTAAGTGACAGTCAAGGTATTGATCAAGCAGTGATCATGGGATGGTTAGGTGCAAGGTAACCCTGAATCTCGAGAGAAAAAAAGAAACTCGGGGAAGCTAACCATCCGAACATGCAGTCAGTGAGAGCCATAACGGAGGAGTTTAAATAACTCTAAAACATATTTTAGCTTCTAAATGAGAACGAAAATAGTGCAGACCGGCTAAACAACAACCTAACAACGGCACCCACAGAATCAGCAGCAGCTATGGGAGAAGCAGCATGTAGGAAAGAAAGGGGGGAAACTGACTAAGATAATGAAGGAGCTAATTGCAGAACCTTAGAACATGAACATGTAAAGTGCAGTTGACCAAATTGAGTTAGCAGAGCAGTATAAATACAGTCTACGCCCGTTACAACGGACCCTCTGCATCCATGAAAAAATGTCCGCTGTTGCCGAAGTATGCAGTATCCGACGGGGGGGGAGGGGGGGGGGGGTATGAGTCCTAAAGTAGGTACTTCGAACGATATTGCATATGCATAGTACAACTTTGTTTTTGTAGATGCCTGCAGCACCTCTGCAGTGTTCGCGCAAGGGCAAAGAATCGCGTAAACACCGTTTCCAAAGCTTAGAACCGGCACTCGGAAAAGGCCTAGCCATTGCGGTCAAGCGTGTAAGGACGTATGAAAAAAACATCAGTCGCAGCCTTCAGCATTAGCTAGGCTCTTTTAAATCCCCTCACGACGAGGCAGGTTTTCCCGAAACCATTCGTCAAACAAATCGGATCGCTGCCTGACATTCCCTCAAGCAGCTTCCATATTTTTAGCGATTTTAGTCCGTTGCCTGACATTCCCTCAAGGCAGCTTCCAGATTTTTAGCGATTTTAGTCTGGTCATTGAAACAGCTGTGATGAAATAATTTGATGACAGACAGCTGTAAAATCGAAAGTTAGACCAGCTGGACTGCGCACGGTTACCGGCAGATTGCACACAATGGATGGGGAACAACCCCCCTACTTGAGGCATTTCTTACCTTTTTCACCGAACGGAACGGGAACGATGCATGCGTGGGAATAATAAAAGCCGAACTTCACTTAACCTGAGTTTTTTATTACATAAAAAAACTGACGAGGGCAGACTCGCCTCCGTGTGCACCACTTTTTTCATCTCACCGGAGTCACATTTATCGGCACCGGCCTTGTTCTTGACGGTAGAGTGGACCGTCTGCTTAGACAGGCCTGTACTTTTGGCGATGTCGGCCTGTTTTTCCCCATGTTCGACAGCGTTAATTACGCTTAATTTATCGGACAGTGAAATCAGCTACCCTGCCGCTCATGCCGCTGGTCACACACACACAAAAAAAAGCCACTAGCACTGGCTTGGCTTGGCTGCGCCAACGACCCGGCTGCCAGCAATGTTGCCAGACATAATGGTTTTCTTCCCAAAATAAACGAAGAATAAGCACATCGGATGCCGGCCTCGCAGAAGTCCGCTATAAACATTCAGTCGAAACAATTTTCGCCCAAAATTTAGTCTGTTGTAGCCGATAGTCTGCTCTAGCCGGGTCCGTTGTGAGCGGAGTGGACTCCATTTAAAATGCATGGGGACCAGACAAACCAACAGAAATGGTCTGTTGTAACCGAAAGTTCGTTGTTGCCGGATCCGCTGTAACGAAAGTAGACTGTAGACTAAAGGGACAGGCAACCGATTTTTGTCGAGTATATATTCTCTATCACAAATGAAAGGGCATCACTTAAAGCACCTTGATGAGTAACGGTTTTGCTGATAACGCCCTAGAACTTTTCAAATCGAAATTTTTAGGTCTATGAGCCGTATGTGTCCCTCTCAAAAATTATGCTGGCAACAATTACCATAGAGTAGCTAGGCAACATACTTTTGTCTGTATGTGAAATGAAAAACGATATTTTAAAACTTGTCCCCAGCAAAAAAAGTTTGAATCGCAGGTTTTCCTAATCTTTGTGTGTTTTTTAATGCAACGGTCTATTTTGCACGAATTTTGCATCTGTTGGGATAGACAATAGGTAGAATCTGGCTTCATGTTGTGGAGGAGGGAAGTTCCATTTTTCCCGGGCGCGTTTTTTTTTTTTTTTAAGCTGCTGTTGGCATATTTGGAAACAGAAATCAAGTGTTTTGGCAGAACAAATGCCTCTGACTCAGGCAGAATCGTCAAAGCTCCTTGTCTGGGTCTGTCTACTGAACGCTGCTGTTGATTCTGGCCATGGAGACTCACTTAGCCACACTGCGAGCAACCCAGCGACGGCGGGCGGCGTGTTTTTAAAATTTTCAAAATAATGTTTAGAAATACATATACAATTTAACCTTGTACAAATACTTATGTTAAAAGGTTTTCAATACGTAAATAAACGTTTCAGCAGTTACAGTAGCTGCTAGGTTTGCAGGTCACATGACAGGGACACATATTGTAGTGTCAAGTTTCGAAACTACGAACCGCCACCCTTCCGATTTCAGGAAATTTGCTGCCAAATTAAAATTATTTCTGTGAATTTGTTTAGAAATTGCTTGTGGTTACCGGGCTATATAAAATGCTAGCTTTCATATGAGCTAGAAAACATATACGCGACGAAAATCGGTTGTCTGTCCTTTTAACAGAAGTAAAACATGACATTCAAGCATATAACATGGCAGTGATAGAGGAGATGCTGCAAATAGGATGAAGTAGGAAACCAACTAAGAGGAACCTTCACATCGACATAGACAGAATGTACCCACTCAGAGGAGAGCTGAATAACATTACAGCTGGGTAACAATAAAGGCAGCAGAACGATTCTACACCAGACTGTATGCCAGCAACGTTAGATCTGGGGAAACCACTGAGAGTACAAGCTTAATTTGCAATGTCTCTCTCGTTACTAAATAGGAAGTAGGAAAAGCTCTCAAGGACATGAGAAGAGCGAAAGATGGAGGTGACGACAGCATAACCTGTAGATCTTTCAAAGGAAGGAGGAGATATAGTATTGGAACAGCCTGCTGCACCATTTTTGAATGCTTCTTAAACACACAAAAAGTGCCAATAGCCGGCAAAACGCCAACGTTATTCTAATTCAAAAAAAGGGAGATACCAAGGACCTTAAGAGTTACAGACCCAACAGCCTACTCGCAGCTTGCAAGCTGTTTACTAAAGTTATGACCTTCTCTTTTGTTTACTGTTAGTATGTTTGCACTAACACCGTGCATTTTTGTACAGATCAACTGCTTTGTTAGGCCCAGCAGCTAAATATTGCAATTCTGGTTAAGCTTGTGTGTAATTTTGCCCACTTGTGATTTTCTGATGACAGTCTGGCAATCAAGTTTGAAGAGACGCCATCTTCGTGCCTGTTCTATCAAGAAAGCAACCACCAGAGCACATACATGGAGGTGTGCTCCAGTAAAATGCATGGCGTTTGCACTGTTTACAAGAAATCCGTTTGTGGTAAACAATGCCAGGATAATGATATCGGAGTGCAGACTGGCGAGAGTCCCTACACTTGCAGCATCTGTCAGAAGAGCTTCACTAAAAGAGACAGCCTCGTTGCTCATGAAAGGATCTGCTCTGGTGAGAGGCGTTATGTGTGTACTACCTGTCAAAAGAGCTTCACTGACAAAAGCAACCTGGTTGCTCATGAAAGGATACACTCTGGTGACAGGCCTTATTTGTGCACTACCTGTCAAAAGAGGTTCACTCGAAAAGGCATTTTGGTTGCTCATGAAAGATTGCACTCTGGTGAGAGGCCCTATCTGTGCAGCATCTGTCAGAAGAGCTTTACTGAAAAAAAAAACTTGGTTAGGCACGAACGATCGCACTCTGGTGAGAGGCCGTATGTGTGCAGCATCTGTCAAAAAAGCTATGCTGATAGAAGTGGCCTGGTTTATCATAAAAGAGTGCACTCTGGTGAGAGGCCCTACCTGTGTAGCATCTGTCAGAAGAGCTTTACAACTAATGGCACCCTTACTGTTCATAAAAAATTGCACTCTGGTGAGAAGCCCTTTGTGTGTAGCATTTGTCACCAGCGCTTTACTCGTAAAGGTGACCTGGTTAGCCACGCAAAAGTGCACTCTGGTGAAAAGCCGTATGTGTGTAGGATCTGTCAGCAGAGCTTCAAACGTAAAATAAACCTGGTTAGGCACGAACGAGGGCACTGGTGAGAGGCCTTATGTGTGCTCTACCTGTCAAAAGAGCTTTACTCATAAAGGCAACTTGGTAAAACATGCAAGATTGCACTCTGGTGAGAGGCCCTATCTGTGCAGCATCTGTCAGAAGAGCTTTACTGAAAAGGGCAGCTTGAATAGGCACCAACGATCGCACTCTGGTGAGAGGCCGTATGTGTGCAGCATCTCTCAAAAAAGCTATACTGATAAAAGGAACTTGGTTTCTCATAAAAGGCTGCCCTTTGGTGAGAGGCCCTAGCTGTGTAGCATCTGTCAGAAGAGCTTTACAACTAATGACAGCCTTACTGTTCTTAAAAGATTGCACTCTAGTGAGAAGCACTTTGTGTGTAGCATTTGTCACCAGCACATTACTCGCAAAGAACACCTGGTTAGCCACGCAAGAGTGCACTCTGGTGAGAGGCCGTATGTGCGTAGCATCTGTCAGCAGAGCTTCAGTAATAAAATAAACCTGGTTAGGCACGAATCACGGCACTCTGGGGAGAGGCTGTATGCGTGCAGAATCTCGAAAGAGCTTTAGTGATAGAGAGAACCTGGTTACTTATGAAAGATTGCACTCTGGCGAGAAGCCCTATGTGTGTACGATTTGTCAGAAGTTTTAGTGGAAAGAGTTACCTGGTCATTCATGAAAGATTGCATTCTGGCCAGAGGCCCTATGTGTGTAGCATCTGTCAGCAATGGTTCACTCAAAAACCCCACCTTGTTATGAAAGATCACATTCTGGCGAGAGGCCATTCTCGTGTGCCATCTGTCAGAAGAGCTTTACTTAAAAGCGATACCTGGTTAATCATGAAAGATAGCACTCTAGCAAGGAGCCCTAGTGGGTTGCAGGTCAGATGTGCTTTGCTAAAAAAAGCCAGGTGATTGTCATGAAACATTTTTTTGGGTTAAAAAACTGTTTCGAGAATTTATGTCTGAAACTTTGTTGTAAAACAATACGTGTTTTTATTGCATTTTTACGCAACAAAAATTGATATTTCTGGCCTATACTGAAAATATGTTCTTGTTAAGTGCAGGTATATATGAATGAGATGTTGCATACATAAAAAATTTTGTATAAAACATTTGTGAAAAAATCATTGTTTTACAGGATGTTTGTTAAATAGAAGGGTGCACAGTGATGGAAGGCCGTTTGCTTCCATTGTCAAAGAAGCTTCACACAGAAGCGGTCATTACTCAACAAGATCACATGGTGGCAAACTGTCGTGTTCAGAGTGTGTCAGAAAAACATTGCCTTGAAAGCAACTTCAGCATCTGACGATGGATAATTGCACACATATGAAAAGATTGCAGACAGACTGCACACTATCACATGCATTGCATTCTTACAATATAAACACTGGAATAAAGTCAGTGTTTTACGTACATGGCACAAGGTTACTTAATATCATACCTTGGCTCTTCATCAACCAAGGAAAACTCGGGGCACTATGGGTACGGTACATCTCGAAGAACTTTGCCGAGAAACTGTACGCATCTTTTATCATAGGCAAATACAGTGGCTGTTACACGAAATTGCTCCTGGACCTGTAGAAATAAGGTATTCCATATGTTTTGGTCTGTGAGCTCCTGCCCATTCACTCTATATTTGTGTCTTGTATGCCATGCTTTCTTAGTCTAGGTTACAAACCTCAGTGTTGCCTTCTACAGTATTTGCTCACGTGTAAGTGTGCTCAAATATGTGCGCATAATAAATGGACGCCTTATACTGATTGTCAAACATTGTTTTTGTCATTCGTGTGCAATAAAGACATCACATTTTAAACAAGAAAGATGCACCTCAAATAAGCATTTTATTGTATCCATGTCATGCAGATTGCCTCCAGATACCATATGCAACATTCTGCACCTGTCACCACACTCAATGTTCTTCAGTTTGGCACAGGGGACCCGACCCCGACGTTTGAACTGCAAGGGTGTGTTAATAGCACAGTCAGGGTACAGTTGGGAAAAATAAGGTAGAGCCTCTCAATTCTTATTGGTTACCTAAGTGATTTTGTATGGCGGTCGATTGCATCGAAGCACTGTTGAGGGCAAAGTACGTAGCAACAAAAATAATCGTAAAATATCATTTTCGGAGCAAAAAGCAGCCTAACCTCACCATTGGTAATACTGGAACATTTTTCAATGCCTCAACCTTCTACGTGAATAAACAGTAAAGTAATATTCTATTGTTTATGTGAAAAATGAATATTCCCACACTCCTATTATAACTGCTGAGCCACATAAGAATCTACACTTCCCAAAGATTTGAAATCTATAAATACTATCAGCCTTCTGATGCCAGGTGTGAACAAAAAGTACTATTTGGGTCATAATATTTCAAAAGTTACGCAAAAAAACGAGTATAAAATCTACTTGCAAATTATACCTTTTTTTCAGTTCAAGGAAACTTTGGGGCTTTTTAATCCAAATGTACAATAAAGGCTTCGTGTTCAACCATAGAATCCATGTATGCAGTGGCAACCAGAGTTGCAAATATGCAGAACTTGTGATGCAGTGCATTGTTGTAGGAAGCGGTTTTCAGGTGTTTGCTGAAGGCAGTCACCCCAAATTCACTGTAGCTGCTGTAGCCATTCCTGTTCCATCTCCTGAGTTATCTGGAGCGCCGTATTATTTTTGATCAGGAACGTTGCTTGGAATGTCATCGTGTCATGACTGCAGCCATTGTGAATTGTTGTACGGTATGCAGTCAAACCCGGTTATGTCAAACTCGCAAAAAAACCTATCAGTTTGATGTACGGGATAATTTGATATAAGCAAGCTAGGAATTGGAGGTCATAAAGCACATAGCACGTATAAAAACACTATTGATGAAACTGCCCTACTTTCCAAAGAAATAGTCGTTTATCTTCTGATTGGACAACCTTGGTGCCTGAGTGCATGAAAACTTCCCCGCATTGTCAAACGGTCGGAGCAGCTGAATTCGCAACCTTTTATGTGCAAAGGAGCGCCAGACTAATGCGAGTGCACCAGTCATTTTGGAGGTTGTGGGCAGAGGATCGTCGTTGCATTGCTCATTGCTCGCGCTTTCAGTTGTGCTCGTACGATGTCGGCAATGTAGTGTTCCAAACTCTCCAATGGTTGTGACGCCATCATCCACACTCACACACTCACCGACCATTAATCTGGCAACGGCATCCAGAAATTCTTACAGGTGGTTCCACAATTCGGAAACACCGGTGGTGTCTTGGTTGTACACTTCAGCCTCGTTGTAACGTAACGGGATAAAACTAAATAATCGATATAACGAAGTAAATAAAATTCCCTTTGAAATCCCCATAGAGAACAATCCTTGTGAAACCTCCTAACGAATATTGACCTGTTAATGGATATAAACAACTGTATTAGCCTCCCCCCCTAAAAACCTGACTAGGGTGCATGAAGCATTCTATGGAGTTCAACGGTCGTTTGTTGCAGCTGCTTCAATATTCTCATGTCGTTCTCACGGCCATAAACAGCCTTGCCATGCGCGGCCAAGCGAGTCTCCTTACTTGGTCTACCAGCGGGGTGGAGCGAGCGGGTGTGCGGGCCACATGACGCAGTGAGAAGCGGTGCAAAGTGGTTTCCGTCAACGCTTGTGCCGACGGGGTAAACGATGGAGGAACCGACCGGCGATGCTATTGTATCAGATGTGATTGGACAAACCACCTTAAGCAACGACGAAGATGCCATGGTCTTTCGTGCACATACATTCAACATGCAAACGTCATCCCAGGAACTTGATGCAATTGACGTTATACGTCGTTTCTTCGGCACCCACGGCGACGGTGGAAACGGCATCAACGTGGTGGCCACCACTGAAAAGGACGTCTTTGGCTTGTGATATCCGAAAGAAAGGAGCATGACGGACGTTTTCCCATCTGTGTCTAGCGGACAATACAAAGGCAGTGTGCACGTTGAGCAAGCAAAATATTTGTGTTCATTTTTCATTGCATACAGTCTCGTATTTGTACAGTGGGCCGTGAGGCGGTTTTCTTTGCATGCTTACAGTTGTTCACCCAACTGATCATACATTCCTGTAAATGTTTGCAATTGATAAAACGAAATAATGGATGTAACGAAGCAATAGCGGCTCCCCTTCAAACTTTGTTACAAGGTTTGAGTGTACTCCTCAGGATTTTCAATCTGCACAAGCCAGCAGATTTAAAGCAATATCGGGCGGTTTCTTGAGTAACATCTGCCCAGAACCACATCGACAAGGTGTTCTGAGGAACCTCGTGCCTGTCGGGGACGTCTGCCTCCTTACCAATTCCAACTCGATTTACGATTGCCACCTTCATGGTAAAAGGTAAATTTGGTCGCTTCACGCTAGCTAGAGCCAGACTAGCGCTACGCACTACAGCTACATTCCTGAAAAAGCCCACACAGCGTGAACGAACCAGACAACGAACAAACAAAAGCATGGCGGGCGGGCCAGGATCATTTTTTTTTCAACGAGGGGTGCAGACAGCTCACCCTACACGGCACAGTCACAATAGGGAGAATGGGTTGAGGGAGGAGAAAGGGCTGCCCATGAGGGTCCGGGCTTTGATGCTAGGGCTGGGCGAATACACATTGAGGGGTGTGCCTGCGGAATTCCTCCACCACCTCGTGGGAAAGCCATCCTGGGGGGGGGGGGAATTTTTGCGGCATTTCGCGTTTGATATATAGGTTGTCACTGGTATTTTTTTTATATAAGCGTTGTTTTTGCTATATATTCGCATTGTAAATGTACAGTGTCCAGAAATAGTTCGATATAAAGGATAATTCAATGTAAACAGGTTTGATATAGTTGGGTTCGACTGTAGTTGAAGCTTGTGACTGTATTTGTGGCATATATCACCAACTCAGCAGGGAAATGCACATTTCCTATCTTTTCTTATTTCCTATTTTTCCTATCGAGAAAATATATCGACTACCCTTTCTTGACCTGTGCAGGTAAGGACGAAATGGTTGTAACTCTTGACGGTAACTCTACCATTACACAAATGCAGATCTAATTTTGGTCTTTTTCATTGACATTGTTAAGGTATACGGGAATTACCCCGTTTGAGGGTGTTTCGATGCTATGATTTGAAGCCAGCAATATAAAGCCTACAGTCGAGAGTTTGAGGCAGGAAGGATGGATAGGTCTGCTTGGTCGTGCAGCTGGGCACGAAGTTGAGTTAATTTCATGACCTTGCTAGTGACAAGGGCTGTTGGCTATGCCTCTGCAGCGAGCCCTGGTGAAACCTCATTAGCAAGCAATAACGCTCAGTGGTTGGCAGGCTCTGGTGGCCAAATGCACTTCCCAGCAAATAGCCCTGAATACATTGCGAATGGTCGGTAAGGCTGGTTAGGCGGGCCTTATGACTTCTGTCACAGGCACGGAGGTCTTTTCCCATCTCTGCTCCAGTCAATTCTGGCAACAGCACAGATTGCATCTTGTTTATGCCAGCAACCCAAGTCACCCAGTGGCAGCAAGCTTATCCTGTGCACTAAGAAGGGATAACTGAGCACTATCAAGGTAGTGCACTTCGTGTCAGCCTCTCAAGCTGCTGCCACCTTAAGCGACCAAAATATTGACGAAAAGGAGGCCAAATTTAGGTGCCCCTCGAAAGGGCCCTCACCCGTACTTCACGTATTTCATCTGCACAGATAATTCAAGGCCTCACCAGTCAGATCAATAATGATTATAGGCACTGTTTACAAGTTGGCACAATTTTCTGCCAGACTTCTGCTAAAGCCATTGTCAGCGATCATGCTGGGCACACTTTCCTGAGACCGTGTAGATAAGTTGAAATCTCCTGGCTTCAATATGTCAATGTCTGCATGATGGACGGCACAAAGATGTCATTACTCTTTTTGCGTGGCAAGGTCATCTCCTGCACTGTTCCGGTTGTCTAGCCCTCACTGCTGCAAAGGCAATTTTTACGGTATCTGTCTTCGCATGGGTGTCGGAGCTGTCTCCCCTGCACCGTCCACCCCTCAGCAGCGCGCGCTGTTTACCTGTCGACCCTAAATGCAACTCAGCCTTGCTCTCGTACTGATATCCTCTACTGAAGGTGCCACGACACTTCCTAGGACCTCACTGGCCCCTCTGCTAATTGAGCCCTCACTGCTGCCACACCGCTGTTAGAACAGCTTCTGGTGATCTGCCAGCCACGTCTACACAGACCCGAGCTTTGCAAATATAGTCATTCTAACAGTTCTGCTCTGGTAGACGTCGCCTCTATTGTAGCTGGTCGCAGGGGTCACAAGCACTGTCCGCAACTGCATACTTCCAGCGCCACAGTCGTTCCCCCTCTGAAAGCGGCATTTGGTAACACTCTATCCAGCAATGTCAAGATCGGCCAACCCACCATAGAACGAGCAACGCATTTTCAAGATGGGTGGAACCGCCAGGCTGTTGGCCCCGCCACTCCACTGCCCAAAATCTCTCCCTCTCACATCAGCCAAATGTGCAGATAAGATACACAGCTGTGCTGAAAAAGTCATATCCGTGGATGATATTTTCACACAGTAAAAAATGAACCAATGTCCATGTAGAAATAAGCTTTTATGGGAGTGAATTTAAGCTCCGGAATAATGAAGCAAACCCAAATGCCGAAGAAGCACTTTCATTAAGGTGGCATAGTGGAGCATGGGCAAATTCAATTCTGCGGCATTCGTCTTCGACCCATTTATTTCAAGTGGTCTTGTTTCTTTTTTGTTACATTGAACTTGGTAACCTAGGTACAAACATGGTAACCTAAATTTGGTAACCTAGTAGTGTGTGCACATGCGCTGCCTTTTTACTTAACCGTGTATGCAAAAACTGAAACCGGTGATGTGCGCATGTTTAGACGTGAAAGAGCGCCGAGAATATGGCTTCGAAAGCCCTTCAAGGTGAACTACAAATATTGGGTCACATCGGAGTTCCGAGCATGCAAGTTGCTCTTGATCCTGCAGGAATTCGCAGCTACTCGACAAGCTTAAACTTGAGGTGGCAACGGTCGTGACTGCATGTTCCAAGGCAATGGCTTTTCGTTGTTTCCGCGCTCATTCACGTTCCGGGCCTTGCCGACGCTCCTTCGATGTCTGCTATGCCGGTAGACCAACGTTCGCATCCTTCCCATAGCAAGTTAAAAGTGAAACTGCTGATAGAGGTGTTAGCACCGTTATCATGCCATTTTCAGCCGATCATGCAACTTGCAAAAGAAGCATTGGCGGTGCGAGGTGTGTCAAACTTGAGAAACAGAGACCGGCGGTGGCAAGGAGGCGCTACATTGGGAGAAGGGAGGAGGGATGTTGATTTACGTGGCTCCACCGACATGAAAACTGGGAGGGGAGGTAGCAATATACAGTTTCGCTGTGAAAACTTGGGCAGTGAGGGCTTGACGTGGCTATGTGTTCATGTAGTAGTGCTTCACTCGAAAACTAAAAAAAATTAAAGATGAAAAGAAGACAGCAAAGCACACAATGACAAAATAATGGCATGCATTACTGCACCTTGTCTAGCTATTACTTCGGGTTGTGGAAAGCAAAGATTGGCTCGCTTTGGCACTGTGCCTGTTCATTTAACCCAATAAAAATTAATGCATGCAGTTGCAAGCAAGCATCAGCAGAGGCTGCACCCACTGCAAGCTTGATGAAACACCACACACGAATGCTCGACTGGTTTCATACTCACTTGGGGGATTGGCCAGGATTGGGAGCTTTATTGGGGCTACTGTGCCCGATTTAGGGAGCTAAGATTTGGAGAGAAAAAAATCAATGAGAAAGAAACCCCTCTGCCGCGGCACTAATCTTTTTTTTGTGCAGTGGGGCACTAGTCATCCGTACTACAGCGGAGTCAGTGACGGTTGAAGAGGCCATATGAGCAACGCGCTGAGAGCAAAGCCACGCGTGTTCATCATCCAACCCTTAATACAACCGCTCGACGCCACAGTTGCCACGACAACGTATCGCGCAGGTAGCGGCTACGTTTACGGAAACTCGGGAATCAAACAATCTTCAAAGCGACCCTACCGCAGCTGAAGGGTGTACTTGCGCAATAATAGTAAAAAGGACCCTCCCACAGTGCAAAGCCTCCTGAAGTTGTGCGTGCTGCCTTCGTCAGAAAAGTAAGAACAAAAAAAAGCCTCACGACCTATGACAACTATAAAGGAAGTGATGAGAAGAGCATTAATTGTCACGTGACTTTTAGCTGTGACATCCTTCCCTTTGTTGATGTATGCCGGATTGGGCGTCCCGGTTTCTGACGGCGCTCCTAGCGGCGCAGCGATATCTTTTCCATTCCACTCCTCATCTCCTCCCTGGTCTTTTATCCCCGCTTTCCTCTCCCCCCCCCCTGCACTCGGTTCTATCAGAGTCCTTCAAAGCATTGAAGGCATTGAAGGACCCTGGTTCTATCAACGCCACTAAGGCCCTCCCTAGGTGCGTTGGTTGTCTGCAAGTGAGCTCCCCCCTGTGCTCAATACCCAAGTGCACCTTCCTTTCCCCTCTTCTAGCAAATCACTTCTCTCTCTGTCTCTCTCTTCCCTGCTCCGTTTGAAGAAGTGGAGGCGGCTGCGAATGTCCAGCAAGAGGGAATGGGTTTGGCGAATGTGACCGAGTCCACATTCGCCGGGCACCCTGATGATGCCGCAGGCAGCGGCGTGAGCCGCGCCTTTTCCTGTAAAGCAGTCAAGCCCGGGAGTCCACGCTGTTTGTTAATGTACTTACAGTGTGTTGCGACGGTAATTGGAAGGAGGAGGAATAAACTTTATTTCAGTATTAGTTTTGGTAGTAGTGGCAATGGGGGGTCTTCTCAGACCAGAAGTCCCTGGGCGGTCGCTGCCAGGCGGGCCCTTTCAACCAGCCGAAGCTTATCGCCGGGGTCCGGGCTGGCTAGCATGCCTTAACTGCTCATGGTTGGGGGAGGGATAGTGTGTGGGAGCACGCCCAAATCATATGGTAGAGTGTGCAGGGTTGGGGACAGTACTTGCAGGTGGCGGAGTAGGAGGTGGGATGAATGGCGTGGAGGAGGGTGCACTAAAAATTTTTCCTGGGCGAACCGCCGCTCTGTTCGCGCTCAAACTTCACACGAAGGTCGCATTTTGTGGTCTATTTTGTTTGACGCCGGGAACAACGACGGTACTTACCTGTTTGTCCTGAAAGTAAATAAAAACGATTTTCGCCTATGGGAAATGGCGGCTGATTTGGACGTGCGAGCCCGAAAACCGGGTTTTCTGATCGTCTGCTAGCTCATTTCTAGGTGCATTTTCTAATCGTCTGCTGCACCATTTGGCTCCGTACGTGAATACCAAACGTGCGTTTCACTCTGCAGGTCGTTCCATCGCTCCAACATCAACTTGCGCTGGCTCGCACGTCCAAATCGGCCGCCATTTTCCCATAGGGGAAAATCGCTTTTATTTATTTTCAGAATGCACAGGTAAGTACCATCGTTGTTCCTGGTATCAAACAAAATAGACCACAAAATGCGACCTTCGTGGCAGATTTGAGCGCAAACAGAGCGGTGGTTCGCTCAAGAAAATTTTTTAAAGTGTTCCAATTATCGTCGCAACACCCTGTATATTCCAAGAAAATTTAGGCTGCAGCATGTGTTTTACGTGGCAAAGCGTTGAACCAAAGCGCCATGCGTTTTTGTTTTGATATGTTCACGCCGAAGCAATCCCGATTGCGCTCACAGATGCAACGAAGGGCAGAAAACAGCCCGGAGAGATTTTCTTTTTGTTGTTTTTTTGTTTTCGACGTCACGGGCCTTGCAGTTCCGCCCATCAACTGAGCATGGAAAAAACATCTGGTGACGCCACACAACAATAAAAACAAAGAACAAATACACAGAAGCCGCTTATGCATTAAAGGAGTCATAAAAACAAAACACCAGTTTGGTTCATTTGAAAGGTTGCCTCATTACAATCATACTGACACCACTTTTAACGCACACTTCGCTCAAATAAGCTATATAATTAGGGAAAAGGGGAATGGCCATGCGACGCACTAGCTCTGGCAAAGGCTGCTGCACCCCGGGGGTCCTTTCCCCGGGGGTGCTCCAGCCTCGCCCGATCGCTAACGGCTGGAGCGCCCCATGGAAGTGACGTCACCTGTTTTTTGTTATTATTTCTTGGATTTGGTCGTTCTTGTTGATCTCCGAAACTAGTACCGAATACCATGCCGGCCGTGCAAAGTGGCCGTGCCGGCATTCATGTTTAGGTCGGCTGTGCTTTTCTGTTTACGCGCCGGAAGCGCAGGCTGATAACTCTCCTACTTAATACATCGGCTGTCGTTCAGTGTTGTGTTATCTACGGCGCACCTGCGGGCAAGGCAAAACCACTCCGAGTGGAGGATTTGGAGGCCGGCTTTTGTAACCGCACTTCTTTCTTTTTATTTTGGAAGGTGTGTGCGCGCGCCATTTCACGCCATTAGGTTTGATCTGCTGTGGCTCAATAGGGAAGAATGGGTCTGTGTCCTCAAACGTGGGCACTGGCTGAAGAGGCGGCCGGCAAAGGTCTAAATAGTGTTGCACGAAGGCTGCTTGCGCTCCCATATTTAGATCATAAAATCTGTGGCTTTTGTGGGGAGAATAATAGGCGGAAGGAATACCTTTAAAGGCCCTCATTTGACAAGAGTTCTCTTGGGTCTAGATTACTGGTGCCCAGTGCACTTGATCTTCCACTAAATAAGCTTATTTAGTGGCTCTTGTGCAATCTAGTACGCGCCGCTGAACACCAGCGTTTTTGTCCGTATAGTTTTGGCGCAGCAGCTTGAAATGTTTTGCAACCTCACCATACTTTCTGTGCATAGAAAGACCAGCAGGTGCCTTATTTTGGGGGGTGAAATCAGCACAGCTGGTACAAAAGAGGCCTGAATTAAAGTTTATTGGATGTGACAAAAAGGTGTTTCGAGTAAACACTGTGTTAATGCCTCTTTTCGTTGTGCCTACAACTCTGTGTATTTGGTCATGTTGTACCAACTTTTCCGAGCTTCCAAAGTTGCAAGGGATACTGCAGTGCTACAAGTACTAGTGTCAAAAAATTTGGCTTTTGGCTTCCCGTTGCCACCCTTGTTAGTGATGGCGTGGGAAGAAGCACGCCGAAGCAGGAAGCACCGCGCAATCCAGGAGATACACTGTACTTTATTTCACGAACTTCACGCATCGTTGTAAAAATTGTGCTGGTAATCAATAAACAGCGAGAGCACAGCTCTGTACCACACACTGGTAAGGGCAGCAAATGTAGCGCCAACAATGGTCTTTCACATAAACTGCGCCCACAGCTCCTGTAAACACCAAATTGATAACAACGTTGTTGTACATAATTACGTATATAAACGTCATGTAAGTAGTGTTGCTTCTGCTCATAGCAACAGCTGTCCAACAGCCTACCTGACGACCAGCGCAGGCTTGGATGCACAGCAACTCCTGGTGTCCAGGGCTGAGACGACAGCAAGGTCGTCCCATGGTCTCCTGGACTGAGGAGCCACTCCCACATCACCAGGCTCACAATAAAGTTTTTCCTCCTCCTCCTCCTCCAACAGCCTACCACTGCAAGTGCTGAAGAACCGGCCAACCATGTGACGTTTGTTGTCCGAAAAAAAAGAAGCACTCAGGCCTTCGTTTTCTGACAAGCAGACTGGATGCTCATCACGCTGAAGTTCCCCCGCAGTAAGAGCTATGTGAGCGCATCCGTTTACGCGTATATATACGTGCTGCCACGTGCACCTGGCACCACGTGGCAGCAAGGTTCCATTCTGCCAAGGTGCCGGTTTAGCGCCGTGGTGAGAGGATTTGGCTGCTGCTCTGGCGAAATGAGTTCAAGTCGTACACCATTCCATAGAGCGGTGGCCCCGCCGACGGCCACGTATATATACGGTGACTTTTCGCGTTTGATGTTACACCTTCGTCTTTAAAATTGGTGAAACTTGCACTAGTGACACAAGGCGAAGCTGGAGGATTTCTTTTTATGTAAGCACTGGATGACACACCACCACGTATTGCGAAATTTATTTACGTGTTCCGTCGTCGCTTCTCATAGTACTCATCGTCATATCCATCTATTTTCCACATGCATGACTGGCTGACCCGGATCGTTTTGTCCGCAGGCTTTCCCATTCCTCCAAGAGTGGAACGCGTCGGCACGCGCTAGAACCGGCTTCGCGAGCTGGGCGTCTGCGAACTGTCTTGTGCTCTTCCTTGTGCCGCGGACGCACGTGACTGTTTCCTTGGTATTTTTGCGAGCGCCACGCGCAAGCCAGGACGATGCCGGACGCTCATCGCAAAACGCGTGCGCGGTAAACGGCGGGAGTAACTATGACGTGATGTTTTCTGATGCTGTCGCACACATTACGGCCAGCAACGATAGCTCTGCTGTTAAAAGGTTGTCCGAAGTGTTCGTACGGCGGCGGATTGGCCAGCGAAGCTATTTTGATTTCATTGGACTGCGCACATTTATGAAAAAAAAAACACGATTGACTCGGGATATCCTAGTTTTGGGCAAAATAAAGCTATCATCATTGACTCGGGCTTGGTCCAAAGAAGTGCACGAAACTGCTGCGCCTTGTTGGCCGACGCTGTCCACGTGTTTGGCAGCGGGAGCAGCTGGCTGTGTCGCGTTCGACGCCCTTCTCCCCCGCATTTCCGCAGCTCCTGCGCCACGCCCTCTACACCATTTAGCGGCTATACGGCAGCATCAAACCCCGACGCCACACTCTCCTGCGCCTCGGCTGCTGCCGCCTCCTCCATGTTGCTGCAATTAGCGCCTACGCCTCTCCCACCCTCCAGTCGCACCTTTAAATTGGTTGGTTGGATACGGAACAAGAATGGCGCTTACCCACTCTGGGGGATTGGACAAGTCTTATTGTGGTTTCACTGTTTAAGAAGTTTATGAGTTAGTTTCAAACGAAGGGAAAGTAGGGTACAGTGATGCTAACAATTTTAGAACAAAAAAATTCAATACTACTGCACAAACACGTGTTTCAATAAACGATTAAAAATTGGTTGATGCGATTGATTAACTAGGCAAGCGACCTGTTTCGGCAATAAATGAGTGAAGAGCGTGACAAACATCCCTGTTGCACCAACCAAGCCCGACTGCCCCAAATGACAATAAATTAGGCACCGACAAGGCGGGACCCAAGCACCGGAGGGAAACCTCCAGGTGACGATTTCGGAGGGAGGAGAACCGCCGGCAAGACAACAGGAAGTGGTCAAGTGTTTCCTCCTCTTGACAGAAGCCGCAGATGGCCGATGGCGGTATGCGTGCGCGGTGTAGATAAAAATTCAAATTAGGTGTTCGGCATCGAAAGCAAGTCAGTGTGACCTCGCAAAGTCGAGACTGCGCAAAGTCACACTTCCAAGAGTACCGGAGATGCTCAATGTCAGGGCAGCCAGCGATGCTGTCTGGTGGTAAGCTGTCAAACGAACTGTACCTTCGAAACCTAGTTGCAACAACATAGGCTATCGGGGACACAGTATGAACCAGAGGACCATTCAGTGCTACTCCTGCCAGGTAATCAACGGTTTCGTTAAGTTCAACACCTCTGTGCCCTGGGACCCAGACCAGACGAATTTCCCTGACATGTGCCGGTATAAGCATCGACAGCGATCGACGAAGTGGTTGGTGAAGATAAAGCAGAGCAGACCGAAAAAGAATCCGTCACAATGATCACCTGGGAATGCTCTTCGCTGAGCTTTCGAAGAGCGAGTGCGATTCCCAAAAATTCTGCCAAATATATTGACGTGAAATTTGGAAGACGGAGAGGAAATGCCCAGTCAAGCGCAGGTGAAAAGATACCTACACCAGCTTTTTTGTCTCGAAGAGAAGCATCTGTGGCTATAACCACATGTGTCGGGAACTCTTCTAGGTAGTTTGCTAAAAGGCCAGATATCGTTCTCTCCGGCAAGCATTTGGCATTGGAGGGGAAAATGTTGACGAAATAAATGTCCACCATCGCAGTGCAATGGTGAAACGTAGGTACAGATAATATGTTGACATTTAAAGGGGCGAGCAAGGTCTGGACGAACACCACCTGTGGACGCGTGTACATGGACCATGACTGGGCAAAAAAGGACGCTGGGGAGTGTACAAAAAAAATTCCCCGCATTTCCCCGAGGGGAAGAATGTGAAAGTGCGAATGCAGGAGTTGAATTTGCGCGGTTCGGTAATGTTCGCGAAAGAGAGATCACACACACACACACACAACTATAAAGAAAGAAAGATGCATTTATTCACAGACACCTATTTGTGTTGTCGTTGTACTTGATTGCTAGAGCGGATCTCAGCTTTGAAATTTCGTGTCAGTACTCCTTTAAGCGGGTGCATAGCCCTTCTCACGCCCGATTCCTGGCCAATCCCCCACGTGGGTATGTGCCATGCACAGACACCTATTTGTGTTGTCGTTGTACTTGATTGCTAGAGCGGATCTCAGCTTTGAAATTTCGTGTCAGTACTCCTTTAAAGGGTCCATGAAGACAAAATACAACTTTAGTTAACTTGAAAGAGTTAGGCTTCAGTACCTCACGCAGCTCCATTCCGGCAACGAAAAACGTTTTTTAACCGATAAAAACGGAAGAAATACTTAAGAACTTTCAAACTTCGCGCCACAGTGACGTGTTATCGGCACGAGTTACGTCATATGGGCCATCACTAAAAACATAATTTTCAGTATCTTAACTGCAGGTTAGCATTCAAGTGATTCGATCAAACGGAACTAGTAGCCCACTAAAATCGTCCAGTCATGTGTCCTGGCGATTGATCAGTTCGGCCGCCGTCAATCGCCCAAACAAGATTCTGTGACGTCATAGAAATGTTGCCGGAAACTGGCTAGTGAGTCGCCACTCCTCCACACGTTTTCTTAAATATCTCCGTTATTTTTCCGAAGTTTGCGATGAAATCGGTATCATTGTTATCACGAAAGAGCAGTCTTTCTAATGAACCAAACTTGTATTTTGTCTTCATGGCCCCTTTAAGCGGGTGCATTAGCCCTTCTCACGCCCGATTCCTGGCCAATCCCCCACGTGGGTATGTGCCATGTCAGCGGCCAGGCAGCGCGCGCCCATCTCCCCCCGTTGCCAAGGAAGACGAGGAGATTCCTGGCCAATCCCCCACGTGGGTATGTGCCATGTCAGCGGCCAGGCAGCGCGCGCCCATCGCCCCCCGTTGCCAAGGAAGACGAGGAGCGCGCGCACCCGCTGCTGTTGCTATGCGGACGGCGGCGGAATGCGGACTGCGGCGGACGCTTCAGGCTCGCTTAAGAAGTGCATTCGCACTTAAAACCATTTGTGATCGTGATATAGGCAATTCCATCGCACGAAGGTATGCTTCTACTGTCAATACCTTGAAGCGAGAAATCAGAGGAAGGATACGAGCCTCCCAGTACAATACCCGAATGGGGACGTACCTTGGCAATCCCAAAGACAATCGCAAAGCTTGCCTTTCTAAAGTGATCCATGGTCGGAGCTTGTAGAACGGGTAACTAGAAATTCTTGTTGCTTAAATCCCTGTAGGTTTCCAGAAAGGTATTGACATGTGAATGTCTTGCAAGACACATGTTGGGTAGATATTTGTGCTAGGATGATATGAAGTAGGCCGGCTTTAAGAAAAGAAAAAAACAGAAAACACAGAATTCAATAAGCTTTGGTTGTGTTTTGACGAGAGCTAGCCAGCGTGTTTCATTAGCGCAGTTGCAAAGGGTGAAAAAATGAATAGATCTTCTACAGCTTCAACCCTGTGAATTAGCAAAGAATTGTTGTGCTTTGTAAACATGTATGTTTACAGAGCACAACAATTATAAGGAGCTAGGAATATCATTCCAACCCTTGCTTTGTAGGATTACAGTCAACATGTTGGGACAAAATTAGGCTTTTAAGAATTACTTAGAGTCTGGCTACCCAGGAAATGTGCACTTGTTTAGATTTATTAATACACAATTTCCTGTTCATGCATGGCACTGTGTACGAAAGTTACTAGGGTCTGCATGGACTGATCTCTTGGGCTGCTACCTCCACAGCTCTTACTGAATCATGCGCAATATTCTTCGAACAGACATAAAGGAAGGAATATTTAGTAGGCAGCTCATTTATAAGAATATAAGACATACTGTTCTTAAAACTTAGCTTGGGGGGGGGGGGTAAATGAACTGGTCGGTTCCTTATTTTTTAAAAGGAAATTACCTCAATAAATATTTGAGAAAGGTGCTGAGCTGCAAAAATAAGGAGCTCGTGTCCAGCCTGGCCAAGCTAGACCTAACCAGTCAATCCATGCACATGGAAGGGCACTCGTAAAAACTTATGCGGAATTGAAGAGCACTAAATGTATTTAATGTCAACACAAGCACCAATCCAACGTAGCAGCCCATGGGCTGAGGTGGTGCACTACTGAACACGGGGCAGCAGGTTCCCTGGGCATACCAGTTTTTGTGAAGGAGGCGGAAAACACAGCTTTCCATGAGTAAGTGATCTTGGTGTTGATTGAATACTTCCAGGTGGTATAAGTTTATTCATTGCCCTCCACCATGGCATGCCTCATATTCATCGTGCTGCTTCAGAACACTATGCTACACACTTATCTTTTGGGTCTTAACACTAGCAACATTTAAATGAAACATCTTTGACATTGCATAACTGTTCTTGAATAATTATTCATTTTATAATTGGCACAATAGAGGTACTGTCGTAAAAAGAACTGCAGCTAAATTGTAAATCCTAATTGTTGTATGCTAGTGACATATTGCAAGAAAATCGAAAATGTAATAGTTATATATCCGTTCGCTCACCAGCTGTACAAGTTGTACCTGCCCCATGAACCTTCAAATGCTGGTTAGTCTCATGGCCAACACATGAGCCATACATGCCCTTCTGTTCCCAAAAGGACTAAACAAACACACAACCTCCAAGAGAACACATCAGGCATTGGGAAGAAACGTTTTTAACACATGGGCGTTTTTGCTTTCGCCTCCATCAAAAGCTGCTGCAGTGGCTGGGAATTCTATCCAGTCGCCTGTTACAGACTTAGCTTGCACTCATATCAGCATGCTGGCTCATGTCCAGGCTTTGGAACAGTCTTTATTCCCTGTCCAAATAGCTCACTGCAGTTTCGAGAACCAGCAGTTGAAAGGGCGAAGCAAGTGGAGCAATGGACGGAACGCACTCGTTGACGACCACCTTAGTAGACCACCTCTGTAGAGGCCATGCATGGAACTTGATAGGACAGCTGTAGGTTTCACACAGATGTAAGCTTGTTCTAATGGGACAAACTTCGTGGGGTTCCTAAATTGTATGTCAGCCAGCAACGTCGTGCTCGATGTAAAACTCTAGAATACATCTTGGCACACCGGACACCTTTTCGTGCAGCAATGAATCCTTGTCTCTTATCACTGCGTTTCTTTGTTCAGGTCTATAAAGAGGGAAAGCATGTACTCCGAAAACTCCACGTATAAGTTCGTTGAATAGTCCGTCAAGTTTGTCCAGTTGTCTCGGCTGAAAGCAGGCAGTCCTTGGTAGCTGCTTTTTTGAGAAACAAAATCAGCACTGCCATATGCTCGCGAAGGCGTGTTACAACATTCTGAGTAATAGCCACTGTGTTTTGCTTCGGTGAAGCAAGGTGCGTTTCACATCTGCTAGCACTTTAAATTCCTTGTAGCTAGATGTCTGTTTTAGCAACAGAAAGTAGTTGCACACATCCCGTACTAGGTCATGAACTCCTCGTGGGAGAGTTTTGCATGTGTACGATGCGCACAGGTGAAAAGAGTGGCAGCAGGTGTGACGTGATTCTTCGTCCATGTTGTGACCCAGGAAAACGTGGCCATTGGAAATGGCTGCAATTGTTACTGCTCCCTCAAGTGTCTCTTGCAGGATGCCTGTTACCTTGTCCCCTTAGACCCTTGAATGTTGGCGTGTTATCCTGGATTTGAATAGGTTGCAATGGTGCATGGAGTTCTTACGAAGCTACATGCAGTGGCCGCAGAATCTAGAACTTCACTTTTGCACGCACCATCTCGTAAAAAAAACGCAATTGTACAAAGTCTGTCTTCATGTTTCTCAAATTATTGCATGCACCATCTCTCGTAAAAAAAAAACGAAATTGTACAAATTCCGTCTTCATGTTTCTCAAAGTAGTCAAAACATACTTCGCACGTGAATCACAGTTTGTTTTGGTGTTCACAGCTATTCGGTCTTGCATGCTTGGCCACCAGAAACGAAAACAAAGGAAAAGCTTCCCTAGATTGTTGTGTAGGGCTGTGCCAGATAGGATGTTGCTTGTGCAGGTGTGCAAAAAGACAAGAAAGCTCATTGGAAGCGTAGTGAAAAAAAAAACATCCACTACAGAAACTCTGGCCCTGGTATTTGTTTTTCTTGGAGAGCCTTTCAGTTTGATCATATGCAAATGTCGTTTCAAATCGCGCGCCATCAGCCGCAAAGGGTTCGCACAACATCCGACAGATGGCGACGAGTGTACTGGCCAGTAGGAAGACGCATTGAAACATCCCCCTCGCGAGGGGCACGATCAAATGCAGAGCATTTCCGGGGGCGCACGACGTTAAGTAGTTTGCGTTGCGTTCATGTTGTTCATGTTGTTCATGTTGTTCATGTTGTGCGTTCATGTTGTTCAAACATAAGTTCATGTTGCACTTGTGGCAACTGCTGACGAGAGAGCGCTCGTCAGCAGTAATTTGAATGAGTCAACGATATAAGGCGCGTTCATAGCCTCGCATTCTGTGCCGGCTTTGTGGCGCAGTGGTTAGAGTACCTTGTACACTGCGTTCCGCCCGCAGGGTCGAGGGATCGAAACCTGGCGCCGGATAGAGAGAGAGAATCAACCTTTATTGAGCCCAATGAGGTATTGGCTAGTGCACGCAGGCACCGGATGGGGTGGAACCCTCTTCTCGGGTCCCATATGCGTCTAGCAGCTCCTGGCCCCTGGCTGCCAGCGCGAGCTGGATCGTCAGGTCGGGGCTAGACAACAAGGTCTCCCATCGCTCTCGGGGGTCGGGTGTGGGAATAGGGGTGGGGGGCGGGCGGATCTTAAGAGACTCGCACTCGGCTAGGACGTGTGCCAGAGTGCCTTGTCTCTCCTTGCAGAACGGGCAAGTACTCTCGTACCTGACAGGGTACATCTTGTTTAGAAGTGTGGGATGCGCTAGCGACCCCGCCTGTATTCTTCGGATTACGGTCTGCTGTTTTCGGCTCAATTGTGGGTGAGGCCTGGGAAATCTGCACCTACGCTCTCTGTACATTTCAGTTATTTCTCTATAGCTCGTGACGGGGCGCAGCTGCGCCGGCTCGTCCTCGGCCCGGACGGATAACTCTCGGGCGTGGTGGTCGGCCAGTTCGTTTCCTTCCACCTTCGAGTGAGCCGGCACCCACACGAGCTCTAAGGCTCGCCTCGGGGGCCTTCGCTTGGACAATATCGCATGTGCCGCGGGGGACACCCTCCCTTTTCGGAAGCTGGCGTACGCCTTCTTAGAGTCCGTTACTATAGTGCCGGCCCTCGGATGTGTTAGCGCGAGGGCCACGGCAACCTCCTCTGCTTCGATCGATTGGGTCGTGCGGACCGATGCGCAGGTCACCAGGGTGTCTATGGTGGTGACCGCCGCCGTAGCCTTGGTTCCGTACTTGGGAAGCACCGCGTCCGCGTAGAAGACGTCGGGGTCCTCTTCGAGCTGGCGGGACAGCGCCCTGGCCCTTGCGGATCGCCTCCCTTCGTTTTTCCCGGGCTGCATGTTCCTGGGAAGGGGCTTGGTCTTTACGACGTCCCTCCACTCGGTAGGTAATGTCTCGGTGTCTGGTTGTGGTTCGATGCTCCATCCCACCTTGCGCAAGACGGCCCGTCCGTGTTCGGTCTGACTTAGTCGGATCCTTTGGTTAGAGAGGTGGGCCTCCACCATTTCGTCTACCGTGTTGTGCCTACCCATGCCCAGAAGTTTCTGCGTGGACGAATGCACGGGCACTCCCAGGGCGAGTTTGGTCGCCTTTCTGACCACCGTGTCCAGGGCCTCACGGTCCGCCCTCGTCAGCTGGAGGTACGGGGCAGAGTAAGTGATGCGGGACACGATGAACGCCTGCACCAATTTCAGGGCGTCGTCTTCCTTGACTCCTCGGTTCCTGTTGGTGACTCTTCTGATCATGCTCGAGATCTGCTCGGAGACGGTCTTGATCTTGTGTGTGGCCGCGGTGGCCTTGCCGTCGTCGCGCAGCAACATGCCCAGGATGCGGACCTGCTGTGTGGGCTCGATCTTCGTGCCGTCAATCGTGACGATTACGTTCGGTGGCGGTTCCTTCTTGGGCCTACCTGGCTGCACCATCAACAGCTCCGACTTCTGCGGGGCACAGCTCAGCCCGCAGGTCGTGGCGTACTCATGGACGGTGGTCGCCGCCCTCTGCAGGGTTTCTTCCACCCAGGCTTCGGAACCCGCTCGGGACGTCCACACCGTAATGTCGTCGGCGTAGAATGCGTGGTCCACGCCTTCGATCTCTTGGAGTAACCTAGGCAGGGGCAGGAGGGCCAGGTTGAAGAGCAGCGGAGACAATACCGACCCTTGCGGAGTGCCCCTGTCTCCGAGCTCGATCGGGTCGGACCGTTCCTCTCCTATCCTTATGGTCGCCGTACGCTTGGTCAGAAAGTTCTGGACGTAGCCGTACGTCCTGCGGCCGCAGCCCGTCTTGCGGAGGTTCTCGAGCACGCTTCCGTGGGACACGTTGTCGAAGGCCCCCTTGAGGTCCAACGCAAGTATCCCGCGGGGCGAGTGTCTTGTGGCCTTCTTGAACACCAGTTCGTTTAGCTGGAGGAGGACGTCTTGGGTGCACAGGTGCTGGCGGAACCCGTACATAGTAGCCGGCATCTGGTTCGTCTCGTCCAGGAACCCTTGGAGTCTTCGGAGAACCATGCGCTCCACGACCTTGCCCACGCAAGACGTGAGCGAGATCGGGCGCATGTTCTCGATTGTCAGCGGTTTGCCCGGCTTGGGAATAAATCTCACTTCTGCTTCCTTCCATTCCGCGGGTAGTTCCGAGCGTTCCCAGGCCAGGTTGATGTGGTCCAGGAGCTCGGCCGTCGCCGCGTCGCTCATGTTGTTCAGGAGTCGGTAGGTAATGGCGCCCGTGCCGGGCGCGCTCTTTTTGTTACTCTCGTCGATGGCCGTCAGTAGTTCTGTGGTGGTAAAGGGCTCGTCCAGCTCCGGATTTTCGGGTCCCCCGTATTCCTCCGGCAGCGGGAACTGCCCGCGCTCCGTCTTAAGATACTTCGCCTTCAGGTCTTCGATGAGCCTCTTGCCGTCCCCGCCGTGGGCGTTGAGTACCTTGGTGAGGTTTCGGTTCGTGGCCGCCCTGCCATTTAGCGGGTCGACCAAGTGACGCAGGAGGCACCAGGTCTTGCGCGCGGACAGCATGCCCTGCAGGCCGTCGCACGTGCTCATCCAGTTCTCCCGGCAGAGCTTGGCAGCGTACTCGGAGATTTGCTTGTTCAGCGAGGCTATGCGCTTGGGCAGCTTTGTGTTCCTTCTCTGCCGTTTCCACCTCCGAGTCAGCGAGTGTCGAGCCGCCCACATGTGCGCGAGCTTGGCGTCGACGAACGGTGTCTTTGCTGTCGTGGCGACGGTCTCCGTGAACTTATCGAGCGCGGCCTTCTGTTCTCTTGCCCACTCCGCGTACGGTCTTCCACTACTCTCCTCGGCTTCGGCGGAAGATTCGGCCGCTTCTGCCCCGCACTTGCGCATGCGGTCCCAGTCGGTGATCCTCGCCGTGCCGATTTCCGCTCTGAACTTGGGTCCTCTGATCGTCACGCTCAGGATGTCGTGGTCGGATCCCAGGCTGACGTCCTCGTTGCGCCAGGTCGCGTCGAGAGTCCCCGCGAGCCACGAGAGGTCCGGGACGGTGTCCCGGTTTGTGCCGGTTCCCCTTCGGGTCGCTACCCCAGGCTCGTTGAGGAGCGCCAGTTCCAGGTCTTCCATCGTCTTCGCGAGGGTCTTGCCCCGCTTGGATTGAAACTTGTAACCCCATGTGGTGTGCGGGGCGTTGAAGTCTCCGAGGACCAGGAACGGCCTGTTCCCCGCCAGCTGCTTCGCCTGCCCGACCGTCTCGTCGAAATCGAGGTCCCTGCGTGACGGCCTGCAGTAGGCGCTCATCACGAACAGGTTCCCTCCGCTACCTATGGTTCTCGTGTGTATCTCGACCAGGGTGTGTTCGCAGCCCTTCTGGGCCGTGAGGTGCTGGGTGGCCGCCACGTTGCTGCGTACCAGGACCGCCGTCCCTTCTTCCGACGGGTCCGTGTAAGTCACGTATCCCGGAATTCTGGGTCTGCCGCGGGTCTCCTGGAGCGCGATCACGTCCGGCTTCTGGTCGAGGCTCTCGATGTGTAATTGAAGTTCTGCCGATTTGTTCTTGATTCCCCTGCAGTTCCATTGGTAAAAGATCGTGGTCTCCCCCCCACGGTTGCGTCTATTGTTGTTCCTCTTCATCGTCGTCCGAGGTCACCTGGTCGCGCCTACTTGCGACCGCCCCCTTGATTTTACTGGTACTCGCGCGCTCCCTTCTCTTCCCAGAGAGGTCCGTGTACCGCATTTTTGCTTCCAAGGACGAGGTCTTGGCGGCTTGTTGGTCCAGCTTGGTGGATAAGTCCTCCATCCTGCTCTCAATCTCGACCATTTCATGCTTCAGGCTTCCCACTTTGGACCCTAGGAGCTCCAGCTGCGTTTGCATGTCGTTCTGCTGTTGGGTTAGTTGGTTAACGGCCGCGAGGACCGCCGCCAGGCCATCCTGTAGCTGTTGCATCTGACTTGGCTCTAGCGACGGCCCCTCCGGCTTCGAGGTCTCGGCGTCCATTTTCTCGTGACGGGGCGACAACGACGTTGACGGTTCCGCCTCCCGATCGGGTAAAGGTGCGGGGTCCCGCCGTGGCACCTTGCGTTTCGTGTTGGCGTCCCCGGACGCTTCGTTTGAAGGCCCCAGCGAGCCTTCCGCTAGCTAGCGCATCCATTTTCTCCATTAACGCCCTGATCTGCAGGTGCTGTTGGTGGATTTGAGCGTTCTGCTTTTCGATTAGCTTTTTCAGATCCGCGCATTCGCTACATTCAGCGGTTGGAACGCTTTGGTTAGAGGGAGGAGGAGGGGAGGAAGGGGGACTGAGAGGAGGGAACTCGTTCTCACATGCGAGAGCGACGGAAGACCTGTCGGTCCAGCCCACCTGTTTTTCGGCGTTCCTCCGTCGAAGGGACCCGGCCCGGGACTTGGACCTCGATCTCGAACGGGACCCGCGTCTGCGGCTGCTGCTCCGGCCACCCTTGGCACCGCCCGACGTTGGTGCACGGCGGCGACCCGAGGGGCCGCCCGATGGAGTCCGGCCCGTGCCCCTTGGTCCACGGGACGTGGAGCGTCGTCGGCTCTGGTGGCCCCCATTGCGGGCCGGTGTTGCCGATCGGCAGCGAGGGCTGTTGCTGCGTTGGGGTCGCCCTGTAGGACCACTGCGTTCTTGACTTTTTTCGGCTTCGGCCCGTCGGCGTTCCCAGCGCCGGCGCCGAACCACGTAGGGTGTCTTGAAACGGGCTTTGCAGGCCCGATCTGCGGTGAGGTGGTTGCCCCCGCAGAGACCGCACTTTGGGTTGCAGGTGTGTTTAGAGTCCGGGTTGGCGACGCCGCACCCCCGGCAGATTCTGTTTTGGGGATTGGGGCACACATCCATCCGATGACCGACGCGGCCGCACTGGTAACAGATGTCAATCTGTTTGCGGTACAGCGAGCACTCGACCAGGAGGTTCCCATAACGGACGTAGTTGGGGACCTTGGGCCCCGCGAAGGCGATGACGACGGACGTGGTCTTGCCTATCCGGCTCGCCTGGAGTGCCGACGGGTTGTGCTCGTGGACCACGAGTTCTTGGATTTCTCGGGCGGTGTCCGTCAGCGGAACGCCCCGTATCACTCCCTTGACCGTACCGTTAGGCGCCGACTCATAAGCGCTCACATCGTGGGACGTCCCGTCGATGACGATGCGTTCCACCAGGGCGTACTTGTCGGCGTTCTCTCTCTTTGGCGTGCTTACGATGACGATGTTCTGTTGGCGATTCGGGCATACCACGTCATCCTTTGCCGCGACCCCGCCGACTTGCGCCGCCGCGGTGATGGCTCGACTGATCTCCACGCGGGACACCTCGCAGACTTGGAGGCCACCCCGGGGTCTCATGACGATCTTTATGTCATCGCGAGGGAGGCCCGGCATGCGGGCGGCCCGCAGCAGCCTCCCCTTGTTCAAACTTCCCACCTTGTGGTGACGTGGGTCTCCGCCGCTAGCGCCTCCTGGAGCGCCGCTATCTTGGGTTCCACGTCGACCGTCGCCGTTGGCGGGTCCGCCGCCATCTTGGCATTCTTGGTGAGGTAGCGTTAGGCTTAGCCTGCCGTTCTTTTTCTGCTTGAGCTTTTCACCGGCGGTTTTCCACCCCAGCGCTTTCGAGACTTGTGCTGGTAAAATCTCTTCGCCTTCAACTTCGACTCTCATGGCGGTCGCCATTTTAGGTCAACGGCCGCTTAGCTGATGAGCGACGGCGTCGTTTAACACAAGCAATTAGCCGCGAGACGTCGCGGCACGGTCCCAGGCCTAGCGACTACCGCGGCCGAGGCCGGGTGTTCATTAGGCTTAACGACGGGTGCCTATGGAGGATCCACAAAAGGGGCTCAAATTGTTGGAGAAATGGTCCCCTACCTCGGATTCCGGTGTTCCGATGGTCCTTGAGACTTCAGAAAGTCGTACGATGCATTTTCGGCGGGGTACGAGTTGATAAGCCGACGCAATTAGCACAAAAAGACGAGCCGATGCGAAGCACGCCCGCACAACTCGGCAGCCGGTGGCGCCCCCCCCCCCGGCGCCGGATAGTATTTCTTTTTTTTATATAGTAGGGAGGGGTGCGGTGCGGACGCCAACGCGGGTGACATCGTGAGTTACTGAAATGCTCTGCATTTAAAATTACACACACACAAAGTGGGGTGGCAGTTGTGTGGCCTGCCTTTGCTTACATCGAGACCACATGCCCTTTAATCTAAATTATGTCAATGCTGTGTGTTTTTGTGATTCCAAACATGAGCTCGTCTGCCAAGTTAGATGCACTTACCAGAATGGGGGCTACAATAAACCACTTAGTCTTTTTAAACATTTTCTTTCCTTGCTCATTTCATACCTGTTACATCTGTTGGCCATAGATTGTGGAGTTGTTGTGCATCCTGTTGGGACATGTGTGAAACAAAGGCCTAATTATGGCTAAAAATGATAATAGCCATATAACTGATTCTATGGCAGAAGTAAGCTTGAGCTTCACATTATAAGTAGCACGGTAAATTGGCAGTCACGAATTCCTTGCTTTTGTTATGTGCATCTTTTTGGCAATTTTCTTGTTTTGCAGTGGTGAATAAAATGTTGAAAACTTGCCCATGATTTTGCTTTGACGTTGGACAGCATTGCTACCAATTGAAGCATTCCCCATTGTGTGTGTAAGTTCCCCTTTCATTATATTATCAAATATTTATTGAAAAGAAGCAGACAAGCGTTTAAAAGCCAAATGAAAATTCCGTAACTGTGTAAAGAAGGTGCTTTGTACAACTAAATTACAAACGTGTTCAGTTTTCTGTCTAGTTCCATTCAAAGAACTGCAAAACATTGCTTGGTGCAAAAATTTATTGCAAGTGCACTTGCACGTGTCCCTTCAAGGCACAGTCGACAGGTGGGTCGGCGCCTGTCTTGGGCAGCAACACGTTACCGGTAACAATTTTTTTCAGGAACTTGACTGTAACTAGTTAGATGGAGGAACTTGTAACTAACATTGTTACTGTCTTTACATGGTAACTGCAACTTAAAATTCTGTTGCAGTACTTTTTTCTGTAAAAAATTATCCTACAGGAACATTAAATTTAGGTTAATATAGCGATTGCGCTTTACACTTTTTCAGACTTTCTTCTTTGCCGTATCCTGCCCACCTTTTACCATTCCACAACGCGGCTCCCCTCGCAGTTTAGGACAGGATGTCACTAATAAGAGGATTGAAGGACTTGAGTGTGTCGCCTTTTTAAGTTCCCTTTGTGTAGAGTTTTACCACATGCAATTTTGACTACCTGCATGCCTTCGTACATGCTTTTTGAACAAATGCTATGATTGAGTTTTTGGTCTAGTACTTAATTTTATACAGTAACGAAAAAGTCATGACATTACTTTTTTACAGTAACTGTAACAAGTTACTTCTGTAAACTATAGCTGCAACAGAGCTGCCTTTTTGGCTTGGGTAAACGTAACACTAGCTTTTTACTGGTAACGTGGTAACTGGTAACATGCCCATGACTGGTCGGCACGTTATCACAGGAGAAAGTGGCGAAAAGAGCGAGGATAGGTGGCATTTGAAGAACAATACCGCCAGCTAGTGCAACTGTTGTCTGCTAGCGATATATCACATGTGCCTTGTTCACGGAAATGAATACAAGCAGCTTATTAGGCTATGTTCAGACTACCGATGTAACAGCCATATTGTGCGCTATGGACCTAACAAAACGGTGTTTCACACAGTTCGGTCGGCTGAGGCATCAAATGCATCATTTGATTACATTTACATGCATCATTTAAAGATAATACGACAGTTGCGACAACAGTCTGAAACCGGCCTTACCAGCAGAAACGGGTTGTGTCCTGCTTGCGAGATGGCGGTTGCCCTAGCTGGCGGGATCGTTCTGGGAATACTACCTACCTGTGCCCATTCCGCCACTTTCTACTGTGATAAGGCACTGACCTGGCCGCTGCTGCCGGCTGTACATTTGTGGTTCTTACAGGTCAGGGTATTTGAACCCACGTACTGCTCCGACGGGAACATATTTCTTATAAGGGGCACCGCACAGGACGGAATTACTTTCCTTTGCGCTGCTGAGCACGAGGTCGCGGGTTCGATTCCCGGCCGCGGCGGCCGCTTTTCTGATGGAGGCGAAAAGCAAAAACGCCCGTGTGTACGAGATTTCGGCGCACGTTAAAGATCCCCAGGTGGTCAAAATTAATCCGTAGCCCTCCACTACGGCGCGCCTCATCGCCTGCGTTGCGTCGGCGCGTTAAACCCTACAATCAAATCAAATCAAAATCAAGAATTACTTTCCTCTCCCCTTCGCTCAGCTGTCCCCACATCCATCTCGTAAATTGCCGGTAGGCAACATACCGGTACCGCCTGCAATAAACGAAAAATTGAGGGTTGTGAATTAGCCACACGGAAATGTAGCGTTAAAAGTCAATCTGCGAAAATGCACTATTATGTCTCAGGATGTCACCCGAAATTTGTCGAAGCATAACTAAAAGAATTTCACATTAGCCAGCAAGCCAATATGCACACAAAAAAATTAAGTGTGCCATAATGTTGTGAAAACGCCCTTCGTTCTTTTATATGCAGGAAAAATGGCTCTCAAGACTGCACATTATTGCAGAGAAAAACAAAATTCGCTCTGAGGAGCCTGTTACATGCTCAGCAACAAGATTTCTTGTTGAGGAGTTTATTTATTAGCTCAGAAAGGTTTCTTTGACCATACGACCTAACGGTAGTAAGACGGCCGGCTAATGCCCGGCTGTTGAAGTACGGACGAGGAAATACTGCTGGCGTGTGTGAACGTTCTGTTGGGTCATTTGCGTTTGCTCCAGCCTTTACAGATTAGCGGCGAAAGCATATTGTTACGAAGACGAAGATGACGCAGTTGTTTTGAAAGAAAAATAAGTTTATTGGAGGGAACTTCTGCTCCCCCTACGGCATAAAAATAAAGAATGGAAGATGGGCTTCGCTTGGGACACAGATAACACAGCCGGGCGCAGCCGGGCAGTAAAAACAAACCCAATGCACGGTATGCGGCAATATTATGCAGAAGGCAGTCAAGATTTACAGAAATCATGCAAGCTACAAATGATATGTTACATGCGCGTGTGCTTCAGTAAATAAACGAGAATGAATGCTGATCAGCGCGCCGTGCATGGATGCCTGAAAACATTTTCTTGATCAGCATGTGATAATGGCCGACTAGATATAAAATTCTCGACAATAACTTACTAGCCTCCCTCATTTCCCAATGTAGTTCTAACTAGGCATGTAAAAATGTGGCCCACTTGTGCATGTCCATTTCCGGCTCTTCGCCCCGCTCTTTGAGTTCACAGTATGCGACACGGAGCATTTCAACATCCAAGCACAGCCAAAAGAAATGCTCGTCCGCTGTTATGCAGCCGTCCGGGCAACGATTTGAGCACTGCGGCATACCGCGGCAACACAGCCGCTCGACCGCCGTCGGCATCGGATGGCACTGGCCACACTGGCACTCGCGCACCGCCGAAACAAGCCAATGACATTATGTTCGCCTCACTAGTCATAAAGCACCGCTTTCATTCTTCGTGAAGAACTCTGACGCTTACCAGCTGGCATCGTCAGGGCTTGGTGGGCTCTCGGGCTGAGCTGACGACCCACGATCGCTGCCGCTGTCCCCGGATTTCTGCGCTGAATCTGGTGGCGGCTCCTTTCTTGGCGTGTCCCAGTAGGGAACAATCTTAAGCGACTCGCTCACGCTCAATATCGACTGCTCCGCGTTTGAAAGGTCAGTCAGGTTCATCTTGACGAAATGGGAGCTAATGAATTGCAACAATTGCGAGTCGCAAAGCGCTTCTTTTCATGTGCGATCCACGTGGTTACTATGGTAACGACAGCGCTGTAAACAAACGCGGGTAGAACCGCCGCCGTCAAAAACCGCGGACATAGATGCGAAATCAGGCGGGCAACAATGAAATGCGTGCTTCGCCTCGGACGAGGTCGGACTTTGTCGTCATCGCAAGCCTCCGAGCCAACAAATAGTTCCGTCTTGTCGGAGTAATAACTTTTGTTAGCGTCAGCAATTATGCTTACTATTTTTGGACTTGCTTCCACAAGAACTGTAGAGTAGATTTCTGACACAAACAAAAAAACTTTGAAAACCATCTCAGGGCCCCTTTAAAGGAGCCATGAAGACAAAATACAAGTTTGGTTTATTAAAAAAACGCCTTAGTCCCGATAACAATGATACCAATATCATCGCAATCTTCGAACAAATAACGGAGATATGAACGAAAACGTGTGAAGCCGTGGCGACCCCCTAGCCAATTTCCCGCAACTTTTCTATGACGTCACGGAACCTTGTTTGTGCAATTGGCGGCCGCCTAACTGACCTGTGGCGACGACACATGACTGGATGTTTGTAATGGGGCCTCTAGTTCCATTTGACCGCGTCAGTTGAATGCTAACGTGCAGTTAACGCACTGAAAATTGTGTTTTATTGTTGGCCCGTATGACGTCATTCTTGCTCATAACACGTCACTGTGGCGCAAAATTTGAAAGTTTTTAAATACTTCTTGCTTTTTTTTCGTTAAAAAAACATCTTTTGTGGCTGTAATGGAGCTGAGTGAGATACTGAATCCTACTTCTTTCAAATTAAACGAAGTTGTATTTTCTCTTCATGGCTCCTTTAAGGGTTGGATGATGAACACGCATGGCTTTGCTCTCAGCGCGTTGCTCATATGGCCTCTTCAACAGTCACTGACTCCGCTGTAGTACGGATGACTAGTGCCACACTGCACAAAAAAACAAAAAGATTAGTGCCGCGGCAGACGGGTTTCTTTCCCATCGATTTTTTTTCTCCAAATCTTAGCTCCCTAAATCGGGCACAGTAGCCCCAATAAAGCTCACGATCCTGGCCAATCCCCCAAGTGGGTATGGAACAAGTCGAGCATTCGTGTGTGAACAAGCTTGCAGTGGGTGCAGCCTCTGCTGATGCTTGCTTGCAACTGCATGCATTAATTTTTATTGGGTTATATGAACAGGCACGGTGCCAAATCGAGCCAATCTTTGCTTTCCACAACCTGAATAGCTAGACAAGGTACAGTAATGCATGCCATTATTTTGTCATCGCGTGCTTTGCTGTCCGGTTTTCATCTTTAATTTTTTTACTGTTTTCGAATGAAGCACTACTACATGAACACATCAAGCCACGTCAAGCCCTGACTGCCCAAGTTTTCACAGTGAAGCTGTATATGGCTACCTCCCTTCCCAGTTTTCATGACGGTGGAGCCACGTAAATGAACATCCGTCCTCCCTTCTCCCAACGTACCTCCTCCTTGCCACCGCCGGTCTGTTTCTCAAGTTTGACACGCCTCACACCGCCAATGCTTCTTTGCAAGTTGCGTGATCGGCTGAAAACGGCATGATAACGGTGCTAGCGCCTCTATCAGCAGTTTCACTTTTAACTTGCTATGAGAAGGATGCGAATGTTGGTCTACCGGCATAGCAGAAATCGAAGGAGCGTCGGCAAGGCCCGGAATGTGAATGAGCGCGGAAACAACGAAAAGCTGTTGCCTTGGAACATGCAGTCACCGCCGTTGCCACCTCAAGTTCGAGCTTGTCGAGTAGCTGCGAATTCCTGCAGGATCAAGAGCAACTTGCATGCTCGGAACTCTGATGTGAACCCATATTTGTAGTTCACCTTGAAGGGCTTTCGAAGCCATATTCTCGATGCTCTTTCACGTCTAAACATGCGCACATCACCGGTTTCAGTTTATGCATACACGGTTAGGTAAAAATGCAGTGCATGTGCACACGCTACTAGGTTACCAAGTTTAGGTTACCCTGTTTGTAGCTAGGTTATCAAGATCGATGTAACCAAAAAAGAAACAAAACAACTTGAAATAAATGGGTCGAGGACGAACGCCGCAGAATTGAATTTGCCCATGTTCCACTATGCCACCTTAATGAAAGTGCTTCTTCGGCATTTGGATTTGCTTCATTATTCCGGAGCTTAAATTCACTCCCATAAAAGTTTATTTGTACATGGACATTGGTTCATTTTTTACTGCGTGAAAATATCATCCATGGATATGAATTTTTCTGCACAGATGTGTATCTTATCTGCACATTTCGCTGATGTGAGAGGGAGGGATTTTGGGCAGTGGAGTGGCAGGGCCTGCAGCCTGGCGCTTCCACCCATCTTGAAAATGCGTTGCTCGTTCTATCGTGGGTTGGCCGATCTTGACATTGCTGGATAGAGTGTTACCAAATGCCGCTTTCAGAGTGGGAACGACTGTGGCGCTGGAATTATGCAGTTGCGGACAGTGCTTGTGAACCCTGTGACCAGCTTCAATAGAGGCAACGTCTACCAGAGCAGAACTGTTAGAATGGCTATATTTCCAAGGCTCGGGTCTGTGTAGACGTGGCTAGCAGATCACCAGAACCAGTTCCAACAGCGGTGTGGCAGCAATGAGGGCTCAATTAGCAGAGGGGCCAGTGAGGTCCTAGGAAGTGTCGTGGCACCTTCAGTAGAGGATATCAGTACGAGAGCATGGCTGAGTTGCATTTAGGGCCGACAGGTAAACAGCGCACGCTGCTTAGGGGTGGACAGTGCAGGGGAGACAGCTCCGAGACCCATGCGAAGACAGATACCGTAAAAATTGGCTTTGCAGCAGTGAGTGCTGGACAGCCGGAACAGTGCAGGAGATGACCTTGCCATGCAAAAAGAGTAATGACATCTTTGTAGCGTCCATCATGCAAACATCGAAATATAGAAGCCAGGAGATTTCAACTTATCTACACGGTCTCAGGAAAGTGTGCCCAGCACGATCACTGACAATGGCATTAAGCAGAAGTCTGTCAGGAAATTGTGCCGCCTTGTAAACGGTGCCTATAATCGTTATTGATCCGACTGGCGAGGCCTTGAATTATCTGTGCAGAAGAAATACGTGAAGTACAGGTGAGGGCCCTTTCGAGGAGCACCTAAATTTTGGCCAGGCTTTTCGTCAATATTTTGGTCGCTTAAGGTGGCAGCAGCTTGAGGCTGACATGAAGTGCACTGCCTTGATAGTGCTCAGATATCCCTTCCTAATGCACAGGATAAGCTTGCTGCCACTGGGCGACTTGGGTTGCTGGCATAATCAAGGCGCAATCTGTGCTGGTGCCAGAACTGATTGGGGCAGACATGGGAAAAGCCCTCCGTGCCAGTGGCAGAAGTCATAAGGCCCGCCTAACCAGCCTTACCGACCATTCGCAATGTATTCAGTGCAATTGCTGGGAAGTGCAGTTGGCCACCAGAGCCTGCCAATCAATCAGCATTATTGCTTGCTAAAGAGGTTTCACTAGGGCTCGCTGCAGAGGCATAGCCAACAGCTCATGTCACTAGCAAGGTCATGAAATTAACTCAACATCGTGCCCAGCTGCACGAGCAAGCAGACCTAACCATCCTTGCTGCCACACAAACTCTCGACTGTAGGCTTTATATTGCTGGCTTCAAATCATAGCATCGGAACACCTTCAAACGGGGTAATTCCCGTATACCTTAACAATATCAGTGAAAAAAAATTCCCCCGCATTTCCCCGAAGGGGAGTATGAGGAAGTGCGAAGCACGGGGTGATGCTATGAGGGGGAGTTTGTTGAAGTTTGGTGGCATTTTGCCCGTTAGTTACATTAACACCCCCTCGTGATCACGTTCGGCTTAACACGCCTCGTTTGTCCCTCTGCGGAAATCTTGGTGAATTAACGTGCATGTTCGAGAGGAGGAGCGCACCGCACCGCAGCTGCGAAGCGCCGACCGGAGTGAAGGGAGAGGAGGCGCAGTCACGTGAGAGAATGCAGAACTAGCGGGTTTGTAGTATCACGTGTACACCACGCAGTTATCAAGCCGCTATAACGCCGCTGAGTCGCCAACGCACGCCGCTGACGACGTAGTTTGAATGCGTTAAAGATATAAGGCGCGTTATTAACACTGATATGAACGTCGCGTCCGTGGCTTAGTCGGTAGAGCGTCGCGCTGCGGCCGCAAAGTCCGCAGATCGAAACCTGGCGCCGGATGCTGTTTTTTTTTATATAGTGTAGTGGCCTGGCTGGCGCGCCGAGAGAGGGTGTTGCGAGCTGGAGAGTAGTAAAGGGGCTTTAGGAGAGTAGGCGAGGGGGAGAGGAGGCGCTATGCGAGCGCGACGATTCAGACACCGTCGCAAAGCGCGGAAGCTTGCTGCCACGCGACCGATACACCAGCCTGCTGTCGGCACCTGCCTATTTCGTCCCACTGACCGCTCTGCCTCCTTCCTTGCGGTATCGAGGGAGGCAGTCGCCCGTGAATTGGCCGCTGTCGCCGGTGTCTCCCAAGTGAGAATGAACACTCGCTTAAACGTTGTTGCCGCCGATGCCGAGACTGCGGAGTGCCTCTCTTCTCTGCTGGCAACGGAGGAAATATGCGGTATACCCGTACGAGCCTATCGACCCGTCGAACGCGGCACAAGTCGTGGCCTGATCTTCGGCGTGGACCCGCAACTCACGTCGGACGAGATAATGGCCAACGTTAAATCCGATGTGCCGATAAGTGAAACGTCCCGGCAGCGCAATGGTGCAGTGGTGATGCACTTTGCGGGACCGGTCCCACCCGCCTTCGTCGCTGTCTACAAGCTGCTGCTCCCCGTGAGAGCCTGCCGTCCCAGACCTGTCCAGTGCGGCCGATGTGGGAGACTTGATCATGTGACGGCCGGCTGCAAGGGTACCGTGAGGTGTGCGCGTTGTGTGGGAGGACACAACTCACAACAGTGCACCGCAGGTGTTGCCCGCTGCTCCAACTGTAGTGGCCGCCACAGTGTGACGGACCCCCGTTGCCCACGCTGGCAGCACGAGCGCCGTGTGGCCACAGCCATGGCCCAGGCGCTAAAGCCAGTGCCCCGTGCTGAGGTCGAGGCGTCGGTTCTATCAGCGCAGCCCAGCTACGCCGAGATGGTCAGGCGGTGCAGCACCCAGCAGCAGACACGGCTTGGCCCACAGACTCCCCAGGGACGACTGCAGCCCCGGTCTCCAGCCCAGCGAAAGGCAGCCAGGCGCGCCACTGCCCAGCAGCCCACCCCGCCCGCAGTCCCAGTCGTTGCGCTTGCAGCCCCCGGCCCAGAGCAGCTGATGCCCGTCCTCCTGGCCCTGACGCACAGCTTGGTGGGCCGACTGCCTGCCGATGACCCGGCAAGGATGGCGGCCACAGACGCCTTGGCCCTACTTAGCCCCCCCGCCCACCTACACCATGGCCAGCAGACCCAGTGGGAAAGGCCAGCGGCCACGCATCCTGCAGTGGAACTGCAACGGCCTAGGCCGTCGCAGCGCGGAGCTGACTGAGCACCTGTTGCGGGAGTCCTTCGACGTGCTGGCACTACAGGAAGTGCACATCTATAGCGACACGCCGCGTCTGCCGGGCTACGTGTGCCATCTCAGCGCCACGAGCTGCCGCCTGAGGTCTTGCAGCAGCACACCGTGCCGCGACGCCAGCCACCCACCGGGAAAGTCGCGGGCAGCGGTCTATGTGCGCGCCACCCTCAACAGTGCTCCTGTTGACCTGGCCCCAGTTGCTGACGGCCCAATGGAGTGTGCCGCCGTGACAGTACGCATGGGGACAACGGACACCACCGTGGCCAGCGTCTACATCCGGCCGCAGAAACCATGGGACGCCGTGGCGCTGTGCCGGCTGCGCGCAAACCTGGGCTCGGACGCTGTACTGTGCGGCGACTTCAATGCACATCACCCTGCCTGGGGGAGTCATCGAGCCACCCGAAGGGGACGAGAGCTGTTAGACGCCATCACCACCTGTGGACTGCACGTGGCCAACACCGGCAGCCCTACTTTCGTCCGCCCATGTCGTCGCAGTGGCACGGTCCAGCAGTCATGCATCGACCTAACCCTGGTGACGCAGCGGTGCGCCTGTTCCTGGGAGACCGCCGCCAGCACGTGGGGTTCTGACCACTACCCCATACTGGTCACCCCCGGGAACCACCGCAAGCGAGCCGACACAAGGGCTTACGCAGTCACTAGCTGGGTCGACTTCCGCAAGGAAATGACCAAATGCACCGAGGATCCTGAAGTCGACCTCCTCGCAGCAGTCGTGCGGAGCGCCGACAAGGCAACGGTACGGGGAGAGGTACCTCTCTGCACGCCACTCCCGGACATGCAGCTGCTACGGCTTCGGGCCCGCCGCAACCAGCTACAGAGGAAGGCTTTGCGAAGCAAGCGCCCAGAGGATTGGACGGAGTACCGGCAGGCGGACGCCCAATGCCGCCGACGGGCACGGCAGCGTCGCAGGCAGGGCTGGGAGTCGCTGTGTTCGTCCATGGACTCTCGTAAGGACCCGGGCAGAGCCTGGCGTATCTTTAAAGCTCTGCTGGGGCCTACCACCACCAGCCGGCGTCCCCTGCATGCGGTCGCCATATCCCTGGGCATCACAGAAGGGGCCCTGGCGGAGCTGTTCGCCGACCAGTTTGCCAAGGCCGCTCAAACCCCGCCTCCAGTTCCTGCGGCCTCACCCGACGCGGAGCCAGCCGCCCCACACGACCAGAAAGTGGTGTCCCTCTGCTCCACGGACATCACGCTCCGTGAGCTGCAGGCCGCCCTGAATCGATGCTCCAAGCGGCGGAGCGCTCCTAGTATGGACGGGGTTACATACCAGATGCTGCGGAACCTGGACGTGACTCAGCTAGAGCCGCTTCTGCGACTGTTCAATCGGGTCTGGCGGACTGGTGTCCTCCCTACACCCTGGCTCGTGGGGCTCATCTCGCCAATTCTCAAGGTCGGCAAACCCCCGACGAAGCCAGAGTCCTACTGTCCCGTGTCCCTGACGTCGGCTGCTGGGAAGGTCATGGAGAGTGCAGCCCTTGCCCGTCTCGAGTGGATTGCCGACCACAGCGGCGTCTTCCGGGAGCAGCAAAGCGGCTTCAGGCGGCACCGCTGCACGGCTGACTCCCTGGGGGACGTCATCTCCATGCTGGAACAGGCCCGCCATGACAAGGAGGTGGCCTTCCTGCTCCTGCTGGACATGCGGTCGGCATTCGACACGGTTGCCCACGGGGCCATCCTGGAGGCCCTGGACGGCATGGGCGTTGTGGGGCGCCTAGGAGGCTACATCCGGGCGTTCCTGCGTGACCGGACCCTGCGGGTGAAGGTAGGCCGGGCGACCAGCAGTCCTCGAGACGTCCGCTCCGGGGTGCCCCAGGGAAGCGTGCTGAGCCCGTTTCTTTTCAACTTGGTGCTGGCTCCTCTCCCCGACTGCACCCCTCCAGGCTTGCGACACCCAGTAGAGGTGGCGGTGTATGCTGACGACGTGGCACTCTGGACCCATGGCCCCACCAAAGACTGCCATATAGTCAAGGCGTGCCTCCAGGAGGCTCTGGGCGCAGTTGCGGTCTTCCTCGAGAGCCGTGGCCTGCAGCTCTCGGAGGCCAAAACGCAGGCCCTTATGCTGCACCCGGGAGGATGGAGGGCTCGACAGGCAACACCGCCCATCACACTCAACGGGCGACCTCTTCCCTGGCGGCTGACCGTGAAGTACCTGGGGCTGCTCATTGACTGCCGGCTCACATGGCTGCCCGCTGTCAAGGCCCTCCGGGCACGCAGCGCACAGGTGCTCCAAGGGGTGCGGCAGCTTCTGTCACGAGGCAATGGTTGCTCACACCAAGTGGCGCAGCGCGTGTTCCACGGCATGGCCTCCGCAGCTGTGCTGTACGCGCTTCCACTCGCCTACCTGGGACCACGACGCTGGCAGGAGCTGGAGATCGACCAACGCCGCGCCATCCGCCTCTGCCTGGGCCTCCCCTCCACGTCGCCGGTTGCGGGAACTTACACCGAGGCGGGCACCTGGCCCATCGAGATGCGGGCCTTGCAGACGGGGCTGCGGCACATCCAGCGTCTGCTGGCCGTACGTGACGGGGCTCCGCTCCTGCAGAGGTTCCGTAGCCGGCCCAACTCGCACATGGGAGCGCTGCTCACTATCTTCGAGGAGGGCATCGAGGTTCCGAACCGACCCTGTCTGGAGCCGCCACAACCAGACACCGGGGAGGCCCTGCAGATCACCACGACCCTCCGCGGGGTCCGCAACAAGCGGACCACACCACCCCAGGCCATCCGCCAAGAGGCGGCCGTCCTGCTGCAGGACAAGCTGAGCAGCTACCTGCATCTCTTCACGGACGGCTCCGTCAAGCACAGCACGTGCGAGGGGGCGGCTGCGTGCGTGGTGCCTGAGCTGGGAGCCAGCCGGAGCTGCCGCCTGCCCTTCCCCACTTCCTCCACACGGGCGGAGCTGGCAGCGCTGCACCTGGCCGCCGACCTCCTCCTCGAAAGGGGGCCCCATAACCACCCCGGGGCGGTCATCCTCACGGACTCCAGGACTGCCCTGCTGCGGCTGCACGCGGCCGATCAACCCACCAACAGCAGCGGCTACCCGGAGCGCTCCCTTGCAATCAAGCTGCGCACTGTGGCCTCCCGAGGCTGCGACCTGCGGCTCCACTGGCTGCCGGGCCACAGTGGCATCCGGGGCAACGAAGACGCCGACGCCCGCGCCAGCGAGGCCCACCAGGAGCGCACCCCAGTCTCCGAAGACGTCACCGCGTTCGACGAGGCCCGCACTGCCCTGGCCCGCATGGTGCAGACGATGCACCCCGACCCTCGGGTCGTGAGCGGCCTGGCGCCCAGACCGTTGCCCGCACGCATCAGCAGGGACGCCCGCTGCCTGCTTCTCCGCATGCGGCTGAACTGCTGCAATGTGGCGGAGCGTCTGCACCGACACGGCCGCAAGGACTCCCCTACATGTGCGGACTGTTCCGAACTGGAGACGCTCGAGCACCTACTCTGCTTCTGCCCCCACCACGCAGGCCCGACAGCAGAGCTCCACCGAGCGCTCCAGCGTCGAGGCCTTCCTAGCGCCGACATGGAGGACCTTCTGTTCCCGAAGGGACCTGCGGCAACCCAACGGGAAGTGTTCACTTATCTGCTTCACTTCCTGAAGACGACCGGCCTCACGCAGCGGCTGTAGCCCGGAGTGCAGTGATTGACTGGTGTGCCCGGACTGACAGCGTTCTAGGACTGACAGCTCTCTTTATACCTTTCTCTCTCTCTCTCTCTCTCTCTTTCTACTTTATCCTATCACTTCCCCTCTACTTCCCTTCCCCTGCACTGGGTTGTATGCAGGTGAGCTCCCTGCCGAGCTCAAAATATCCCCAGTGAATTTCCTTTCATTTTCCCGTCGCGAACCACAACCCCCCCCCTCAGGCTCGCTTAAGAAGTGCATTCGCAGTTATTCCTGGCCAATCTCCCACGTGGGTATGTGCCATGTCAGCGGCCAGGCAGCGCGCGCCCATCTCCCCCCGTTGCTAAGGAAGACGAAAAGCGCGCGCACCCGCAGCTGTTGCTATGCGGACGGCGGAAGGTTCGGGGTCGCTTATAAAGTGCATTCGCACTTAAAACATTAAAACTCCCACCTCCCCTCGCGGGAACCCCTGTGTAGATGCGACGCATAGGCGGAGCGGCGAAGGGACCGCATTTTATAGCGCACATAACGTTGAGGGGACTGCGTAAGCCGGTCCCAGTCGATGACGACGTTGGTGTACCTGTAAAGTGGCGTGGACTCTAGGTGTTTGAGCCAAGCGTGGATGTTGCTTCACCAGAGAACGGCACACCGGTTATATGCGCAGCGCGCGTGAAGGAGAGGAAACCGCGGAAGAGAGAGTAGTGCACATGCGCCTGCCCCAGCACGTCTGCCGCGGCTATGACGCAACATGCCTCGGCTATGACGCAACACAATCCACTTTAATCCAATCCAAGCCAATCAAATCCAATCCAATGCCCCTCGCGAAAGAGTGTTCGCTATCGGAGAGGAGACGGGGTGAGCGGCGGAGAGCGCAGCTGGCGCGGCGAGGAAAATGGGGGAGGGGTGGACGACGCCGCAGGGACAAGGCGAGTGAATCAGATGCTCTGCATCTAAAAAGATCAAAATTAGATCTGCATTTGTGTAACGATAGAGTTACCATCAAGAGTTACAACCATTTTGTCCTTACCTGCACAGGTCAAGAAAGGGTAGTCGATATATTTTCTCGATAGGAAAAATAGGAAAAGACAGAAAATGTGCACTTCCCTGCTGAGTTGGTGATATATGCTACAAATACAGTCACAAGCTTCAACTACAGTCAAACCGGACTATATCAAACCTGTTTACATTGAATTATCCTTTATATCGAACTATTTCTGGACACGGTACATTTACAATGCGAATATATAGCAAATACTACGCTTATATCAAACAAAAATACCAGTGACAACCTATATATCGAACGTGAAATGCCGCAAAAATGCCCCCCCCCCCAAGATGGCTTTACAACGAGGTGGTGGAGGAATTGTGCAGGCACACCCCTCAAGTGGATTCGCCGCGCCCTAGCATTAAAGCCCGGACCCTCATGGGCAGCCCTGTCTCCGCCGTCACTCCATTCTCCCTATTGTGACTGTGCCGAGTAGGGTGAGCTGTCTGCACCCCCCGTTGAAAAAAAAAATGATCCTGGCCCGCCCGCCCTGCTTTTTTTTGTTCGTTGTCTGGATCGTTCACGCTGTGTGGGCTTTTTCAGGAGTGTAGCTGTAGTGGGTAGCGCTAGTCTGGCTCTAGATAGGCTGACGCGGCCAAATTTACCTTTTACCATGAAGCTGGCAATCTTAAATCGAGTAGCAATTGGTGAGGAGTCGGACGTCCCTGATAGGCACGAGGTTCTTCAGAACACCTTGTCGATGTAGGTTCTGGGCAGATGTTATTTAAGAAACCGCCCGATATTGCTTTAAATCTGCTGGCTTGTGCAGATTGAAAATCCTGAGGAGTACACTCAAACCTCATAACGAAGTTGAAGGGGAGCCGCAATTGCTTCGTTACATCCATTATTTCGTTTTATCAATTGTAAACGTTTACAGGAATGTGTGATCAGTTGGGTGAACAACTGTAAGCATGCAAAGAAAACCGCCTCGCGGCCCACTGTACAACTACGAGACTGTATGCAATGGAAAATGAACACAAAATATTTTGCTTGCTCAAGGTGCACACCGCGGTTCTATTGTCCGCTAGACACAGATGGGAAAACATCCGTCATGCTCCTTTGTTTCGGATATCACAAGCGAAAGACGTCCTTTTCAGTGGTGGCCACCACGTTGATGCCGTTTCCACAGCCGCCGTGGGCGCCGAAGAAACGACGTATAACGTCAATTTCACCAAGTTCCTGGGATGACGTTTGCATGTCGAATGTGTGTGCACGGGAGACCATGGCATCTTCGTCGACCGTTGAACGACCGACCGTTGAACTCCACAGAATGCTTCATGCACCCTAGTCAGGTTTTTTGGGGGGGAGGCTAATATAGTTGTTTATATCCATTAACAGGTCAATATTCGTTAGGAGGTTTCAAATGCGTTGTTCTCTATGGGGATTTCAAAGGGAATTTTATTTACTTCGTTATATCGATTATTTCGTTTTATTCCGTTACATTACAACGAGGCTGAACTGTACAACCAAGACACCACCGGTGTTTCCGAATTGTGGAACCACCTGTCAGAATTTCTGGACGCCGTTGCCAGATCAACGGTCGGTGAGTGTGGATGATGGCGTCACAACCATTGGAGAGTTTGGAACGCTACATTGCCTACATCGTACGAGCACAACTGAAAGCACGAGCAATGAGCAATGCAACGACGATCCTCTGCCCACAACCTCCAAAGTGACTGGTGCACTCGCATTAGTCTGGCGCTCCTTTGCACATGAAAGGTTGCGATTTCAGCTGCTCCGACCCTTTGACAATGTGGGGAAGTTTCTATGCACTCGGGCAGCAAGGTTGTCGAATCAGAAGGTAAACGACTATTTCTTTGGAAAGTAGGGCACTTTCATCAATAAAGTGTTTTTATACGTCCTATGTGCTTTTATGACCTCCAATTCCTAGCTTGCTTATATCAAATTATCCCCTACATCGAACTGATAGGTTTTTTTGCGAGTTTGACATAACCGGGTTTGACTGCATACCGTACAACAATTCAAAATGGCTGCAGTCATGAGACGATGACATTGCAAGCAACGTTCGTGATCAAAAATAATACGGTGCTCCTCATAACTCAGCAGATGGAACTGGAATGGCTACAGCAGCTACAGTGATTTTGAGGCGACTGCCATCAGCAAACACCTGAAAACCACTTCCTACAACAACGCACTGCCTCACAAGTTCTGCATATTTGCAACTTTGGATGCCACTGCCTACATGGATTCCATGGTTGAACACGAAGCCTTTATTGTACATTTGGATTAAAAAGCCCCAAAGTTTCCTTGAATTGGAAAAAAAGGGATAATTTGCAATTAGATTTTATACTCCAGTTTTTTTTGCGTAACTTTCGAAATATTATGACCCAAATAGTACTTTTTGTTCACACACCTGGCATCAGAAGGCTGAAAGTATTTATGGATTTCAAATCTTCGTGAAGTGTAGATTCTCATGTGGCTCACCAGTTATAATAGGAGCGTGGGAATATTCATTTTTCATATAAACAATAGAATATTACTTTACTGTTTATTCACGTAGAAGGTTGAGGCATTGAAAAATGTTGCAGTATTACCAATGGTGAGGTTAGGCTGCGTTTTGCTCCGAAAATTACATTTTACGATTATTTTTGTTGCTACGTACTTTGCCCTCACCAGTGCTTCGATGCAATCTACCACCATACAAAATCACTTAGGTAACCAATAAGAATTGAGCGCCTCTACCTTATTTTTCCCAACTGTACCCTGACTGTGCTATTAAAACACCCTTGCAGTTCAAATGTCGGGGTCGGGTCCCCTCTGCCAAACTGAAGAACATTGAGTGTGGTGACAGGTGCAGAATGTTGCATACGGTATCTGGAGGCAATCTGCATGACATGGATACAATAAAATGCATATTCTAGGTGCATCTTTCTTGTTTAAAGTGTGATGTCTTCATTGCACAGGAATGACAAAAACAAAGTTTGACAATCAGTATAAGGCGTCCATTTATTATGCGCTCACGTTTTAGCACACTTGCTTGTGAGCAAATACTGTAGAAGGCAACACTGAGGTTCGTAACCTAGACTAAGAAAGCATGGCTAAAGGACACAGATATAGAGTGAATGGGCAGGAGCTCACAGACCGAAACATATGGAATACCTTATTTCTACAGATCCAGGTGCAATTTTGTGTAACAGCCACTGTATTTGCCTATGATAAAAGGTGCGTACAGTTTCTCGGCAAAGTTCTTCGAGAAGTACCGTACCCGTTGTGCCCCGAGTTTTCCTTGGTTGATGAAGGGTTAAGGGATGATATTTTGTAACCCTGTGCCATGTACGGAAAACACTGACTTTATTCCAGTGTTTAGATTGTAAGAATGCAATGCATGTGCTAGCGTGCAGTCTGTCTGCAATCTTCTCATATGTATGCAATTATCCATCGTCAGATGCTGAAGTTGCTTTTAAGGCAATGTTTTTCTGACACACTCTGAACACGAAAATTTGCCACCATGTGATCTTGTTGAGTAATGACCAGTTCTGTGTGAAGCTTGTTTGACACTGGAAGCAAACGGCCTTCCATCACTGTGCACCCTTTTACTTAGCAAAGGTCCTGTAAAACAATGATTTTTTCACAAATGTTGTATACAACCAAATTTTTTTTGCATGCAACATCTCATTTATATATACCTGCACTTAACAAGAAAATCTTTTTGGTATAGGCCAGAAATATCACATTTTGGTTGCGTAAAAATGCAATAAAAACACGTATTGTTTTACAACAAAATTTCAGACATGGATTCCCGAAACAGTTTTTTAACCCAAAAAAATGTTTCATGACAATCACCTAGCTTTTTTTTAGGAAAGCACATCTGACCTGCAACCCACTAGGGCTCCTTGCTAGAGTGCTATCTTTCATGATTAACCAGGTATTGCTTTTGAGTAATGCTCTTCGGACAGATGGCACACGAGTATGGCCTCTCGCCAGAATGTGATCTTTATACTTAACAAGGTGGGGTTTTTGAGTAAACCCTTGCTGACAGATGCTACACACATAGGGCCTCTGGCCAGAATGCAATCTTTCATGAATGACCAGGTAACTCTTTCCACAAAAACTTTTCTGACAAGTCGTACACACATAGGCTGCTTGCCAGAGTGCAATCTTTCATAAGTAACCAGGTTCCCTCTATCACTAAAGCTCTTTCGAGGTTCTGCACGCATACAGCCTCTCACCAGAGTGCCGTCATTCGTGCCTAACCAGGTTTATTTTATTACTGAAGCTCTTCTGACAGATGCTACACAGCTAGGGCCTCTCACCAAAGTGCAGCCTTTCATGAGAAACCAGGTTCCTTCTATCATTATAGCTTTTTTGACAGATGCTGCACACATACGGCCTTTCACCAGAGTGCGATCGTTCGTGCCTAACCAAGTTTTTTTTTTGAGTAAAGCTCTTCTGACAGATGCTGCACAGATAGGGCCTCTCACCAGAGTGCATTCTTTCATGAGCAACCAAAATGCTTTTTAGAGTGAAGCTCTTTTGACAGGTAGAGCACACATAAGGCCTCTCACCAGAGTGCCGTCGTTCGTGCCTAACCAGGTTCATTTTATGACTGAAGCTCTGCTGACAGATGCTACACACATACGGCTTTTCACCAGAGTGCACTTTTGCGTGGCTAACCAGGTGTTCTTTACGAGTAAAGCGCTGGTGACAAATGCTACACACAAAGTGCTTCTCACCAGAGTGCAATTTTTTATGAACAGTAAGGCTGCCATTAGTTGTAAAGCTCTTCTGACAGATGCTACACAGGTAGGGCTTCTCACCAGCGTGCACTCTTTTATGATAAAGCAGGCCACTTCTATCAGCATAGCTTTTTTGACAGATGCTGCACACATACGGCCTCTCACCAGAGTGCGATCGTTCGTGCCTATCCAAGTTTTTTTTTTCAGTAAAGCTCTTCTGACAGATGCTGCACAGATAGGGCCTCTCACCAGAGTGCAATCTTTCATGAGCAACCAAAAAGCCTTTTCGAGTGAAGCTCTTTTGACAAGTAGTGCACAAATAAGGCCTCTCACCAGAGTGTATCTTTTCATGAGCAACCAGGTTGCTTTTTTGAGTGAAGCTCTTTTGACAAGTAGTACACACATAACGCCTCTCACCAGAGCAGATCCTTTCATGAGCAACGAGGCTGTCTGTTTTAGTGAAGCTCTTCTGACAGATGCTGCAAGTGTAGGGACTCTCGCCGGTCTGCAATCTGATATGGTTATCCTGGCATCGTTTACCACGAAAGGATTTCTTGTAAACAGTGCAAACGCCATGCATTTTACCGGAGCACACCTCCATGTATGTGCTCTGGAGGTTGCTTTCTTGATAGAACAGGCAGGAAGATGGCTCCTCTTCAAACTGGATTGCCAGACTGTCATCAGAAAGTCACAAGTGGGCAAAATTACACACAAGCTTAACCAGAATTGCAACAAAATAATGCAAGAAACATGAAAAGATAGCTGCTGGGCCTAACAAAGCAGTTGATCTGTACAAAAATGCTCGGTGTTAGTGCAAACATACTAACAGTAAACAAAAGAGAAGGTCATAACTTTAGTAAACAGCTTGCAAGCTGCGAGTAGGCTGTTGGGTCTGTAATTCTTAAGGTCCTTGGTATCTCCCTTTTTTTTAATTAGAATAACGTTGGCGTTTTGCCCGGCTATTGGCACTTTTTATGTGTTTAATAAGCATTCAAAAATGGTGCAGCAGGCTTTTCCAGTACTATATCTCCTCCTTCCTTCAAAAGATATTAAGGTTATGCTGTCGTCACCTCCAGCTTTCGCTCTTCTCATGTCCTTGAGAGCCTTTCCTACTTCCTCTTCAGTAAGGAGAGAGACATATCAAATTAAGCTTGTACTCTCAGTGGTTTCCCGTGATCTAACGTTGCTGGCATACAGTCTGGTGTAGAATCGTTTTGCTGCCTTTATTGTTACCCAGCTGTAATGTTATTCAGCTCTCCTCCGAATGGGTACATTCTGTCTTTGTCGATGTGAAGGTCCCTCTTAGTTGGTTTCCTACTTCATCCTATTTGCAGCATCTCCTCTATCACTGATTGATTGTAGGGTTTAACGCGCCGACGCAACGCAGGCGATGAGGCGCGCCGTAGTGGAGGGCTCCGGATTAATTTTGACCGCCTGGGGATCTGTAACGGGCGCCGAAATCTCGTACACACAGGCGTTTTTGCTATTCGCCTCCATCAGAAAAGCGGCCACCGCGGCCGGGAATCGAACCCACGACCTCGTGCTCAGCAGCGCAACGCCTTAGCCACTGAGCCACCGCGGCGGTACCCTCTACCACTGCCATGTTATATGCTTGAATGTCATGTTTTACTTCTGTTAAAAGGACAGACAACCGATTTTTGTCGCATATATGTTCTCTAGCTCATATGAAAGCCAGCGTTTTATATAACCCGGTAACCACAAGCAATTTCTAAACAAATTCGCGGAAATAATTTTAATTTGGCAGCAAACTTCCTGAAATCGGAAGGGTGGCGGTTCGTAGTGTCGAAACTTGACACTACAATATGTGTCCCTGTCATGTGACCTGCAAACCTAGCAGCTACTGTAACTGCTGAAACGTTTATTTACGTATTGAAAACCTTTTAACATAAGTATTTGTACAAGGTTAAATTGTATATGTTTTTCTAAATATTATTTTGAAAATTTTAAAAACACGCCGCCCGGCATCGCTGGGTTGCTCTCAGTGTGGCTAAGTGAGTCTCCATGCCCAGAATCAACAGCAGCGTTCAGTAAACAGACCCAGACAAGGAGCTTTGACGATTCTGCCTGAGTCAGAGGCGTTTGTCCTGCCAAAATACTTGATTTCTGTTTCCAAATATGCCAACAGCAGCTTAAAAAAAAAAAAAAAACGCGCCGGGGAAAAATGGAATTTCCCACCTCCACAACATAAAGCCAGATTCTACCTATCGTCTATCCCAACAGACGCAAAATTCGTGCAAAATAGACCGTTGCATTAAAAAACACATAAAAGATTAGGAAAACCTGCGATTCAAACTTTTTAGCTGGGGACAAGTTTTAAAATATCGTTTTTCATTTCACATAAGACAAAAGTATGTTGCCGAGCTACTCTATGTCATGGTTGCCAGCATAATTTTTGGGAGGGACACATACGGCCCATAGACCTAAAAATTTCGATTTGAAAAGTTCTAGGGCGTTAGCAGCAAAACCGTTTCTCATCAAGGTGCTTTAGTGATGCCCTTTCATATGGGATAGAGAATATATACTCGACAAAAATCGGTTCTGTCCCTTTAATCTATTTATACTGCTCTGCTAACTCAATTCGGTCCACTGCACTTTACATGTTCATGTTCTTAGGTTCCGCAATTAGCTCCTTCATTATCTTAGCCAGTTTCCCCCCTTTCTTTCCTACATGCTGCTTCTCCCACAGCTGCTACTGATTCTGTGGTTGCCTTTGTTAGGTTGTTGTTTAGCCTGTCTACACTATTTTCGTTCTCATTTAGAAGCTAAAATATGTTTTAGAGTTATTTAAACTCCTCCGTTACGGCTCTCACTGACTGCATGTTGGGATGGTTAGCATCCCCGAGTTTCTTTTTTTCTCTCGAGATTCAGGCTTACCTTGCACCTAGCCATCCCATGATCACTGCTTCGAACCTTACTCAGAACCTCTAGGTCCTGCACAATACCCAGACTGTCACTTAAGATGAAGTCAATAAAATGGTAAGCCAGGCTCAGCACTGTGTACATGTACAGGCAACAGCATTACAAGGATTGCGCCTTTACCTACCCTGTGCTGCCGGGATGTGGGCAACAGGAGCAGTCGTCAAGGCTAGCTTTTCCCACAGTGTCTGCACTGGCTTGTGAAACACAGTCTTTGTTAGGTACTAAGGCATTGGCATTGCTCCCCTCCGGCACTGAAAAAATCAAGTGACAGCATCCAAGGAAACCGGTGTTATGTCAATCTTTAGTGTACACATGAATACACCATGCGTGTTTGCCACATCCAATAAAACTTGCTGATACCTGGCGCATCTTGTGAACCCTCAGGTAAACTTCTATAGTGGAGCATTAGGTCCCGGACACTATTACACATACGAAGGCATAAACACTACCTATAAGTAGGGTTGTTCGTTTTCGGGTAAAACCCGATTTTACCCGATTCTTGCACCCCGAACAAGTTTCAGGAGAATCGGGTTAAACCCGATTTCTCCCCGAATAAACCTCCCTGTAGCGATCTGCACAATCGTGAGTTGCTGTAGATTCCCTTAATGTAGATTCCCTTAATGACGAGTTCAACCAGTATTTGCTGGAAGCGAGCCCCACAAACCCAGCTCTCGAACTAATCGAGTATTGGCATGACTCTACTTCTCGCTACCCAAGGCTTGCAAAAGCTGCACTGACATTGTTGTGCCTAGCTAATGGTAGCTGTGATGTGGAGAGAACTTTCTCCCAGCTGAGATATGTTCAACGACCGGACAGATCTCGAATGGAGACTGACATGTTGCGCATGCAGATGATAATGTATGTCAACAAGGACGTGTAAAAAATCGATGACCAGATTTTCGAGAATAAAATGTATAATTTCTAAGAGTCAATGTTTACTGATTCATTCATTTTCAAACACCACTGATTCATTTTCAAACAAACACAAAATTTCGGGTAGTATACTGTATTTGCTATAATACTCTGGTGTCTGTTCCAATTACCAGCTTGAAACACCAAATTTAACGTGTTATACTTAAAAAGCCCGTGATACGTTTTGATAAGCTCAGTGTAAGTTCTGATAAGTACAACCGTATATTTAACCCGAAAAAACCCGAAGTAAGGAATGGTTTCGCAAAAAAACTGATTTTTCCCCGAATATCAGTTTGAAAAATACCGCCCGATTTTTACCCCCCGAATTTGAAAAAATATAAAACCCGAAAACGAACAACCCTACCTATAAGTGCCTGAATGGTCTAGAAAAAGTTAGCAGGCTTGTGCAAGTTGGTGAACTCAATAAATATGATATATGACACGACATCTCATGCTACCTTTGAAATTGGTGAATTATGCTAAAGGAAACCTGCTTGTTTCTATTAGGTGCGCATTTGACCTACCCAGCGCCTTTTCACCTTCACTAGAAACAAATACTTCGTAATAGGCCTTTGTGCAAGAACTATGGTGGCATTTAGACTGTGCTCATGGCTTTACAGGTCACATTTTCATGTTTGTTGTGACTAGAACTTGAGGTTTTGCAAACTTCATTTGTACTACTAGTACCGTATAGGACCACTGCTGTAAATATTTTAATGCCATAAGTATTCACAACCAGTTTGTGAACATTGCTAACTGGTGTTTTGCAATAAGTTTGCACAAATGTCTGCTAGAAACTACATAAATGTCTCGTAGCACTGTTGGTATCTGCTGCTTTGCAGGGCAAGCGACAGGCTTTCAATATTGCTGGATAGATGCCAGACACAACATATGGCCACCATTAGATCAGCATGCAGATGAGGTGTAGCGATGTATAAGGTATAAACTATTTGCAAATGCAGTGGCATCTTGTTGATACGATTCTAAGTGATTCGAATTTCGGGATGATATGAATTGCTGAGAAGCCATGGCGAAACTGCATTGTTTGCAATGGACAAAATTTCAGCTCTTACGGACAGACCTGCGCAGCCCTGCGGATGATAGGAACGAGCCGGCGAGGCACCCGCCTGCCTAGCTAGTGTGCGACGGCAACGTACGGGCTCTCCCTTCCTTCTCGGTTACTCTTTCTCTGGGAACAGACGGGCTGTTGTGCGAGTGCTTGAGGCGTGGCGAGTCTACTGCGGTCGTGCTGCCAGGGGAGAACGCCCTGATGGCCTTGGGTAGGCACTAACGTAGCTCAGTTGCTGGCATCTCATTGGTCCTTGGTGGGGGACTGCCCCTTCAGAACGCGCTGCTCCTCGCCGTTGCTGCCGCCTGCTTACGGTGAATAATTCGTTGCTGAGATGCGTGTGCAAGATTTTTACGGTGAATGGGCTTCTCTTAACCAAAAAAGCCAAGGTACTGTCTGCTATGTCGCACCAGCGAAAAGCCCTTTCTTCGGAGGAGGAGCCGGAGATTCTGAATAAAGCCGACAGCGATTCGTAAAGGAAGTGCAGCAACTTGGCAAAAGAGCTTTCCCTGTCGCCGTCAATGTTGTGCACCATCGTTGCAAAACGTGCAGCGGTTCAGCGTGAATGTCAAGCAGGCCAAAACAGCAGAGCATGTCAAGTTTGAAGATGTCCTCCTTTCGTGGTTCAAGGAAGTAATTGCGACTGGAGTGAACATCGAAGCAAAACTGCTCGGGAAGAAAGCAAATGACGTTCCCCTTTCGCTTAGAATTGAAAGCTTGCAGAATTCCGGTGGGAGGGCTTGCTAGGCAGTGGCATGGTCCTGTATATGAAACCATGTGCGGCGAAAGAAAGAAGGTGGACGACTGCCGGCGCATCTATCCGAGTATGAAGCACAGGACGTATTTAACTCAAACAAGGTGGGAAGTGAAACCATGCATGCCCTGGACTTTGCGGCGTGCAATGAGCTTGGGCACCGCGAGTGAGGAGACAAGTGCGAATTTTACACATTCCTGCAAAGCTGCTTGGCAACATGGAAGTTAAAAAAGCAGAAAAACACCACGAATTACTTTACAAGAAAGTAAGAAGAGACATAAACAAAAACTTTTCTTAGTGCTCAATTTTCGGTCCGTGTTGGAATTTCGGATAGCAATAAATTTCACGGTCTTGCAAGATTCATATCGAGGGTCCACTGTAACGGTTAAAGGAACTGTGCAGAACTCACCACCGACTATTCAGAATGGATTTTGAGACAAACTCTATAACCCCAGCAATTTCCTCCAACAAGAATTATAAAAATCCCTTCAGTGTCACCGTAGCTACATGACATGAAAATTCATGCATAATTGTTCCGCCTCCACACGATTGCAGGCAATGTGGCAAATGCAGCGCGCTCTCTTCCCAAGGGGGAGGGGGGGGGGCGGCCCATGATGTTTTCTTTAGCGGCCATCGATTTTGGCAGCCAGCGACGGTCACAGGCCAGGCAGTTTTTGTTTTTCTCGGCAACATGTATTAGTCAATTTCTTATGTGTTGCGAAAATAAGCAGGCACTTGTGCTTGATTGCTAGCTGCAGGCATGCTAGTAGGGCGTTTTTGAAGGAATAAATTCTTCTTGGCAAGCGGTCTCATTGAAAGTGAATTATTGCTCCAACTGCACGGACATGAACAAAAGTGTACATACATATGTACAGTCAGCCAAATGTTTACCTAGCTTGCGACAGCGGCGATTTTTCTGTCTCGACTTAACAGAGTGTCATCACAGCAGACATCAGCAAGTCAGCAAGCAGAGTCATGCAGAATAAGCAGTGCGCACAAAGCTACTTTTTTGTCACAGTACACATGTAAACTAAATGAAAAAAATTCAGAGCACAGAAGAGTCGTAACTTGGAAATATGCCAAGAAAAACAAAAAAGACCAACATTCCCGCTCTTTGTCAACAAAAACAGCACATGTACTTGTATCTATCTCTTTGTTACGTCTGATTGACAGTTTTCCTCTCACAGTCAGAACATGGCCACGACATTCTAGACTTCAAACTAGTAAGGTGGTTTAACAATTTCCCACTCACATCAGTGTCTCTTTTTAAATTCCCCATGTAGATAAATTCTTATAGTTTAAAACAACGCCATGAGCATACTGGATCAAGATTTTACAAAAAGTTATTGAGAAGGAGTGTGCCAATGAAATTTGTAATTGTGCTGTCACCTACTTGAATGTATGAATAGAGAAAAGATTTTGTAACCTCACCGAGAAATTCCTCTTCCGTTTGGGAGCTTGTGCTGACGTGGAGCACAAGGGCGCACTGTGTACCTGAAAAATATTTATAGTAAATACATACAGAATAGCCTTTACACAGAAAAAATTTGAAGGTTCATTGGTGTATCTACAAATGCATAGGAATCTCATCCTCGTGCAGAAACCTGAGGCTGACCCAATGCGCGCACCTTGCTCTGGCCTGCACAACTCCAGAAGACTTTTTTTGCACATACTTTATACACTGCGCCAACTATGCATAACACTGTCTCAGTGGTCACGTTTGTCTGCACTGAAGTGGCATTGCCCGCCTGTCACTTCTTTTGTTGCAGCAGTGAAACATTAAAATAGCATGCTACGATTCAGACTTTAGAAGAGAACACACAGGACTAGTGCAGGAGTCCAGTGCTCCAGTCAGCAGGTCCACCGCTAGTCCCCATGTGTTCTCTGTCTGTTTGAGGTCTCATCCGTTACACCGCTTTAATTCTTTCATTGCTCCAGCAGCCAACTCGCCCACATTAATGCTAAGGTAAATGCCCTTTTGTTGCCCACCAGTATCAGCCCTTCATCGCTGTCTTTCTCATTTACTCCTCTTTTGCCACCTGCATCGGCTTCAGACTTGACTTAAACGCATAGAAGTGGTTGCGTAACTCAAAAGACCTATCAAAGCAGCGGCAGCTGCATTTCCACGCTTCTACTTGTCTGCGCGGCAACACAACCAGTGTTCCCAGGCCTTCCATGCGCTACATTCCCAGTCGTTATTTGCTCTGTTATCTCTCGCTCTGTTGATCAAGAAAAACGGCTCTATTGCTGAAGTAATGGGAAATCTTGCCGACATGCCCAATCTATTGTTGATGCAATAACGAGAAGGGTACCTGTGGCACTATAGGTGATGGTTGCCTGTGTTTTTTGGCAGCAGGACACATCCCAGTTGCGGTCTGCATCCCTGGACATTGCCATGATGCAGCTCTCGGGCACTGACGATGTCACACGTGGCATGCGGGAACTTTGTGCCTTCTGTAACCAAAAAAGGCAGCCAGTGAACATTTTCACAATCATATTTAGCTCCAAGAGAACCAGGAATAAGCCAGTTAGTAATTTTGTAGTTTTATTTCCCAACAAATAAATGGTTAACAGGTCACTTTCCTGCTATAAAATTCAATAACCATGCATGCATTCTTCAGTCGCTTCTGTGTTCGAAATACGGGCACTATCACGCACAATTGTATATGTCAATGTTGAAAGCTTCCTGCAAGCTTAGGTCCCAAGAGGTTTAGTGGCAAAAGGACGACAAATGAACCTCTGTTTCATGAAAACCAGTGGCGAGACAGCGTAAACAGAATTGGGAGCAGTTTTTGCAGCAGCAAAATTTCAATTTTGGAAATAGAATTACCTTGATTTGGAGCAGTTCACGACATTGAATAACTTGTCTTAGGAGCTTAGAAAACAACTTTGTAGCAACTTTAAGGGATAAACACCTTTTTGAGTCGGTTTAAAATACATATCAGACTGAAATAACTTTCAAAGAGCATTTTGCTTAGTATCACTAAGTACAAACTGTACTACCTTCTTGCAAACTTCATAAGTTTTATTGAGGCTGTGTGCACAGACAATGTATACACTACCATAAAAAATTGAAATTGAAGAGCACTGCAATTGGGAGGTATTTTTTACCATTTCAATGCAGCAATAACTATGTTTGCAATCTGTCCCTGAATTGTATGCAGAAGTGTTGCGCCACGGCACAGTTCCTCGAAGCGTTTACTTAGGTAATTTTAGTATTGTTGCTTTGGTCAGCCACTTCGCTTTTGGTATTGAATTTCACTTGACATACATCAATTATTATTGCTTGCATAACCCGTCCTCCTAAAAGGTGCCAATGTCCGAACATATCGGGGCAATGCAGCACGCACCACTTCTGGCGAGCTATTCTTCAATGGACGTTATTCCAGTACTGGTCCTCGTGGCGGCCGCGGCGGCGAATTTAAGAGTCAGGGCCGGGAAGACCTTGCTGTCAAAACACTTGTGGATGAAGCATCCCCTTCGCCTAATCACTCCCTGCCCCACTCTCGTCACTCGTTTCTTTTACATGAAAGCTATGGAAGCAGGTGCCCATTACCGACACTAACCTGCAGTGGGTGAAGGACCGTTTTCTTTCATTTTTTTTACTTTGTGACTCCCACTTTTTTAGCCATGTGCTCAATGCTTGGGCAGCCTTTTTTCCTGTTGTAAGCTTTGCCCATTTTCCTTTGGAAGGTTTCTTTTCTGTGTGTGTTTATACAAAGCCACCACTAACACTTCAGAATGTGGGTACTTATAAAAGGCTGCAGCAGTAGAAAGTAGTAACTCCTCTTCCAGTCGCACGCAGGGGTGGGCCAGGTATTTAATTCGCCAGGGCTGAACTGACCGAAATGATGTGGGTTCAATTTCCGGCCAAGGTGGCCACTTTTGTTATGAATGCAAAAAGCCAAAACACCCGTGTGTTCGAGATTTCGGTGCACGGTCTTCATCAAAAGCCCCTGGTGGTCAAAATTAATGCGTTAGAAGCTCTCGTGTTCACTTCAATCTTTTCTTGTCATATGTGCACTTACAAGTGAGCGATGAGAAGAGTGGTGACCTGAATGCAAAACGCAGGTGACATAACGATACCAAGATGAACACCGCTCTTGGCAAAAAATAGCGCCACTTGGGCTGCATGGAAAGCCATGGTGTCAGCTCTGCATATTTTTCCAACCAAAAGTAATGCCTGTGTTGAAATCCTTGCATATAAGGCTGTTTTACTGCAGTATGGCGCAATTTCCACAACTGTGATGGCTTTGGAGCAGCCTGGCATAGGAAAACGGCATTGTATCAAAACTACACAATATGCGCAGTTGTGAATCCCCTGAAAAACTGCACTGCTGGATCAATAAACACCTCGCTATTAAAGTTCGACAGAATACCTTGCAACAGTTTTTGCTATCGTAAAATGCACAGTGAACACTATCAAAGATCTAAGAAGATTATTCTAGGCTGGTGACGTTAGTTCGAAACACTCTCCGTATGAAAGGAGATAACACGTGCGGTCTGAAGAGTGAAACATACGTAGCGAGGTGTTTATTGATCCAGTAGTGCAGTTTTCCAGGGGTGAAACAGCTGCGTATATTGTGCAGTTTTGATATAACGCCATTTTCCTACGCCAGGCTGCTCCAAGAAAATTGCGCCATACTGCTGTAAAACAGCTTCACTTGGCCCACGGATAACACAGATAACATAGCCCGGCGCGGCCGGTCGGCAAAAACAAAACATAAAGAAACAAACCGAAAACGTGGTTCGTGGCATTGCCCCCCCTTCCAAAAGGGCATCAACCCGATGCTAAAATAAAAGACAGTCCAAACAAACAACAAAAAAGTATCATCTTGCGTAGTAAGGTTTTAAGCGAACCACATAGACGAATTCGGGCAGCTTGCGTCGTCGTGATGTTCCGGAATCACCATCAAGGATCACCTCGTAGGTAAGTTGGCCAATACGTTTTAGAATCCCATAGGGTCCGAAATAACATTGCAGAAGCTTCTCATTGAGTTCACGCCGTCAGATGGGAGTCCAAACCCACGCACGATCCCCTGGGCGGTACTCGGCGTCTCGGCGTTGGAGGTTGTAGCACCCGGCATCCACCAGCTGCTGGTTTGTTGTGCGAACTCGAGCGAGCTGGCAGGCCTCCTCCACATGCTGAAGGTGTCCTTGGACGTCAGCATTGAGGTCATCGTATTCTACGCGCGGAAGCATGGAGTCAAACATCGCAGTCGGCCATCTTCCGTAGACAAGCTTAAACGGTGTAATCGTGTAGTTTCCTGGATAGCCATGTTGTAAGCAAACGTGACATCAGGAAGGACTGCGTCCCAAGTCTTATGTTCAATGTCGACGTACATAGACAGCATATCTGTGATCGTCTTTTTCAGATGTTCCGTTCGTCCATTTGTTTGGGGGCGGTACGCCATCATTCTTCGGTGATCCGTGTTGCTGTAGTGTAAGATTCCTTGCATAAGCTCCACGGTCCAAGATTAGAATTTCAGGGGCTTCATGCTGCAGCACAACTTGGTTTATGAAGAACTTGGCGACTTCTTGTGCAGTCCCCCTCGGAAGAGCGGTATTTTCTGCATACCACATTATATAGTCTGTTGCTACGACAGTCCACTTGCTTTCAGATCGCGACGTTGGCAACGAGCCCAGAAGGTCCATTCCAATATGTTGGAAGAGCCTCGTTGGGACGCTGATCGGCTGCAGAAGTCTGGCGGGTCTCGTCAGTGGCGTTTTTCGTCGCCGGCAGTCACGGCAGCTCCGAATGTAGTGGGTGACGTGGGATTTAAGGCGGGACCAGTAGTACTTCGTTTTGATTTTTCCAATAGTGCGAGCTGTCCCGAGATGTCTGGAAGACGGATCGTTGTGGCATGCTTCCAAAATTTCGTCATGAAGGTCTGCGGGAATGACAAGATAATTCGTTCTCGTTACAGGGCTGAAATTCTTCACAAGGACAGAGTTTCTCAGGCTGAATGCCGGCAAGTTCCGTTTGAACGCCCTAGGCACGGCGACATTGCGTTCTTCGAGGTGGTTTGTTGTGCTATCATGACATGTAAATTGCGGTCGGCACATTTATGGGCAGCTAGATCACTCTCCATCACGACTCCGAAGCGCTGTTTTCATCAGTCTAGAGGTGATGAGTCAACAGGGGTGTGGAACAGGGAGTCGGCGTCGGGGTGTTTCCAGCCGGATTTATAGATGATTGCAATGTCGAACTCTTGAAGGCGCCAGCTCCACCGCCCAAGACGGCCAGAGGGGTCCTTCAAATTGGCGAGCCAACACAGCGCATGGTGGTCTGCACAACCTTTAATGGTCTACCATACACGTATGGGTGAAATTTTGAAATGGCCCATATAATTGCGAGGCACTCCTTCTCACAGGCTGAGTAGGTTTTCTCCTCCTTCGGCAGACCATGGCTGACAGGCGATTACTTTTTCGCAACCGCTTTGCTTTTGCATGAGGATGGCCCCCAAGCCTATATCACTGGCGTCCATGTGTGCATTTCCGTTTCGGCGTTTTTTTTAAATGAGCGAGCATGGGCGGGCTTTGCAAGCATTGTTGCAGATTGGAGAATGCTTTTTCTTGGCCGGTTTCCGAGCTGAAAGGGGTGCTATCTTTCATCAAGTTCAACAGTGGCTCTGCAATGCGTGCGAAGTTTATGACAAGCCGCCGGTAGTATGCACGCAATCCGAGAAATCTTCGCACGCCATTCTTACCTTTCGGTCTTGGGAAGTTTGCTATGGCTGAAGTTTTCGCTGGGTCAGGCAGGACACTTGCAATGTTGACGACATGCCCCAAAAAGTTGTGTTCCTCATACATGAAGCGGCACTTTTCAGGCTTCAGGGTTAGCCCCAATGAGCAGATAGCCTCAAGTACAGACTCCAACCTTGCAAGGTGTTCGTTGAAAGTTCAGGGGAATAACACAACGTCGTCAAGGTATACGAGACTGGTGTGCCACTTCACGCCACCTATCACGGTGTCCATGACTCTTTGAAACATTGCTGGTGCCGTGCACAGTCCGAATAGCATCACCTTGAGCTCGTAAAGGCCGTCCGGGTTATGAATGCAGTCTTCTCTCAGTCTCTCTTGACTCCTTCTATTTGCCACTAGCGTGTCTTTAGATCCATCGATGAGAAGTACTTCACATGGCAGAAATGGTCGAGGGCATGATCGATTCGTGGCAGGGGGTACAACGTTGTTGTGATGCGGGTTGTTTTGTAGATGAGGAGGTTAAGTTGAACTGACGGACAAGAAGCGAGGCACATGACGTCACACAACGACAGACTCTATTCACAAGACAAAATTAGGAAGATACACAAATTAACCTTAAACTAATGTAATCACACGAGTAGATGTCCTACAAAACAAAGTTATTAACTAAAAGAGTATCGCTCATGCCTGGCAGTACACGGCGTCAAATGCGGCTCGTAACATAGGTTCCCTGAAGTTCTCGGGCTAGTAACAGAGGTTCCTGAACGTTCTCGTCCAGCAGGTCACACCCCAAACCTCGTTCCTCCAGCTCTCGTACCATGACTGTCCGGCTTCCTCGTCTTCCTCCCCCTTTTTTTCCCTCCATGCAATCGTTTTTCACCACCGCACGCCCACCCCTGCCTTGTCACTTCGATCTACCGACCACTGTGTGGTGAGCAGTGCCTCCTCACAAATATGTCCTTTTTCGTGATCTTGTTCTGTCGCCAATAATCAATGCAGAACTTTAATGTGCCATCTTTTTCTTCACGTACGACCGGTGCAGCTCAGGGGTTTTTGACGGCTGTATAATGCCGTTGCTGAGCATGTCTTCCACTTGTGTCTGGATGGCTTCCCGCTCATGTAAAGACACGTGGTTCGGCGATTCTCGGGTAGGTCAAGATCCATTTTCGGCTATAATTCAGTGCTTCGCTAGAGGTGTCTGACGTATTTTGAGTTTGACAAGAAACATTCGCTGTACAACGCAGCAAAGCCAATAATTTGTTCCGTTCTTCTTGCGGTTGCGCTGGATTCTGGTACGGGTAGGGTGAAGGTGAACACTTGAAGCCGGCTGGTCCTTGGTTGTTGTTGGAGAGGTATTCTTTGATATCAGTAGGGTGCTGGCCGGGTTGGGGGTGTGGTGTGTCGATGGAGAATCCTCGCAAACCGAGCCTCTTGTAAGGGCAGCGACGGTAGATGTGGTCAGCCTCTCCACAGTGGTGGCACAGTGGGCGATTATTGGTCGTTCACCACACGTCAGCCATCCTCGGTGTCTGGTATTGGACTACAGGGGGTCGGTCAGGGGAGAGTGAACGGCAATATGGTGTGGTCTCTTGACGGATTGGAGCAGGGCGGGGTCGACGAAGTGCGGCGGAGTAGGTTATCGCTTGTGGCTCGCGGGGTGCTTCGGATGGCGTAGAAGTCCCAAACGCCTGCTGAACCTCTGCTCGGATGACGCCAGTCAGGGAAGCCACTTGAGGTGGTGGCGTCCTTGGAAAAAGCTGCCGAACATCCTCCCTGACTACTGCTCGGATGGTGTGGCGCAATATATCGGAGCTTACAGTTGCAGCACCGATGGTCTCAAAGAACAGCGCGTTGACAGGGCGGTTGTACTGGCTAGTTTGAATTTCGAGCATCCTCTCCATAGCGGCAGCTTCAGATGCGATTTCAGCCACCGTTTTAGGGGGGTTGCAGACAAGGCAAGCAAAAAGTTCATGGTTTACTCCTCGCATAAGACACCTCAGTTTCTTTTCTTCCGTCATTTCCGGGTCCGCGCAGCAAAATAGTCGCTTCATTTCTTCAACGAAAATCATGACTCTTTCGTTGGGGTGTTCAGTTCGAGTTTCAAGCAAAAGCGCAGCTTGTTTTCTCGCCACGGTAGTGAAGGTCTTAAAGAACTCGCTTTTGGACAGATCCAGTTCGTCAAAGAGCTCTCACGGTTCTCGAACGAAGTTCGAGCTGGATCTTCTAAATGAAAAAAACATGCCGGAAAGGTTCTTCATCATCTCACCTATTGAAGATGCAGACGCGTTCCAGCTTCTGCAGCGATTCTTCTGGGTCTTTAGCGGGGGCTCCCCGGAGTGATGGCAGTTCCCGGGGCTGCTGCAGGACGACTGGCGGCGTTGCTTCTCGTACCATGCTGGTGGTAGCACCAGTCGTTCCCTTGGGCCCTTCTGGCAGAAGACCGAACCAGGCGGTAAAACTTCCAGTCAGCGGCTGGCTCCTGTTGGACTGGCTTGGCGGCTTCCAGAGGTCGTAGGGAGCAAAAGGGTGCATACCTAGCACCATCACCAGATGTCACGAAGCCAAAGATGACGCAGTTGTCTTCAAGGAAAACAAGTTGATTGGAGCAAACTTGTGCTCCCCGAGCAACTCAAAGAATACACAGGTGGCAAAGCAGCAGTCAACAAAGTGACAACAAAGTGAACAAAGTCTACAAAGTGATATGCACAGGCGAGCGTCAGAGAGCCGAATGCCGTGGCATCTGCTCTGCGGGCATTTATAACTTGGCGCTAGGGTTTCTAAAATCGTCGAATTACATTCAGAACACTGTACATCAAAGAAGATTATTCTAGGCTGGCGACTGTTTGAAACACTCTCCCCATGAAAGGAGATAACACGTGCGGCATAAAGAATGGAACATGCGCTTCATTAGGCCCACGGTTAACACAGATAACATCGCCCGGCGCAGCCGGTCGGCAAAAACAAAACACAAACAAACCAACCCACAACATGATTCATGGCAATTTAGCACCTTCGATAAATCGCACCAATGCGCACCGGAGAGCACCGTCAACTCCTTGATAAACCGGGGCACACAAAGAGAGTCGACGAAGCACCGGGTTGCAATCCCGAGATGCATCGTGGACTGCACCAGAGAAGTGGTTTCCTCCACTGTCTGTTACAGTGACAGCGTGTTGACACACTCGTGCAAAGGCAGAAATGACTATATTGTTGACAAGGATGAGTTGCGTGCGTATTTATCACACAACAATGCAACAGGCCTAACTGGTATACTAATGGACAGATTTGCATATAGGCATACAAACATTGTGTTATGTGGGAATTTCGCTTACTGCAAAGATTTCTGCATGGCCAGCCGGTAGGAGTCAATATTGGAGCTTTACATTCGTTTTGCTTGAATGAGTTATCACACACACTCACTGGAGGGCCTAGACCGTGAAGGGCCTACACATTTTACCATAGCGGAGAGATGGGCCATGACTGCAGGCATGATCGTGTTGGTATGGCTCTCAGAAGAGAAGAAAAAGCTTGTAGGTGGCGGCTTAGTACCAGTACGTTGTCGCACACGTGTGGGAGATCTAGGTTGGGTGCTGGCTTTCAATAAATATTAGTTTGTAGCAGTACTGTGTTATAATGAGTTGCTTCTTTGGAACTTGTCAACATTTTCCTGAGTTTCTGTCACTGCCCATGAGATGGTGTTAGTGTAGAACCGCTCTCTCTGTCCTTGATCAACACTGCGTGCCGGTGCGCACCGTCATCGTGCACTGTGCATAGCACCGGCTTTGGAGCTAACACCTATGCGTGTTTATCGAGGACGCTAACAGATGGCGTCTGTCTTTCCTGTGTGACCACGATTCAAAACCGTTGAGGCTATTCTGTCTTCGCCGACTTTCAGTGTTTGGTACACAGACATCTTGAATGCATCAACTCTGATCCAAAGCCCTCCATCGGTGTCGAATTAACATTATTGTGTCGCACATCTAAAAACCAAAACGTTGATGTCTCCTTCAACTTTTCGTGATGGTACATGCCAACAGCAATGTTAGCGCTATAACACATATCATACGCGAAAATATTCAAGTGCAGAGATGGCAAAATTGCTTCTAAAAAGTAATTAAATTACATTACTCATCACTGTCCTGGACTTTTCTCAAATGTAATTAATTACACTGGAAATTACACGCGGTCGAAAGTAATGACATTACATTACTTATTAAAAGTAATTAAATTACTTTGTCAAAAATTCATCACTCATACACTACCAACACAGTACACTTTATTTACAAAACTCATCTACATTTACACGGCAATCTGCACGTTTTTTGTTTAACCCGACTGACTGTCGCCACGGCATTCCCGGAACGCATGAAAACGGAAGGAAGAGGCACGAGAATGCAGGCAGAGCTGTTATCGAAGCGTTTCCTTCGCGTTCATATAGTTCCAATGCCCAGAGACTCTCTGGGCATTGGAACTCTACCCGAACTTTTCTTGGTCAACTTTTGATGCAGTAGCGGACAAGCTGAATGGTAGTCAAAAGTAATTGGGAAGGTAATGAGTAATTTCCATGAAATTACTGGCCTGAAGTAATTTATTACATTAATTACCAAACACTCAAAAGTAATCCATTACATAACTCATTAAAGCAAAAAGTAATTTAATTACTGTAATTTCAAAACTGCCAAGTCTTTTCAAGCGTAGCATCTCGCCCTTTGGGTCGCGTAGTCACCCGAAACGGGAATTCGACGGAAGGGAGTTCGAATCGAATCGTGCTCACACCAATGCCGCGGCAGGCCGAAAACAACTGCAACCAAAGCGTGGCCATGTGGGCGAAACGGATGTCCGCTCAGTGAATGACGACAGCGGGACTGGCGGAATAAGCGCACACAAGCCACTTGATAACGCCTGGGGACAGATGGCTGGAAATCAAAAGCTACTGACCTCTTCCGAAGCTCGTGCGCGGAACGCAGAGATGTTTTCGCAGACCCCACAGCCGTCTCCTCAGGCACGCGAAACGTTAGTGCGATCGCCAGCACGAGCTACTTCTGTCCACTGCGCCTTCACACGCTGTGAACCAACGTTACTCTGTGAACAGCAAACACGCCCGATGGCCAGCACTGAAATGGTGCCCGGGAAAACTCTACGCTGCACAGCTAAACACGGGTGCTGATGGCGAGTTGCCGTCTGCCCTCCGTGGCGCTGTGAGCGCATGTTAACAAAGTGTTGTGGTTATTTACCGGGCCTCGTAAACTCCCTGCTTAATAACCACAATGCGTTGTTGGAACATGCGCTTACAGCGCCACGGAGGGCGGGCGACAACTCGCCATCCTGCAAAAATGCGGTCGGAAGGCTTTCCACACTAAGGTGTGTAGGGCACATTTTTGCGAGCACCCGCTTCGCATTGTGTGTTTAGCTGTGCGTAGAGATTTTCCGTGCACTATTTCAGTGCTGGCCATCAGGCGTTCGTGCAATTCACAGCGTGCAAAGGCGCAGTGGACAGAAGTAGCTCGTGGTGGCGATGGGACTGACGTTTCGCGTGTCTGAGAAGACGGCTGTGGGGTCTGCGAAAACATCTCTGCGTTCCGCGCAGGAGCTTCGGAAGAGGTCAGTTGCCTTTGATCTCCAGCCATGTGTACCCAGCCGCTAGTAAGTGGTTTGTGTGCGCTGATTCTGTCAGTCCCGCTGTCGTCATTCACTGGGCGGACATCCGTTTCGCCCACATGGCCACGCTTTGGCTGCAGTTGTTTTCGATCTGCCGCGGCATTGGTGTGAGCACGATTCGATTCGAACTCCCTTCCGTCGAATTCCTGTTCGAATTCCTGTTTCGGGTGACTACGCGACCCAAAGGGCGAGTTGCTACGCTTGAACAGACTTCGCAGTAATGAAATTACAGTAATTATATTACTTTTTGATGAGTAATGTAATGAAATGAGATATATTGTCGCGCTAACGTCTTTCAAAATTCATTCTTTCCGCGGACTATACGCGAGTAGAATTGATTAACCAGCAAGCTTGATAGACTGCCCTACCACTGCATCCTTTATGCGCATGCTTACGCAAACTTCGGCGTGCGCACATGCTTCAATTTTCTTGCGCATGTGTGTTTGCTGGCAGGGTTCATGAACATTTATTGTTACGCGTTTTTTTCTCTGGTTGTGATCGCTCCTTTTCGCGCAGTACAATTACGTGTTTATATATGACCGGTGTAGTTTTTTCCGCCCATTGCATGCGTGTGCCTGCTACTGCTGGCAGCATTGTTCTATACTATTTTTTTTCGTTACCTGTGCACCATCACATAATGTGCTTTCGTGTGCGCAACGCGCATGTCCTACGGTTTGTTTTTCTTGCTATTTTGTCTTGTCCTCTTTGGTGCAGTCACGTTGTAGATAACTTTTGTTAGGGCTCAGTGCGCCCTGTGTTTTCCTGTCGTGCATTCTGTTATCAGCTGGTTTTTTCCGCCCACTCCTCCCCGCAGGGGGCACCTTGTGTACTCAAGGTGTTTTGGTGAGTAGCGCCACCACGGTCCCGAGCTCCGCAGGGGTGCCTACTGCCATAGGCACTTGGTGACCTGCAACACCACGGGCCCGAGCACATGTGGGTTGGACCCACCCACGCCCCGGCTGTGCGTGGCTGAGCCGTGTCCGGGGAAAAGGGAATCCTGGTGGCTGAGCCAAAGCCGGGGTTGTTTTGGACCTTCACGGCCCCCCGGTAGAGGCAACACGCCACTTTTGCCCTGCTTCTCGCAGACGGTGCCCCCGGTCTGACCCGCCCGGGGGGAACCAGCCAGTCGCCTTTTCCTGCCTCCCTCTCAGCTCTTTCACCTTCCTGTCATCTCTTCTTTTCCTCATTTCCACACATTTCCAGGCGGCGAGGGTTAACCCTGGGTAAGGAATCAACCTTGAGGACTTAAACAGGTTTATAGCAGCTATGTATGGCTAACGCGCATCTAGCGCGTTCCCAGGTTGGGCTCGGTGGTGGGCGGCCAGCATAGCTGCTGAATTGATTTCACTTGTTATGGCAACAAGATTTTCTGCATCCCATGATCGTCCTCCAAAACGGGGGCGCAACGAAGCAGTCCAGCAGTTTTTCACTCCTAAAAAGTCAGAAAATTTCCTAAAGTTCCACGTCATGCACTACGAAAAAGAAGGCTTGTCAATGAGACGTCTGTCACCATTCTTGGTTGCCAAAGTTCTAACCTCAATTGGCTTCCCTGACTGTCGTCATCCGAGAAGAGGTTCAGCAGGCACTGGGGACTTCTACGCCAATTGTAGCACCCCGCAAGCCACATGCGATGACCTACTCCGCAGCTCTTTGTCGGCCCCGTCCTACTCCAATTTGTCAGAGGTCTTGTCATACCGCCATCCACTGTCGCCCGACCGACCCCTTGTAGTCCAATACCAGACGCCGAAGAAGACCTACGCGTGGCGAATGCCTGATAATCGCCCGCTGTGCTCCCACTGTGGAGAGGCTGACTACATCTGCCGTTGCTGCACTTACTAGAGGCTTGGTTGGCAAGGATTTTCCATCAAGCACCACATCCCCAACCCGGCTAGCAGACTACTGAGATCAAAGAATACCTATCCAACACTAACCAAGGACCTGCCCGCTTCAACCGTTTGCCATCGCGCTACCCGTACCAGTCACCAGACCTCCATAGCACTGCTGACTTCTCACTTGGAAGGTCCCCCAGCCCACGCGAGGTGAACTAAAAGCAGCAACTGCTGGAGGTGAAGTTGCACAATGGCAGAAAAATGAAAACTCTCCAACGACGCAAGGACGCACCGGACACCGTACCGACAGCCCGATGACCCGATCTAACCCTAACTTGACTCCCAAATACGACGACAGCCTAACATAGCGAAGTATACCCGACATGACCAGGCCTGCTGGTGAGAAGCCGACGGCGCATAGTTCCCGGCCAACAACCCGTACAAGCCGAGATATGATGCCCCGACATGCCCGGAACTTCAGTAAGGCTGCGTCAGACGTCCAGTTGTCCATCGACGTCGTTTATGTAGTCGTCCTCATAGACACGGGAGCCAACTACTCACTAATGAGTGGATCATGTGCGTCTAAGCTGAAGAAAGTTACGACCAGATGGGACGGTTTGCACACACACACAGCAGAAGGCCATCTTGTAACGCCAAGTGGAATATGCACATCATGCGTCACCATAGACGGCACCACGTACCCTGCTGCGTTATTCATTTTGCCTAACTGGTGCCGTGGCGTAATTCTTGGAGTGGACTTTTTGACGGACAATGGTGCAATAATTGATCTACAGAACAAGTTGGTAACTTTTTCCTCTCATCATCTATGACGCCAAAACCGAACCATGAACACCATGATGCTTAAGGATATCCAATGATCACGTCACCCTGTCGTGCTGCGCAAGCTTGATGGTTACCGTTTGTTAAGATGCTGCTTTGGCCATCAACACTATCGTAGAGAGTGGCCAAAGGTGGCTTTTCGACCGCGTTGTCTCTGTTGCAAGAGGCATTGCAAGCTTTAAGCAACACCGATCCCACATTTTGGTGGCTAATTTCACCGAGGAGTACCAGCATTTTAACAAGGGCACTGCGATTGTGTTGCTTGAAACGCAAGGAGCAAGTGACGTGATTTCTGTCACGGACTTTGAAAGCGCACCCGAAGATACCTTCAAGCTTCCGCATCTTTTCATCGTGAATTGGACGCTACCGCAAGAACGGAACAAATTATTGGCTTTGCTGCGTCGCTACAGCGAATGTTTTTGGTCGAATTCAAAATTACGTCACACACCTCTAGCAAAGCACCGAATTATAAGCGAAAAATGGAGCCTGACCTACCCGACGGTCACTGTACCGTGTGTCTTCACATGAGCGGGAAGCCACCCCCGGACACAAGTGGAAGACAGGCTCAGCGACGACATTATACAGCCATTGAAAAGCCCCTGGGCTGCAGTGGTCGTACTCGTGAAAAAAAATGGCAATTAAGGTTTTGCGTTGACTACCGGCGACTGAACAAAATCACCGAAAAGGACGTGTACCCCTGCCACGAATCGATGATACCCTTGACCACCTCTGCCATGCGAAGTACTTCTCATCGATGGTTCTAAAAACAGGCTGCTGGCAAATAGAAGTGGACAAGAGACAACGAGAAGACTGCATTGATATTCCCGGACAGCCTTTACGAGTTCAAGGTGATGCCGTTCGGACTGTGCATGGCACCAGCAACATTTCAAAGAGTCATGGACACTTTGCTAGCCGGCCTGAAGTGGCACACCTGTCTGGTATATCTTGATGACGTGGTATTCGCCTGAACATTCGAGAAACACCTTGCAAGGTTGGAGTCTGTACTCGAGGCTATTCGCTCGTTGGGGCTAACCCTGAAGCCTGGAAAGTGTTGCTTCGTGTACGAGGAACTCAACTTTTTGAGCCTTGTCGTCAACGCTGCGGGAGTCCTGCCTGACCCGGTGGAAATTTGAGCCATAGCGAACTTTGTAAGACCGAAAGATAAGGGCATGCGAGGATTTCTCGGACTGTGTGCATACTACCGGCGCTTCGCAGCAAACTTCGCACACAGTGCAGAGCCACTCACGCACTTGATGAAAGATAGCACCCCTTTCAGCTGGGAAAACTCAGAAGAAAAAGCATTCTGTGATCTGCAACAGTGCCTGTAAAGCCGGCGCATGCTTGCTCATTTCGACGAAAACGCTGAAACGGAAATGCACACGGACACCACTGATATAGGTTTGGGTGCCGTTCTCGTGCAAAAGCAAAGCGGTTGTAAAAAAGTAGTCGCCTATGCCAGCTGGGATATGTCGAAGGAGGAGAAAAACTACTCAAGCTCTGAGAAAGAGTGCCTCGCAATTATATGGGCCATTTCAAAATTTTGCCTATACGTGTATAGTAGACCGTTCAAGTTTTTGGCAGACCACCATGCGCTGTGTTGGCTCGCCAATTTGAAAGACCGCTCTGGCCGTCTTGGGTGGTGGAGCTTGCGCCTGCAAGAGTTCGGCGCTAGAATCGTCTATAAACCCGGCAGGAAACACTCCGACACTGAGTGCTTGTCCCGCGCCCCCGTCGACTCACCACCGCAAGACTGATGGAGATGGCGCTTTCTTCGGAGTCGTGACGGAGAGTGGTCTAGCTGTCCAGCTGCGTGCCGACCCCGACTTACGCGTCATGATTGACTACCTCGAAGGCCGCAATGTCGCTGTGCCTAGGCCGTTCAAACGGAACATGCCAGCATTCAGCCTGAGAAACTCTGTCCTCGTCAACAGGAATTTCAGCCCCGGAACGAGAACGAATTATCTTGTCATCCCCGCAGATCTTCGTAACGAAATTTTGGAAGCATGCCACGACGACCCATCTTCCGGACACTGGGGACAGCTTGCACTATTGGAAAAATCAAGAGAAAGTACTACTGGCCCCGCCTTACATCCGTCGTCACCCACTACGTCCGGAGCTGCTAAAACTGCCAGCGACGAAAAACACCACCAACGAGACCCGCCGGACTTCTGCAGCTGATCGCCGTGCCATCGAGGCCCTTCCAACAGATTGGAATGGACCTTCTGGGCCCGTTCTCTACGTCACAATCTGAGAACAAGCTGATTGTCATAGCCACATAGCCACAGACTACATGACGCGCTATGCAGAGACTGCCGCTCTTCCCAGGGGGACTGCACAAGAAGTCGCCAAGTTCTTCATAAACCAAGTTGTGCTGTGACGCAGAGCCCCTGAAATCCTAATCACGGACTGCAGACCTTATGCAAGGAATCTTACACTACAGCAACGCGGATCTCCCGAGTAATGACGGCGTACCATCCACAAACGAATGGATTAATATGAGGATCGCGGGTATGCTGTCTATGTATGTCGACGTTGAACATAAGACTTTGGACAAAGTCCTTCCTTATGTCACATTTTCGTACAGCACGGCTATCCAAGAAAACTACGCAGATGACACCGTTCGAGGTTGTCTACGGAAGATGGCCGACTATGATGCTTGACAACATGCTTCTGTGCGTAGAAGGCGATGACCTCAACGCCAACGTCCAAGGATACCTTCAGCGTGCGCCAGCTCACTCGAGGTCGCACAACGAACCAGTAGCTGGTGGATGCCGGGCGCTACAACCTCCAATGCCCAGACGCCAAGTACTGCCCACGGGATCGTGTGTGGGTTTGGACTCCCATTCAACAACTTGGACTTGGTGAGAAGCTTCTGCGACGGTATTTCAGACCCTACCGGGTTCTACAACGTGTTGCCCAACTTGCCTTCGAGGTGATCCCCGATGGTGATTCCGGAACATCACAACGACGCATGTGGCCCGAAGTCGTCATGTAGTTCACTTAAAGCATTACTACGCAAGATGACAGACTTTTTTTTGCTGTTTGTTCGGACTGTCTTATATTTTATCTGGTCGATGCCCTCTTAGAGGGGATGATAATGCTACGAACCATGTTTTTGGTTTGTTTGTTTGTTTATGTTTTGTTTTTGCCGACTGGTTGCACCGGGCTATGTTCGTATGGGTTTCCGAATTGAAAATACTAGTCAGAAAGACGGAACATTCTAGAGTAGTTCATATCGCCACTCTGGCTGACGTAGCCAAAATAGTATGAATCATCCCTCTAACCTAAACAGAAACTCGACAAAGCTATGGCGAGCGCTGGCTGCAAAACGTTAAGCCTTCTTCATTGTAATGCTAGAAGCCTTAACAAAAATATTAATGCCTTTATAACCTTAGTACTTATTCTAGACTTACATTTGATTGCAGTATAATAGCAATATTGGAGACTTGGTTGACAGAAAAGGAATTTATTAACATACAAAATTATAATTTTCTCGTGCTACCAAGAAAAACTAACTCAGGAGGTGGTGGTGTTGCACTTTACTTGTCCACTGCAATAACATTTAAACAACTGAAGTACATAACGGAAATGCAAAGTGAATATGAGATGTTGTTTGTAGAGCTTGGTACGGAAATTATGATTGGTGTGATCTACAGGCCACCTGGATCTGGAATGCAGGCTTTTCTAAAACATTTTTAAGACCTATTACAACACTTTGCTACCACGAATAAAAAGTGATCATATGCGGTGATTTTAACATCAACATAGCAAATCCCTCTAGGACTGATTACCTAAACTTGCTTTCCTCATATGGTTTTGAAAACCACATTGCATGTCTTACTTTGGTAACGGAAGCGTCTTCCTCGATCATTGATCACATTCTTTCTAATTTCTGTCGAAGCTCAGTAGAAGCGGGCGTCATTGCTGAAAACGTTGCTGACTACTTACCTATAATATTGCTCAAATACTCACCTTTCGAACGTTAAACATACTTCATATCAAGCTTAATGATGGGACTATGAAAGAACAAGAACAGTAATACAAGAGAAAAATCAACATAAAAATACACCAAAATAAGGCAAAGCTGCATGTTCAGGCCATCTGCCAGGCACTCTAAAATGAGCATTATTGTATGAACTCGCATGTTGGCTATGCCAAATTACCGAGCTCACGAAAGTGAGGAAAAACTTAAATTGAACGGTCACCTTTGATGATGGTATTTTAATATAAAGCATTCTTCCGTTTTAAGTATCGCTGACCCCTACGGCACAGGCATCTGCAGGTAAAGGTTATTAGAGCTTTAAATCCTATAGTGTGCACTGCGCATTTTAGGATAGCAAAAAATGTTGCGAGGTGCTCAATCTCACTTTGGCCCAATAGCGAGGTGTTTATTGATCCAGCAGTGCAGTTTCCCAGGGGTGAGGCAGCTGCGTATATTGTGCAGTTTTGATACAATGCCGTTTTCCTACGCCAGGCTGCTCCGAAACCATGACAGTTGCGAAAATTGCGCCAAACTGCTGTAAAACAGCCTTATATGCAAGGATTTTTACACTCTGACGACCCAAAAGAGTGATGGTCATCTTGGTACCATTATGTCACCTGTCTTTTGCATTCAAGTCACCGCTCTTATCATCACTCACTTGTAAATGCACATATGACAAGAAAAGAAAGACTGTGAAGTGAAGACGAGAGCTTCTAATCCAATATTTTTGACCACCTGGGGCTTTTTATAAAGACCGTGTGCCGAAATCTCGAATATGGGTGTTTTGGCTTTTTTCATTCATCAGAAAAGCGGCCACCATGGCTGGTAATCGAACCAGCGTCCATTTTGTCAGTTCAGCCCTGGCGATATCAACACCTGGCCCACCCCTCCGTGCTGCTTGGAGAGGAGTTGTGTATTTATTCGAATATTAGGCGGTCACGTTTATAAGGCGAGGGGGGAGCTGGAGGACATAAGAAAAAGAAAAAAGTTTGCACGCTAATATAAGGCGAAATAAGGAAAGAAAAAAGGCAACTGTATTCCTTACCTTTCAGCAAAGCACACACCAAGTATTCATGAACTATCTGCACACAACAATATTTATTCGGAGCGAGACGGAAGTCCAACTTAGAAACTGACTTCAGAGGTGGTGGTATCCGAATCTTCCTTGTCACTTGCGCACTCAAAGAGGTCATCGTTCTCGGCGCCGTCAAGAGCATTTGAAATGCAGCACTTGCGGAGCAATGCCGCAACCTTGTCTTCGGGGGTCGCTGCCCAAGCGTCGACTACCCACTGGGCGAGCATAGACGGGGACGCCCGCTTCAGACGTCCCGACGGCGTCAGGGCCACGGTGTCAGATGCCATCCATTCATTGTACAGCCGTCTGACATGTGCCTTAAAGGGCTTGTTAAAGCAAACGTCAAGCGGGTGTAGTTGACTCGTCATGCCCCCGGGAATGACGACCAGCTCCGTCTGGTTGTCCATGAGCTGCTTCTTCACACCTTTCGTGAGGTGCCCGCGGAAGGCGTCGAGCACCAGCATTGACCTCCGGGCGAGCAGTGCCCCTGGTCTCCGGCACCAGACCGACTTTATCCAGTCAAGAAAAAGCTCTTCCGTCATCCACCCTTTCTCCTGGCAACGAATGTGGACGTTCTGTGGGAAAAGCTCTTCCGTCTGCTTCCAAAGCCCTGCTTCCAAATTACCGGCCCATATCCCTGGTAAGCTCTGCTTGTAAGCTCATGGAGCACATAAGTGCTAACTACATAGTTGATTTCCTAGATAAGGGCAACATCCTTTCCCCTTTCCAGCACGGGTTCCGGAGGGGCTTGTCCTGCACCACTCAATTTCCACTATTCATTCCTTCTCTTCTGTGATTGATGCATCGGGCCAAATTGACGTAATATTCCTTGACGTAAATAAAGCTTTCGATAAAATCTCTCACTCTGGACTAATATTTAAACTGAACAAACTCGGTTTTCCTTGCTCGCTTGTGAAATGGATATCATACCTTGAACTTCGCGAACAATTTGTTGATTTAAATGGCTTTCACTCTAATACCCTCCCCGTTATTTCCGGCGTCCCCCAAGGCAGCGTGCTCAGGCCACTGCTCTTTCTCATTTATATTAATGATGTAACACCTTGTATAAACCAGGACGTGAATATTCGTCTATTTGCAGATAACTGCTTGCTTTTCAAAAATATTAAAAATGTTAACGATGAGGTCTCACTAAACGAAAGTCTCGATGGCGTGCTCACATGGTGCAACCTGTGGGGCATGACACTAAACCCAGATAAAACAGTGTTCATGCATATAACTAACAAAAAGAACCCTCTTGAATACCACTACACAATAAACAACACCCCTGTGAGCTTAACAAATCGCTTTAAATACCTCGGTGTAACGATTACTGGAAACCTGTCCTGGTCGGCTCATGTTGACAATATTTGCGCTTCGGCTAGAAGAAAACTGGGACTCTTAAAACATAAACTTAAACACTCCCCGCCCAACATTAAATTGTTGCCCTATAATACGTTAATCTGATCGCGCCTTGAGTACGCTTCAGTGGTCTGGGACCCGCATACAAAAAAAAGACATTGGCAAGCTCGAACAAATTCAACGGCAAGCTGTTCGGTTTATTTATAACCGTTATCCAAGACACGATTCCCCTACCACTCTAATGCAGAACAACGGAATTCTAACGCTAGAATCCCGAAGAAGAATCAACTGATTAAAATTCCTTGCCGATCTTCAGAACCGCAAACTTCGCATTGACCCATCAATACATCTGACGGGTCTTTCTTCCCGGCCCACCAGGCAATACCACCCCTTTAAATTTACCCCATTGTTCGCCCGCACAAACACTCATGAATACTCATTTTTCCCGCGCACAATATCCGATTGGAACAGTCTTCCTGCCTCTGTGTTCACTTCGTCTAATCTGCATGCATCAATTGATCAGCTTTTTCACATGTAGAAATTTTTTTGCCGTTTGCCATTTTTATTGGTGTTTTCTAAGATAGAGATTGTATAATTACATTTTGCCTGATATGCTATGTTTTTATCTTTCCACTCCTGCTTGGGCCTGATTCTGGCCTGCAGTATTGTCTAAATAAATAAATAGACACTTCGTTCTTTGGCATAGTCTTTCTGTTCAGGATGATGAAGGGGAGCAACTTCCGCCCATCCGCAGCGCAGGCTAACATCACGGTTATCCGAGCCTTCTCGTTGCCTGTAGTGCGCAGGCTCACGATCACATTTTTGGTGAATGGTCTGGGCTGACGGCATGCCAAAAAAAATCTGAGTTTCGTTGGCATTGCCAATCTACCCAAGTAGGAAGTCGTGGTCGCGTCGCAGGTCGATAACATATCTTTGGAAGGAAATTTGTTTTTCTTCATAGTCTCCTGGCAACTTCTGCATCACGGAGGTCTGCCTTTGCAACGAAAGCTCGGCCCTCTTCATGTACTTAATAATTGCTGTTTGAAATAATAAAAAAACACCACCCAATTGCAGTGCTTTTCAATTTGAATTTTTTACAGCATTTTACGTTGTCTGTACACAGCCTCAATAAAATTTACGAAGTTTGCAAGAAGGTAGGACAGTTTGTATTTTGTGATACTCAGCAAAACGCTCTTTAAAGGTTATTTCAGTCATATGTATTCTACACTGACTCAAAAGAGTGTTTATTATCCCTCAAAGTTGCTACAAAGTTGTTTTCTAAGCTCCTAAGACAATGTATTCAATGTCGTGAGCTGCTCCAAATCAAAGTAACTCTTTTTCCAATATTGAAATTTTGCTGCTGGAAAAACTTTTCCCAGTTCAGTTTACGCTGTCTCACCGCTGGTTTTCATGAAACAGAGGAACATTTGTTGTTCTTTTACCACTAAACCTACTGGGACTTAAGCTTCCAGGAAGCTTTCAGCATTGACACATACAGTTGTGTGTGATAGCGCCTGCATTTTGAACACAAGCGACTGAAGAATGCATGCATAGTTATTGAATTTTATTGCAGGAAAGTGACCTGTTATCAATTTATCTGTCGGGAAGTAAAACTATAAAATTATTAACTGGCTTAGTCTGTCTCTGGGTGCTAAATATGATTGTGAAAATGTTCACTGGCTGCCTTTTTTGGTTACAGAAAACAGAAAGTGCCCGCATGCCACGTGTGACATCATCACTGCCCAAGGGCTGTGTCATGGCAATGTCCAGAGATGCGGACTGCAACCGGGATGTGTCCTGCGGCCGAGAAACACAGGCAACCATCACCTCTAGTGCAGCAGGTACCCTTCTCGTTTATTGCATTAGCAATAAATGGGGCATGTCGGCAAGATTTTCCTATTACTTCAGCAATAGAACCGTTTTTCTTGATCAACCGAGCGACAGATAAGGGAGCAGATAACGACTGGGAATGTAGCGCATGGAAGGTCTGGGAACACTGTCTGTGATGCCACACAGACAAGTAGAAGCATGTGATACCAGCTGCAGCATCTTTGATAGGTCTTCTGAGTCACGCAACCACTTGTATGCATTTGAAATCGAGTCTGAAGTTGATGCAGGTGGCATAAGAGGAGTAAACGAGAAAGACGGCGATGAAGGGCTGATACTGGTGGGCAACAAAAGGGCCTTTGCCGCAGCATTATTATGGGCGAGTTGGCTGCTGGAGCAATGAAAGAAATTGAAGCGGTGTTGCAGGTGAGACCTCAAAAGGAGAACACATGGGGACTAGCGGTGGATCTGCTGGACTGGAGCACTGGACTCCTGCACTTGTCCTGTGTGTTATTTCTAAAGTCTGAATAGTAGCATGCTATTTTAATGTTTCACTGCTGCAACAAAAGAAGGGACGGGCAGGCAGTACCACTGCAATGCAGACAAATGTGACCACTGAGACGGAGTGTTAGTCATAGTTGGCACAGTGTATAAAGTACGTACAAAAAAAGTCTTGTGGAGTTGTGCAGGCCAGAGCAAGGTGCGCGCTATAACAGAACGTGCTGTTGGGCGAGTTGATACATACTGAATGGGAGGCGTAGCGCAAAAAAAGACGAGGACGGTGGCAAACGTGACAGGCGCCTGTCACGTTTGCCACCGTACTCGTCTTTTTTTGCGCTAAGCCTCCCATTCTGCGCGCAGTGGGTCAGCCTCAGGATTCAGCACGAGGACGAGGTCCTTATGTATTTCTAGATACATCAATGATCCTTCAAATTTTTTCTTTGAAACGGCTATTCTGTATGTATTTACTATTAAATGGTTTTCAGGTACACAGTGCGCCCTTGTGTTCCACGTCAGCACAAGCTCCCAAACAGAAGAGGAATTTCTCGGTGAGGTTACAAAATCTTTTCTCTATTTATACATTGAAGTAGGTGACAGCAGAATTACAAATATCATTGGCACATACCTTCTCAATAACTTTTTGTGCAATCTTGATCCAGTATGCTCATGGCGTTGTTTTAAACTATAAGAATTTATCTACATGGGGAATTTAAAAGAGGCACTGATGTGAGTGGGAAATTGTTAAACCACCTTACTAGTTTGAAGTCTAGAATGTCGTGGCCGTGTTGACTGTGAGAGGAAAACAGTCAATCAGATGTAACATAGAGATAGATACAAGTACATGTGCTGTTTTTGTTGACAAAGAGCGGGAATGTTGGTCTTTTTTGTTTTTCTCGGCATATTTCCAAGATGCGACTAATCTATGCTCTGAATTTTTTTTCGTTTGGTTTACATGTGTACTGTGTCAAAAAAAATCGCTTTCAGTGCACTGCTTATTCTGCATGACAATGCTTGTTGACTTGCTCATGTCTGCTATGATGACACACTGTTAAGTCGACAATGCTAAACAGCAGATTTCTTGAAATTATGACCTCAACACACTGTCTTGAAACAACAGTTTTTTTGGTCATGCAATGGGTGCAAGTCATTGTTCCGAACCATGAATGCCAATTTGGTTGTAGGCATCCTTAAAGCCACTGAACTGTAAAAGCAAATTTGTTTTTGTCAATACGTTAGTCTTGTGAATACAAATACAGTCGAATCCCGCTACAATGAAACTGACGGGACGTGCAAAAAATTTGTTGAAGCGAAAATTCGTTGAAGCGAAATCTGCCCCAACACAGCACGGAAGGGCAAGAAAAATAGCACGATATATTTCCGCATTATTGGCAGCATAATACAATGTTTAGAAAAAAGAGTGACGCGCAGTAACGTCGTGTTTAGTCAGATAACAAACATGCCAATCGTTATGTTTTTTTTTTACCAGCACCCGAAGAGCGTGATACTGAGGAGAAGGGGAGAGGTGAAGAAATGCAGGTGCAAAGCGTATTACTGTACAACAAGGCGTTTCCGTCGAGCTGATTACTTGCAGATAGCTGCTACGTGGTTGGAAGCCCCCCCCCTCTCGCTTGTGGCAGGAACGGCGCCGTTATCTTAATTATCCTCCGACTAGGCACGGCAGCAACTGACCTTGGTAGGCAAGCCGCGCGTGCTTGCATTTATTGCGATCGCCAGCTCGCGACTAAAATAGGATGACGCGGGTTCAAGACTAAACACGAAAACATTATTTTTTCTCTTGACTTTGAAGAATTGTAGCAGGAAAAGTGCAAGGGCAGCTGCTTACAATACATACATGACGACGCTGCGCGAGGAGCCATGCCAGCAGCAGTGCACATTCGCGTGATTTCAACTGGATACGGATTGGCTATAGCTCCAGCTTGGCGAACCTGGCTTGCGCCTCGTGTAAAGATAGCCCGCCGCATCGTTATCACCATCAACAATGGTGTCCACCTATGAGTTTTCTTTTGTTTTGGGTGGCAGTGTGGGCGCACCGCACATGTTTTCGGTGAAACTAAGCGTCCTGAATAGATAAAAAGTTACAGATAGCTGGCGCTATGCTTATTTTATTGTAAAATAATTGTTCACACCCAGCCCAAATCATCAAAAATTTCGTTGAAGCGAAAGCAAGCCAGACAAATCGTTCGTAGTGGCGAGGACTTCATTACATTGACTTCTATGGCTAGCTGAGGGGGACTTGGAAATATTTCGTTGAAGCAGACTTCGTTGTAGCGGAATTAGACTGTATACTACTCGCAGCGGCACGAGTTATTATCGCAGAAATTCCAAAGGCATCAAAACAGGTGTCAACGCCCTATCCACTTTTCCGCACTACACTTTGTGACATCACATACAGCGAATGCATGGTGCAACAGTATTGGTGGAGGCCTCCTAAGCATTTTTCTGAAACGAACATGAAGGCAGCGGAGACGCACAAATAAAAAATAAATGTAGCAGGAACCTTTGATGTTTGCTCACTTTTGATGAGCCCCATACTACATCAAACATACACCATAAAATACAATGCCTCAGCCTGAGTGGTAGGCTGCATTCATTTCAATTTCACTGAAATGTCCTGCTTTGCATGCCAGCACAGCGAAACGATGCATGCACGTGGGTACATGCCAAAGGCTACCACTCCTACTGGCCACTGGTGTGCGTATAATGAAACAGCCAGCGTTAAAAGCAGATATTACTATTACTAGCACGTTTTACAGAAACAAGAAAGACGTAAATTTTTTGGATCAGCTGCAAATTTTTCAACACATGCTCCCGGCGGCACGACCGCGGCAGACCCGGCGCGCCTGGAGCGCTCACACAACAGCCCGGCCATTCCCAAACAAAAACTAACCAAGAAGGGAGGGAGAGCTCATACGTCACTGCCAGTTGCTAGCTATGCAGTCGGGTGCCTCGTTCCTATCATCCACGGGGCTGCGCAGATCTGTCCGTAAGAGCTGAAATTTTGTCCGTTGCAAACAAAGAAGTTTCGCCAGGACTTCTCAGCAATTCATATCATCCCGAAATTCGAATGACTCAGAATCGTATCATTGAGATTCCACTGTATTTGCAATTAGTTTACAGCTTATGCATTGCCACACCTCATCTGCATGCTGATCTAAGGATTAAAAAAAATAGAGCGCGACTTGGACAACAACGGTAAAGAAGGACGACGGGACAAGCCCTCACTTGCAACTTCTTTGCTAGATCATTTGCTTAATGATCTAAGGATGGTGGCCACGTGCTGTGTCTGGCATCTAGCCAGCAATATTAAAAGCTCGTCGCTTGCCCTGCAAAGCAGCAGATACCAACAGTACTACGAGACATTTGTGTAGTTTCAAGCAGACATTTTTGCAAACCTATTGCAAAACACCAGTTAGCAATGTTCACATACTGCTTGTGAATACTTATGGCTTTAAAATATTTACAGCAGTTGTCCTATATGTTACTAGTACCAATGAAGTTTGCACTATCTCCTAAAATTTTTGTCAGGAAAAAGAGGAATATGCAACTCATAAAGCAATGAGCACAGTCTAAATGCCACAATTTTTCTTGCACAAAGGCCTATTATAAAGCATTCTGCTTGTAGTAAAGGTGAAAACAGACTGGGTAGGCGAAATGCACACCTAATAGAAACAAGCATGTTTCTTTTAGTGTAACTAACCAATTTCAAAGGTAGCGTGAGTTGTTGCGTCATGTACATTGAGTTCAACTTGGACAATCCTGCTAACTTCTTCTAGACCAGTCAGGCACTTACGAGTAGCGTTTATGGCTTTGTCAGATTAATGGTGTCCGGGACTTGATGCTGCATCATGGAAGTTTACTTGAGGGCTGAAAAGATGCTCCAGCCATCAGCTAGTTTTTCTTGGATTGGGAAAACAAACATGGTGCATTCACGTGTACACTAAAGATTGGTATAACACCGGTCTCCTTAGATGCTGTCACTTGATTTTTGCAGCGCTGGAGGTGAATGATGCCCAAGCCTTAACACCTAACAAAGACGGTGCATCACAAGCCAGTGCAGGCATTGTGGCAAAAGCTAGCCTTCACGCCTGCTCCGGCTGCCCACATCCTGGCAGCACTGGGTAGGTAAAGGTGCAATGCTTGTAATAATGCTGTTGCTTGTAGATGTACAGCCTCCCTAAGTTTTAATAATATAGCGGGAGCGACGACCAACCGGCATGTCAGCGCCTTATCACGGTGTTCAGCAGCGAAATAGGCTAGAGTATGCGCGCGCTCATAGGGCTATTTGCTGTATGAGTGTTATCTGCTACGCTGTTTCCTTGGGAGTGGTACACCCTCTACCACTGCACCTGAATGACTTGGTGCCCCACGCTGCTTTGCCATCTTTGGCGGCACCTAAACGGCCTTGCAAGATCAGAAAAACGGGGTGTGTTACCCTGAGAAAAACAGCGGAGCAGACGGCGCTCCCACAACAGGTAGTTCTATGCGCGAGCACGTACCCTTGCCTATTTTGCTGGTGAACACCGTGATAAGGCGCTGACATGCTGATCGGTCGTTGCTCCCACAATATTATTATAAATTTGGGAGGCTGTACACTGTGCTGAGCCTGGTTTGTCATTTTATTGACTTCATCTTAAGTGACAGTCCAGGTATTGTTCAGCAATAGACATTCTAAATGTGGTTCGAAGCAGGGATCATAGGATGGTTAGGTGCAAGGTAAGCCTGAATCTTAAAAAAGAAAGAAGGTAACTTGTGAAGACTAACAAACCGAGCATGCAGTCAGTGAGAGCCAAAACAGAGGAGTTTAAAATAATGTCAAAACATGTTTGCGCTCCTAAACGAGTCCGAGAATAGTGTGGACAGGCTAAACAACAAACTAACAACGGCAACCACAGAATCTGCAGCAGCTGTGGGAGGAGCATGTAGGAAAGAGCAAAGCTGACTAAGATAATGAAGGCACTAATTGCAAAACCTAATAACATGAACATGTCAATTGCAGTGGATCAACTTGAGTTAGCGGAGCTGTCTGAATTGATTAACAGGAGTAAAACAAATGACATTCGTGCATATAACATGGCAGTGATAGAGGACACACTGCAAATAGGAGGAAGTAGGAAAGCAACTAAAAGGAAGCTGGCCATTGGCAAAGACGGAATGTACGCACTCAGAGATGAGCTGGGTAACATTAAGCTTAACATGGCCAAAATAAGTGCCCATAGTGTGGCAAAACACAAACAAAATTCTTATTCATAAAAAGGCAGATACCAAAGATCTTAAGAATCACAGACCCAAGAGCCTACTTGCTGTTTGTAAGCTGCTTAATAAAGTTATGACCTCTGTTGTGTACTCTTAGCACTAACACTGACCATTTACTGACAGAAAAACTGCTTTGTAAGGCCAAGCAGCTTACTTTTCATGTTCCTTGCATTATTGGATTGTAATTTTGTTTAACCTTGTGTCTAATTCTGCCCACTTGTTACTTTCTGATGACAGGCTGGCAATCCAGTTTAAAGAGAAGCCATCTTCCTGCCTGTTCTATCAAGAAAGCAACCACCAGAGCACATACATGGAGGTGTGCTCCAGTAAAATGCATGGCGTTTGCACTGTTCGCAAGAAATCCTTTCGTGGTAAACAATGCCAGGATAACCATATGAGAGTGCAGACCAGCCAGAGTCCCTACACTTGTAGCGTCTGTCAGAAGAGCTTCACTAAAAGAGACAGCCTCGTTACTCATGGAAGGATCCACTCTGGTGAGAGGCCTTATGTGTGTACTACCTGTCAAAAGAGCTTCACTCAAAAAGGCATTTTGGTTGCTCATGAAAGATTGCACTCTGGTGAGAGGCCGTATGTGTGTAACATCTGTCAGAAGAGCTTTACTGAAAAAGGCAACTTGGTTAGGCATGAACGATCGCACTCTGGTGAGAGGCCATATGCGTGCAGCATCTGTCAAAAAAGCTATACCCGTAGAGCTGACCTGGTTGCTCATGAAAGACTGCACTCTGGCGAGAGGCCCTACCTGTGTAGCATCTGTCAGAAGAGCTTTACAACTCATGGGGGCCTCACTGCTCATAAAAGATTGCACTCTCGGGAAGGGAACTTTGCGTGTAGCATTTGCCACCAGAGCTTTATTCGTAAAGCCAACCTGGTTAACCATGCAAGATTGCACTCTGGTGAGAGACCGCATGTGTGTAGCATCTGTCAGCGGAGCTTCATTCATAAAATAAACCTGGTTAGGCACGAACAACTGCACTCTGATGAGAGGCCATATGCGTGCAGCATCTGTCAAAAAAGCTATACCACTAGAGCTGGCCTGGTTGCTCATGAAAGATCGCACTCTGGCAAGAAGCCCTATGTGTGCACAATTTGTCAGAAAAGCTTTAGTAGGAAATATTGCCTGGTCAATCACGAAAGATCGCATTCTGGCGAGAGGCCCTATGTATGTAGCATCTGTCAGCAAGGGTTTACTCAAAAAGCCCACCTGGTTGCACATGAAAGATCGCACTCTGGTGAGAGGCCATACTCGTGTGCCATCTGTCAGAAGGGCTTTACTCAAAAGCGATACCTGGTTAACCATGAAAAACTGCACTCTGGCAAGGAGCCCTAGTGAGTGGCAGGTCAGACGTGCTTTGATAAAAAAAAGCTATGTGATTGGTTATGAAACATTTTTTGGGATGAACAACTCTGTTAGGGGAATTTCTGTCTGAACCTTTGTTGTAAAAGAAGGTTTTTTTTTACATTTTTAAGCAACCAAATTGTCATATTTCTGGCTTATACCAATAAGATTTTCTTGTAAAGGGCAGGTATAAATAAATGAGATGTTGCATGCATGAAAAATTTTGTTGTGTACAGTATTTGTGGAAAAATTGTTTTACAGGACGTTTGTTAAAATAGAAGGGTGCACAGTGATGGAAGGCCGTTTGCTTCCAGTGTCAGAGGAAACTTACACAGAAGTGGTCACTACTTAACAACATCACATAGTGGCAAATTGTGTTCGGAGTTTCTCAGAAAAACATTGCCTGGAAAGCAACTTTAGCGGGTGAGAATGGATAATTGCACACATGAAAAGATTGCAGACATGAAAAGATTGCAGACATTAAAAGATTACACACGAGCACATAAATTGCATTCTTACAATCTAAAGTGTGCCATGAATACATCACCCTTGTAACACGAACGATGCACGTAAAATCTACATTTTATTGTATCTATGTCGTGCAGATTGCCTCCAGTTACTGTTTTACAGAAGCCCGCTCACATATGAAATGTTCTGCACCTGTAACCGTACTCAATGTCTCTCAATTTGGCACAGCAGACGCTGACGTTTGAACTTCAAGGGTGTGTTGATAGCACAAGCAAGATACAGTTAGGGAAAATAAGGTAGTGCCTCAGTTATTGTTTTTTGGCTACGTAAGTGATTCTGTACGGGGGTCAATTGCATCCAAACAGTGGTGAAGGCAAGAGTACGTATCAACAAACATAATGGTAAAACAATTTTGGGACCAAAAAGATCCCTAACTTTCACCATTTGTTACTGTGTAGTACTGCAGCGTTTTCGAACGCCTCAACCTTCTACATGAATAAACAGTAATGTAATATTCTATTGGATATGTAAAAATGAATGCACCCAAAACGTCGCGTTGGTTCAACTTTTTGCCACGGGCGCCGTCCAGGGAGATTTTTGTTGTTTTTTGCTTTTGACGTCAGGGGCCTTTAATCTCCGCCTATGAACTGAGGACCGGAAAAAGGACTTCCCTTCTGCGCGCACTTGTTCCTGTTCGTAAACTCCCTGTAAATAACCACAATACGTTGTTGGAACCAACGTTTATAGATACTTTTTCAGTTTTGGAACTGCGCCTTCCAAAGCGGGCGCGAGTTTACCCTAGGTGCTGAGAGGGCGCTCCGGTCGCGAGTTGCGCTGTGTCTGCGGCTACGGCAGCGGCTCCGGTAGCAGCGTTGACGGCGCACGCGGCCGGTCCGCTGGGCTCAAAGTTGCGGTCGCGGTGCAGTTGCGTGTCTGCTGTACAAGTTTCTTCTTTTCGCTTGCGTTTGTCTTCACCCTTGTGCGAGAACCTTGCCTTTTCAATGCATTCAGTTTGGGGTGCTATTGAACAGTGCGGCCGCGGGCGAAAGCATTTCGTGACTGCGTCAACGGGCTGTGTTTTCTTTCATGTGCTGGGGTAAGCGCAATGCCGACCTGGTTAATTCGCAGCCGGCTGTACGAGCTTTTCCAGCCCACTTATGCAGTGGTGCTTTGAGAAGGCTGGGCACATGCATCCTGCATGGGGTACATGCTGCTTATGCCCATTTCAAAATGTACAACTGTATACAGTTGTACTTACATAAGTAGGAGGAGGGAATCTAGCTCCTCATGCTGGAAAAACAATTATAAAAACAAAACATACCAATGAACAAAAACACAAAAATTCTTAATGCTAACATAATATAACCAGAAACCTACAATTCAAATCTCAATACAAAACATCGTAATTTATCCGGGATTTCGGGTTAGCTTTGATTTATTTGAACATAAAGGATAAAGGAAAGTGTGCAGTTGCTGCTCGTGGCTATGAGGAAATATCATTCGTGTTGCAATTATTTTGCGCGCGTGGCATATGACAATCGAATTCGTGTGTACACTTGACAGTCACTGCTACCTCGAAAATTCATTTAAAATGCTGTCGTTCTTAATATTTTAGCCCCCGCTAAAAATAACTGGGCGTACTTACATTACTGCTTGATAATACAGCCCGTTTGAAATAAATTGTGAACTGGAATATCGCGGCAACAATATGTTGAGCAACTTCCAAAAACAGTTATTTCTTTTGGAGTACGCAGGCAGAGCTGGTCACAGCCCGAGATGCCGGGGTGGAACGCTACGAGAGGGCAGGAATTTGCACGAGAGCGAATGAGTTGAAGAGCGAAAAATATCACTTGACCGCTAACCCTACGTAACGTATTATGCTACGTAGTTTTTTTTTTTTTACTGCAGGCTGTGTTATATTTTTCTGACGCTTTTTTTTTTCTCGCGCGCGCTACGTTTGCACGGCGTTGCACGAGCGCTCCGGCAAGTCGACGTTTTCATGAGGTGCCGATTATTATTCTTCTTGCCTGTTCTAGGTGCAAGCGCACCGAGCTTTTTTGCGCGATCACATCCCGGCGCTCACATGCGGTTTTGGTTATGCTTTCCTTCCGAGCGGAGCAGGATGGCAAAACACTTTTTTAGGCGCTCCGCACGTTTGCTGTGCGTGTGTGAGAGGGCGCGCTCATCTGGTAATTGTGTACATTCTTGGAAGCAAACAGCTACAATAAACAGAGGCAACGAAATTTTTTTGCCCCTTTTGTGGTGCTTCCGAGTCCACTCCTCCAGAAGAGCATATACGCGTGCTCCAGTCGGCTGAGTTCAAAGTTGCAGAGTAGTTGCGTGTTTGTACAAGTTTCTTCCTTTCGTCCGACCGGGCTTACTGAGCGCTGAAGGAAGGTGCAGTTCCGTTAATTTTGCCAACCTCCCTAGCAACTTGTTGAGGAAGCAGACTCGGTGGCGATCTCCGGAAAAGAGAAAGGCAACGTCAAAAGGAGAGCACTTGCTCACCGAGCTACAAGAGGAGCTGTCCATGAGGCGCCTGTTCCCCCGCAGTGCACCGATTTTGCTCAGATAGTCGAGAATAGTGCGGCAATACGGCTCCCAGCCAACTGGAGAACGCCAGCACTCGAAAAAGAACCAGGGCAGTGTCGGCAAATTGTTTTTTACGTGGCCGAAATGAAAGCGGGGGCCTACACAATCCTGAAGAGCGTTGTTGTGCGGGACGACATCACCTATGTTTTCCACCGAAACGGGAAGCTGCTGCAACAGTCGTGTGAGGAATATTCGTGATGCAATGAATTTGCACAATTCGCATGGCAAGCAAATTTGTGTGTGCGCTTGACAGCCAGTGTTAACGTGAACGTTCATTTAAAATGCTGTCGCCCTTGATATTTTAGCCACTGCTTCAAATCCATGGGCATATGTACGGTACTCCTTGCATAATACCGTACGTTTCCAATAAATCGCGAACTGCAATGGCCGCAACAAACTGATGAGCAACTTCCGAGAACAGTTATTTCTTCTGCAGTACACAGCCAAGAGTGGTGAGAACCGGAGATGCCGTAAGGAACACTCCCCGCTAGCAGACGACGCTCGCTCCCCTAGCGCAACTCGCAACCGCAGCGCCACGGTGGCGAGAGTCGCGGCAGGCCGCCTTCTCTCCATGGCCATGGCGGGGAGATACGGAACTGAAAACATGCGCTTACAGCGCCACGGAGGGCGGGTGGCAACTCGCTATCCCCGCAAGAATCCACACTAAGCACACAATAAGGCCCATTTCTGTGAATACTCGCTTCGTATTCGGTGTTTTGCGGTGCCTAGACTTTTTCTGTGCACCATTTTAGTGCTAGCCATCAGGCGCGCGTGCAGCGTACAGCATGCAAAGGCGCAGTGGACAAACGTAGCTTGTGCTAGCGACTGGACTAACGTTTCGCGTGCCTGACAAGACGGCTGTGGGGTCTGCGAAAACATCTCTGCATTCCCCGCAGGAGCTTCAGAAGAGGTCAGTAGCCTTTGATCTCCAGCTATTTGTACCCAGCCTGGCTTGTGTGTGCTGATTTTGTCAGTCCGGCTGTCGTCATTCACTGGATGGACATCCGTTTTGCCCACATGGCCACGCTTCGGTTGCAGTTGTTCTCAGCCGCGGCGGCATTGGTGTGAGCACGATTCGATTCGAACTTCCTCTCGTCGAATTCCCGTTTCAGGTGACTACGCGACCCTAAGGAAGAGTTGCTACGCTTGAACAGACTTGCCAGTATTGAAATTACAGTGAATAAATTAATTTTTGCCGTAATGAGTTATGTACGTAATGTAATGAATTTTGAGTGTTGGTAATTTAGTTCAAATTCAAATTCAATTTTATTTTTTTCTCTCGACATAATACAATGTCGATGGTCTCCCTGGCAAGAAAGCTGCTGCTACAGCTTGTCGGGGCCGGGGAGCCAAATTGGCAGCTCAATGACGACTGTACAATGTGATTAAAACGAGGAATACAGCATAACAGTAAGAACAGACGAGACAATTCACGCATATTTACACAACAACATGGAAAATGGAATTCAAAAACAATCATTTCAGACAAACGCATCACGTGTTAGTGTTCCATAATTGTCGCTAAGTCCCTGTAATTTATTTAATATGCTTGGAATGTTGTACGCCAGTGACTGCCAAAGATAATTGGTTCGTGGGCGTGGAACGAGCCATTGTTCCGCGCCACGAGTTGTATAAGTGCTAATTCGTAGATCTAGACCGCATAATTGTGTTAAGAATTGATTATATTTATCATTTGAAAAGTGTAACTGATATATTAGACGGTAAGAATAAAGCTGCCTAACATTGATTATTCTATGCTGCTCAAACAATTGCTTAGTCGGATGAAGATACGGTACGTTATTTATACATCTGATAGCTTTCTTTTCTAACAGCAGTAACGTGTTAATATTTTTCTTGGTTATCGTGGCCCAAACTAACGTACAGTAATTAAGGTGTGACCGGAAAAGCGAATGGTATATTTGAAGTTTAATGTTCAGCGGGAAGAAATCGCGGCATCGGTACAATGCACTCACAGCGCATGACAGCTTTTTTGCCAGTAATTCAACATGGGCGTCCCATGTCATGCGGTGCGAGAGCACCACCCCCAACACTTTGTGCTGCTTAACAATGTTGATTTGCGAGGCCCCCAAAATCAAGTCTTCGGTTACATTTACATTTTTATTTTTAGGCGCGAATAAAATGCATTTGGTTTTCTTTGGATTAATTTTTAAACAGTTTTCGTTCGACCAAGCGTGTAATTGGGTTAAGGTAAAATTGGCGGCGGAAAACAGGCGGGGTTCGTCAGCATTGCAATAAATAAACTAGTATCTGCGTACAACACAAATTCGGCTTGTTTATCAATAGAAATTACATCGTTATCATAAACATCGAATAAAACCGGTCCCAGAACACTTCCTTGCGGTACACCACACAATATCTTTCTGAATGAAGACTGGTAGCCATTGTGCACAACACATTGCTCCCTATTAGACATGTAGGATTGCATAAGCGAGTGCGAGACACCACGGATTCCATACTTTTGAAGCTTTTGCAAAAGAATTTCATGATGCAGAGAATCAAATGCCTTGCTGTAGTCGATAAATATTGCAAGTGTAAGTTTGGAGGCTTCTATGTTTTTTTAATAGTATTTCTTTCTGCAAGAGCAGTGCAGACTCGGTGGAGCAACCTTTCCTGAAACCATGCTGGCGTTCGGACAAAATGTTATGCTTAGAAAAAAAGCTTTCAAGCCGCACCAAAATAATTTTTTCAGAACCCTATGATAGCACTGGTAGGACAGATATGGGTCTATTGTTAGAGGCATTGTTTTTGTCACCACCCTTAAATATAACAGACACTTTAGCGCGTTTCATTTTGTACGGGAAGCAACCCGACTCGATTGCAAGGTTAAATATAAAGACTAGATACGGGCAAACAAGGTCGAGGACGTGTTTTACGGGTTTAATCTGCATGCTTTCAATGTCGAGGGCTTTACTGTTTTTGAGTGACATAAAAGCTTGATTAACTTCCGAGATGTCTGTTGGTTTCAAGAAAGCAGTTTCGGGAACATGGTATGCGAGAGTACATGACATGGGGTTTGGGGACGTAATGTTAGCATTTGCATTGATGAAGTGATCGTTGAAGTGTTCAGAAAGTGCTGTAGCAGTAAGGGTCTCGCCACGAACAGGTTAGTTCTGACGTTTCCGTCGTCCCGGTGCGTTTTCCCAGTGCATCATTTATAATTTTCCATGTTTGATCAGGATGGGATGCGTCAGAAAATAGCTGCTGATAATACTCAGCTTTGGCCTTCCGTAGTTCGGCAGTCAAACGATTGCGGAGTGTTTTAAATGCTTTATGCGCCACCAAGGTGCACGTTTTTAAAAATAAGCGATGAAGCTTGTTCTTTTCTCATATCATTTTTAGTTGATCAGGCCCAATCCACGGTTTTCTGGTACGCTTTCTGGCTGTGAAGGACTTTATCGGAAAACAGGAGTTGTATTTTCTAGCGAAGATTGCTAAAAATTCATTGTAAGCGCCGTCTGCGGTACCATGCTTAAGAACGGGTGTCCAGTCGCTTTCGCGAATTTTGTTTCTGAACTGCTCCAACCTGCACTCAGTTATGTTCTGGTAAGTTACTTTTGGGGGAGAGGGATTACAACGATTATCGCAAGAAGAGTACGCTATAAATATCGGGCAGTGGTCGCTTAAGTCGCAATTGATAGTGCCAGCTGCTGTCACGGGCGTGTCGGTGTTGGTCACAAGAAGGTCAAGGATTGTTGAACTTGTTAACGCATACCTGCCAGGTTTGCCGAGATGGCGTTAGGGAGAGCTGTCCGAAGGGAGGGGGGGGTGCACGGAGGAGGAGAAAGGATACAAAAACTAGTAGCAACACAATGGAATGATTTACATTTACATGCATTTCTAATTTAGTTACAACAGAGTAGGAGCTGAACTGTTTCGTCGAAACTACTAACGAGCTACACGACTGGTCAGCTTCGATGCGGCTGACGCCGCCTTTTTCAAGAACCCCTGGGAATACTACCGAGCATAGCAATGTTGGTTCCTGCTACACTTCGCCAAAAGAACGCGACTGAGCTGGGATTGTGCGAGAACTTGATGCTCGGAACTCAGGGCAATTTTGATTTACCATGCTGAAATGCCTCTCGCATTCAGCGTTTCTGTGGTACTGACCAGTTGAACTTGCGCGCATTGCCAACTATTCTTTACAAGTTATTACGGTGTCCAGTGGTGTAGAATGCGATTTGGTTGACAGGTAGCTCCTGTGCAATGTGGCTACACTGGGAGAAAGGTTTATCCAAGCATGAGTCTGTATTCGGGAGTTTCGACCGTACAATCGTACAAAACCATAAAAATCCGGGAGTCTCCCAGATAATTCAGGAAACCTGGCAGGTATGTTAACGTCACGCGGGTTGGCGTTTTAATGACATTTGTAAAGCCACAGGCAGTCAAAACGTTTATTAATTTTTTTGAATGAGTGGTCTCAGCAAGAAGGTTAATGTTGACATCCCCACCAAGAATTAATCGAAGCCTTTTAAATGAAGCGTATTCAAGCAGCTCGTCCACAAATTCTATGAAAATATTTGTATCGCCGCTGGGTGGTCGATATAGAACAGATACAAGTGTGTTGGTGCCTTCAACACTCAGCACCTCGTAGTCTTTGGATACCACAGTAAATTGCGGTAGCTGGTTGTAGCAACTAGAAATGGATGTAAAGATGGCAAAACCACCCCCACGCTTGTCGGATCGGTTCGCTAAAAATTGCTTGTAGCCCGGTATTGCTTGAGGAATATTGAATGAGCTAAACCACGTTTCTGTAAGCATGATAATGTTGAAACGAAACGCGAATTGGCTAAGAAAAAAATTGAATTGGTCATATTTGTTTGCAAGAGAGCAGGCATTCGGGTGAATAATAGAGGTGGTCCTCTCTGGCGAAGCACATAGTGTTGCAGATTCAGGATCAACAAATTCTTGATACAACATTTGGCGAAAAGACGGAAAAAAACGTGCAGCTATTGAATCAGCTACGCGATCTTGAAAAGATCAGCCACCGTGACGATGTGTTGAAGCGCACTGCGCTCGTGCTTTCGGGCAAAGATCTTTCTGTTTCGCGTCCAGACGAAACGCCAGTTGTGCTCTCGCTTCCTTGCTATGGCCATACCCAGCAGTTGGTTAATACTCTGCAGGGGTGAGACAGCAGCGCATATTGCGCAGATTTGATACAAATTTGTTTTCCTGTGCCAGGCTGCTCCAAAAGCTTGAAAATCGCAAAAATTGCGCCAAACTGCTCCAAAACAGTCTGAGAGCCAAGGATTTTAACGCTCCCGTCAGTTCCAGTGTGGAAAAATGCTTACTGACGGCATAATTTTCCAGCACCCCCAAGGTGATGGTGTTTGTAAAGGTTTAATTGATTGATCATTCCATAAAACCTGCTTAAAATTGTCCCCGAGGTAGTTTTTTTTTCGAAAGTCACAGTGTCGGGTTGCACATGTTATATTCTGTGCGTTTTTAAAATTTTCCCATTGAAAACCATTGCAAAGTCCTGTACAAAAAATGCTTAGGTGTACTGAGGCATCAAACCGCTTGTGCAAGTAGATGAAAAAAACGGCAATTTTTGGAGCGCCGTATCTCCGGAACGACATTACTGGGCACCGCCACCTTGGTGTGATGAAGATATGAAAACATGGCCGCCGGGCAAAGCAGTTCATTGTGGTTCAGGCAGAGCGCTCTTCGCCAATTTCTACCTTGGTTTTAGTTATGGGGGTGGCTGAGTTTACATGTAGTCGTTTGTTCGGTTGCTGGAAGGGGCGCGACTCAAAAGATGGGAGCTCATCAAAAACAACATGACGCCCGCGAATTCGCCGTGTTTCGGCCTTGAGTGTGAGGCCGGTACGTGCTTGAAGTGAAATTTCGGACTCATTGCGGTGTTGTAAAACACTGAGTTATTGATGGCTTTCCCAGCGGACTTGCAACCAACGGGAATGGGACGATCGACGCTGCAGAAGTGGCGGCGCAGGCTACATCGCCGCGAAATGTTCAAGCAGTTTTCGATAGCGGGACGGGCTATTATTGCACGCTAGTAATAATGGTTCATTTATCTGAAGTGAAATTTATTGCCAAAAGAAGGGAGGTGGATAAACATACCAGCGTTACTCAGATTACGATCGTAGTGAACATGCACCTTGGGGATTGAAATGGGAGGGCTGGTGGGGTGTGATGTCTGTGACCTCGCTTTGGCCGTGGCTCTACACTTGTGCGTAAAGACGAGTCTGCATGGGATTACAAAAATAACAATTTTGGCATTCACATGATAATAAAAATGCCTTACGATCGCTTAGTTTTTCAATTTGCTATTATCAATGGAACTCCACACTATCTATGCATAGAGCCTAAGAATTCAAAACTGGCTAGTAAAAAGGTAGTGCAGTTCGTACCTTGTGATACTCTGGTAGAAAAAACTTTATTGAAAGGCTGTTTCAGTGTTATGTATGTTCAAAACCAATTAAAAAGTGTACTTTTCACCCGTGAGTTGCCAAAAATTCCTAAGGTGATATAATAAATGTCGTTCTTCTGCTCCAAATCAAGGTTCTTCTGCTCCAAAATCAATATTTCGCTGCTCCAAAAACTGCTCCCAAATCTGATTCAGCTGTCTCACCCCTGACTTTGGCACAAATGCTCATTAATGTAAATAGGGTCCCCGCCACCTGTACCGCCATCAGCGTTAGTGCTGTCACCCTGCTCACCAGCCAGGTGCAAGGAGCCGTTCGTGATGCGTTTTTTCCGTGCCTTTTCAAGCACACGATCCCGCTGCTGACGGCTCTTGAATTGGACGTGATATTTTTTTCAGTCGCACGTGTGGGCACACGTAACATGCGCCTATGTCTGACGGCAATACTGGCTCTTCCAAAACCGTGCACACCCTCTGCACAAGTTCCAAAACATACTCTGAATCCGTCTCGGCAACACCCTTGATTTCTAGATTACATCTTCAAGAATACTGGTCACACTGTGTAAGCTTTGCGTCGAGATCTTTAATGTGCTGTGCATTTTGAGTGCATTGTTGGCGGAGGCACTCATTTTCGTCCTTTAGTTTCTTATTTTCTGCGACGACTACACTCAGTTCCTTTTTGAAATTTTCAAACTGTGCGTTTATGAATTCCATGCTTTTCACCATCTCTCGGAACTCTGCCCGCAAATCACGTTTTTCACTGCGGCTGCCCCTGTCTGACGAATTTGCATCTTTCATTATTGCAAAAAGAACAGTAGAGTGACTTTTTAAAACAGTACAGAGGTGCAATGCAACACAAGCAAGGTATTTGGCAGCACTGACGACGCTCTCTCAAACAGGGAAGCCCAAAATATAACGTCGGAACCAACCTGTGCAAAGCAATTTCGAAGTGTCAGCGCAGTGCTTCCACGCGTCGTCTGTGCTGCCAAGTGCTGGTCCAAGAGCAGAGGCGGCTTTATAAAGGCTGAAGTCGACGTCAGACCCCCTTGCGGTGATCAGCAGTCGACGAAACAGGCCCGCTTGCTTGATGATGACCACCAGTGGTGACGATGCTGTGCTAGGTCGGATTCACCCACATTGAACGCTCACGTGCAAGGACGCGTTACAACCAAAACCTGCGCAAAGCAATTTCGAAGTGTCAGCGCAGTGCTTCCACGTGTCGTCTGTACTGCCAAGTGATGTAATAAATTACTTCAGACCAATAATTTCATGGAAATTACTCATTACCTTCCCAATTACTTTTGACTACGGTATAGCTTGTCCGCTTCTCTTACTACATGAGAAGTTGACCTAGAAAAGTTCAAGTAGAGTTCCAGTGCCCAGAGAGCCTCCGGGCATTGGAACCCTATGAACGCGAAGGAAACGACGCTTCGATGAGAGCTCTGCCTGCTTTCTCGTGCCTGTTCGTTCCCTTTTCATGTGTTCCAGGAATGCCGTGGTGACAGTCAGTCGGGTTAAACAAAAACATGCAGATTGCAGTGTATATGCATACGAGTTTTGTAAATAAAGTGTAATGAATTGGTAGTGTATGAGTGATGACTTTTTGATAAATTTCAAAACAATTTCATTACTTTTGCAAAGTAATAGTAATGTAATGTCATTACTTTCGGCCACCTGTAATTTCTAATGCAATTTAATTACATTTCAGAAATTTCTAGGAAAGTAATGTAACAATGACTTTTTAGAAGCAATTTTGCCATCTCTGCACTTGGATATTTTCGCCTATGATATGTGTTGTAGCGCTAAAAATGCTGTTGGCATGTACCATCGCGAAAAGTTGCAGGAGACATCAACAGTTAGGTTTTTAGATGCACGATGCAATAACGTTAATTCGACGCTTATGGAGGGCTTTGGATCGGAGTTGATGCATTCAAGACGTCTGCCAACCAAACACTGAAAGTCAGTGAAGGCAGAATAGCCTCAGTGGTTTTGAATCTCGGTCGTACAGGAAAGACAGACGCCATCTATTAGCGTCCTCGATAAACACGCACTGGTGTCGGCCCCAAAACCGGTGCTATGCACAGTGCACGATGACGGTGTGCACCGGCACGGAGCGTTGATCGAGGACAGAGAGCGGTTCCACACTAGTTCCATCTCTTGGACAGTGAGAGAAACTCATGAAAACACTGACAAATGCCAAGGAAGCAACTCAGTATAACACAGCGCTGCTACAAACTGATTTTTATTGAAGCCAACACCCAACTTATGTCCCCCACACATAAGCGACAACGTACTGATACTAAGCAGCAACCTACAAGCTTTTTCTTGTCTTCTCAGAGCCATAACAATGCAATCATGCCCGCAGTCACGGCCTGTCTCTCCGCTATAGCAAAATATGTAGGCCCTTCACGGTCTAGGCACTCCAGCGACTGTGTGTAATACCTCGTTCGAGCAAAACAAATGCAAAGCTCCAATATTGACCCCTACTGGCTGGCCATGCAGAAATCTTTGCAGTAAGGGAAATTCCCACGTAAAACTTAATGTTTGTATGCCCACATGGAAATCTGTTCATTAGTAACGCCAATTATGCCTGTTGCATTACTGTCTGATGAATACGCATGCAACTCATCCTTGTCAACTGTATACAGCCGTTTCTGCCTTCAGACGAGTGCGTCGACGCGCCGTCGCTGTAGCAGACAACGGAGCAAACCACTTCTGCACTGCTGTCCGCGATGCATCTCGGGATTGCAAACTGGGGCTCCTTTGACTCTCAGTGCGCCCTGGTTTATCGAGGACAGATGGTGTGCACCGGTGTCGCTTATCAGGAATGAAAAGGTGCAAA